>NC_084799.1:44057500-44719285 GCF_963169125.1 Humulus lupulus | reverse complement strand
GGCGATATATCGCAGCACGTAGATACGGAACACACAAGACAATGCATGGTCGCCTCGGGCATACTGGCCCAAGTGATATATCGCCTACAGGGGGCGATATATCGCCTCCTTCAGTATACTTTCAAATGTTTTTGAATTCTTTTCCTTTCAACCATTCAAACTCTTGATAAGTCCAGCATCGTTCTGAACGAGTCTTCAGCCTCTGCTGAACGATTATTCAAATTATTTTCACCTAAAAAGCTATTATGTTTATTCAAGTAAAATTAAGATTCCTTCATTCCCAAACTCTATAAATAGGACCTAGTACCCAGCCATTATTCACCTTTTTACTCTAAGTTCAGAAGCTGCAAGTGCTAGGAGAGTGTGAGAGTTAAACACCTGGGTTGGGGAAATCATAAGCTTAAACATCATAAGCTTATCAAACACTTTGGGAAGTAAGGTTCTATAGTATTTCGGTTGTGGTGCAGATTGATCTTACAAGTCTTTGAGGTAGACCAAAACTCTAGTTCATTTGTTTTATGTTATTTCATTTCTCTTAGTCTTCTACTCAGTCCCCTAACCTCATTCTTATTTTGGTTAGGAAATCTAAATTCTTGAGCACATAAGTTTTGGTAAGTGTGACTTTCAATGGTTTAGTCTTTCCATCCCTTTCATTTCATCTCTTTTCTTCAAATCTACTCACCCTTTATATATGGTTTTAGGAGTGTTCCAAAAGTCCCAACTCAGTCCACATATCCCGGTAACTTTGGTAAGGAAAATAGGCTAGAATCAATGTGTTATGTGTTTATGTTATCTTATGTTTTATGTTATTAAATGTGTTACGATATGTATATATGTATGTATGTAGGCTTGGGCATATGACCCATGTGACTAACAAGACCCCAAATGGGTTATGGGCATATGACCTACTTAGCTAGTAGGACCCCACTAATCCCATGGGCATATGACTTGTTTAGTCTATGGGACCCCAAGTAATAATGGCCATTATAATAAGTGTATGTAATAAGTGTTATGATATGTCTTTACGTTTATTACGAAATTTATGTTTATGTTTATGACTATGTGTTAGATTTTTCCTTGCTGGGCATTAGGCTCATTCCTTTTTGTTTTATGTGAAGGAAAATAGCTTTAAGAGGCGGTAAGATTCGTGGACGCTTAGAGAATGTGTATCGATGGTGAATGGAGTCAAGGAGCCGAGCGTTATTCGATTCGAGGATGTAGTTTCTGTTTATGTCTTTTTACATGTATTTTCCGCACTATTTATGTAATGTCTTTTTCCTTTAAACCATGTTTTGTTTTTAAAGACAATGGGATCCCATATCCTTCTTGGTATTTATTTTGTAAGTAACTCTTATTTTTACAAGTTACTTAATAAAATTGTGGTATTTTTGCAAATGTAAGTTCTATTAAGGATTGTATGTATAGTTTGGTTAATGGTCCAAAAGTCTAGATTAGTGGGTCATTACAGGACCTTAAGCTCCTCAATCACTTGGGGGGCATATGAGGTACTAAGCAAGCAAAGCATATCAACAAACATATGTAAACACACGAGAAAAATAAGGGAAAGCGTACTACGACACTTAGAGTATTTTTAAAAAAATTTGGATTTTATAAAATCAAAACAAAGTGTTATGCTAAGTTCGGTCATGTGAGCAGATGTTATAATAAATATCACATATTATAATGTCAAAATTAAATGTTTTACACCGTGATCAGTTACTGCTCGGATGTAATTTGTAGATAAAAGAAAGCCGCCCTACGTAGTAAAACAATTGTCTTGACATCACGAACCGCAGTTCGTGTGTCCTAGTTACAAATAAAAATAAAATAAATAAAACTATGGAGCAGTAGGAGGATCTTGCTGAGGTTGTTGATTGATGATGGTCCCAGCATCCTCTTCGGCGCCTTCAATGCCCATAGCCAAAGAGATCTCAGGAGATTCCTAAGCTTTCTCCTTTTCCTCCAAGCGAGCAGCACACTTGGCCAGTTCAGCTTGCCTCATATGCTACGTAAGGTAGTCAAAGTTAGCCCTTGGGTCGCTCTTCCAGAAAATATAGAAGCATTTGAAGGCCACTCCCTTATATTTCTCCAGGTTGCGGGCATTGGCTTCCTTGAGCTAGTTAGCACACTCCTCCTGCTCGACAGTTTCCTTCCTGCTAATCACCAAGTGATCCTGAAGTTTGGAGGCCTCCAAAAAATTCAGCACCAAAGCCTTCTTATACTTCTTCTTGGCCTCGGTGATTTTAACCAATGCCTCTTGGTGCTTCCTCACCTCCTCGCCCAGTTTAGTAGCTTTCTCCTCAGCCGCTTTTAGCTGCTCAGCATATTTCTCCTCAACAGCTTTCAGCTGCTTGGTGTATTCGGCCTCGACATCCTTGACCTCCTCCCCAAATTTAGCCTCGAACTCCTCAGCTCGGCGGTATCCATGCCCTAGTGTGAGGATACCTTGCAAACAGAAAAAGAACAGTTAGTCAATCAGAGGCAATGAAAGAAAATGTTGTTTAATTAGAAAAAGAAGGAAAACTTACGCTGAGAACTTCAGACAGTCCGCAGCTGATGATTTAGTTGTGTAGTAGTGGAGGGAGTGTGAGAAGGCCTCCTAGCTACGACGATGCCGTGAAAGCCTTTGTATCCTCTCATGAGTGGCGTTGGCGGCACTCAGTAGGTCGTTTGTTGAAGCTTGCCCTGCCTGCTCGGAAGGAAGGCTATTGCGAGGAGGGGGTGGAGGTGTCGTATTCTTAGAAGGAGCGGGCGCAGCAGGAGGTGTTGAAGGATCCTCTGCTCGAACCTTCTTCCTCGTAGGATCACTGTTGCCCTCCCCAGGATGCCTTCTGCTCACTCTCTTTCTGCTCAGGGGAGCATCATCCTCAGCATACAGATCGAAGGCTTCTCCAGAAGGCATGACTGTAGGATGGAAGCAAACAATCAACCAATATAATTTGAGTTATTCAAAAAAGGCAAGGAAATTCTAAGTGATATACCTGAGCTATTATTATTGGTCGATACATTATTTACAGAACTACTACTACTGCTACACTCACTCTCTGCCTCGAAGAAGTCTGAATCTAAATTATTGATCGCAAATTTAAAGTTGTTGTCCCTATCAAATAAATGACAGGGAATGGGCAAGTTATCTAAAAGTGAGAAGTCACTGTCGTTCTCGTCGGAAGATTCGAGTACAAGCTCGGTGTACTCTGGGAGTTTTTGCTTGCCCTTCCCATGTTGGGCAGGGGCAGCAGCAGCCTAAGGGTTGTTGGAGGGTTCCCGGACGGTCACTCCTATTGCCCGTCGTCTCAGGGGTTATGACACATCCTGTTGTTGCTCGGGGACTCCCTCTCCAGTAGCACTCCTTGTAGTAGACTCCCTCACTTCTTGGTGAGGCCGACCAGTCTCAGATTACTTTCTGTGACCAGCTCTTTGACGCTCTTCTCGATATTCGTCAAGCTAGCCAGGGTTGTGGCCCGTATCTCCATCTCTTAAGTGGGACCTATTCGATACCATGGACCTAAACGTAACATCAAAGTTCTAAGGACGGAGAAAAACAAATTAGCAGAAAATAAACGACCAGTAACTAAGAAGTTTACCTCCTCGAGTGAAGGCCAGGTTATCGGCGACCAGGTATGTCGTAAGGAAATACTCCTGGAAGTACTTCCCTACATTGGATTTGTAGCTGATATCGCTCAGAAAGGTACGAGCAGACTCTTGGTGGTAGAAGTGAAAGAACCCCGTGTTGTTGTGGTTGAGGTTGGACTTGAGATCGAACATGTAGTTGATCTCATGTGGTGTAGGCACAGGCCATTTGTTATGATTATAAAGGATATAGAGTGTTGATAGTACTCTATATCCGTTGGGGGTAATTTGAAAAGGGGCAACCTCGAAATAATTGGCCACCCCTTGAAAAAATTCGTTCAGAGGCAAGATTGTCCCTGCCTCGATGTGGTACCTCGACCAGGCACTGAAGGCGCCTCCGGGCATGTTTGCCCTCTGGTCAGGTGAAGGTTTAACTAGGGTTATCCCAAGAGGATCGTACTTCTTGAGATAGTTGTTCACCATCCTCGTCAATATGATGCTAGGAGGCACAGTGTACCATTCGACGTTTGGCCTAAGTCCATCGTAAGGTCGGGCTTTAGGTTGGATTTTTGGTGGTGCAGTATTTATAGGTTGAGGGTTAGTAGAAAGGTCCTCGGTACGATGGGCAGGCTGGTTAGAAGAAGGGTTGGTTGTTTTCCTTTTTCTACGAGCAGTATATTTCACGTGACCCATGTTTGGTTGACTGGTCGGAGGGCTGGTCGTTGGGTGTTGCTGTGAAAATGGTACTTCTGAAAGCAGCAGTGACAATTGTTCTTGATCCTTGAACAACAGCGCAAGAAGATCTTCGTCGATTAGTCTCTCACCTCCTCAAGGTTCGTACATAAATATCTGAGAACAGAAAAGGGGAGATGAGAATCTACGGCCAACAGATAGAAGAAGTGGAAACGTTGGGATAACGTTGCTCGTGTATAAAAGTTAAGTTTTTATACGACCAGCAGCATTCAAACGTAAACACAAAAAGTATGCGAGCAGTTTGGACAAACAGATCAAAAAGTGGAAGTGAAAAGTTTTTTCAGAAAAACTTTTCGACTCTGAAAACAGGCAGGAAAAACCCAAATTTGTCCGAAAGCCTAAAAATCAAATTTTACTTGGATTTTGGGCTCTAAATAGTATTCTAAATTCCCACATCTATTTTCAATCGTCACTTAATGTTTTTACCACTCTAAAATCCTATCCTATCATGTTTCTGATTACGATCTCGATCACCCCAAAAAAATTTCTCAAGGACATTCAAAAACTCACATTCGAATACTAGAAACTTCGTGAAATTTATTTTACACGATATAACAGAGACAAGGAGATAAAGAAACTTACTTGAATGGTAGAATGCAGAGAGGTCACAAATGTTGATGCGCAAAGTTGGTTGGACACGTCTCGGATCACCGAAATTTTTTGGGCTTCTCTTGAGGGTTTTTCTTCAGAGTTCTTGAGAGAGGAAGGTTTGGTAAAATGTAAGAAATGAGGCAAGTGATTTATTTATACTGATCGAGGCACAATAAAAGAGGCAATAATGGGGGTAAGTTTTCGATGCCTGAGGAAGTGTAGTAGCCATCAAAATGCTTTTGGGAAACTGCTGTAGTCATAATTATTTACTTTTTCGAAAAGGCGCTGACAGACATGACAGGTCAAATGAAGAGTTGGTCGGTTAAGTTTATTATATGCTTGTAGCAGTAAAATAAACTTGGGGGGCAAATGATTACCCAAAAAATATTTACCTGATGATGTGGCCAAATTTGTTGGTTTTTATAGATCAAATAAGAGATTATACGCAGCAGAACAACAATCAAAATTGTTAATTTAACCCCACAAGATTTCTAGATCTCCTTCTTCACATACATATATATATATTGAATCAAAGAGATGAATACAAAATTACCTCAAGTCCTTCCTTGCTGCTATCTTTTTGTACAGCAAAAATCCTTGAGATCTCACACCAGGATCTTCCAAAATGTTCTCAACACACAAATAACGAGTGTGGGCTCGCTATACAAAACAATAGGCAAAATCTATTTATCAGATGTTCTCAACACATGAGATCTGATAAAGTTTGGACCTAAGTTTGTGAAGAACAGTGACCTATGCTTGTATCAATGTTCTATTTCTCTCAGGGAGATTTCACGATATGTTTCCTATCATTGAAAAGTATCGCTATGAAAAACTGATCTCCTATATTTAATATATCCAACATATTAAAAATAAAATATTAGTTATTTAAAACAATTTAAAAATAACTAATCAGTTATTAGATTTTGTTTAAATAATAATATTTTAATCATATTACAATATCTCATTATTTATTTAATATTTAAATAACTAAAATTGTGGAACAAAGAAACTTCTAGAAGCTTCTTGTGCGTGTAGCACAGTGACTGTGCACTGTGCTACACGTGTACCACATGCCAAGGAAGGCATGTGATTTTTCCCAATTTTTATTATTATTTAAATACCAAAAATCCCAAAAATAAATTAATTCAAAATTTATTATATTTTTGTTAAATCAAATAATTAATTATTTCTCAATTAATTAATGACACATAATTATACAATAATTATGTTTAGTGCGTAGAAAAATATTTTACTTATCAAATAAGTCTTTTTGCCCATTTTTGTATTTATCTTTGTCAGTGTTTGTTTGAGCCATTTCGGGGACCATGGACCTATAACATTAAGCTCCAATAAATTAAAACTAAATAATTAAACTCTTTAATTATAATAGTTAATTTATTAATTCTGATATTTCTCCACTATAAATTCAGAATTGAACTCTTTATGTTATAGATATACTTTTATAGAAATCTTATTTTAAGTTGTCTATTGATATAACCTTCTTACAATAGTTCAACCCTCTAATTAATTAGTTCATAAATTAGAATGGAAGTGTAACGACCCAAAATCACTAATTTGGCTTAAGAGCCTTGATTAGTGTGTCGGGATGACATAATTGGTTTGTGCGTGAATTTATTAGTTTAATGCATGATTTTATGATAAGAATGCTTGTATGATTATATGTTATATTTGTGAGAACCACATTATTATGTGGGTAAATCTACAACATGCGACTTTAGGTGATCCTAGGGAGCTAGTTAGTAGGAAAGTCACAACAGGGCCTAATATTTGACTTGGGGCAAGTCAATGGGGTATTTTCGGGTACTAGATGATTATTTGGGTTATCAGGTCATGGAAATAAATAATTGGAGATATATTTGAGGTTAGGAAGTTTAGGCGGAAATATTGGGGAATTTTACCATTTTTCCCTCAGGGACGTTTCTGGTACCCCAAGCCTCGGGATTGGTTTAATTGCTTGAAGATAGATAGATAAAACTTAGAAAACAGTGGAAACTCAAGGAACCGACCCTCTCCATTCTCTCTCCTCCTTTCTTCTTCTCTCCCAAGGAAGTCCTTGAAAACTAAGGGGATTTTGCTGGGAATTCAGAGGTTTGAGCTGAGGAGTTGGAGGATTAACTCAGTGGAAGCTAGGGAATCAAACTAGAAACTAAGGTAAGCACTGAATTTCTTTTTGATCAATTGATTATGAGGTTTTTGGGCTGAAATCTAAGGGTTATTAGGTTCTTAATTTCAAGGTTGAAATATGGCAGAAAGCTTGGGAGTTAGCTCATAATTTGCTTAGAGAAGTGGTTCTGCAGTGGAGGTAAGCTTGAATTTATGATCTAATGGTTGAATTCTGGTGTTTCATGGCTGGCTTTTATGTTCTTAAGCTTCTGGGTTTCATAAATTAAAATGGGATTTTAATGAGTTTCTAAGCTAGGTTTTTGCTGGATTATGTTGCTAGGATCATATTAGAAGTTTTGTGATCAATGGGTTTTGGAATTAGGATGGTTTGGGGTGGTTTTGAGCAAGGTTAGGATGTTAAAAATGGTGGATTTTCTGGGCACGAGGGGCTGGGCCGTGGCTCTGTTCTAGAGTGTCGCGGCCATGCAAAGCAAAGAAGAGCCAAGGAGGCTCTGTGGTAGGGAAGCGCCACGGCACCACAGGGTAGGGCCGCGGCGCGTGTCTGTCATCAGAGAGGCCTAGCCTTTGTTTTAGGGGGTGGGCCGCGGCACAGGTTTTTAGGGCCGCGACCCTTAAGGGTATTTTTGGTTATTTGAAGGTTTTAAGCGCGGGAACCTAACCTAGGGTGCTCAGGATCGATTCCACCACCGTGCTTTTTGGAATTCGATGTCCCGAAAGCTAGAACTTCACCTAGATACCTTTATTCAAATATTAATGGAATCCCTTATCTTGGTTGGGACTAGGTAAAAGCTAGGGCTCGGGAGACGGATCATTCTTAAGGGGCATTTCTCGTAATTGAAGCGTTTGGAAATTAAAGGTAAGAAAACTGCACCCGGTTATGGATTCATAATGGGACTAAGGGTTCCCTGTTTTGTATGCTTTATAGAGGATGGTATTATGCCATGTAAATAGTAGACAAATGGCCTAAGAGTGCCAAAGTTTACATTAGCGCACAGGGCGCGGCTCGGCCACTGGTAGGTGAGGACAACTTATTATACACTGAGCTTGGTTTAAGCGGGCCGAAGTTAGTGGGGTAAACAGAGGGTGCGACCTAAGGGTGTCGACCCTATTTATTGTGTAATCTGGTTGTTGTGGTTGAGTGTTGAATACGACGTGCTTAATGGCTAAGTGTTAGTTTGTGAATTCATGTTTATATCAATGAGTTATATGTTTATTAGGGATTGTTAAGTGTTTAAACATGCTTAAAGATTTTATGATTATTATCAGTACTTGTGTTATGATATTACGCTTTCTTGCTGGGCCTTGGCTCACGGGTGCTTCGTGGTGTAGGTAAAGGAAAGGGAAAGCTTGACCAGCCCTGATTTGGAGAGCTCTGGGAGTAGAATGTACATGAACAGCTGCTCAGCCGCCATGGTTGAGGGGAGGCAGGGACAGGAGAACCATAAACATTTGTTTTGCCTTTAGAATGGCTAGTGGTTGTCTATACACTGGAAATTTTGTAAACAAACTTTTAAATGCTGTCTCTTTTGGGATCCCATGTATAAAATGTTTAATTATATGAAAAGTATCTTTTGAGACCAAAACCTTTTAACCCTAGCGCATTGATGACTTTAGCAAACACGTTTTTAACTAGTTGACTTGGTTAGCAAGTCGTGCACCTTTATAAATACACAATGTAACGGTCTTGGCTATCCAGGATATTACAGGAAGATTTACCATTTTAACTTTCTAATTTACTTCTTATTCGTTAAGTACCATTAATTCACTAGTGAATAATTAATCTATAATCTAATTATAGATTTGAGCTCAAAATCATTCAGTTCCAGAATTAACCCTTAGGGGAACTAATACATGATCCGTTAGGAAAGATTAGATTTCGTATTGTTGATACATGTTCCCAAATATCCATGATATTAAATCTCCAAAAAAAAAGTCATTAGCCTCATCCTATGAAAAGACCTTAACGAATTAATCAAAAGATTTAATAAACATGAACAGGAGTTCATGAACACTCAGGATTTAGGTTGATCTATAAATGATCATCAGTTATGATATGAATTACAAATCTTTATCATTAAATAGTTTTTGGATAAAGACTTTTATTCATAACGGTCCATGTCATATACAACCCGAAGCTGGTGAAACTCGTGAACCCTAGTTCATTGATCACAATTTTTAGGATTCTACATCAATAAGAACACTAAGTGGACATAGGCTATTACCATCACTAGGGCCGAACCACTATAAATCGTTGGTGTTATTTATCTTTTTTATCTTGATTCCATCTCGTTTTTATCGTTTTACTTGACTCTGTATCATTGACCAAATCGAGGGTCAACACATGCAAATAAACAAATGGATACATGATCATAGCATTTAACATTTACCACTTATCAGTTAATAGTTCAACGATTAACAATACTAATAAGCATGTTCTAGCAATATCAGTACTAATAAGCATGTTCTTGCTTATGATGCAGTAGTCAAGGCCCAGCCTTATGAATATATCTCATGTAAGCAGGTAAAGCATTTATATTCTATTTAAGCAGTTAAACATGTAACCACATAAATAGTTACCAAACCATGAGTTGAGCTTGTCTTCAGTGGCGAGTGTACATGCCCAGCCAGTCGATAGGAACCTTAAAACTTGGCACGCTCTGATATCAAGTTGTAACGCCCTGGTTACTCCAAGACCATTACTGTGGACTTTAAACAGTGCTTAACTCGATAAACGAGTCAATTGGTTATAAACTTGCATCTAGGTGTTATTAATAGGCTAAGGTGAAAAATATTGCTCAAAAGGAATGAAATATTTTATTCAAAGCATAAAACTATACATGGGCCCATAAAAACGTTTACAAAGTTATATACAATCCAAAATGGTCATTACAGTGTAAAAGTTACAACCCGCCGACCTAAGCGGCAAAAATAGGGTTAACCCCTAGTTTTCCCGAGAAACACCTTGGCCACGGTGGTCAAGAGGCCGCATATGTACACATCACCACCTAAGCTCTCCACTCAAGGCTGGGTGACATTTTCTTTCCCTTTACTTGTTCCACATAGCACCCGTGAACCAAGGCTCAGCAAGAAAACTTATTACTGCATATATACAATATCAATAAATGATTATGGTAATCATTCTGGGGCTTGCAGCCCAATCAGATAAGTGAATATCAATAATGACTCTATTAATCATGCTATGGCTTGTATCCCTAATAAGATAAGTGACTATTGAGTCACACGTTGTGTAGGAGACTAATAAGTCAACCTTTAAGGATTTGTTCCCTGTATAGATGACTAGTAAGTCCATCTCTAGGATTTTGCTCCTTAAATAGATGGCTAATAAGTCCATTTCTGGGGATCCGCTCCCTAAGCCATGTGACGTATCATTCACCTTAGCCTTTTGGCTCTGGCTTTAAGTAATTAGCCTTTAGACTAGATAAGCGCTTTTGCATCGAACTTAAGTTCGGTCAAGCATTTCATACTTATGTTGATTATATCTAATCTTTTTGGCTTGCGTTAAACATGCTAATACCTTTCTTGACTCATAGGTCAATTCCATATGACTAGTGCTCAATACCACTGCCGAACTTGACTAATAAGTCACAGCTTCATAGTCAATACTAACACCATTGCCGGTTCTGAATAATAAGTCAGTACGACTCACAAGTAAGCAAGATTGCTAAGCATTTAATATGCAATCAATGTTCACATATAGAGCACTCAACATGCCTCATCATTAACCACGCATGTCACATACTGGGTGCAGTTTTCTTACCTCTGGTTCGAGCGTAAAATAATAAAAGAACGACCCTTTGAGAATGATCAATCATTTGGTCCCTTATCAGTCACCTAGTCATAACCAAATATGGAATTCCATTAATAAAATAAATCATAAAAGGTTCATGGTCTAAACATCGCTCCCGGGACCTCGAATCGTACTAAAACGGTTAGTAGATTCGATCCCAAGCCTTAGGAATTGAACCCCCGAGCCTAAGCCCTTGAAAACTCCTCCCTGGCACAAAAGGAAGGGGCGGGCCACAACTTGGCCTAGTGAGTCGCGGTGCGCCCCCAAGTCAGAGAGCACTCTGGCTGGGTACTAGGGGCAGGTCGCGACTTGCCTGGGCCAAGTCGCAACTTGACCCCATGAACATAGCACTCCTGCCATTTTCTCCATTAAAACAAGCCAAAAGCCTTCACCAAACAACTTTGAAATCACACCCAAACATTTCCACATCTTACCCAAAATTCAACCAACAAAACCTAAGCTTTAAGCCATTTAAAACCTCATCAAATTCCCATCTATTCAATCCAAAATATCAACTAAAAACCAGCTGAAAAACATAGCAAAAACCAAAAAATTCATAGCTGAATTCTTACCTAAATCACGGGTTTTCATTCCCTCCAATGGCTAAACATTAACCTATAACCTCAAGCCTTAATCTCCTAGCTTGAACCCTCAATCTCAGCTTCAAAAATCCAAAGGAAAGAGAGAAAAAAGATGATCGGGAGAAGAGGAAGAAAAACTTTGTTTTTGCTTCAACTTTTACCCTTCTACAACCATCCAATTTAGTTTAAATATATCCCAAGGTCAAATGACCAAAATGCCCCCATGTCTAATTTATTTTCTTAACAACCACCAAGGGAAAAATTGTCTTTTCCTGTCTAATCCCGTTAATCATAATTAATGTCCTCAAATTCCCATTATTTCCAATATTCTCCAATAATTAATAAATCATATCCCATTACCCTTTAATTCCCGGTAATGTACTAATCATCAAATTACCACGAGACTCACCCCCGAGTAAGGAAATTAATCTCATTATGACTAAACTGCTACTTTACATTCTAAGATCGTCTCATGCCGAATAGCTCAAACATATCCACATAATAATGTGGTCTCATCCATAAATCATAAACATGCATGAAATTTTACAAATATGCCCTCAATGGAAAAAATTACCAAAATACCCGTATAATGAAAAGTAGACCTACATGCATGCATTTATCATCATATAATAATATAACTCACATTATCATGCATATAATAATTTAATTGCATAATAAATCAATTATGGCCCTCTTGGCTCCCTAATCTAAGCTCTAAGCCACATTAGGTATTTTGGGACATTACACGCGCGACAGAGGACCAGGGCACACGGGCGCGACTGGGTGACGTGTGCGGGAGCGGGAGCTCAGAACCTGGGTGCGCGCGAGTGAGGCAGCCACGGGACTGGTGCGTGCGGCTGCAAGAGGCTTGGATCGTGTGCCTCTAAGTTGCATGGCTTGGGTTCCTCCTTAACTTTGAGTATAGATTTTTTGAAAATTCATATTTCTCAAATAAATTTACAAAAATCTGATGCCCTGTATAGCTTACACAAGATCTAGAAAAACAATAAAATTCCTAACCCAATAGCACCATATAATTAACGATCCATCATTCAACCATGCATTCAAAAAAACATATCCATTCATTCAATATACATATCAACATACATATAACAAATGCAAGAAACCCATACAATATTTATTATATATATATAAACTTCTCTGGTACCAATCGTTGGTATTAAATGATCAAATCAAAGGTACGCATCGGAATATATGGACCCATTTTAATAAATGTTAATACCAGCCAGGATTATATACATATATAAATATTAAATCACATACAAATAGATCATAGATTACCTGTTGTAGCCTATCAAGCGTTCTTGAGTCTTTTTGTATAAATCAACGATCTTCATATCCAGTGTTTTGAGATCTCATACCCTGATCTTCTAGACCAATCCTCAAACACACAAGGACGTGTGTTGGCACGTAGGATTCAAATTGTTGATTTATGTGACTCCCTAGATGTACTCAACACATGAGATCTAGAGAGTTTTGATAGAGAGAAGATTTAGAATAGTTTTCAGGTTTAGAGAAAACTATCGCTTTAGAGAAAGAGCCTGATTATCCATCATTATCTCGATATCATGTATATCAAATTTATAAATATATTTAGTTTAATTTAAATAATCTTCATTTAATTAAAATATAATTCAAATTAAAACTGATTAGACATTTTCATTTAATTATCTATTTGAATCATATTTAAAAAAGAATAATTAAATAACTGATTAAACAAATTTATTTGAAATTCAAAATTCAAATCCAGGAATAAAATCCCTGATGCTAGGCGCCACACATTGTACTGTACAGTGTGTCTCGCCTAGCCCTATTATGGTTGCCCTAATTTTCTCATTTGTTTATTTAATCAACTTTTAATACAAGATATTTATTCCAACATAAATGTTAGTTAATTTAAAATTACATTTATCTTAAAATATCAGTTTTATATTAAATAAATAATATCATATTATAAATAAGATATTTTTTTTCACTTTATATTAATCCAAACAAGATTAATATTAATCTATAAATTCTCAAAATAAAAACTATATAGTTAAATAATTAATTTATTCACAATGAATCAATTACCCATAATTATCAAATAATTATTTCATTGCCCTGGAAAATTTATTCCTTTGCGATTTAGTCCTTTCTCTTAACAAATATTTCTTTTGACATCTTTACCCTTGACAGTGTAGGACAGAGGTGATCGGGGGACCATGGACCTATAATATGATGCTCCAATAAACCAGATTATTAATTAAACTCTATTAATTCCATGATTACTCTACTATAAATATGGAATTGCACTCTAAGTATTTATAGAATTATATTTATAGAGTTTTCTCGAGTAGTCCATTAATATAATCAATATATGTAGTTTTGTCCTCCATTTATTGGTTCGTTAATTAGAGCTGGTCAAAATTACCGTTTTACTCTACTAATTACCTATTGATCTTTAAGTATCATTAATTCACTAGTGAATAATTAATCTATAATCTAATTATATATTTGAGCTTAATAGCTATACAGTTCCAGAATCAACCCTTAAGGGAACCATTATTCGATCCGTTAGGAAAGCATAGATTCCAATATTGTAATTCATGCTCCCAGCCATCCATGATATTGAATCTCCAAAACAAAAGTCATTAGCCTCATTATTCTAAGAGACCTTAATGAGTGGATCAAAAGATCCAATAAAAATAAACAGGAGTTCATGAATACTCATGATTTAGACTAATCTATAAATGAACATCTATTATGACAAGAATTAAATATTTACGTCAAACGATAAGTTTATAAAGATAATTAATTCTCATCAGTTCTGTCATATATGATCTCTATTATATACAACACATTTACTAAGATGTCTATCCACATCAGTAATTCGAATCTAGATTACTTGCATCTCATATGCTTATAAAACCGTACTAGTAACCATTCATTAAAGATTTCTTACTTTAATATGTTACTAACTATTTTATTCATTATATATGATCTTAATTCTCTCGTACTAATACAAGATCATATTATCATAAATGGATAGGAATTTTTCTTGATATTATTATATAATTAATTAAAACAATTATTATAACATTCAAATATAATAAAATTGTACTTTTATTTACAACCAATAAAATATTTTACATACTTTTAGGGCATTAATCCTAACACACGGGCCATGAGAAAATGGGTTAAGCCGAAAGGGAGTTGGTCTCGAGGCCAGAATTGGGATTCATAATTTTTGCCAAATTTATTGGTGGATTTTTTAATTTTTTTGATGAGAATTGATGGAATAAATTATGTTGAGGTGACATGTTACATTTATTAACACCTAGATAAGTTAAACACTTCGATGTACTTTTATTTAGATCATCATAACTTATAAACAGGATAGCTTAAGAAAAAAAAATGTCATGTATAAAGTATTCTATTAATTATGACTAGAATCTTAATATAGTTCGAATTCTGGTAGAAATTTTGGTTTATCTACTATACCATAAAAGGAATATAATTATTTGGTACCTTATATTTTATCAAAATATAGATGTGGTAATCTATGTTTTTAATAATACTCATTTGATACCATATAATTTGAAATTGTGCATATTTAGTACCCTGAACTCAAATTTGAACAATAACATTTTATCAATGTGACCAAATTACGATCAATTATATATAATAAAGTAATGAAATTTGAATTTAAAACTCATATAATTGAGAATAATTTTGGTCATATTGATAAAATTTAAATTCAGAATACCAAATATGTACGATTACAAATTATAATGAATTAAATAAGTATTATTGAAAATATAAAATATCAATAATATAACTCAATGAAACACATAATAACTAATGAGTATTTTCCCTACCATAAAAGCAGCATCGACACATGAAACTAATATATGTTTTTTTAGTAGAATTAAATATATATGTTCACCCTTACCGAAAAAAATAAATAAATAAATCAATCATCATACAGTGTTATATGAGTGAAATGATCATCAACTTTTATAACTAAAAAAAAACATATAAAATTAAGATAACAAGCATATATATGAATTATTGAAGTTTTATTCCAAGCAAAATATCCAAAAAAAAACATAAATTTTTAGGGGAAAAATATAGTATATGTGCAAATCCAATAATAATACTATACTCGACATAATATTATTCATAATGCAACTTCTATATATATATAAAAATATATAAAACCAAAAAAAAAAAAATCAAACTCCTCATGGTTTGTGAAAAAAGAGAAAGAAATAATAGTATAAATACTCACATAAAGACCATGCCTCTTTCCTAGCAACTGTGAGATTATGGCAGTATACACAAAGTTCCATTTGGGAATTGCATAATTACCAAAATCTTCATAGCTTATTCTTTTCTAGATTGTAAGGATATAAACGAGAGTTAATTTATGTATATGTTTATGAGGAAACTTCCCTTAATATTTACCCCACTATATTAACCTAATTTTCCCCAATAACTGAACAATAATACGGCATTTGTGCTGTTATCATTTTCCCCCTTTGTTTATTTATTTATTAATTGGTTTAAGTTGATTCTGGCTGAAAAATAAATGTAGTTTTACAAAGAAAACCTTTTGGATTTGGTGGATATATATTTGGCTGTGAAAATTCCCCGAAAGTTCTTTTTTATACTTTCCAAGTACAGAAAGAATACAAAGCTTTGCCCAAGCCTTCTTATAATGCATACATGTATACAGTATATATAAATGTGGTACTTGTGAAGTATATGTATTTATGTATGGGCTATGTACTTTAATTATTGTTTTATATATAATAATGAGCCATAGCCAATACCCAATACAAGTATTATATATAGTTCTTTTTTTTGGTTAATTTAATGGGCTGAGGAATAATGTAGTCATTTTTGTCTCGCATGCATTAACCAAAAACTGGTTGAGGGAAAGTAACACTTGCCTAACTCAATCGTGACCATCTCATTGGACTTGTTTGATTGCCTTGTGGAACCACCGTCTTGGTTAATTACATTAATCTTGTATAACTTTGCCAATATGTTAATGAAAATATATTAATTATTACAAAATTTAATATTGTATTGTTGTATAATAATATTTATGTCATGTTATTCTCTCTTCACAAAATTCAGGATACAATTTTTCTGAAAATTTTATCGATCATGTTATATTATATATAGGTAGATGTTCAGAAATTGTATCACTAATTAATCTAATTTTGTTGATATTTCAAAATTAGAAACATCATACATGGGAATAAACATAAGGCACCATGCATTGTTAGGAAAAAAAATCTGGATTGTGGAGTTTTGTTGCCAATATTATTAATAACTTATTAGTACTGGACATATAGTTTTAACTTTATGTGTTCGTGATACTTATATATATCTCATATATATGTCAATTGCCAAATCATCACATACTATTGTTACATATAAGTATATATATATATATACATATAAACCTATACACAATTACTTCAAACTCAATGATAGGTGTTAATTGTTTATGCTTCATCGATGTTAATTGAGAGATGTAACATAGCGCTTTTATTATGTATATGTACACGTACAAAATTTACTAAATGGAGCCTATTTAATTAATAATTTCCACAAGGAATTGAATTGATATAACTTGTCTTTCTTTCTAATTTCCTTATAATCAGTCTTGTACTAAGAACTTATTAGGTGAGAACATACGTACAGGGCCCCATTATGGATGAGTGTGAATGTAAATCTGCGTGTCGTATGAGCCGGAAGGTTTCGATCGATCACATATAAATCCACACATCATATATATCGATCTATATAACAAATTAAGTTATAAATTTAGAAAGGAATATTTAATGTCATAATATAAATATATATATGTATAGCATATATCCATTTAATAAAATACAAAATGACATAAGGGTGTAAATGTAATAATAATAATTACTAATGGTAACCGCTTAAATTCAACTAGTGTTTTTGTCCAATTAGATAATGGTAATAACCTTTGATTTAATAAGAAGTGTTTTTATCCATATATAGTTTGAGTTATTTTGACTGATTTAGTATTATATTACGTGATAACGTTTTTATTTGTTAATAAATAATATTTTTCTACCTTCAATTTTAAATAAGATAATTTGTTATATGGAAATTAGCTTCTTTCTTTTTTATACATATAATAATATTAGTTGCATTTTACTTGTTGCCCCATATGCAATATTTACACAATTAACAACCAAATTTAATATAGAAAAAAAATTATTAGTAGTGATTTTATAAAATACTACCTTTGGTACTAAGTTTTTTATGAATACATTTACTATTAAAACAGAGTATATATCTGTTAAAAAAAGTATATTAACTCTCATATATTTTGCTCAACACTTTCATATGATTTTAATAATATCAAAATACACTTACTCTCTTGAACTTATTTTTGGTCAAATTAATTTTAATAAGATCTCTCTCCTTTTTTTTTGTTTTGTTGAAATAGTTGAACAATCTCAATAACAAATTAGAATATAAATCTCAAAACATCATTCTAAACACATCTTTAAACATCTTCCATCTGCAAAGGCCATCCGTAAGAGTTAAACACCACCACAAAAGAGGGCTCAAACCACCACCACTGCAAATGAGATATATATATATATATACAATAAAATATAGAATCCCATAGCATTTACACTCCTGTGTATAAAGCCAAAAACCTCACTACCTGTGCTGATGGGTAGAAAATAAGAATCTCTTCAACTCATTTTTAGTAAAAAAAAAATAATAATTTTGATAAGAAAATAACTTTTTTACTACTTGAAATTATTTTTGAAATATTTTTTTTTTAAAATCTATAATTTTTTTTTTATTATAAAAGTCTTTCAAATAATTTCTTTTTAAATAATTTCTTAAATTTTTAATTTTTGTATTTTAAAATAATTATTTTTTATAACACTTTTTAAATAAAAATTTATTTTAAAAAGTGAAATAATATTTTTTAAAAATATGTTTCATGTTTAATTTAAATAATATATTTTAAAAGATTTTTATAAAATGTTAGAAAATATATATAAAAAAATCAAATAAAAACTAGATAGTATAATTATTAATTTTGATATTTTTTTAATAATCATTTTATATTGTTTGGCAAAATAGAAGGGTTCATTAGTATTGTTGAAATCACAAATATATAACTCAGACATTTTAAACAAAAGATATGAAGATAAAATGATATATATATATACATATATATATGTGTGTAGTTTCAAATGAATTATTAATAATAGATTTTTAAATTCTAGCTATGGAATTAATTTTTTTTCTTCATTCATCTAAATAAAACGATCATTAAATCATGATTCAAAGTTAGAGAGAATTAATAAATAGAGTATTCTTTTAATATAAAAGCACCCCATATATGTACAGTATTATAATAGATAAATTGTTATGGTGCCAACTTTACACAGTAACACGGCAACACCTAAAGCATGTAAGTGGCAGTGAAAACAAAGTACGTGTAAACTCCAAGTTTCATGCAATAATGGAAACAAAACCACGAAAATTCCACGAAGCTGCCTAGCTAAAAAAAACTCATGTACAAAACACTTAACCTCAATATTACTCTCCTTATTGTCCTATATTTATATAAACCACTTCTATATCTTCTACTTTTCCAACGTCTCTTGGCCAAAACCCGTCTATATCTTCGTACTCATTATTATTATTGTTGTGATCATATGGATCATCACGGCAGAAACGATCAGAATAGTACCTTAAACGACATGGAAAATGGCATCGTCAGCAGTTATGATGAAGATCATCACCACAACCAGCACCAAAATATTAATGGTAATAAGGGAGAATCGTACGGATTAGGAGTAGGAAAGAGTGGTTGTCGTTCGCCGCAAATTATGTCGTCGTCTTTACTGCGAAAGAAATCTGACCCCATATTGGTCTCCTACGTTCGGTTCCAAATGCTTAGAAACTTTCTCACAAACTTGCAGGAAGTCATTCTTGGCACCAAACTCGCTCTTCTCTTCCCTGCCGTTCCTCTTGCTGTCGCCGCCGATTATTATCACTTTGGTAGAGTAAGTTGATTGATGATATCGATCTCTACTTTTTCATTTCGTTTTTATATGATTATGTTATAATTTGATGAGTTTGTAATAATAAATTACTTGTGACACACGTAGCCATGGATTTTTGCTTTAAGTTTGCTTGGACTCACTCCGCTTGCCGAACGAGTCAGCTTCCTGACTGAGTAAGCAGCTTTAATAACACCTTTGCTCTTTTCTATGGATTATGCGTTATAATGATGATCGTATGTATATATATATATATATATATATTGCATTTACTATATATATAACTACTGATCACGTGAAATTTTGCATTTTTTATTTTCTTTTTTCCAAAAATGTCAGACAAATTGCTTACTTCACCGGCCCAACAGGTACGTACGTGTCTAGTCGTACAAAAATATGCATTAATTCTTATCAGAACACTGATATTCATGCATATATACATAGCTAGGTTGTTGACAATTATATATATATATACATATGTATATGCAGTTGGGGGGCTACTTAACGCAACATGTGGCAATGCAACAGAGCTAATTATAGCATTATTTGCTCTTCAGCAAAACAAAATAGATGTTGTGAAGTACTCACTTCTGGGTTCCATTATTTCAAACCTCCTCTTAGTTCTTGGTACTTCTCTTCTCTGCGGAGGCTTAGCTAACCTGAAAAGGGAACAAAGATATGATAGAGTAAGACATGATCATATACATATGTATATATAAATTTATATAATTTGTATCAATTAATATTTTTATAATATTATATTATTAAATTATAACAGAAACAGGCAGATGTGAACTCACTTCTTCTGCTACTGGGATTACTATGCCACATGCTGCCATTGATGTTCAAATATGCAGCAGCGCCGGGCATTTATGTTGGAAACTATACGCTTCAGTTGTCCCGAGCAAGTAGCATTTTTATGCTTTTGGCCTATATGTCCTATATCTTCTTCCAGTTAAAAACGCACCGTCAGTTGTTTGACGCACAAGAGGTGATCATCAACATATATACTTAATTTAATCATACAAGAAAAGAAAGGCATTTTAAAATGGATAATATGCCATATTTAATCGGACACTTACAAAAAATTATATCATATATAATTGCTCATATTGCAGTTTCTTTTTACTCTTTAATTATAATAAAATTAAAACGAAAAGTTTTGATATTTTCATTCATGTGTCCAGATTTGGACATTTCAAACTACCGTTAAGAACATGAATGAAAAAAAGAGAGAGAGAGAGAGAGAACGAAAGCAGTCCACGTGGAAAGCAAAGTTGGTATATTTTTAAGGATAGACCAAATGGAAAAGATTGTTCCTTAAACTATATTTACAAGATATTTTTTCCCAGTTTAGTGTGTTTTACATAACTTAATTAGTGGCCCTCACCCTTTCCCTTTTTGTACTTTTGGACGATATAGTGTCTGGTTATTTCATATATATGTTCTATGTTATCCATGAAGTTTTATTCTCTAAAACGTCCTATTTTAATCCCTTCGAATGTGTCCAAATTAGAAGCATCCTTTTTGTCTTGAGTGAAAATTGCTGTCTAGGATACATGGATTTCATACGTGGCATGACAAAGTTTGTTTAATAATTCATACCACTTTTCATTATGTGATCTTTCACATATGGAAATGTTGACTTTCCATATTTGCTCACATTTTTTTAAGGTTATAATTATTTTTGGTCTAAGATATAAATTGATTAAAATATTGTGTCCATGTGATATTTTAATAAACAGGTAGAAGAAGAGGAAGAAAAGGCAGTAATAGGATTTTGGAGCGCATTTAGTTGGTTGGTTGGTATGACTGTTATCATAGCCGTGCTATCTGAATATGTTGTCGGTACTATTGAGGTATATATAGAAGACTTGACCAACTCTTATATTTTTCCAGCAAAAATAAAAACAAAAACTAACTCTTATATTTAAGAATTAAACTGTTTATTCATTTTAAAATTTGATGATTGATTGTATATATATATATATACATATAATTGCTCAATTAGGCTGCATCAAATTCATGGGGAATCTCTGTTAGCTTTATCAGCATCATTTTGCTACCCATTGTTGGAAATGCCGCAGAGCACGCTGGTTCAATCATATTTGCTCTCAAAAACAAGTTGGTATGTCCCAGCAACACATTTTAGATTTACTTTTTCTTTTCCTTTTCCATTTTGGTTTAATGTAACTTCTGGTTTTCAATGACAGGATATATCTTTAGGTGTTGCTTTGGGGTCTGCAACTCAAATTTCTATGTTTGTGGTAAGTTTATATTGAAGTCATCCAAACCTACATTGAAGACTAATATTCATTAGAAATCTTAACTACTTATCTATATCAATTTTAGGTTCCTTTGAGTGTGATTGTTGCTTGGATTATGCACATTCGTATGGACCTTGATTTCAACTTACTCGAAACTAGTTCTCTGGCTTTCACAATAATCATAACAGCTTTCACTTTACAGGTTTGCTTACTTTATTTCAAGCGCTATCAACATTTATATGTATGTATATGTATATATATATATATATAAATATATATTTATACATACATGCATAACTATTTTTAATTAATTTTGCAGGATGGAACTTCTCATTACATGAAAGGAGTAGTTCTCTTCCTGTGCTACATAATCATTGCTGCATGTTTTTTTGTTCAGAAAACTCCCTTGAGTAAGTGGATATCTGTACACCCTTTTGCCAAAAAAGATATGTAGAAGAAGCTTATATTCTATTTGATATTATTTACATGCAAAAATTGCTTACATTTTGATCTATTTTGGATTTTCATGGTAGACAATGCAGCATTGTTTAACTTGGGACCAGAGCTTACACCATCCTCCTCGGGAGTCTTGACTGCTTGATCCTGTGCCTCGCACTAAGGGAATAATATTCCCAAATAAAAGAGAACAGTGCTGCAAACCAAGTTCTATTTCTCATTTAATTCAACCATTTTCTGAAGAAAAAGTTGTTCAATTTTCAATTTTGCTCTCAAAATTCCTGCCCCAAAGAGAGAGCACAAGTACTGAGTAGCAATTTCATGTTCGATTAATGTAACTTTAAGGTGGGACCATTGCAACAGAGCAAAGAATTTGATCAACTCGGAGGAAAAAAATTGTGCAGGCTTCTGCTCTCTATTTATATATGTCCTAGTAAGGCTTTGTTTTTCAAGAAAATTTTTCCCCCATGTACTCAAATATTCCTTTTGCTTGTAATTTAATTTAAGTAAATGTGTTGATGAAGCAAAGAAGAATGTCCATTCTAGCTTCCTTCTATGTAAGAATAATCACTATAATAATGAAAAACTTCGGACTCGGGGAAGTCAGTTCTATGTTTACATTTCTCGTAGTGTTGGTGAGCCGATTTTTAAGCAGGAATTGTGATTTAGTATAGCTTAAATTTAATTTGTGTTAAGTGAGTAACATTTTTTATAAGGGTATTGTGTTTAGTATATGGTTTCTATTTGTTTCTATTAACACCCCTTTGTGTTTGGGCTTAGAAGTGTAGTTATATAATAAACAACACAGCAGGATTAATTGTGATATTTGAGTGAATCCGACAAAGCTGATTCAAGAAATTTGTGTGTATATATATAAACACTACAAAGCTAGTTATGGAAATTCATTGATATAGATGTCGTTCTAAACAAGTCAAATAATATAATATAACAAAACCAAAACTGAGTTTCCAAATTGAGATCAAGGGTGGAATACAACGGAAGTTTAAGATAACCTCACTCTTAATACTATATTACAAATTTGAATGGAAATGACGACTAAAGTAAGACTACTAATTAGTAGTTTGTGGAGCGATCCTTTCCTATATAAGGTTATTGTGTTTCCTATATTATTTCATTGTAAGGATATTTTTCTAGTAAATTTCTTCATATGTTTTGGCCTGAGAGTGTAGGCATATAATTAACGACAACATAACTATGATATTTGAGAAATTCCCACAAGGCTGAATTAAGAAATTTGTGGGAATATATTTGAATACACCACAAAGATAATAGATATATTTATAAGTATATATGTCATTTGAAACAAGTGAAAAAATCCAACACAACAAAGCAAAATCTCAACTGGAAGTCAAGAGTGGAGTGGAGCGGAAGCTTAACTTGGCTCTTCATACTATATTACAATCAAGAAGAAATGCCATTTAGCGTATAGGATTTCCAGCTTAAAATCAACTAGTACTAAGAGTGTAACCATTTTTGTTACTTGCAGTTTTTGCAGATTCGTCAACGCTCCAAACCCAAAGAAAACCCAAATCAATGCACAAGCCAGAAAACATGTTAAAGCCCCAAAATCAACCTATCATATCTCGTCTTCAACAACCCGAAATCCTTCATCCTTGTCTCTGATGTCCATAGCCTCAGTGCTCATCATCGTCCTCATATCGCCCCCTTTCAGTAATCGTCCTTAAATCGTTGCCCCTCCAATCATCATCTTCTGTTCGCCTTGTCGGTCTCGTTCATCTTGCAGCCTATCCAAGTGCTCCAATCATCATCATTTCTTAGTCTCTAGCCGATGACCCCAAGCTAAACCCAGGCTTCTCCATTTCACAAATTACCTTGTCCTTGATGTTTCTCAGCGTACGCTTTTTTCCTAGATTTCGTTTTAGGAAGTTTGATAAAGTTTTTATTGTTGTTGTTGCTAAAATGAGTTTGTTTAGGTTTTAGGTTGCCTCTTTTTGATTTAGTTTTTTTTCCCTTAGTTTTGTTTAGTTAAATTAATTTTTTTAGGTGTGAAATGAAATTAGCAATTTAAATTTATTAAGTTTCCGTTTAATTTTTTTTATATTTTTAATTTTATTTATTTTTCTTTTTTATTATATTTTTTTAAATTGAAAATATTTTTTATTATAAATTATTTTTAAGTATTTTTAATAATTTTTAAATAAATTAATATATATATATTATAGTATATAGTTTTGAGTAGAGCTGTGAATACGGCTGGGCTTTCTAGCACGGCACGAGCTCGAGAGGCACGAGCACGACACGACACGAAAAAATATGGGCTTGGGCCATGCACGACACGAATTGAAAATTGGCACGGCACGACAAGCCCAAAGGCACGACACGAAAGCACGAACAAACTAGCCCAAAAACACGACACGATAAAAAGCCTGATATTTTGACATTAATAATTATAATAAATTTTTATTTGCCAATTATCTATAAATTAAAATTATAATAAAAGTCTATTATTTTTCTCAATTTTATATTTTTATAATTATATTAATTTATTTTAAAATTTGTGAGTTAAAATTTTTAGTATTTATTATTAGGTATTCAAATTCTAATAATTATCTTTGATATAATTTTGTGCAAAGTATTGTTAAAAAGTATATAAAAATATCTAAAACTATAATTTAAACAAAGAAATGTATTTGGATTGGTAGTGAGTCCATTCATTGTTAAAGAGGAGGTGGAGGGTTCAATTCCCCATCATCACATTTACACCTCTAGTTTTGAGTCAATTTTTGTGTTTTATAGATGTACTTTTATTAAAATATTATAAAATAATTAGTTTAGATGACAATTGAATTTTTGGATGCAATTTAGATGGTGGTTAAATGATTTTGTTTATTAATATTTCAACCTAATTCAATACTGTTACAACGATTAGATACTTTGTACCTATGACTCTAATAATTTTTATTATCATTTCATGAACCATCAAAAAATATTGAATTTGGTCAAAAATATTATAGTCATATTATTAAACATGTAATAATTAGTTTAAGTTAGTCACATTACTATTAAGTTAGTCTTAGTTCCTTTATTAGGGCTTTACCATGTATACCAGATATATGAATTGGTCTCATCACTTGTATTATTAGTTCTTCTTCAAGATCATAAAAGATTTTTTTTCTGTTTTCTCCATCTGACCATGCTCTAATATGGTATCAGAGTCAATACTCCATTCTTTCTCTTCTTTTTCTTGCTTTTGCTCTTTAATGGCTCGTCCTCGAACAAGAAGCTTCTCCACTACTGAGATTCCTTCCACCACTCCAAGAACCTCAGATCTCCAATATAGGGATTCCACAAGTCCGTGAAACCCAAATCCCCAATATTGGGATCCCACAAGTCTGTGAGACCCAACTTCCTGATACTGGGATTCCACCATTGAATGGGGTGAAGAGATTTGGAAGGAAGGGCAAGTTGAGCTCTAGATTTATAGGACCTTTGGAGATCCTAGAGAGGATCGGTCAGGTAGCCTATAGATTGGCCTTACCTCCAGCATTGTCGGTCCTACACAATGTGTTTCCTATTTTGACGCTTTAGAAGTATGTAGCAGATGTAACTCATGTATTAAGTTACGAAGATTTGAAGCTACACACAAATCTTTCTTATGAAGAACAACCAGTCCAGATATTAGATAAGAAGGACAAGGTCCTGAGAAATAAAACTATACCTTTGTTAAGGTATTATGGAGGAACAACAAGGTCTAGGAGGCGACCTGGGAATTAGAGTCCAACATGCAGGATCAGTATCTCGAGCTGTTCAAGTAAAGTTTCGAGGACGAAATTCATGTAAGGAGGGGATAATTGTCACGTCCCAATTTCCCTAATAAGGCTTAGTGCCTTGATTAGGGGGCTAGGAGGGCAATAATTGAATATTATGGGCATGTTTATGATTATATTCCTGATTATATGAATTGCGTGAGTTATATTATAATATGACTATATTGGTATGTTTAGGTGTATTAAGCATGCATGTGGGCCTGTTTCTTATTAGAAGAGCATTTTCGTAATTTTGACTCGTTGATGGCATATTTGAATATATATATATATATGTGTGTGTGTGTGTGTGTGTGTTTTATGATTGAGACCACATTATTATGTGGATATATTTGAGTTATTCGACACGAGGTGATCCTAGGGACCAAGTTAGCAGTGTAGTCATAACATGGTCAAATACCCAGCTTAGGGTAAACCTAGGGATATTTTGGTAATTTAGTACATTACTGGGATTTATCAAGTAACGGAAAATTATTTGGTGATTATTTGAGGATATTGGAATTAACGGGAAAAATTATGAGGCAATCATTGAGGTTAGCAGGAAGTGGTGGCAAATGACTATATTGACCTTGAAGACATTAGAGAGCAAGGACATAAACAAGGGGCATTTTAGTCTTTGTGCCAAGGTAGTGACTTATTCACTAGGTTGCTTCAAAGGTAGGAAACAAAAGAAACACTCAACTCTCTCTCTCCCTCACGTTCTCTCCATATTTCTCTCCCTTGCTTTGTTTAAAATCATTGAATTTTGGAGGAGTTTGTATTGAATTGAAGGCTAGGATTGGATTAGGTTTGGCTCAGAAGTTGTAATTCTCAGTTAAGCTTTAGTTCTTGTTTTGATTTAATTATGATTTGCTTTTTAGAGTGCTCTTGAGTTTTGACTCAAGGATTGAATTTTGATTTGTGATGAGATTTTTGGTTAAGTTTTTGGGTATTTGTTCTGCTCTGAGTGTAGTATTGAGGTAGTGGGATTCAATTTTGGCTTTGGTTCATGTTTGGGGTGATTTTGGAGAGATTTGGCTTGGAGAGAAATATTGAAAATCTAGGTTCGCGGGGTTACGTCGTGACCCTCATGAACCCAAAGGCCAGGGCAGTTCTCTGAACTGCTATAGCGCCGCGACACTTGGTGGGCTGCGCTGCGGCACGTGTCCAGTGAAAATTGGGGTGGGCTCTCTAACTTGTAGAAAGCCACGATGCTTAGTGAGGGGCACCGTGGCTCAAATTGGGGATATTGGCGAAGTTAGGTTTCAGGTGGCGGGAACTCGAACCTAAGGGCTTGGGAAGGGTTCTACTACCCGGTTTAGTAGAATTCGAGGTCCCGGAGTCTAGGACTCAGTCCAGAAGTCTTTATATACTCGATATTGATGGATATCACTTATTATGGTTGTGACTAGGGTACCGCTAAGGCTCGGGATGGGATCGTGCTCAAAGGTCTTTGTTAATTAGCTTGTACTTGGACCAGAGGTAAGAAACTTGCACCCAATACGTGATATATGTGATTAGGGCTTGGCCTGGTTGTTAAACATGGATATGATTAGGGCACTGGCCCCTGTGAATGAGCATGATTATGATTATGCTTGTGATTGTTTGATTAAGAATGCTTGAATGCTCTGTATCTGGATAATTGTAAAATGATGTATGCTTGTCTGCATTATCTGATTGAAAAGGCTTGACTTATAAGTCAAGGATGACAATAGCGTGCTAAGAGCTGGTCGAAAGCATTGACATATAAGTCAAGGGTGGCCATAGCTCATGGAGCGCAGGCTGATATGGTTAGGCCTAATCAGGAGTGTGATACACGCATAACCGACCCTGTGGTCGTTTGGAAATTTAAGCGCTAGGTACGTTGGGCCAACTCTAAGGTTGGTTATACAGAGGATAGGGCAATGGGCCCGGGGGTGACTCTATAGTCCCATATCATAGGGCAATGGGCCCCGGTGTGACTCTACAATCATTTATTTAGGCTAGCGGCCCCGGTGTGACTCTATGGTCACGTATCTAGGGCAACGGGCCCCAACGTCACACTGCAGTCACTTATCTGAATAGAATGCATGCATGAGTAGGGTTATTACTGCTAGAGCTTACTATGATTCTGTAATATGTTATTAACTGCTTATGAGCATGTTTAAGTTTTTTTACTGAGCTTTGGCTCACGGGTACTTTGTGGTGCAGGTAAGGGGAAAGGGAAGCTGGACCAGCCATGAGTTGGAGAGCTTTGGCTGCGGTGTGTACATATGCGGCTGGTCGACCACCATAGCCGGGGTTCCTCAAGGGAACTAGGGTCAAACCCTATTTTGCCGCTTAGGTTGGCTTGTTGTAACTTTTGAGTTGTAAATAACATTTTTAATGTTTATTTTGGGATCTCATGTATGGAATTAAATGTTTTAATGAAATGATTATTCATTTTGACAAAAAAAAAAAAAAAACTCTAAACCATTAATCAAGTTTAGTTGCACGTTTGTGGCCAAGAGACTCGTTTAGAGAGTCTAGCATTATTTAAAATACACAGTATAATGGTCTTGGCTATCCAGGGAGGTACAACAACCCTTTCTCGGCAATCACCGCGACATCCACTGCCTCCAAGATGGTTCCAACATCAACTCCCACCCCACATTTTCCACATCCCTCTCAGCAATTAAGAAACAAAAATCCCCGCCCCACTTGCTCTCATTGTTTAAAACCATAACACTTAGTAGATAAATGCTACTTTCTTCATGGATCCCCCCCTGACTATGGTGACAAACGCAAGCCTTCTACATCTCGTATACCAGCCGCCCATAATGTTGTTGCTTCCAAAGAATCATCTTCTTACACAGATTCTGCTCCTTCTACCATTGTTCATACATAGAGCGTACTATCTCAGCAACTAATTTCCTTGCTTAATCAACAGCTTCAACAAGGAACTTCAGTTGGGGACTCTTCTCAACCCGCAACCTGCAATTTTTTCTAGTAACAAAGCATCACTACCAAATCTTTGGATTGTTGATAGTGGTGCCACTCACCACATTTGTTTCTCTAGATATTGTTTTCTGCCATTTGAAAACAAGTCATTTTCCAAATATGTTATACTTCCTAATGGTACCTCCACCAAGGTCAAAAATATAGGCACTGTTAAGATCAACAATCACATAACACTCATCAATGTCTTATTTGTTCATCAATTTCAATTTAATTGTATGTTCACTCCTCACAAACACGTTTGTGTATCATATACGAGTTGACTTTGAGGATTCGAACTGTTGAAAATTTTGGCAATGTATACTTCATTCAACAAGATCATGCTCTTGCTTCAGGTACTTCATAAATGATTTCTTGTAATTCTTTGTTTGATGCCAACTAGTGACACTCATGGCTTTGACATTCTTCCATGTTTGTCACCAAAAACATCAATACAACTCTACTTTTTTTTTTTCATATTCCATTCATTATAGTAAACATTGTCATATATGTCACTTAGCAAAACAAAAGAAACTTCCATATATTTTTCATAATAGTTTTTTTCTCAATCGTTTGATTTAATTCACTTAGATATATGGGGTCCTTTTCATTTAATGGTTGTTGAAGGTTAGAAATATTTTTTTGACAATAGTTGATGATTGCACTCGTTTTACTTAGATTTTTTTTACACAAATCCAAATCTGATGTTAGTACTATCATTCCAAGTTTTTTCACTTTTGTTACCACTCAATATGCATCTAATATTAAAACTATTAGATCCGACAATGCTAAGGAACTTAATCTGATTTTTATTTTTATGCAACTAAATGTATAATACATTACCATTCTTGTGTTGACACTCCTCAACAAAACTATGTAGTTGAGCATAAGCATCAACATATTTTAAATGTTGCAAGAGCATTATCTTTTCAATCTTATATTCCTTTAGCTTATTGGAGTTTTCTAGTACGAACTGCCGTATACTTAATTAATAGTACTCTTTTAATTTTTTTGGAAAACAAGCCTCCTTATGAACTCTTACATAATAAGTTGCCTAAGTATGTCCACTTAAAAAATTGTGGTTGTTTAGCTTATGCTTCAACATTAGTTGCTCAAAGGCAAAAATTCACACAATGCGTCGACAAAAGTCACAATTTGTGCCGGCACGGCTTTTGCCGACACATTATTGCGTCGAGAAAGACTATCAGCGAAGCTTCATCGGTAATTTGACTTTTGCTGGCGCAAAATGAAATGCACTAGCAAAAGTACATTTTCACGACGTAATAATGTGTCAGCAAATAATGGGCACATCGAGAAAAAATAATATCAACGGAATAGGGGAAAATACTTTTTCACGCATGATAATGTGCCGACAACTTTTGCTGGCATGATATTGTGCTGGCAAAAGTTGTGCTCTTACCAACAAAAAATTGCACCAGGAAAAGTTTGTGCTTTTTACCAACTCAGTTTTTTTATTTTTAATTTTATTAAATTAAAAAAAATTATAAATATTAAATTATTTATTATTTAATAATTTTAATTTTAATTTTAATAAATTTTATTAATGTCAAATTAAATTAATTAGTTAATTATATAAAATTATAGTAAAAATTCATTTATACTAAATTAATTAAATTAAAACTATTAATTTGTTAACCATCTCCAATAATATAATAAACTTGAAAATAAAAGTAGTGCTTGGTACTAAATAAAAACTATTAACTTGTTCATTGTCTATAATAATCTAAACTTGAAAAAAAAAGTGGTCTACAAATGTTAACTGGCGTCGTCATCCTCGCCCCCGTCACCTACACCGTTATCATCGTCATCATCTTCGTCATCTTCTGGTGCAAAGTCTACAGTAAAATCAGGCACCATAGTACTCATCTACTTCACCAAAGCACTGAGCAAGTTGTAATGCCCCGAATTCTCTGATGTGGTTTAGTGGCGGTTTAGTTGGCCGGGAGGGCCGTAATTGTTTAATTACGCCATTAAATGAATTTATGCATGTTTATGTGAATTATATTATGATATAATGATATATGCATGCATGTGGGTCCACATTTGATATATTATGATGTTTTGATAATTTGGCCCATTGAGGGTAATTTGTGTATTTGGGTGCATGATGTGATTTGTGAATGAGATTCCATTATTATGGAGATATATTCGAGCTATTTGGCATGAGACGGTCATTTTTAGTGGGTTAGCGGTTTTGTCATAACGGGGTCAATTTTGGGGTAATAGGAATGTTTATTTGATGATAAATTGGGAATATTTGAGATCAGGGTGAAATTCTGGAAGTTTTGACTATAATGTCCCCGGGGGTATTTTCGGGACCCCCAGCATTAGGTTTTATTTGAGGTTACTTAAGGTTGAAGTAGCTTATCAGATAGAACATACGATAGAAAACCTCTCGTTCTCCTTCGTTAGTTCATTTTTGCCACCTGAAGCATTTTCGAAGAAATCTTGAGTTCTAGGAGTAAGAATCAAGCGAAGATCAAGGCATAGCGATCCTAGGAAAGATTAGAAGCTTCTTGACCGAAGGATTTGACAGAAAACAACCTAATCGAAGGTAATCTAAGTTCAAAGTTTTGAGATATTAGAGTTTCTAAGCTTTGAATTGGACTTTATGAATTGTTGGGTTTTCGATTCGTTTGAACTTTGGGTTTTGAGGGTTTTGATGCTTTGGGAAGCTTGGGAACCTTGTTTTGATGATTGGGGAAAGTTTAGGGATGATTTTGGAGGTTTTGAGAAGTTAAAAACGCGTTTGAGAATGGCCCAGGGTTGGGGGCCGCAGCTCTGTTCTTGGGCGCCGCGGCCCTAGCTCGAGGTAAGGGAGAGGTTCTGTTTGCGATGGGCGTCGCGGCCCTTGGGTTGGGCGCCGCGGCGCTTGCCTCTGGAATTTCTAGGGGCCGCGGCTCAGGTGCAGGGTTGAGCCCGTTTGCATGTTTTGACCCCGGGATCATGGTTTTAGGCCTTGGGATCACTTCTACTACCCGAATTAGTGAGGATTGATGTCTTGGAAGCTAAATCTTGGTTTGTGAACCCTTGATTATCATCTTATTGATGGTATCCTATGATGTGTTATAATTAGGTAACCGCTAAAGGACTAAAAGCTAAACCGTTCTCAAGGGTCGTTCTTTTGTTCATTCTAGCTCGAATCAGAGGTAAGAAAACTGCACCCCAGACGTGACATGCATGGTTATTCATGAGGCATGTTGGTTGTATAAATGTGGACATGAATTTATTGTGGAATACTTAGCAAATGTTGCTCACTTGTGTATGGTACTGACTCATTAGTCAGATTTGGCAAAGGTGCTAGTATCAAATGTGAAGCTGTGACTCATTATTCAGGTTCGGCAGTGGTACTGGGCACTGGTCACATTGGGCTGACTCATTAGTCAGGACGGCCTTAGCGTGTTCAACGCAAGCCAATAAAGATTGGATCTAATCGACTTTCTGCATTGAATGACTCAAAGAGCATTAATGTCGGACTGACCTCAAGTTTGAGGAACATTATAAGCGCTTGAAGGCTAGTGGCTTACCTATCAGCCACTCTTCCATTTGAATAAGTGACCTGTTGGTCACTCAGTATGGTTTACCAGAACCCGTTGAAGGCTAGTGGCTTACCTAGCAGCCACTCTTCCATTTAAGTTAGTGACTTGCTTGTCAGTCACTAAGTATGGTTTGTCAGAACCTTAAGTGATATTCACTCATCTGTTTGAAAGCTATGCGCTATGTGTGATTATAATGATAATCATTTGATGATGTTTATATATAATGTTATGTTTTCTTGCTGGGCTTTGGCTCATGGGTGCTATGTGGTGCAGGTAAAGGAAAAGAAAAGCTCACCTAGCCTTGAGTGGAGAGCTTAGGTAGTGATGTGTACATATGCGGCCGCTTGACCACCACGGCCAAGGAGTTCTCAGAGGAACTAGGGTGTTTACCCTATTTTTGCCGCTTAGGTCGGCGGGGTTTGAAATTTTGGAACAGTAATGACCTTTTTGAGTTGTAAATAACTTGTAAATGTTCTTGTGGGCTCATGAACAGTTTTATGTATCAATAAAAATATCCTTTCCTTTTTATTGGTTTTCACCTTAACCTGTTAATAACACTTAGATCACGTTTTTAACCAAAGGGCTCAGGCAATGAGTCAACTTTCCGGTTCACCGTTCACCGTAACTGTTCTGGGGTAACCAGGGCGTTACAACTTGGTATCAGAGCAATACTAAGGTTAAGGTTCCTGTAGACTGCTGGGCATGTACACACATCACTGAAGTCAAGCTCGACTCATGGTTTGGTAACTATTTATGTAGTTATGTGTATAACTGCCTAAATGTGGTGCATATGCTTTACCTGTATGTATGAGACATTGTGTTGAACCTGTGCCCTTGAAATACTATGAATTGTTATGTGATACATGCTGAGTGCTGAGTGCCATAAACATGTATCTGCTTGTGAATGTTGAATGACTGTGGAATATGATAATTGTCTGCTTGTTCTTGGACCGTGAGGCGGCAAGAGGTTTAGTTATTACTACCTAACTGGCCGTATTGATCAATGTTTCAGCAAGGTATCAGATAAGAATGAACCCAGAACAGACAGACACTACAACTGGCTAGAGTGATCAGGGCTAGAATAACAATAACAGCTAGGGTCAGGAAAATGACCAGTCTCAGATTCCACAGCCAGCTCCTGCAAACTGGCAACAGTTGTTTAATGACTTACAGGCAACAGTGTTGAAACAAGGAGAGGAGCTTCGTCTCCTGAGACAGCAACAAGTGCCTGCAGTGGTTAGTGTATCAGAGGCACCTTCTGTGACAGTGCCAGTAGCTGGACAGCTGCCTGAGGTAGGAAATAAATGGGAACCTCTTTATGAAAGTTTCAGAAAGCAACAACCTCCTGTTTTTTAGGGCAGTGCAGATCCTGCCAAGGACCAACAATGGATGAGCATGATTACCACTATTCTTGACTTTATGAGGGTAGCTGGTAGTGAGAGGGTAGCCTGTGCTACCTATATGTTTCGGGATGATGTTCGGATTTGGTGGGAAGTGATTGCCCAGACCAAGAATGTGAATACTCTGAGCTAGGAGGAGTTTCAGACCTTGCTTAATGAAAAGTATTACAATGATGCCATCAGGGTAGCTAAAGGTGAGGAATTCATCAGGCTAGTTTAGGGAAGCTTATCAGTTACTGAATATGCCTTAAAATTTGACCATTTGGCAAAGTTTGCCAAGGAACTGGTGCCCACTGATGGGACCAGGAGAGAGAGATTTCTTCAGGGGCTACAACCCAGGTTAGCCCGTGACGTTCGTATCACCACTGTGGAAGGGGTTACTACCTATGCACAGGTGGTGGAGAAGGCACTCACAGCTGAGAGTGCAGAGACCAAGATCTGGCGTGACAGTGCAGCCAGAAAGGATTTCAGGAGGAAAGTTCCTCCATTTTTGGGTTCTGGTAGGGGTGTTGGCCCCAGTGATCAGAAGAGGAAGGCTCCTGATACCTTCCCAGTTCCAAGTCCTGACAGGAGGCCCCCTGGTATTACAATGGGTCGTCCTGGGGGTAGTGAAGCCTGGAAGACTCGTCCTGAGTGCCCTAGATGTAAAAGGCGCCAGTTGGGAGAGTGTAAGGAAAAGGCCTGCTACTTGTGTGGAGCAGTGGGTCATCTAAAGAAAGATTGCCCTCAGATAGGGAAAGAAGAACCCAGGAAGGTGGACAACTCGGCCCCAGCTCGAGTGTTCACGTTGACTCAAGCAGAAGCTGAGGCTTCCCCCTCAGTTGTTACAGGTCAGCTTCTTAGTGTTGGAATCCCTTATAATGTGTTGATTGATTCTGGTGCTACACATTCCTTTGTTGCTAGTAGCATTATTGATAGATTGTGTAGACCTTGTGATTTTTATGCTGTGGGATTTGGTACATTGTTACCCACTGGGGAGTTAGTGGTATCCAGAAGATGGGTCAGATCTTTGCCAGTGATGGTAGAGGGCAGAGAGTTGTCAGTGGACTTGATAGAGTTAGTTATGACTGACTTTGATATGATACTGGGTATGGATTGGTTGGAAAAGTATGGGGCAACTATTGATTGCAGAAGGAAGATGGTCACCTTTGAGCCAGAAGGTGAGGATCCTTTTGTGTTTGTTGGTGCTGTGCATGGACCCCGCATTCCTATGATCTCTGTGTTGAGGACCAGGGATCTATTGCAAAGAGGTTGCATTGGATTCTTAGCCAGTGTGGTTGATACCACCCAGGTCATGCCAGTGAGACCAGAGGATACTAGACTTGTATGTGAATTCCTGGATGTGTTTCCAAAAGATTTTCCAGGATTGCCACCACATAGGGAAATTGAGTTCATTATAGAACTGGCACCCGGGACGAAGCCAGTGTCTAGAGCACCATACAGAATGCCCCAGCTGAATTGAAAGAATTGAAGGTGCAGTTGCAAGAGCTGTTGGACTTGGGTTTTATCAGACCTAGCTTCTCACCTTGGGGTGCGCCAGTTCTGTTTGTTAAAAGGAAGGATGGTTCCCAGAGAATGTGTATAGATTACAGGGAACTGAATAAGTTGACAATTTAGAATAAGTATCCTTTGCCAAGGATAGATGATCTGTTCGATCAGTTGCAAGGTAGGAAGGTATTCTCAAAGATTGACCTTCGTTCTGGTTATCATCAGTTGAGGGTCAAGGAGGGAGACATACCGAAGACTGCCTTTCGTACCAGGTATGGGCATTATGAGTTCCTAGTTATGTCATTTGGATTGACTAATGCCCCTGCTGGTTTTATGGATCTGATGAACAGAGTGTTCAAGGATTACTTAGACCAGTTTGTGATCGTCTTCATCGATGATATTCTGGTATATTCTCAGACTGAGTTAGAGCATGAGCAGCATCTGAGGTTGGTTCTACAGAGACTGAGAGAACACAAGTTGTTTGCTAAATTCAAGAAGTGTGAGTTCTGGTTGTCTCAGGTATCCTTTCTTGGACACATTGTCAGTAAGGAGGGGATTAAGGTAGATCCAGCAAAGATCGAAGCGGTCAAAGATTGGCCAAGGCCAAAGAATGCTTATGAGGTTAGAAGTTTCCTTGGATTGGCAGGTTATTACAGGCGTTTTGTGGAAGGGTTCTCAAAGATAGCTGGTGCATTGACTGAGCTAACACGCAAGAGCCAGAAGTTTGTGTGGTCAGATAAGTGTGAGAACAGCTTCCAGGAACTAAAGCAGAGATTGATTACAGCTCCGATTCTGAGTCTTCCAATAGACCAGGAGAAGTTTGTGATTTACTGTGATGCTTCTCATCAGGTTTTGGGCTGTATTTTGATGCAATCGGAGAAGGTTATTGCCTATGCTTCTCGTCAGTTGAAGGAGTATGAGAAAAGGTGTCCCACTCATGATTTAGAGTTGGCGGCTGTGGTTTTTGCTTTGAAGATATGGAGGCATTATCTCTATGGAGAGAAGTGTGAGATTTATACAGACCACAAGAGCCTAAAGTACTTCTTCACCCAGAAAGACCTGAACATGAGGCAAAGGCGTTGGCTGGAGTTAGTAAAAGATTATGACTGTAAGATTCTGTATCATCCAGGAAAAGCCAACGTGGTAGCTGATGCTTTGAGCCGGAAGGGTCCGGGACAGATTCATGGTATGAGGCTGATAGCCAGAGAGTTAGCAGATGATATGACCAGAGCTGGTATAGAGTTGCTAGTGCGCCAGTTGGCTAACATTACGCTACAGTCTACGCTGTTGGAGAGAATCAAAGAAGGTCAATTGAGTGATCCACAAATGATCAAGATTAGAGAGGATGTTCTGGCTGGAGCGTCCAGAGATTATTCAGTGTCTGAGTTAGGATTGTTGAGATACAAGGGACGGATATGTGTTCCGTTAGACACTGCATTGAGGCGAGAGATTCTGGATGAATCTCATACGACACCTTACTCTTTGCATCCAGGCACCACGAAGATGTATCAAGATGTGAGATCGCTATATTGGTGGCCAGGGATGAAGAGAGATGTAGTAGAGTATGTGGCTAAGTGCTTGACATGTCAACAGGTCAAGGTTGAGCATCAGAGGCTGGCAGGGTCATTGCAGCCTCTGGATATCCCAGAGTGGAAGTGGGAAGACATCACGATGGATTTTGTGGTGTGCTTACCTAGGACTACTGGCCAGCATGATTCTATTTGGGTGATAGTGGATCGCTACACCAAGTCAGCTCACTTTCTGCCAGTGAGGACTACATATACAGTTGATCAATATGCAGATCTCTATGTGAGAGAGATTGTGCGGCTCCATGGTGCACCTAGGTCGATCGTGTCAGATCGGGACCCCACTTTTACTTCCAAGTTCTGGGGGAGTTTGCAGAAAGCCATGGGGACACAGTTGAAGTTCAGTACAACTTATCATCCTCAGACAGATGGGCAATCTGAGAGGACAATTCAGATTCTGGAAGACATGCTGAGAGTATGTGTGCTGGACTTCGGTGGATCTTGGAGTAAGTATCTGCCTTTGATAGAGTTCTCCTATAACAATAGTTATCAATCTACCATTGGAGTTGCACCTTATGAGATGATGTATGGTAGGAAGTGCAGATCTCCCATTCATTGGGATGAGACAGGTGAAAGGAAATACTTAGGTCCTGATGCAGTTCAAAGGATCAGTGAGGCTATTGAGAAGATTAGAGCCTGAATGCTCGCTTCTCAAAGTAGGCAGAAGAGCTATGCAGATCCCAAGAGCAGGAATGTGGAGTTCCAGGTAGGAGACTATGTTTTCCTCAGAGTCTCGCCATGGAAAGGGGTGAGAAGGTTTGGGAAGAAAGGCAAGTTGAGTCCTAGATTTGTAGGTCCGTTTGAGATCCTGGAGAAGATTGGTCAGGTGGCTTACAGATTGGCTTTGCCTCCGACATTGTCTGCCGTGCATAATGTGTTCCATGTATCAGCTCTTCGGAGGTATGTATCTGATGTGGGCCATATTTTGAGTTATGAGGATCTGGAGCTTGAACCAGATCTCTCCTTTGAGGAGCAGCCAGTTCAGATACTTGACAGAAAGGACAAGGTCCTCAGGAATAAGACCATACCTTTGGTTAAGGTATTGTGGAGGAACAACAAGGTCGAAGAAGCGACCTGGGAGCTGGAGTCAGACATGCAGAGTCAGTATCCCGAGTTGTTCAGGTAAATTTCGAGGACGAAATTTCAGTAAGGAGGGGATAGTTGTAATGCCCTGAATTCTCCGATGTGGTTTAGTGGCAGTTTAGTTGGCCGGGAGGGCCGTAATTGTTTAATTACGCCATTAAATGAATTTATGCATGTTTATGTGAATTATATTATGATATAATGATATATGCATGCATGTGGGTCCACATTTGATATATTATGATGTTTTGATAATTTGGCCCATTGAGGGTAATTTGTGTTTTTGGGTGCATGATGTGATTTATGAATGAGATTCCATTATTATGGAGATATATTCGAGCTATTTGGCATGAGACGGTCATTTTTAGTGGGTTAGCGGTTTTGTCATAACGGGGTCAATTTTGGGGTAATAGGAATGTTTATTTGATGATAAATTGGGAATATTTGAGATCAGGGTGAAATTCTGGAAGTTTTGACTATAATGTCCCCGGGGGTATTTTCGAGACCCCGAGCATTAGGTTTTATTTGAGGTTACTTAAGGTTGAAGTAGCTTATCAGATAGAACATACGATAGAAAACCTCTCGTTCTCCTTCGTTAGTTCATTTTTGCCACCTGAAGCATTTTTGAAGAAATCTTGAGTTTTAGGAGTCAGAATCAAGCGAGGATCGAGGCATAGCGATCCTAGGAAAGATTAGAAGCTTCTTGGCCGAAGGATTTGACAGAAAACAACCTAATCGAAGGTAATCTAAGTTTAAAGTTTTGAGTTTTTAGAGTTTCTAAGCTTTGAATTGGACTTTGTGAATTGTTGGGTTTTCGATTCGTTTGAACCTTGGGTTTTGAGGGTTTTGATGCTTTGGGAAGCTTGGGAACCTTGTTTTGATGATTGGGGAAGGTTTAGGGATGATTTTGGAGGTTTTGAGAAGTGAAAAACGCGTTTGAGAATGGCCCAGAGTTTGGGGCCGCGACTCTGTTCTTGGGCGCCGCGGCCCTTGGGTTGGGCGCCGCGGCGCTTGCCTCTGGAATTTCTGGGGGCCGCGGCACAAGGTGCCAGGGCCGCGGCTCAGGTGCAGGGTTGAGCCCATTTGCATGTTTTGACCCCGGGATCATGGTTTTAGGCCTTGGGATCCCTCCTACTACTCGAATTAGTGAGGATTGAAGTCTCGGAGGCTAAATCTTGGTTTGTGAACCCTTGATTATCATGTTATTGATGGTATCGTATGATGTGTTATGATTAGGTAACCGCTAAAGGAATAAAAGCTAAACCGTTCTCAAGGGTCGTTCTTTTGTTCATTCTAGCTCGAATCAGAGGTAAGAAAACTGCACCCCAGACGTGACATGCATGGTTATTCATGAGGCATGTTGGTTGTATTAATGTGGACATGAATTGATAGTGGAATACTTAGCAAATGTTGCTCACTTGTGTATGGTACTGACTCATTAATCAGATTTGGCAAAGGTGCTAGTATCAACTGTGAAGCTGTGACTCATTAGTCAGGTTCGGCAGTGGTACTGGGCACTGGTCACATTGGGATGACTCATTAGTCAGGACGGCCTTAGCGTGTTCAACGCAAGCCAATAAAGATTGGATCTAATCGACTTTCTGCATTGAATGACTCAAAGAGCATTAATGCCGGATTGACCTCAAGTTTGAGGAACATTATAAGCGCTTGAAGGCTAGTGGCTTACCTATCAGCCACTCTTCCATTTGGATAAGTGACCCGTTGGTCACTCAGTATGGTTTACCAGAACCCATTGAAGGCTAGTGGCTTACCTAGCAGCCACTCTTCCATTTGAGTTAGTGACTTGCTTGTCAGTCACTCAATATGGTTTGTCAGAACCTCAAGTGATATTCACTCATCTGTTTGAAAGCTATGCGCTATGTGTGATTATAATGATAATCATTTGATGATGTTTATATATAATGTTATGTTTTCTTGCTGGGCTTTGGCTCATGGGTGCTATGTGGTGCAGGTAAAGGAAAAGAAAAGCTCGCCTAGCCTTGAGTGGAGAGCTTAGGTGGTGATGTGTACATATGCGGCCGCTTGACCACCACGGCCACAGAGTTCTCAGAGGAACTATGGGGTTTACCCTATTTTTGCCGCTTAGGTCGGCGGGGTTTGAAATTTTGGAACAGTAATGACCTTTTTGAGTTGTAAATAACTTGTAAATGTTCTTATGGGCCCATGAACAGTTTTATGTATCAATAAAACATATCATTTCTTTTTTATTGGTTTTCACCTTAACCTGTTAATAACACTTAGATCACGTTTTAACCAAAGGACTCAGGCAATGAGTCAACTTTCCGGTTCACCGTTCACCGTAACTGTTCTGGGGTAACCAAGGCGTTACACAAGTGTTGCTAACGGCGCTGACGATTCTTAAGCCTCTGATTTTCCTTAATTATTGCTCAACCATTTGTGATGAGGACGGATGTGCTGCTCTCTTCCCGCTAATTGCCTTGAGCCTAGGGAACGCACCAAAACCTTTCTTGTAGCACGAGCGAGCCCCAAGGACATTAGTGACAATGACTATATCAGGCAGGAACTCATCCTGAACATGATCGTCAACACAGGAAGCAACAGACGATGGAGCAGGCGTACTCTGCGATTCTCAGCGCTTGGTCATCTCACTCTGCACAATAAAAAACACATATATTAGATTCCAATATAACATTAAAATAAAAGCTAACTGAGTGAGAAAATATTTACACAATATGAACATTTCTAAAGCGAAGTTATTGGTTTTTTCGTTTGAAAGTAGATCTTTATTATCTATCTTCCAACACCCCATCATTAATGGCTACAGACCAATGATCAGAAAAGCATGTAAGTAATTTTGTTCCCGCATATGAGAGCAAATGGGCTAAGCTATTTGAGCATAGTAATCCATATCCAAATCAGAACTTTGTAGATATTGCTAATATATATGCTAAAGAGCGGTTTATTTACGGGGGAATTTACTTCTCGTAGAGTTAGGTAAGAACAATTATACGAGGCATAAATTCCCCATGAAATAAACTGCTCTTAGCATATATATGAACAATGTATGGACAATTTTGATTCATATATGGATTCTCATGACTAAATTAACTTAGCCCATAAACTCCCATATGCAAGAACATATTTAGTTACGTTCTTTTTCTATCTTGGTCGACAACCATTAATCATAAAGATATTGGCACATAGATCATAAATTTTTAATTGTTATTCAATTAATTAATATAATTAATAATTAATTACTAATTAATACTAATCAATTATTGTAATTATTAATTATTTACTAAACTTTTAGTTTTTTTTTAAACTAAACTTTTTGTTAAATTATAATGATTTTTTAAATTAATACACATTTTAATAGAGTTAAGGTTAGGCAACATTACATATTTCGCCGCCGCTTCATCATTAAGCCACTTGTTCTTTTTCCTGTGGAGTTGCTCGAATGTGTCGATCATACTTGGAAATTGGCCAGTAGACATTTCGACCTAAGAAAAACAAGTTATTAGAACATTGTCATCCCTATAAATTATTTAATTAATTGGTGTCAGTTGTTATAACTTACGGGATCATAAACATGTCCAACGATGAATTTGGAGTCGTGTCTTCTCAGTATGGGCAATTTTTCTCGAGCCTCTTTATTTCCCCTCGATATATGCTTAAAAAACGAAATAATACTCATTATTTTAGATTTTAACATTATAATGAAGCTTTAATTGAAAAAATAAACTATACCTGGTGACCATCAGAACACCAATAATCGCAGAGAGTTGCCCCATCAGGAGGAGTAACACCAGTATAAGGTTGGGCCTTGGATTTCTCGTTGTCCACCTCTCCCCAACCTTAATCTAGTGCTTTTTCATCATATAACACTAGTCACTTAGATACTTCTGCATCAGCCTTCCCATGGCATCGTTAATGACAGAGTTGTCTTCTTGATAAATGAATTTTTCCTACAATCACAATTTTGGAGTTTTCTAAAATATTATGAATATGGAAAAAAATAATTATTTATAGTTTCTTCAAAATTTAGTAAGAGACTTACAGATAACCTTCGACAAATGACTTCTCGATCAGCTGCCGATACCTGCTCACAACTTAGTGTAGTCAGGGGTCACTACAAAAAATACGTAATTTAGCTACAAAAAAATTAGTAGCAAATAATATATTTTTGGTAGCTAATGGACTTTTTGCCACCAAAATATTTGGTAGCTAGTTTGTAGCTGAATCCCCGAGCTAAAAGTTTTTAACTACCAAATTTTTTGGTAGGAAATGTTCTTTATTTGCTACTAAATATTTAGTAGCAAAAAATATTATATCCAATAGCAAAATGATTAAATTTTGTGTCCAATAATTTTTTTTGCTACCATAATTTGGTAGTTAATTAGTTTATTTTATTATTAGAATAATTAACAGTGCTATTTTGCTAGTAACATTTGGTAGCTAAATATTTTGAAATTGGTAGCTAATAAAATAATTTACACTAGCAAATGGATAAATGTTATTGTTTGGTAATTAGTGTATTAATTGTTTCAGTTAATTTTATACTAAAATCTCATTATAATTGTTTAATTATTATTATGTAAATAACAAATAATCATGAAAAATATTAAAACTATATATAATTTAATATTTAAACAATTATATATTGCATACATATACAAACTTCACATATACATTGAAGAAGTTAAGATTGATTTGATTAATACAAAAATTACAAAATACAAATGTGGTATAGCTTGAAGATTCAAACTAAAATTGCTTTATTGATACAAAAGTACAAGATGGTACACAGTGTAGGCTTTACTCTAAAGTGTAAAACAGATCTATCTTCTAAACTCCAATGGCTTAAGTTCTGTGCAAAACCTATAAAAGAGGAAGAAAAAACAAATTCAATTATTAAGTATCAAATGAATAAATGAAAGAGAGGGAGAGAGAGAAAGAAACGTTGCAGGAAAGGATAACAGAGAAAGAGAACTAAAAGGAATGATAACTAAGAGATCGAGAGAGAATTCGTTGCAGTGATAATACTATAAATAACTCCCAACATATATATTTATGGGGGCTTTCTCACGTGCAACCCCTAAAAAGTCTGCACCGGTGGGAACTATTTTTCTACCGTTAGATGCATTTGAACGCATAAGATATGAAATACCTATGGAAGGTACACTGTGCTTATCTTGGACCAGAAGACAGAGTAGTATAGCAACATTTTAAACCCTAAAATGTTGAATAATTTCCAAGGGGATATCGTTTTTGACTTGGGTTCCTTCAGAGGGCGGCATCTATACACGGCTCATCATATCCCTCTGTAATCGGTGGAGGTCTTCGCACTGGGGCGTTAAGGGGCGGTCGATTTGGAGAAGGGTAATGAAGGTAGCCGGTTTGTTCTTGGTGGTTAGCCGATTTGGAGAAGGGGATTTTGATAAATGTAAGGAGAAGGGAATCAATTTACAAGGATAATTTGGCTGAATTGTCTTCATAGATGGTAGATCTTATCATTTCTACAAATTGGGGAGCTCTCTTAGAATCGACCCTGAAAATTTTGAGCAAAGTCTGGGTAAGTAATTAAGCAAAGTACTTGTACTACTGACGAGGTTGGACCCAACAGAAAACTTGTACTATCCACGGGGTAGGATGACAGTGGTGGTTGTGGTGCATTGACATTTTGGGGAGTGTTGTGGTCGTCGCATAGCAAAGCACAGGAGGAAAATAATTTCATCAAATCCATGCACCGTCAATCGGCGATTACATATCAATTAAAAGGTGTGTATGCCTGAGATTAAATCACTATCCATTCTTATTTCATAATTTTTAAATTTAATCACTTCTATTATATAACTTAGGCAAAAATGAAATTTTCTAGAAATGTAGTTCGACGAAAATTAGGGACCTAAAAACCAGACCTATACCATGGACTAATTTTTTTTTAACTCATTTGCTTCAAGAAGTTTAAAAATCATTATTGACCAATATATTGTGTACTGAGTATTTTAGTTTAAAATGATAAGAAATCTCACTATATACCGAAGCAAGTTCGAGTTTGTTATTAATTTTTTGGCTAATGTCGATCGTTATTGGGGTTCTGTAGGAGGCGTTAAACCACAACGATAGTACGCAATGTACTCTCACTCAAATGGGGTGATGTCTTTGGTAGTGGGACGTTAGGTGGTGGTCGATTTCGGAAAGGGTTCAAAGGAAGCCAGTTGGTGGTTTCTTATTTGTGGATTTAGGGGCTACAGAGTCGAAGAGTGAAGTTTCTTTGTGGAAGCACCGAAGCAGGTTCAACTCTGTTATTTTGGGCTCATTTTTGTGTGGTCCTTAGTGATGTTATCTTTGTAGAAGGTCTGTAAAATTAAGACCAATAACATTAGTTGATTTACAAGTTAACTTAGCCATTAGCTACTTTGTGTGTGATGTAGTGATTTTATCTTTGTTGCAATACTGTGTTTTTGTGTTAGTGGTTTTAGTTTGACATTCTGTTTGCTTGTTTTGTTTCATTGTGAGAGGTTTGTAGGAAAAAATTTCCAAATAAAAGAAGAATGGCGTTTAGACATCCAAGGGGTCATTTATGTTATTAGGTTGATGAAGAGATACTGTTATGGACTTGAGTGAATTTAACTTTTGCTAAGGGTTTGATAAGTACTAAACCCCTTCTATTATTTTATATATATCGATGCTTTCATGTTGTTCGTTCTATTGAGCATCTATAAAAATAACGCTGAATTGCATTATTATAACATCAAGAAATTATTGAAAAAGACATTGAAGTAACATAAAAAAGTCATGGATAAAACATTAAGGTTAGGAATGCCAACGTGGTGAGGAATTGATAGAAAATATCAGTGTTGAACATGTCCAGTTTCATTGGGAGTGAGAAAAGTGAATAATTTTCCAATTTTTAGAAACAGATAATTTTGTTTTCTTTTGCTTAATTGTAATCTGGGAGACTATTGTATAGGGAGCAAGAACTCTTCAAAAACTTTTCCCTAAGACCGTGGGTTTGTTGGTCGTTTCCCAAGTATGGTGCGGAAACTATTTTGTAATTTATTCCCACCAATTGAAAAGGCCTATGCTATTTATAGTTAGGTATACTCTTTGTACATATTCTATTTCGACTATTTTTTACTAGGATATTTCATTTAAGTTTAAGAAGACATTATATAAATTAAGTATAGGATATATGAGTTTGGATGAGTATAGAGAAAACGTCTGGAAGAGAAGAAGAGAAAAACTAGACATCAATAGAGTAAGAGACATTTGAAGGATGCATATTGTTTTTATAATTTAAATATTTTCTTTTTTTTTTGGTAGAAATAGTTAATTTGTTGAAATTAATTTTGCAAAATAAATAAATTGTTGGGAAGATGGAGGTGCCTTATTCTATTTTGGCAGGGTTGTCAGTAATATTGTTTTGTCTTATTAAGTAAGGTATTGTGTTGCAATGTGGGAGAGTATTTTAAGTGGAGGAAGAACTCTTCACGACCTGCTCGTCTATTGTTAAAGTTTAATGATATATCCTAACCCGGTTATTTTTTTTTTATGTTGTGCCCTGTTTTTTTTAATATACAAATAATATACATAGCTGTAACCAGCACAACCCTTTTCAATTCATGAGATGACAACAAACTCGTCAGTCACTACAATGATATCCTAAATAATGGAGCCAAAATAACTATCATCAAGTCTCTTATTTTTAATTTCTTGAATAAATTGTAGATAGTTCATTTATTTTATAAGTAATATATATATATACACACACAGGCATCACTTATTCAATTCATCATGTATAAGCATAATTAATTTATTATATATATTACGTATGAAACAAAATGAGTTATGCATATATGTACAAAAATTTAGTAAATTAAATAAGATAATGTAGTTTTTTTTATTGAAAAACAACGATGCTTAAAGTTAAACATAACATAAAAAGTTATTAATTGGATATATCAATTAAAGGAAATGCACTTTATTATTAATTTATTATATATGCTACGTATAAAAATAATTAGCTATATCTTTTTAAAAAAAAACAAAAAAAAAATTATAAGCATTAACGATAATGTTAGTCTTTTAATTTTTGTTTTAGTGAAGAAGCACATTCAGCATGAAAGAAAAAAAATGAGTGCAATTGGTTTACACGTGTCAACATAATGCTATGTGTATGAAAAAATGTCAGAAAGAGGGTCTATTACTAGCATCTAAGGCTGAGCATTGGGCGAGTTGGACATGTTATAAGAATTTTAAATTGGTTTATGTCATAATCGGTTTGGGTTACTTAATTTATATTCTACCCAAATAAGGAATTTTTTTAACTCGTCCAACGGTTTGGGCGGGTTTACAATATGATGTTAGTGTATTTGTTATATATCAAACTTCAAAATTTTAAAATTTTTTGTAGCTTTTAAAATATTAATTGAATTAACATTAAAGTGTTAAACAAACATTTATTCTTAAAATAAAAAGAAAATATCAAAGTTTAAAGTCCAAGAAATTATTAAAAAAAATATTTTTACAAAATAAAAGTTTAATTGGGCGAGTTGGATCTATTTTTCAACCTGCCCAATTAATAGATTGGGTGGGTTAAATTTAACTTGGGTTTTTCGGGTTATATTTTTTTTTTAAAAAAATTTGAGTTGGTTTGGGCGGTTTATTTAGGTTGGGCGGGTTGCAAAAAATTTTGCATAGTCCTACTAGCATCTCTCATTTCTTTATTGTCATATACTTTTAATTTTAGCTTGTTGCCCCTCTCTATATGTCAATGACAGGATGTTTATTGTGTGAGTTTATGTTAATTTTGTGCAGATAAGTGTGATATTATTAAAATGAACAATGATGAACCAACTTGTACTAAAATAACATAGCCAAAATAGTGACACTTATAAGATATAACTTTTTTTTTTCATTTTTTTTTTAGTCAAGAAGAAATAAGCTTCATTGAACAAACAAGCAAGTACAACCAAGGGCAATCTGCCCAACAAAGAACCAGAATACAACCAACAAGCTACAACCTCACTCTACATACAAGAAAGCTTCCTTAAGAAAAGCTTGAGATGAGGAAGAGCCTTCCTACTATGAACACTGAATAATCTGTATTTGACTAAGGTAATTACATCTTTAGCTATACAGTTAGCTGTTAAAGAGAAACCATCATAAATGCATCTATTCCTATTTCTCCAAATTTGATACACCACAGCTGCAAGAATCATATTAATAACCATGCTCATACTGTCATTATGCCCACAATCGAGCCTCACAGTCCAGTCCGAGAATCTGGTGGCCCAAGCGCGAAAACCAAGCCAAGAAAAGATGCAAGACAAGATTCTCTTGGATAAACATCAATCAAAAAACAGATGGTTATGGCTCTCCCACTGGTCTTCACAAATCGGGCAGAGAGAGCTATCAAGAGGAATGGTGCACTTGGCCAAATTGTCTCTAGTTAGGAGGAAAGAGTTAACCACCATCCATAATAAAAACCTGTGCTTAGGGAGAGTAGTACGACACCAGACCGCATTCTTATAAGCCACAATTTGCTGGTTTAGGGAGCTGTTATACATCTTTGATGGCTTGAATGTCCCAGAAATACCAGCAGCCAAGACCTCTCCTTCACTGAATCTCTTTCTAAGATGGCAAAGTTTGCGCCAATACCAGCTACTGTCTTGCTTCAAAACATAGTCCCAAAAGTTAACCCCCCTTTAGGTAAACATGTTGAATCCACTTGACCCAAAGAGAGTCTTGTTTAGTAAAGACATCCCAAACATACTTGGCAAGAAGAGCTCTATTCCAGCTAGCTCCATCCCTAAGCCCAAGCCCTCCATAAGCCTTAGGCATGCAAACTTGATGCCAAGAAGCTACATGCAATTTACTACGAGTTCCCGAGGCCCCCCAAAGAAACTGTCTACACAACTTCTCAACCTCCTTGATGATGCTTTGAGGTAATGTAAACACTGACATCCAGTAGTTTCTCAATCCAAACAAACTGTTTGTATAAGCAGTTATCGGCCAGCATAAGACAAGTGTTTACTAGACCAGGAAAAAAGTTTTGTTCTCGTTTTTTGGACTATAAATTCACAGTCCACATGCTTCCACTTAGTAGGCCTCAAAGGCACCCCAAGATAATGAAGAGGGAAATACCCTACTGGAAGTTGAAGAACCTGCATTATCTCAGTCCTTTCAGCTGCATTAACCCCTCCAAAATAAATCTGAGACTTCTTAGAATTAATAGTCAGCCCAGATGCTTCACTAAACTTCCTAAGAGAGTCCTTAAGAACATTAACAGCCGCAATAAAGCCTTTGCAAAATAGGATTACATCATCTGCAAAATACAAGTTTATAAGCTTCAGGCTCTTACACATAGGGTGAAACCGAAATGAAGTGGATCTGGCATCCAGTTACAGACATCTGGTCATGTACTCCATAATGAGAACAAAGAGACGAGGGGACATAGGATCCCCTTGGCGCAGACCTTTTTCCCCCTTGAAACTGCTTTGAACCCGACCATTAATCAATATAGAATAAGAAGTACTCCTAATACAATTCATAACCCAGCCAATAAACTTCATTGGAAAAAAGTAGGCCTTCAAGAGATTTTCCAAAAAATGCCAATCAATCGTATCATACGCCTTGCTAAGGTCAATTTTAATCGCACAGCGAGGAGAAGTAAGACCTCTACCATAATTCTTAATTAAATCTTGAAGAATCATGATATTGTGAGCAATAGATCTACCACGAACAAACGCACCTTGATTAGATTGAATGAGATAGGGAAGCACCACTGCCAGCCGAGAACACAACAACTTAGCCATGACTTTATACAGGGTCGAGCAACACGCAATAGGTCTGTAATCAGAGGCTCTAGCTGGATTAGAGACTTTAGGAATCAGGGATAAAGTTGTTTCATGAAGCTCCTTAGGAAATTGGCCTATAGAGAAACCATGAATGATTGCTGAGCATATATCCTGCCCAATATCCTTCCACATAGACTTGAAAAAGCCGGAACCATAACCATCAGGACCCGTCGATTTAGTACTAGGAATACTAAACATAGCAGCTCTTATTTCCTTAACAGAGAAAGGCTTTAAGAGATAGAGTTGCTCCTCCACTGAAAGCTTGGTGCCTGAAGCTAAACAGTTCTGATCTACTGCTCTTGTAGCCGTACTTGAACTGCCCAAATGGTTCTTGAAATGCTCAACAAAATGGTCCACCACTTCCTTAAAATCATCTATCAACATACCATGTTCATTTATATAAGACACTATGGAATTCTCAGCTTTCTGCTTTTTCAGGAAGGCATGAAAGAAAGAGGAGCTTACATCTCCCTTCCTAATCTAGTTGATCTTACTTCGCTGGACAAGGAAACTGTGATAAATTTGCTCTTGATAGTGAAACTCAGAAGCCTTCTCCTTAAACACCTCTTGCAACTGAAAGTCTTGAGGATTCCCTTGAGCTTGAAGTTGGGCAGTTTGAAAAGCTTCCAGAGCCAACTGGTAGCCAGATCCAACATCTCCAAAACAGTCCCTATTTAGTTTCTTAAGCTGATGCTTCAACCGAACAAGCCTAATAAAAATTGCCCTCAAACCAGAGGCATTAACAGGGGCTCTCCAGCTATTCAAAACCATTTGGTTGAATTCAGGGTGACTAGACTAGAAGTTATAAAATCTGAACAGTTTAATCCCCATAGCCTCCAAAGGGATATTAGAAACTACGTAGGAGCAATGATCTGACACCACCTCCCATTGAAATACAGCCAAACACTGCGGGAACATGTCCAACCACTCCTCATTTATTAGGGCATGGTCAATTTTAGAATAAATCCTTGCTAAGCCTTCTTGGTTGTTTGTCCAAGTGAAATAAGAACCCATGCTCTTAAGAGCTTCAGTTTTAGCATTGGTCTTCCACCCAATAGGATCAGCCAACTCAAAATTGGCTATAGGACTACCACCAGACCTATCTCCACCTGAAAAAGGGGCATTAAAATCCCCTAGAACCATCCAAGCTTTGACTGAGAGCGATATGCGAGTTAGATCACGCCATAGGCTTCTCCTATTCTCAACTGAATTGTACCCATAAACAAAAGTGACATAGAAAACATTCTTGTGGCCTACCAAATTAACCTGGCAATGAACCAGCTGAGGAGAGTCTTCCAAAATACTCAAATTTACTATCCCCTTCTGCCAAAGAATTAACAGTCTACCCTCTGTGATTGGACTGGAGTAATAATCCCAATTAGGGAATTTATGCTCCATGAACTCACCAAGCTTATTCCCGCGTAATTTAGTTTCCATTAAACCACTAATACTAATCTTATTCTTTCTAAACACTTCTTGGACTGAACTTTGTTTATTCACCCTATTCAGCCCCCTTATATTCCAACTCAAAATAGAGCACTTATCCATTAGAAGAACTACCTTCAAGATACCCAAACTTTCTACCCCTTTCCTGTTCCTGCAGAACACCAAATTGATTTTTCTGTTTTTGAACCAGAGCAGCCATATTAGAGGTACTACAAGCAATGTGACCCTGTCTCTGAGAAATAACACGCCTGGGAGTTTTCCATTTCACTTCCCTGTTCCGCTCCATAACCAACCCAGAATTAGTCTCCTCTGATAGAGTCACATCACCCTCACCCGTTTCTGAATCTTCACCAGGTTTAGACCCCTCCACTTCCTCGCCTGGATGCCCTTCTTTAGCTCCCTCTGAACCTTCTTGTTTATCCAAAGGTTTCTTAGCTTTAGAATGAGCTACTTTTTCCACCCAAACTGCATTATGGTCCTTCCGACACTCTGCCATAGTATGCCCAAAACCAGAGCAGCTCTTACACTTAGTAGGTAACCACTCATACTCTATTCCTTGTTCAACCACCTGACCATGTTCATTGATAAACTGAAAGCTACGAGGAGGATTATCTGTGATTTCCATCTCCACTAACACCCTCGCAAATTGAACACGTGAACGCTCCTTAGTAAATTTATCTACTAGAAGAGGTTTGCCAATCGTGCTTCCCAAAGCACTGATACACATGCTACCCCAATACTGCAAACCAAGATCATGAAGACGAATCCAGAGCGGAACCGAACGAATCAAGCGAATCGCACTAAGATCTGCTGTCCATGGCCTCACAATGACAGGTTTCCTATCAAATTGAAGAACTCCATTCTCAAGGACATGGTCTCTGGTTGCTTCATCATTGAACTTCTCCAAAGTAAGCCCCAAAGTCATTCTAGAAATTTGGGCTATCCCTAGATGACCCCAAACCCTTTTAATGAAGCCTTCAAACACTGCCATTGGAGGATTTGCTCCAAGAACCATGCATACCATAGCAGAGCTCCAATTTGCGGACTGAATTCTCACCTCTCATCCACTTGAGCCAGCTTTTGCCCATTCCTAAAGATAGGTTCAGTGTATTCAAGCTTCGGTTCAGAAAATGAAAGCTTACTCGTTCGGAATTGTTGCTAGTGAAGCTGGGATTCAGACTGGAAATCCCCTTCCATGGCCATGTCACCTTCTTCACTCCTATCTGCCCAAGCAAAATTGCTTGCCTTGGCACCCAATCCATCATCCTCCACCTCAAAAGGCTGGGAACCCTTACCCTGTCGATCCATCTCACCATCCTGCATAATCCCAGGCCTAGACACTTCGACATCCAATAACTTGCCCTGCTCTGGATCGGCAACATCATCTCCCTTGGATCCAAGCACTACCTTCTGTTGAACCGCTTGCAGAACCTTCTTAGACCGATCATCAAAAAGAATATCAGGCTTACGAATCGGCTTCTTCCTCTTCGCCATGGAAGGGAGCAACCTGACCCCTCAGCTCTTTGCAAATTATTTTTCATATTTTCAAGACAAATAAAATTAATTAAAAAAAAAAGTACGGTGGCATATTATAATAAGCATGTTCCATTATAGAGCTTCATATGTTTGTCCCACTTTAATTAATAATAAACATTTATAAACACCACCCTATCCTATTTCAAAATAGCTGAAGACAAGAATCATGGTATAGCATAGCAGTGGTTGTTAGTTGTTATGCAAATTTTGCCAACATTGGTGCCATTGATGATGATGAAATGAGGGCATTGTTCCCGGCTACAGTAAATGTTAATGAGATTATACGGTCCAATCCTCCTTGTGTATCTAATAGGTGGCAATTCAATTCCACCAATTATAGTTGGCTCGTTGTTATTATGGTGACTAAAGACGAACACCTCACTTTCATTTATGCCTGGTACTTTGTTTTCATTTGACCATACTTGTGTCAGTTTTGTGTCAAATTTCCATTGATCTTTAAATTCAAGTATAATAAATGAGTTCATCGATGACCCCATCCTTACGTCGATATCAACAATTTTGTCCATGTAAGGAAATAATTTGGTACTCGATACACTTCTTCCTCCCAAAATCATTGAATTCCCATATAATCCAATGCTATATACATCAATCAACTCAACGGGGAGGTTAAATGATGTCCCGTTTTGGGCCCTTCTATCAAATAGATATATCTTGTACTTGGTTGAGTATATTGCATCCACACCCATCATGTCAACCCTAATTCATTTGAAAATAGAAATATAAGTATGTGCAATTTGATTTTAGTTTGAAAGGACATTAAATTTTATACCATTACGTAAATGAATATGAACCGATCATTTCACTGCTCCCAGTAATTGTTGTTATCCCTTTCAATTCTTCAGTAAAAGGAAGAATGTTAATTTTTGAAGCTGTGTTTGATCCGAAATCCCAATGTTGTAACTCAGATTCGACAAATGTAATTGCTCTTTCCTTACTTGCCCATGCAATTGGCAGTGTCAAATTTTTTAATGGTAGCAAAGGTCTACGAGCATCCAAAATAAGTTGAGGCTGCCCATCACGAATATCAAATAGCTTGAGCTCGCTCCTATTTTTATTACTATAAAGCATAAGATGTCCATATGGTACATGTGTGTGATGAATTTTTCTTTCGACACTTATTCGTTGAAGGTTGTTACGACGAAGAAAAGATGATTTGAATGATGCAGAGTCGTAATCCCATGTCACATAACAAGCTTCTTCACTATACCCATTAGTTGATATGGTCACGTATCCTGATGAGGATTAAACTGATTCACCATCAGCTATCAATCTAATAGTATTCCAAATGTTACAGGAAAGTACACGACCGGCGTAAAAAACATCCTAAGCCTGCACCGGCACCATTAATTGTTGGCCCACCAAATATAATTAAATTAATAGTCAAATTTGTAAAAAGGTTATTCTTACCATATTTTGTACAGTAGAGTACCGGTCACATAGCTCATCATCTATAACGATGATTTCATGTTCTCCTTTGTCATCCGTAAATTGACAGTTTCTCCCTCTTCGAAATGGCAATGGTGTTCCATCAACATATTTGTAACGCCCCAACTCCTGGGACTATTACGGTGTGCCTTGTAAACAGTGCTAAACTCGCTAATCGAGTCATTTGGCCAAAATCGTGAACTAAGTATGATTAGCGGTTTAGGGATTAAACATTTTGGTTAGGGTGTAACGTTTCATTAGAACGTTTAATATATATATTGGGATCCCAGAAATATAAATTTCAGAGTTTATTACAGAAAATATTTACAACAGGCCGTTCTAAGCGGCAAAACAGGGTTCAACCCTAGTTCCACTTTAAACCTCGGCCGTGGCAGTCGAGCAGCTGCATATGTACACGTCATCAACTAAGCTCTCCAACTCAAGGGTGGTCCAGCTTCCTCTTGCCTTTACCTGCACCACATAGCACCCATGAGCCGAAGCCCAGCAAGAAAACATAACACTACACATAAGCATTATCAAATGTTTATCATTATAATCACACGGAGCATAAAGCTTCCAAACCAATGAGTGAACATCACATGATTCAAGAGGGAGAGTGGCTGTTAAGTAAGCCACTAGCCTCCAAGCTCTCTTTTCTAGCGGGAGAGTGGCTGTTAAGTAAGCCACTAGCCTCCAAGCTCTGGTTTCTAGCGAGAAAGAGTGGCTGATAGGTAATTCACTAGCCTTCAAGCTCTGTTTTCTAGCAAGAGAGTGGCTGATAGGTAAGCCACTAGCCTTCAAGATCTGTTTGTTCATCGACCCTCAGGGTCGGTCAGGCATTAATGCTCCATGAGTCATTCAATGCTAGTAGTCGATTAGATCTAATCTCTGTTGGCTTCCGTGATTCACGCTAAGGCCGTTCTGACAAATAAATCAGCGCTACCTGACCTGTGTCCAGTATCACTGCCGAACCTGACAAGTAGGTCACAGCTTCACAGCTGATACTAACACTTTTGTCGATTCTGACTGAAGAGTCAGTGCATACACAAGTAAGCAATGCTATCAATATGTATCATATGCCAGTTTTCCAAGAATAGGGCATTCAGCATGCTTACTAAACAGTTGCTAGCATAATCGTGATCATGCACAAACTCAGAGACTCAAGCTCTGGCCAATCTCATATCCATCATTCACGGCATGCCCTAATCACATGTTTCTCGTGCATTACATGCATCACACTTAATCATCCAGCATGCCTCAACAACAGTCATATGCAAATGGGCAAAATCACCAAGCATTCATTATGCTATCAATGTTTACATTTAAACATCCAACATGCATCAATCACAGCCATGCATGTCATACTCAATAGGCAACCAACATGCATCATAATAACCATGCATGTCATGCTCAATAATCAACCAACATGCATCCATAATAGCCACGCATGTCACATATACACAGGATGCAGTTTTCTTACCTTGGGTTCGAGCGAGAATTAATAAAAGAAACGACCTTTGAGAACGATCAGCTTTTAATCCTTTAGCGGTCACCTAGTCATAACCAAACATAAAACCTCATCAAAATGAGTAATTAAATACTTCCAAACCCAACCTAAGCCTCTGGAACATCAAATCCCACTCAACTAGGTAGTAGGATCGATCCTAGGCCCTTAGAGTTAAGTTTCCATCACAAAAACACACTTTTGGGCAATTTATCCCTTAAGGGTCGCGGTCCTACATGGACCATGCCGCGGCCCGCCCCCCTGACAGAGCCTTCGCCACCTTCTTCAAGCTAGGGCCGCGGCGCCCAAGAACAAGGCCGCGGCCCAACTTCGCACCAGCCATTTTTCTTCATTTTTCCACTTTTAAAACCTTCCAAAAACCCATCTAAACATCTCCAAATCATCAAATCAATATTACCAAACTTCTCAATGGTCCAAAACCACCAAAACCTGAAGCTCAAACCAACCAAAAACTCAACAATTCACAAAGTTCAATCCAAAGCTTAAAAACTTAAGAAACTCAAAACTTAACTAAAAAAAAACAGAGCACACCTTAAATTCATAACTGAAACTCACCTCAAACAAGGTTTTGAATCCCCTTTAATGGCTGTGACAAGTTCCCTAGCTTCCCCCTTTGATCTCCAAGCTTAACTCCTCAAGGTGGCTCTCAAAATTCAAACAAAAGGATGATGGAAAGTTTGTACGGGAGAGAAAGGAAGAAAGGATGAGGTTAGGCTCTGTTTTGCTCTGTTTCTACAGCCTTCCAAACCCCCAAAAACTGATATAAATCCTTAAGGTCAAAAGACCATAATGCCCCTAGACCAATTTAAAAGCTTCTAAACACTCCCAAGGGTAAATTCGTCATTTCCAAGCTATACCGCTAATTATAATTAACGCTCTCCAATTCCCGCTAATCTCAACATTCCCGAATACCAATAAATCATATCCCATTACCCTTTAATTCCTGGTAATGCTCTAATCATTAAATTCACCCCGAGACTCACCCCGAGCCCCAAACTTAAACCCGTTATGACTAGACCAAACACTTACATCTCATGATCGTCTCATGTCGATAGCTCGAACCAAACCACCCTATAATGTGGCTATACTAATTAATCTCAACCATGCACCCAAAATATACAATTATGCCTACAGTGGCCAAATTACCAAAATGCCCTTGCATTTAAAATATGAGCCCATATGCATGCATTCACCATCATATAATAATATAATTCACATAAGCATGCATATAATCATTAAATATCATAATAAATCAATTATGGCCCTCCCGGCCTCCTAATCAAGGCCCTAAACCTTATTAGGAAATTTGGGGCATTACAACTATCCCCTCCTTACAGAAATTTCGTCCTCAAAATTTATCTGAACAGCCCGGAATAAGAATTCTGCACAACCGATTCTAGTTTCCCAGGTCATTCCCTTGACCTCACTGTTTCTGCAACATACCTTAAATCAAGGTATACCTGGTTCCTCAGAACCTCACAACTCAACTCATGAGTTCTTTCAACCCATGTCCACTGCATGGAAGTACATAACACAATGTACAGCTATCAAAACCAAAGCCATAGTCCAACAAACGATAATCTAATCAGTCCTATCTATGACTCAAACTGTCATACCAATCTAGGCGCAACTTGCCTTTACTTATCACCTCTTTCCATGGTGATTCTTTAGGAAGAACACAACTTCCTACCTGGAACTCCATGTTCCTGCTTTTCAGTTTAGTATCACTTTCCATTTAATCTGAGAAGTGAGCATTCTTGCTCCAACCTCTAATAACCTCTATGGTCCCCTGAACCATCTCATGATCCAGATGTAACATCTCACCCATCTCATTCCAATGTACAGGTGATGAACATTTTCTACCATACCTTATCTCATAAGGTACCCTTTCAACACTGAACAGTTCTCCCTCTGATTATGATCAGCCCGAGAACAATAGTCTGTACAAAATTCTATCTATATATTCATCGCCTTCTCTCACCCTTCCATAACCTGGAAATAACAATAGAGTCTTCATCTAATAAGATAGACCTTGAGTTCACGAAGGCTCTCTATCCTTCTTACAAGGAAATTCAAATATAGATCAGCTGTACTATTCACCTGTCCTTACTGATACACTAAACTCACTTGGACTACTAGTCCACAATGACTTAATGCTAAATCATTTCGATCCATCAACCTGGGAGTCCCACCGCGATACCCATCGTGATGCTCACATATTCCCACTATGAAATACCCAAAGGCTGTAATGGCCTTGCTGTTTCCTGATATTCTGTCTCAATTTGTTAACAGGTAAGAGCTTTACACATGCCTTAATATATGTCCCTTCATCTCAGGCCATCACCATAAAATTTCCATATTATGTTACCCTTTCACAATGCCTGAACGAAATGAATTACAGAATAGCATGAGATTCATCCAGAATCTCTCGGTTAATCTCAATGTCCATCGGATTCCAAGTCCGATCCATATACCACCATAAATTCATGTTTGTCACTATACAATCTTTAGCTAATCTAGCTAAAACTTTCCATTCAACCTTGCCTGTCTGTGGCTCATTTAACCATCTTTCCTTTTATCTTTCTTGAGATAATGATCTCAAACAATAAACTGGCCACTTGGCCCGCCAGAAACTCTACCCAGTCCTGGTCAGATTCTTTAATCAACATGTCACATAGGCAATCACTTTTCCTCTATCATTAGGATGTCATAACAACCCACTAACTGATCCTGGTCTATAAAGACCCAGCACTTTCTCCCCAAGGCACCTGAAATATCTTTACTATCCATGGACACTCCTGTCCCCAAGGCACTTTTCACCCTTGGCTATTCTCCGCAGAGAAAACACCACTATTCCATCGTCCAAAACAATCACGAATCCAATTCCAAACAAATCCTTGAATGCTCTATCCATCTGATTCACAAACACTGTATATCAACCCAATTCCCAAAAGATACTCAGCACTCACAGTGCTCTAATCTGATACAAGCACAATCCTTTACGTAATTTTCTCACTCTGATCTCTAACTGGTCTTAACCAAATCCAAGATTCACCTTAAAGGGTTCCATCTTCCTCAGCAACTAACTCTTTAATTCTTATAACTCCATTGAGCCACTCGAAACATTGTTTACATCTGATTCCATCTTTGGCACTAAATCAATCACCATTCCAATCTTCTATTAACAAAAAGAAGGCCTGGCAGACCACTTGGGAACACATTCAGAACTCACAGACTAGTCCAGTCTGTCCCGATCTCACTAACACAATCTAAGTGGTATCCACCACACTGGTTAAGAGTTTCGTGCACCTCCCTGCACAAACTCCAACCCTCACATCCGGTATCATAAACATATCAAATCCATGCACAGTGCCAACTGTCACAAGACTTTCCGCTCACAAGTTCAAGAAGTACGACACTTTCCTTGCCACTTAAAACTGTCCTTTAATTACTCAACCAATCCAAACCCTGGATCAAACTAAAGCTTGTCATAACCAGCTTATCTCTTAGGTTGCCGACATCGTATTATACTTCCCATCACAACACAACCATGTGATCTACATATACCATCAATACACCCTTCTCTATATACATACCAACAAAAGAATAGCATGGCACCAAAGCCAAACAGCATAATTCAAAACTCAGAACTAGAATACTAACCTGTCATCCCCGAGGAACTAGACTCGGTCTCAAACTCTGATTTCCCTGGAATAAACACTCGAGTTGGAATCGAGCTGTCTATCCCCCTTTGCTCATCCCCTAACATAGGGCACCTCTTCACAATATGCCCAACCATACCACATGCGAAACATGCCTTTGCTCGGCATTTTCCCAAGTGACGTCTCTTGCACCGCATGCATATTGGACGAGTCTTCTAGCTTTCTTTGTTACTTATCCCAATAAGTGGAAGTACCACCATCTGGGCTCCATGCTCTCCAGCACTCTGCTGCCCAACTACTATTCTCTCAACAGCGAGAGCCTTCTCTACCACCTGAGCATAGGTAGAGACTTCAATCACTGGGGCAACTCTAATGCCCTGAGCTATTCCAGGATTCAATCCCTGAATAAACCTTTCCTTCCGAGCCACATCTGTGGGTACCATGTCTAAGGAAAACTTGGCCAACTCATCAAATTCAATAGCATACTCGGTCACTGACGCATTGCCCTGAACAAGATTCAAAAACTCATTCATCTTGGCAGTCTTAGCTACATCACAATAGTATTTCTCATTAAACAGCTGCCTAAATTCTTTCCAGTCCATCACAGCTGTGTCTCGTGTCTGGGATACTACCTCCCACCATGTCCGGGCATCATCCCGCAGTACACATGTAGCACAGATCACTCTATCATGACCTACCAGTCCCATACTATCAAAAATGGAGTTGATCATGCCCATCCATTGCTCAGCTCTGAATGGATCTAGGCCTCCCTCAAAGATTGGAGGATAAAACTTCAGGAATCTTCCACAAAGAAATTCCCATATATTTTCAACCCTAGGCTGAGCTGAAACTAATGTCACCTCTGGCATAGCAAAGGAAGAGGTACTCCCCAACAGACTCCGTTGTTGTTTCAAGTACCTGATTTCTTCCTCCTGCCTCTGCAATCTTAATTGCAAATCTGTAAGCGTCTGCTGAACATTCAGAGATGCAGACGAAGCACTGATACCCTGGCTGTAACTCCCAGCCCCTGTATAACTATCACCAGGCCTCATAATCTGCCTTGAATATAAACCTGTTGATTCAACCTGTAGTCAATAACTTGACCCATTAGTCACAATAACCATATCAAGGACTTTTCCCACGGGATAAATCTTACCACACCACAATCATAAACCACTTGCAGTGCTGCAAACATGCCCATGGCATTCATACTTTACTCATATTCCCTGCTCTTCCAATACTCAACCATGCCTCAAACCCCAGCATGCAAATAACACAATTATATATTCATGGAGCAGGCAATCAAGAAATCATGTTCATAAACATTTCCATGGGGCATATAATCATATAGTCAAGAGCCAGGCTCTATCAGAATCTCATGCTCCCTAATACAGAGTGCAGGTAAAGCATTCACATTTTATTCAAACAGCTATACACATAGCTACAGAAATATTTACCATTCCTTGAGTGAAGCTATCTTCAGTGATGAGTGTACATGCCCAGCTTGTCTTCAGGAACCATAAACCTTGTCTCGCTCTGATACCAAGTTGTAACGACCCAACTCCTGGGACCGTTACGGTGTGCCTTGTAAACAGTGCTAAACTCGCTAATCGAGTCATTTGGCCAAAATCGTGAACTAAGTATGATTAGCGGTTTAGGGATTAAACATTTTGGTTAGGGTGTAACGTTTCACTAGAACATTTAATATATATATTGGGATTCCGGAAATATAAATTTCAGAGTTTATTACAGAAAATATTTACAACAGGCCATTCTAAGCGGCAAAACAGGGTTCAACCCTAGTTCCACTTTAAACCTTGGCCGTGGCGGTCGAGCAACTGCATATGTACACGTCATCACCTAAGCTCTCCAACTCAAGGGTGTTCCAGCTTCCTCTTGCCTTTACCTGCACCACATAGCACCCGTGAGCCGAAGCCCAGCAAGAAAACATAACACTACACATAAGCATTATCAAATGTTTATCATTATAATCACACGGAGCATAAAGCTTCCAAACCAATGAGTGAACATCACATGATTCAAGAGGGAGAGTGGTTGTTAAGTAAGCCACTAGCCTCCAAGCTCTCTTTTCTAGCGGGAGAGTGGCTGTTAAGTAAGCCACTAGCCTCCAAGCTCTGGTTTCTAGCGAGAGAGAGTGGCTGATAGGTAAGCCATTAGCCTTCAAGCTCTGTTTTCTAGCAAGAGAGTGGCTGATAGGTAAGCCACTAGCCTTCAAGCTCTGTTTGTTCATCGACCCTCAGGGTCGGTCAGGCATTAATGCTCCATGATTCATTCAATGCTAGTAGTCGATTAGATCTAATCTCTGTTGGCTTGCGTGATTCACGCTAAGGCCGTTCTGACAAATAAATCAGCGCTACCTGACCTGTGTCCAGTATCACTGCCGAACCTGACAAGTAAGTCACAGCTTCACAGCTGATACTAACACTTTTGTCGATTCTGACTGAAGAGTCAGTGCATACACAAGTAAGCAATGCTATCAATATGTATCATATGCCAGTTTTCCAAGAATAGGGCATTCAGCATGCTTACTAAACAGTTGCTAGCATAATCGTGATCATGCACAAACTCAGAGACTCAAGCTCTGGCCAATCTCATATCCATCATTCACGGAATGCCCTAATCACATGTTTCTCGTGCATTACATGCATCACACTTAATCATCCAGCATGCCTAAACAACAGTCATATGCAAATGGGCAAAATCACCAAGCATTCATTATGCTATCAATGTTTACATTTAAACATCCAACATGCATCAATCACAGCCATGCATGTCATACTCAATAGCCAACCAACATGCATCATAATAACCATGCATGTCATGCTCAATAATCAACCAACATGCATCCATAATAGCCACGCATGTCACATATACACAGGGTGCAGTTTTCTTACCTTGGGTTCGAGCGAGAATTAATAAAAGAAATGACCTTTGAGAACAGTCAGCTTTTAATCCTTTAGCGGTCACCTAGTCATAACCAAACATAAAACCTCATCAAAATGAGTAATTAAATACTTCCGAACCCAACCCAAGCCTCTGGAACATCAAATCCCACTCAACTAGGTAGTAGGATCGATCCTAGGCCCTTAGAGTTAAGTTTCCATCACAAAAACACACTTTTGGGCAATTTATCCCTTAAGGGCCACGACCCTACATGGACCATGCCGCGGCCCGCCCCCTGACAGAGCCTTCGCCACCTTCTTCAAGCTAGGGCCGCGGCGCCCAAGAACAAGGCCGCGGCCCAACTTCGCACCAGCCATTTTTCTTCATTTTTCCACTTTTAAAACCTTCCAAAAACCCATCTAAACATCTCCAAATCATCAAATCAATATTACCAAACTTCTCAATGGTCCAAAACCACCAAAACCTGAAGCTCAAACCAACCAAAATCTCAACAATTCACAAAGTCCAATCCTAAGCTTAAAAACTTAAGAAACTCAAAACTTAACTAAAAAAAAAACAGAGCACACCTTAAATTCATAACTGAAACTCACCTCAAACAAGGTTTTGAATCCCCTTTAATGGCTGTGACAAGTTCCCTAGCTTCCCCCTTTGATCTCCAAGCTTAACTCCTCAAGGTGGCTCTCAAAATTCAAACAAAAGGATGATGGAAAGTTTGTACGGGAGAGAAAGGAAGAAAGGATGAGGTTAGGCTCTGTTTTGCTCTGTTTCTACAGCCTTCCAAACCCCCAAAAACTGATATAAATCCTTAAGGTCAAAAGACCATAATGCCCCTAGACCAATTTAAAAGCTTCTAAACACTCCCAAGGGTAAATTCGTCATTTCCAAGCTATACCGCTAATTATAATTAACGCTCTCCAATTCCCGCTAATCTCAACATTCCCGAATACCAATAAATCATATCCCATTACCCTTTAATTCCCGGTAATGCTCTAATCATTAAATTCACCCCGAGACTCACCCCGAGCCCCAAACTTAAATCCGTTATGACTAGACCAAAAACTTACATCTCATGATCGTCTCATGTCGATAGCTCGAACCAAACCACCCTATAATGTGGCTATACTAATTAATCTCAACCATGCACCCAAAATATACAATTACACCCACAGTGGCCAAATTACCAAAATGCCATTGCATTTAAAATATGAGCCCATATGCATGCATTCACCATCATATAATAATATAATTCACATAAGCATGCATATAATCATTAAATATCATAATAAATCAATTATGGCCTTCCCGGCCTCCTAATCAAGGTCCTAAACCTTATTAGGAAATTTGGGGCATTACAATATTTATCGACTAGCGAAGTCTAATATGCTAGATGTTTGGGAATTCTATTGACCAAGGGTTCATATGCGCAAATCTCCGTCGTTATATCGATTTCAGTTTCCATGGCAGGAATTCCATTCGATTGACGTGTTTGAAATCCCATGGACAAAGCTGTTGAGAAAACTTATATAAGATCTTATTTATTTTCATGTAAATCTTACATTATACATATTAAGATAAGATAATCTAGAACATGTTTCTAAAATTGAATTCATACAGAAATAATGATAAGAACACTTACATTATACGCAACGAAATGATAGAGTGAAAACTTATAAATGATCTTATTTATTTTCATGTAAATCTTATATTAAACATATTAATATAAGATAACCTAGAACATGTTTCTAAAATTGAATTCATACAGAAATAATGATAAGAACACTTACATTATATGCAGCGGAATGATAGAGCCATTCCTTCAATTTCTCTAACCCTTATATCATTTCTGTCGTAGAGTATTAGCAAGAAACTGAACCGTTCTTCAATTTTCTTCACAGCCTTCCAAAGTATCCTTAGAATCACCTAGACTAGGGTGGAAAATTCTCAACACATGAGATAGACACAAAGAGAATAAGAGAAAAGAATAATGAGGCTTAGAAAATGACTTATGTTTGTAGAGAGAATCTAAAACCTACTAGATCTTCTGATCTTCTCAGAAACTTGTGATTCAAAAATATGATTTCAACTCTCACTTAGCATTCCTTTTATAGGCTCAATTAGGTCATTTATTTAATTAAAAAATCAATAAAATAATAGCCAATAATCAGCCCTAGGTCGAAATTATCATGGGCTTTAGGCCTGTGAAATTTCCCATTTAATTATAAACCTATTGGACTTAAAATCAATGCATGTATTATTTTCTATTGATTAAAATTTAATAATTATTCAAATCCTTTATCAAATTAATTATTTATAATTTAAACCTTGATTTAAACTTATTTATTAATTTAGATACCAATTTATCTTAATTAATAAATCTGCCTTAATTTCTCTTTTGTTTTCTAAATTACATAACTCTGTGAAACTATCCAAAATTGACCTGGTCAACTTTGATAATTCTAATTGATAATTAAATCAATTAATTGAGACTATCTAGATAATTTTATCCAAGGTACAGTGGGGACCATGGGCCTATGAAATCAAGCTCCAATAAGTTATCATAAATCTAACAAATAAATTTACTAACTTATTAATTCCTCGTGACCCCACTAAAGATTCACAATTGCACTCTTGAATTCATAGAATGCTTTATAAGCAATATAGATGCGTTATTAATTATCCATTGTTACAACCATAATTTTCACTCAATCCTCTATAGACGGTCTACAATGAGATGGGACTAAAATACCATTTTACCCCTCATTGTATTTTATCCTTAAAACACTCAGTTCCTTGTAAATGATATTTCAGTAAACTAATATTAATTACTGAAATGAGATCTCTATCATTTAGCACCTTGAACCAAACTACTTCATCAGAAGCTATAGATGTTCATATATATCATTAACACTCCCACTCAATTATACTACCAAGTTTCCAATATGTAAGTATGGGCTAGTCCGTAGGGTAAGCTGGTAATGAATAAGTCAAACAACTCAAATAATACAATCAGTTAGAATGTTAACCACTCAGAATTGAGATTGAATTGACTTATGGTCAACTATATGATATGACTAGAATAGATAATAACGATAAGTTTACTTATCCTATCAACTGTCAATATTGGTCTAGTCCGATGTAACAAATACATCTGATCTTATCTACTTTGCTAATGTTCTGGAAAGAATATAACACTGCGATGTGTAAGTAGATCATATCATAGATTGGCAAGTCAGTATAAATCTTGTGCACTAACTAATCTTAGGACTAACTTATTTTAAACATATAATCATATTTATATTCCACTTTGATTGCGTCATATTTATATTCCACTGTGACTACGTCACTATAAATATGATTAGCTATATGCTCGGGATTTAATAAAAGTTTATATTAAACAAATAATCATGAAAATAAAACATGTGTGCAAAGTGATTGACCAAGTCAAAAAGTGATTGGCGCGAAGCACAGTTTTCTCTCTGGCCATGGAGAGGAGGCAAAAAATTGTGCAGAAGCTAGTTAAGCAAGATGCTATGCAGGAGCTCCCTTCATCCAAAGATGAAGCATCAGTTCAGAATTTGACTGGTGAGAATGTTGAGAATATAGGTGATGAGCAATTAGCTACTGATATCCCTGCGATGGAGGTCGATTCTACGGTTCTCGATATTCCTCCAATGGAACAATCTGCACTAGCTCCAGGTATGGGTTCAACGACGTGGGCTGAAGAGGTTGAGGCTCGGTCATTTCAAGAGTCAGCCAAAGAAACCTGGACCTGATTTAGGGAGTCTCTTCCTTCTTATGGATGTACGAAGTTGCATTTCATGGAGCCAATTCAGAAGGATGGTCAGAAAGTTGCTCAGCTGGATGTAGATGAGATTGAAGTCGAAGCCTCCTACTGAAAATCTCCTTTGATTTGTGTGGTGATTGGTGCTAATCCTCCTCTAGCAGTTTTTGAAGGATTCATCAAACGGATTTGGGGAAAACTTGGAATTGAACGTGTGGCTAGAATGAATGTTGGTTCTACGATGGTCAAATTCAAGGATGAAGCAGCTTGTGATCTGGTCCTGGAATCAGGGGTGATACATTTTGATAAGAAACCAGTAGTCCTTCGGCCTTGGACGACTGATATTGATTCCTTGAAGTCAATTAAATCGGTACTAGTGTGGATTAGGCTTCCTGATCTTGGATTACAATATTGGGGAGTAGACTATTTGAGTGCTCTTGTTAGTACAATAAGAAGGCCTATAATGATTGATAAGATAACCACGGAAGATCTATGATTAAATTTGCTCGAGTTTTAGTGGATATGGAGATTTCTAAAGCTCTTCCCCAGTTTATTAATTACCTCAATGAGAGAGGTCAAGTTATGGAACAACTGGTAGAGTATGAATGGTTACCTTCGAAGTGCTCACAATGCAAAAAGCTGGGACACACGATTGCTACCTGCAAATTTGATTCTGAAGCAGTTTGGAGGAAGAAGGATATTAAGAAAGTTCATGCATCTGAACCTGTTGAGTCTATAGAGAATGCTACTACCCAAGCTGCTGCTCTGGTAAATTCAGCTCAGCCTCAATCGAAGCAGATGAGAGGGTCTCAATCTGAGGAGATCCCAAAAGATCAAGTGTGGTCATATCCGAAAAAATCAGGGACCCTGAAACCAATAAACCAAGTTTCATTTCAGAAAATAAGGAACTCTTTTAGTGTTCTTCAAGAACAGCAGAAGGTTTTAAATGACTCATCCCAAAATTTAGCTTTGAATGGAGAGCTGCAACATATTGAGTTGGAATGTTAGAGGTTTAAAGAAGAAGAATAAGCAGGTGTCAATCTTATATGTCTGTCGTTTGAATAAAGTTGGTATTGGGGCTCTCCTTGAAACTAAAATCAAGGGAGAGAAGCTTAAGGAAGTTATGTGTTCTACATTTTTGGGTTGGGATTACTATAGTAGTTTGCGATTGGAGGGTAGAATCTTATTGATTTGGAAGGCTAGCTGGGTCCATATTGAAGCTATCCAAGATCATGACCAATTTTTTCACTGCAGGGTTCGAATATGTGTCACTAATCAAGAGTTTTGTCTTACTATTGTTTATGGTTCGAATTAGTTGGAGGCTAGGCGGTCCCTTTGGTTTGAGTTGGCCCATTTGACTTTCCTAGTTAAAACTTGGGTAATCTTAGGTGATTTTAATGCATTCTTTGATTCTAATGACAGAATGGGTGGAAGGGATATTTCGATGAAAGAGCTAGAAGATGCTAGACAATGGCTTGACCTTGGTTTGGTGGAAGAATTGAAGATAATGGGATCTTACTATACATGGTCTAATAATCAGGAAGGGGGAAATCGTATCTATTCTAAGTTGGATAGGGTGTTCTCTAATGAGGATTGGTTGGACTCTTTTCCTAATGTAACTGCTGTTTTGCACTGGGAGGTGGTTTCAGATCACTGTGCTATTCTTTTGAAGAAAATAGCAGTTAAAAATGAGGGAGTTCTACCTTTTCATTTCTACAATATGTGGAATTCTCATCCTCAATTCAGGACAACAGTTTTGGCCAACTAGTATAAGCCTTTAAAAGTTAAGGGTTGTGGCTTGGAGCAGGTCGATTGGAAACTTATCTGCCTCAAACATGTGCTTAAGAAATTCAACTAGAGGGCTATTAGAGATGTGGTTAGAAACTATGAGGAAAGTAAAGTTCTGTTTCAACAGGCTAAAACCAAACTTTTTTCAGACCCAAATAACAATAGCTTGTGTACTGAAGAAAGAACAACATTTTTGGAGTTTAAGAGGCAGGAGAAATGTTATGCCAGTTTTCTTTCTCAAAAGAGTAAGATTGATTGGCTCTGTTTTGCAGATGAAAATTCCTTGTTTTTTCATGCTAGTTTGAAGAAAAGAAAAATTGCCAACAGGATTGTGACTTTTGTTTCTGATGGAGGCCGAGTTGAAGATAACTACCAAAAGGTGATCAATCATTTTGTTCAGTATTTTAAGCTTTTCTTGGGTAGTTCAAGTAAAGCTTCAGGTTATATTGACCTTATCACAATAGCTTTGGGTCCAGTTCTGAACTTTGATGATCAGCTGGAGTTGATCGAACCATTTTCTTGTCAAGATGTCAAATATGCTATGTTCAGTATTAACTCTATAAAAAGCCTGGTCCTGATGGTTTTGGAGCTGGCTTTTTCAAAGCTTTATGGAAAGATATAGGCAAGGAGGTGTCCATGACAATTCTTGATTTTTTTGAAACCGGGTATATTCCTAAATTTTTGAATAATACTATCTTAGATCTCATACCTAAGGTTGATAATCCTGTTAATGCTGCTGACTATAGGCCTATTGCTTGCTGCACGACTATTTACAAATGCATCTAAAAAATTCTATGCAATAGACTTGCTTCTGTTCTCCCAATTTTGATCATCAAAATCAGAGGGCTTTTATAAAGCATAGGTCACTTGCTCATAATGTTCTCATTCTTCAAGACCTAATTAAGGGTTATAATAGGAAACATTTTTCTCCTCGCTTCTTGATGAAGATTGACATAAGTAAAGCTTATGATTCCATAGATTGGGACTTCTTGGAGAATCTATTGAAAGCTTTTAGATTTCCTGGTCGTTTCATCAGATGGATTATGGTCTGTTTAAGAGGCACCTCCTACTGTTTATTGATGAATGGTCAGATTCAAGGTTGTTTCCAGGGAGGCAAAGGGCTTCGTCAAGGTGATCCTATCTCCCCAATGCTCTTTGTAATAATGATGGAATACCTTACCCGTCTATTACTTAAAGCTTCCAAGGATAAAGACTTCAGATTCCATCCTTTATGCAAATCTTTAAATATTATTAGTCTTTGCTTTGCTGATGATTTACTACTTGTTTGCAAAGCTAATGAAAGTTTTGTTCAGATTATTCAAAGAACATTTGAAGTCTTCTCCTCTTCATCGGGTCTGGTTATTAATAATCATAAGTCTCGAATTTTCTTTGGAGGAGTTTCTGACCCTGTGAAAGACTCCCTGTTGAATCTTACTCAGTTGGCTGAAGGGGTCTTTCCTCTGACCTATCTTGGAATGCCTTTGAAACCAACAAAATGGAAGGCTATTGATTGTGATATAATACTTAAGAAAATCAGATTGAGGTTACATGTTTGGGCCAGTAGGAATCTCTCCTATGCAGGTCGGGTCCAATTAATCCATTCTGTTTTGTTGGGAATAAGAAATTATTGGATGAGCATATTTCTATTACCTTAGGGTGTCATTAAAGACATTGATCGTCTTTGTAGGAATTTTATGTGGGGAGAAAAAGGTTCCCAAAGTAAATTTCACCTTACTTCTTGGGAGCAAGTTTACCGTCCAAAAAGTTATGGTGGTTTGGGTTTTCAAGAGGGGCCTATTTGGAATAAAATATTGCTAGCAAAATACATCTGGGCTATCTCTTCTAAGCAGGACCTGCTTTAGGTAAAATGGGTTAATTGTATATATTTAAAAAGATCTCAGATCTGGGACTATGTTTTGTAGCAAGATTCTAGCAGGTACTGGAGAAAGTTGATCAAGCTTAGCAAGTCTATATCTAACTCGACTTTGGAATCTGATGTTGTGCAAGGGAAACTTCATTTGAGTAAGCTGTATCATTTGATCATTCCCAATGATCCAATTAGTAACATGAAATCTGTTTGGTGTAGTTTTTCAGTGCCCAAGCACAAGTTCATTTTGTGGCAATCAGTATACCAGAAATTAGTCACAAGGGATCTGTTACATTCTTGTCATCTGTCTATTCCCTGTTTTCCCTGTCCGGTTTGTGATATTGAGGTTGAAAGTCATTCCAACCTCTTTTTTTATTGTGAGTTCTCCAAGAGAGTGATCCATTCTGTCTATGGTTGGTTGGGAGAGCTCATTTGGCCTGAGAAGTTTGAAGATTGGTGTTCTTGGCTGGCTGAAGATAGAAGAGGATGCTTGGCTCGAGTAGTGATTGCAGCTCTAGCTGCCACAGTTTATTTTCTTTGGTTTAATAGAAACAAATGCTGCTTTGAGTATAGTTGTACTACTATTTTTCAGCTAGATTCTTTAATCAAATATTCTGTTAAAGCTAGAGTTCTTAGTCTTAATATTAGTACTAAGAAGATGTCTTCCAGAGAGAAACAATTGATTCATTTTTTCTCTAGTTTGTAATTTGAGGGGGAATTATTGCTCCGGCCTCCTGCTGTAATTGTTTGTTTGATCAATATAATTTTCCTTTCTTGATAAATAAAATGAGATTCCAAAGAAATTGAGTTTTAATTAGGGCATAAAACCCCAACAAACTCCCACTTGCACTAATTAATTCTACTAATCTCATTTCTTTGATATGCTTATCAAATGTAGCTTCTGATAGTGTCTTTGTAAACGGATTCGTAAGATTGTCTTCAGATGCAATCTTCATAACCTTCACATATTCCTTGGCCACATATTCTCGAATAATGTGGTACTTCCTTTCTATATGCTTACTCCTCTTGTGACTACGATTGTAACACCCTAATCTCCAGGGACCGTTACGATGTGCATTTTAAACAGTGCTAAACTCGTTAATCGAGTCATTTGGCCATAATCGTGTAACTAAGTATGATTAACGGTTAGGGTTAAAAAATTTGGTCAAAGATACAACGTTTCACTAAAACGCTTACTGTATACATTGGGATCCCAAAAATATAAATTAAAGGTTAATTACAATAAAATATTTATAGCTAGTCGACCTAAGCGGCAAAATAGGGTTTAATCCTAGTTCCTCTTTAAACCCTCGGCTGGGGTGGTCGAGCAGCCGCATATGTGCACATCGTCACCTAAGCTCTCCAACTCAAGGATGGTCCAATTTTCTTTTGCCTTTACTTGCACCACATAGCACCTGTGAGCCGAAGCTCAGCAAGAAAACTCAATATGCTCATGAACAGTAATAACATGTTACTAAATCATAATAGGCATGCCTAACAGTAATAATCCTACTCATGCATACAATAAGTCCAAATAAATAATTGTGGATCCTACCTTCCTTTATGAATGACTATCAAGTCAATCCTAAGTGAATATCACTTTAAGATTCTGGTAATCATGTTGCGGCTTGTAGCCCTAATAAGATAGGTGACTCATGAGTGAGTCGATCTTAAATCAGATAAGTGACTATTGAGTCACGGACTTAAATCAGATAAGTGACTAATGAGTAAGTCACAAACTTAAACCAGATAAGTGACTATGGAGTCATGAACGTAAACCAGATAAGTGACTAATGAGTAAGTCAAGAACTTAAACCAGATAAGTGACTATGGAGTCACGAACTTAAACCAGATAAGTGACTATGGAGTCACGAACTTGAATTAGATAAGTGACTGATGAGTAAGTCACAAACTTAAACCAGATAAGTGACTATGGAGTCACGAACTTAAACTAGATAAGTGACTATGGAGTCACAAACTTGAATCAGATAAGTGACTAATGAGTAAGTCACGAACTTACAAATAAGTGACTATGGAGTCACGAACTTAAATCAGATAAGTGACTGATGAGTAAGTCACGAACTTAAACCAAATAAGTGACTATGGAGTCACGAACTTAAACCAAATAAGTGACTATGGAGTCACGAACTTGAATTAGATAAGTGACTGATGAGTAAGTGATTAGTGCTCAAAAATATCATTTTATTAGTCTTAAAGTGTAAAATTAATTAAGTTTTAATTAATATTTTCATGGATTTATTGTCATATATTTTATATTTGAAAATATTAATTTTAATTTAATTTGTGTTTAATTTTTAGGAAATAAAATATATTTTTGACACAAACAAAAAGAAAGAAGAAAGAAAGAAATATAATTGAAAAAAATGATGATAAGGTGGTATTTTTGAAGGGGAAATAGGCCCAAAATCAAGCCCAAAAATGGAGCCCAAACCCAAGTTTCAGCTACTCCCCATGGTGCCACTTGGCAGCACACCATTCGGCCAGCCTTACGCCAGCCGAGCCGTTTCTCCAGCATGCGACACGCATCCCACCAACAGCCTGACGCTAGCCAGCCGAGCCGAGCCATGCGCCTGCCATCTGACGCCGACAACCTGCCACCTGACGCCACGTCCCATCTGCCTGACACGAGCCAGCTGCTGAGCGAATCGAAGCCTGCCACGTCGCCCCATGTTCCCCACGTCGTCAGCCTTTGTCTCCCACGGCTGAACATCATTTTTCCCACTTTGCACCTATTTTGCAGCCATTTTTCCCACTATTTTGTACACGGTTCTACATGTTTTTGAGTCCTATTTACACTATAAATAGAGGACCAAATGGAGTTAAAAGGTATCAGATTGTGGAAGGAAGAGTAGAGAGTATTGGAGAGAAAAACACTTATTTTTCCTATTTTTCTTTTACATTTTTGTGAGTGAAAACACTGCCTATTTTAGGCTAAATTTTCTTGTGGAAAGGCTAGAGTGAAGTTTATGTTTAACATTATATTTTTAATATATTGATTCTTTATTTTGTTCTCCATTTCTATATATTTGTTACAATTAAATTTATTTTCTTCTAATTTTTATTATGAATTTATTATTATCTTTTACATAAGTCTAGTCATGCTCTTCTTATGTAATTTAGGTTTTTAATTTAATTTAGAATACTTGTTATATTATATGCTTTTTATTGCATTCTGCCATTGGTATTTTGTCCCTCTAAAGTATATAATCTAATAGGTTTTTAAAATTAGAAGTTAGTATAATTTAATTAAAGAACATATTTTACGGTGAGCTTTATTATATATATTTTCCAACTATATTTAATGGTGTAGAAATGAAACTTATGCCTTCCATACTTGCTTTCTTATTCTAATTCCTAGATTTTATTCATTTAATGTTTATGTTCTTTTTCAAATTTACATTTTTCCAAAGTTTATTATTTTTAATTTACTAATCTTTCTTTTAATTTTGTATTTTACCTCTTTGTGGATACGACATAGCCTGATTACTATTGCGACCGCTTAAGAGTTATTGGGCGATATCAGTAAGTCACGAACTTAAACTAGATAAGTGACTATAGAGTCACAAACTTCAATTAGATAAGTGATTGATGAGTGAGTCACGAACTTGGGCTCTGCACCCTTAGCCATGTGACGATGCAGTCACCTGGGCCTTCTGGCCCCGACTCTAAGTAACTAGCCTTTAGACTAGACAAGCGCTTTTGTTTTTATCGAACTTAAGGTCGGTCAAGAATTTCATGCTTATGACGATAATGCTTATGTCAATTAGATCTAATCTTTTCGGCTTGCGTTAAACACGCTAATACCGTTCTTGACTCATAAGCCAATACCATACGACTAGTGCTCAGTACTACTACCGAACTTGACTAATAAGTCACAACTTCACAGTCATACTGACACCATTGTCGACTCCTAACTCATAGGTCAGTTCCACTCACAAGTAAGTGAGATTGCTAAGAATTTAATATGCAACCAATGTCCACATCTAGAGCACTCAACATGCCTCATTAATAACCATGCATGTCACATACTGGGTGTAGTTGTCTTACCTTTGGTTTAAGCGAGAAATAAGTTAAAAACGACCCTTGAGAACGATCAATCCTTTGATTCCTTAGCAGTCACCTAGTCATAACCAAATATGAAATCCCATTAATAAAATAAATGAGAAAAGGGTTTATGATCTAAAACCCCGCTCCCAGGACCACTCCCGAGCTCTCGGGACTTCCAATCTACCCAAACGGGGTAGTGGAACCATCCCCCGAGCCCCCAAAGCCCTTCCAAACCCAAAAATGGGCATTGCTGGGGCGCTGCTGGGTAGTTTTGGGGCGCTGCCCCAAGTCAGAGAACCCTTGCTCTCCTCTGCCTAGTGCTAGGGCTATTTTAATTCCTCAAAGGCTAGCAAGGGTAACCTGTCATAATTCATCTATCCCGTTAATTCTAACTAGCGTCCTCCAATTCCCGTTATTCCCAATATTCTCAAATGCTAATAAATCATATCCCATTACTCTTTAATTCCCAGTAATGTACTAATCATCAAATTACCTCGAGACTCACCCCGAGCTCAGTAAATTAACCCCGTTATGACCAAACCGCTAACTTACATTCAAAGATCGTCTCATGTCAAATAGCTCGAACAAATCCACATTATAATGTGGCCTCATTCATAATTCACTAACATGCATGAAAATATACAAATATGCCCTCAACGGGCCAAATTACCAAAATTCCCTTATAATGAAAAGTGGACCCATATGCATGCATTTATCATCATATAATAATATAACTCACATAATCATGCATATAATCATTTAATGGGATAATAAATCAATTATGGCCCTCCTGACCTCCTAATCAAGGTCCTAAGCCTTATTAGGAAATTTAGGTCATTAAAACGAGGTTCTTTTGAGTTAGCTATCGTTCCTGTATTGTCACAAAACAACACAAGCGGTTTATCCATTTTTGGAATAACACCAAGATCTGAATAGAACTTCTTTAGCCAGACTATTTCCTTAGTTGTTTCTGACGCAGCTATGTATTCAGCCTCCATGGTGGAATCTAAGATTGCAGATTGCTTTACGCTTCTCCATGTCACAACTCCATCCCCAAGAGTAAACACCATTACAGAAGTAGACTTCCTGTCATCATCATCAGTCTGAAAATCTGAATCGGTGTAGCCTACAGGGTTCAGAACACCACCCTTGTAGACTAACATATAATCCCTAGTTCACCTTAAATACTTTAGAATATGCATAATTACTATCCAATGTTCTAGTCCTAGGTTTAAATGATACCTGCTCACTACTCCCAATGCATAACAGATATCTGGTCTAGTACACAACATAGCATACATCAGATTTCCAACGGCAGATGTGTACGGAACTTTTCTCATTGCATCTTCCTCTTCAGAAGCCTGGGAGACTGCTTCTTTGAAAGATGAATTCCATGGGGAGACGGTAAATGTCCTTTCTTGGAATTTGTCATTGAGAAATGTACAAGAACTTTATCTTTGTAAGCTGCTTGAGATAGAGCTAAGAGTCTGTTCTTTCTATCCTTGATGATCTGGATACCTAGAACATAACTTGCTTCATCCAAATCCTTCATCTGGAATTGAGTGTTCAGCCAATTCTTCACATCTGACAATTTCTTAACATTGTTTCCAATGAGTAAGATATCATCTACATAAAGAACTAGGAATACCACTATTCAATTTTCCTTCAGTTGGTAAACACAAGGCTCATCAATATTTTGCTCAAATCCATAGGTTTTGATTAATTCATCAAACTTAAGATTCCAGGAACAAGAAGCTTGCTTAATTCCATAGATGGACTTATTCAACTTGCAAACTTTTCATTCTTGTCCAGCTACTTTAAATCCTTCTGGCTGATCCATATAAATGACTTCGTCAAACTTTCCATTAAGAAAACCTATCTTGACGTCCATTTCCCAGATCTCATAGTCGAGAGCGGCTGCTATGGATAGGAGGATGCGAATGGACTTAAACATGGCAACCAGACTAAAAGTTTCCTCATAGTCCACGCCTTCTCTTTGGGTACCCTTTGCCACTAATAGAGCTTTATAAGTTTTGATATTTCCATCAACACATCGTTTCTTCTTGTAGATCCACTTGCACCCAATGACCTTAAAGTCACTAGGTGCTTCCACATGATCCCAGACATAATTTGAGTACATGGACTCCATTTCTTGTTTCATGGCTTCAAGCCATAGTTCCTTTTCAAAGCTTGTCATTGCCTATTTGAAAGACAATGGATCATCATCACCAATGTCACCTACAACCATATTGGTTTCACCATCCAAACCATAGCGAACTGGGTTCCTAGAAACCCTCCCACTACAATGAGGCTCCGTGACTGTTTGCTCAGGAACAATGGTACTTTTTTCATTTAAATCGAAGTGCGTCGGTTGGACATGAAGAGTGGGAATTTCATCATCAACCCACGTTGATGACGATGGAGCATTGGTTGGAGTCAATTCTTCAACCATCTCCTCTAAAGCTACTTTGTTGTGCGGTTCGAAGTTTTGGACATAGTTATTTTCCAGAAAAGTAGCATTCATAGAAGTAAACACTTTCTTTTCTGAATGACTATAGAAAAGTCCACCCCGAATACCTTTAGGATAGCCAACAAACATGCAAACTTTAGTTCGCGGTTCTAGCATTCCCTCATTTTTCCTTAGAACGTGGGTGGGACACCCTCAGATTCTATAATGGCGTAAACTAGGTTTATGAAAATTCCAGCGTTCTAAAGGTATTTTGGGGATTGATTTGGATGGCACGACATTGAGAATGTCGTTTGTGGTTTCAATTGCATGTCCCCAGAATGAAGTTGGTAGAGTTGAGTAATTAAGCATGCATCTAACTATTTCCAATAAAGTTTTGTTCCCGCGTTCCGCTGCACCATTTTGTTGCGGAGTACCCGGGGCAGTAAGTTGTGATAAAATCCCAAGTTCAGTTAAATGATATTGGAACTGCATATCCAAATATCCTCCACCCCTATCAGATCTCAAGATCTTTAATGTTTTACCTAATTGGTTTTGAGCCATTGCTAAGAATTCCTAAAACTTTGAAAATATTTCTAAGTTCCTATGCATTAGGGAAAGACATGAGTATCTAGAGTAATTTTCAATGAAAGTGAAGAAATACTCAAAACCACCCGTGGCTTGTACATTCAAAGGTCCACAAACATCTGAATGAATAAGTCCAAGTGGTTCTTTGGCCCTATCACCCTTTGTAGAGAATGGACACTTGGTCAGTTTGCCTTCTATACAACATTCACAAACAGGTAATTCACCTAAGGTGAGTTCCCTCAAAGACCTGTCCTTTGTAAGTCTTTGAATGCTATCATATCCAATGTGACCTAGTCTCAAATTCCTTAAATACGTCATGTTATCGTTATCAGTCTTTTGACGTTTATTGGTCCTAGGTTTAGCTACTTTGAATAAATCATTGTTAAGAGCGAGGGGTTCGTTAGGTCGCAGAATATAAAGCCTGTTTTCCAAACATGCAATACATAATTGTGATCCATTGAAAGAAATAGATATATTAGAACTTGTGAAAGTCATAAAAAATTGTTCTAATTTCAACATGGAAACTGAAATTATATTTCTACTAAAATCCGGAATAAAAAATTTCTAAACCCCAGACGAGCTCTTCCTCTAGCTTGGATTGCAATGAACGCTCTGTTCCCAACTCTAAGCTTTAAGTCGCCTTCGTCCACTTCCTCCCACGATTGAAGAAGCTTTATTTTTTCGCTGCTAGAAACTTGGGGCAATCTTGTTTCCAATGACCCTTTCCTTTGTTGTGAAAAAACTTACCTTTACCTTTCTTGTTTTTATTTTTCTTCCCCTTAGGCGTCTATGCACTTGGTTGTGCACTCGTCTTTGCAGCCTTTACAGGCTTGGGGTTGTTGTTTTGTCCACCTTTCCTCTTGTTTCCAACTTTCGAAGACGAAGCTTGGTTAGCTTCAGCCTTAGCTGGATCAGCAGCAGTAGTAGTAGTTGTCTTCTTTTCTCCTCCCTTACTTGGTCCATCCATGATAGACTCAAAATTCTGAAGCTCGTTCATGAGCAACGCCAGACCATAGTTGAGTTTATTCAACACATAGTTGGTGGTAAACGACAGGAAAGCTAGAGAGAGACTGTTGATGATTAAGATGACTTGAGTTTCCTCATCTATTGTTGCTCCATGCAGTTCAGCTTCCTGAAAGTAGTTTGTCATTTTTAATCAGATGATCACAAACATGTTGAGAAGGTGCCATTCGAGCATTGGCATATTTCTTGGTGGCCACAAAACAAGTATGCGCTGACTTAGCACGATACATGTCTTGGGGCATACATGTCTTGTGGCTAATCCATGATTTCGTAGGCCGTCTCGACATTCTCCATCTTTGTCTTGAGAGTGTCGACCATACTAGTCAACATGTAGTACCGTGCCTTGTTGTTAGCCGCCTGCCAACGCTTATACTTATCCCTCACAGACTTGGTGGCTCCTTCAGTTGGAACTTTCGGGGATTCCTCAATCATGACGAACTTGGAGTTGTCACCAATCAACGCAATGTTGATGTTTTGCCTCCATTTAAGGAAGTTTTCTCCAGTGAATTTCTCCATTGAAAGTTGAGAAATTATGGGAGTAGACACAGCCATACTTAAAACTACCAATTATCAATAAAATAGAAATCAATCACATTTGCTCAATAAAACTTCTATTCACACAAATTTCAAGAAATAACACAACATATACCAAAAATATGTAAGATATGGAAAAATACCAAAATAATCATATCTCTATTTCTTTAGGTTTTTAACTAATATGTGATATCCTTGTCCTCGTTGGTGAGAATAAAAAATACCACTAGTTAAATAAAGTTGTAAACTTATTTAATAATGGACACCATAATTAACAACCTACTTGTTTACCGAGTTTTTCAGAAACGAATACAAACAGAATAATAAAAAGATAAGAACTGTAGAAGTGCAGAAATGTAACTAAACAAACAGTGTTTTTACGTGGTTCAGGCGTTAACAAGCCCTAGTCCACGAGTCGATGTTATTATACTTGGAAAGGATTACAGTAAGATGGCTGGTGTACAAGAACTTCACATACTCACAGTGTTTCTCTCGGGTTCTCTTGAAGAAGATGAAGCTAGAGAGATTTCTGTAGAGTTTTCGCTATATGATCTGTTGGTTGTCCCTCCTATTGTAAAATGAGGGGGTATTTATAGCTAGGGTTTTGGATTAGGGTTTTTCTCTACGTCCATGAGTCTTAATTACACTAGCCATAAATAGGGGATACAATTACTGTAGTAGCATGGCTACAAGACTCTATGTGGGTATATTTACGTGAAAGTATGGGGAACACACAAAGTCAGCCGTCTTTTCCAAGTTGTCAGCGGAACAGTAGGCGAAAAGGTACCCTTAGGCGTGCTGGGATGTGTGCGGCTTTGACCTGTCGGGCGTGTCAGGCGGGATCCTGTGTCAGGTGGATATCATTCCAAATATGCCTCCTCCATGACTCGACCGTTTGGTTTTGTTCCGTGCGAGGCACGGAACTGTTTCCGCGAAGACCACTTGAAGAGCTTCTCCTGGAAGGAGCTTCCCCGAAGAATACCCCTTCGGGAGTCCGAGAGGGTTGACGAGCCTCCGTGTCGTGTTTGCTTGGAAGAGTAATCCGGCACTAAACGGGAGAGGCGAAGCCTTTCTGTCCATCTGCAAGCTCTGGTCACCTACCGTGAAAGACATTGGTAATTCTGCTTCCCCGAGGGTATCAATCTAAACGCTATCCGGAAATCTGGATAACATTTACCCCCCAAGGTCACGGAGCTTTGAGAGGTCCGGGAGCTTGTACAGTCCTCCGGGTACTTCGGTTTCTTAGATTAGGCGAGGGGCCACCTTCTGTGTTCCCGGAAGAGTTCCTTTTTCCTGCCTGAACGTTAGTATGAAAAAGAAAGGGAATTTCTTCTGTTTGAACTCAAGTACTCAAGTGCGGCAAGGACCACGCGTCATGCTGGGGATGGTTCTGCGACCAAGACGTGTGCGTGAGGCGACTGGTTGAGTATGTGTGCGTCAGTCATCTGAGTAATGATTTGACGGTTTTTAATGGTACTCCGGGCCCGAGGTGGTATAATGATGGGAAATAAATACTTTATTCCCATCCGAGGAGTCATAAATAGGATCGTCGCTTCCTCTCCAACCGTTGGATCTGATGCACACGGAATGGGAAGATCGGGACCGTCCGTTTGAGGAATTCGAAACGACTTCTTCCCTGCTATAAAAACGAGGGAACGGACCTTTCTTCCTCTTTACGCTTTCAAATTCTCTATCTTTCGGATTTTCAGATTTCCAAACCTTCGAACTCTCAGGCTTCCAAGCTTCCGTTCCTTCGAACTTTCCACTTCTTTTGGTAAAGGATCTAGAAACTTTTCTTTTGATTTGGCAGTGGGTTTATTCGCCGAAGTTCATGGTTTGAATCGCCGTTCGTCTTTGCAGCTTTTACTTCTCGCGATCGTGCTGTGCAGTGATCCGGTTACTCCTCCAACTACCCGAATACCAGTAAGTATTTCTACTTTGCTCTTTCCTCCCAAACCTTAGGTTGTTGGTAGTTGTTAGAGTTGAGGTTTCTGCCATTATCGCCTATGTGCATGCGTGAATAGGGCTTTGGTAGGCATGTGATTGATGTGAGTCGATAAGTAGCCTTTTTTGCATGCTTTGACGATTTGCGTTTGGAAAGTCGTTCCTTGTTTTGCTGTTTTAGGGCATAAGCATGAACGCCTTTAGGGTGTCTTTCTCTGGAAAAACACTTCTTTTGGTGGGCTTAGGCTCGGAGTCTGAGTCTGGTTCCTTGCTGCCCTTCGGGTGGCATGCTGCCAACCCCTCGGCAAGCTCGGTGGGAGCCTCTCCAAGCAGTTTTCGGGGAGGGTCTCCCCGATGCCTTTGATACCACTAGGGTATGACAAGGGTGCTGACTGCTTAGAGTGTTTTCTTCTTTGTTTCTTTTTTTCAGTGACGAACATCTCAAAGGAACAACTCCTCGCTGTCGTGGAGGCTGATTCTGCCCAGGAGAAGGGTTCCCCTGTCGCTGGCGCAAAGGGGAAAGGAAAAGCAAAAGTGGTCGCGGCTAGCCCACCGACTTCCAATAGTTCAATCTGGGAGATGGACCAGAAGCCGAACCTTTTCAGGAATTATGGCATGCTGGAGCTGTATTCCTCCGAGGCAGGCCTGAAGAACATCCCAGGTCTGATGTGGCACCGTCTGTCGGTGCTAGGAGAGTCGGCTAGCCAGAGTCACGAGGGCCTTGGTGCCTGGAGCTGGGCACACATAGTGTGTGGGGCGCACTTGCCCCTAAGAAGTTACTTTGCCAATTTCTGTGTGAAGGCAGGGATTGCCCCCTTCCAGTTGATTCCTCCCAGCTACAAGCTCCTAGCGGGGTGGTTCATCTTTTGCAAGTCCCGGAAACTGGAAGCTCCTACCCCGGAGGAGGTACTGTACTTCTACGGGTTGAAGTCTCAGCCTATGAGGGGTCATTCAGACAAGGTGGGGTTTTACAGGCTGGAAAGGCACCCGGACGTGATGTGTCCCACCTGTCATACCGCGAGGGTTCCAGACCTCCGGGAGTACTAGTTCCTGACGACTGGCTTCCCACTGAAGAGGGTGCCAGCCCTATCTATGGACTTCAAAATCCCTGGTAAGTGCTCCTTCCTCTCCTTTTCAACTTTGTTTCTTTGCGTTTGATTTGCCTTTCGGGAGGATCTCTAATGCTTGTATTTGAATTTTGCAGAAGTCATTCCGCGGACACCTCGCTGTGCGGAGATGATAAGGAGGTCCAAGTTCTACGAAGGGCTTTCGGAGGAAGAGTTGAAAGTGGAGGGACTTGTGACCTCCGAATCTTTGAGGGAGTATGGGCTACTCGCTTCTTTCCAAAATATCGAGCCAGTGAGTGGCAGGGGGAAAAGTCAGGTGTCAGCTGACATCCGGGAGCAGATTGCCCTGGAGCTGTCCAAGGTGATCACCCAAGCAGGCCGGGACGAGAATACTTTATCTTCTAGTTGGGCGGAGAGGTTCCCCGACCCCCAGCCGGAGGAAGAGGAGATCGAGGCTCGCCACGCCGCGGCTTACCCTAACGAAGGGGCTCCGGGGGCTAGTACCTCCGGGAGAGGTAAGACTAGTTTTCGATTGATCCACACCCCCAGCCTGTCTGAGGTTTCCCGGTCCTCTCAGATAGGGTTCGATCCCCGCTTCCTTAGGCTAGATCCGCGTAGGATACCCTTTGACAGATATTGCGATAGGGTAGATGAACTTCTCGGGTGTCTGAGTGGCGGTAGTCTGCCAGAAGGTGTCATCATGGTTGACCCTTCTTCCCTCAGCATGTCATTCCCGGACTTCAAGGAGTACGAGAGCTTCCTGGGGCAGGAAGCGGTGTTTTGTTTTGCTCGGGGAAGGCCATCCACGTTTCTCGTGCATGGTCGTCCCTTTCAAAGTTTTCTTTTTCTTGTTTCTTGTTCTATGCTGGCCGAATTGCTTGTGCTTTTATGTTGTTGATTGTCTTGTCTTCCGCTTATCTTTTTTCTTATTGCTTGTTGGTTCGTTAACCTTGCTTCGTATGTTTCTTGCAGAGTATCCAGAAGCCAAGATGTTGGGGAGAGTTACTTTGCTAATTAAGAAGGCTGCCACCAGCCAAGACCCGTCCACGGGGAAAGGACGGAAGACCAAGGCTGGTAGGGGGGGTAAAGCCGCCACCCCCAAGAAGACAAGTGGCGAGGCGCAAGCGTCTCCGGGGGTAGAGAAGTCTCCTGCCGACGGGCCTTCCGAGACTATGATGGTCTCGAGTAGCAGCAGCGACGGGGAAGGGCTTGTGTTCCCCTTGAAAACAACTGGGGTAAGCAAGCGTCCCGGAGAAGATGCTGAGGGTGCTAAGAAGAAACGCCTTAGACACTCTTCTCCTGGTCGAAGGCAACAACGACAGCAACCACAACTACAACAACAGCAGCAACAAGAACAACAGAGACAATCACCAACACCACAGCGGCAGCAACAACAACATCCAAACCAGCAGCAGCAACAAGGGCAATTACTTCCGCTGCCGCAGCAGCAAGAGCAACAACAACAACAAAGGCATTCACCTCCGCCACCGCAGCAGCAAAAACAACAGACCGGGGCCTTAATACCCCGTCTGCCTCCTCCTCCAGCCCAAAGGGAGTCCACCCTTTCGGGGTCTCCCTCTTCTCAGCAAACAAGCCCTCCTCTGCCTGGCCTGAAGTTCCACTTCCCGCAGAAACCAACCCGTTTCCCCGCTGCCCTCCTGGAGGGTGTAAGACGGGCCGATAAATTTTTGAAGAGACGGTTGGAGGCTGAGAAGGCCATTACCCAGGGAAGGGCAGACAACTTGTCTGCCGTGAAGAGAGCTGAGTTGGCCGAGGGGGTGAGGTCTCTTCACCCGGCTGGAGCGGTTTTGGATGGCCTAGCCTTGGAGAAGAGGCTGGTGCCTAGGCTTGGACGTGCATTGGCGCCGTTCGGAGCGGAGATGATGGAGGACATGGCCTTGAGCTTGTGCGAGCTCAATTCTGAGAAATGGGCCATCAGTAGCAGTAAGGATCCGCTGTTGCTGACACATGCCGTGAAGCAGCAATTGTCCGGGGTAAGCCGTCAGTTGTTGTGTTTTGGGATCATCTGTCTTTTGGTCCGGCTTAACTCATTCTGTTGTCTTTCCTTGCAGGCCTCTATGATCGCGGAACGCTCGTTCCGGGAGGTTGGTGCAGTTCTGGTTCAGCTGGAGGAGAGCCAGCTGGCTCGCCAGGCCTTGGAGGCGGAGAAGCAGAATCTGACCCAACAGGCCTTGGAGGCGTCGGAGAAGATTGATCAGGTCCGGCGCATGGCTGAGGGAGAGGCGGACAAGAAATATCTTGCCAAATATCAAGAGTACCGGGCCAAGGCAGAGAATGAGTTCAGACAGCGGTCGGATGAGATGAAGGCCGAAAACTCCAAGCTCCGGGAAGAGCTGTCCCAAGCCAGGGTGGAGAAGGACACCTTGGAAGCCCGCTTGCAATCAAAAAATGATCTCCTCCTTAAGCAGCAAGAGGAATATTCCACTCTTCAGAGTAAGCTGCACGAGGAGGAGCAATTTCATAAGAGGAGCAAGGATCTCGTGTCTATGCTGGAGTTGGGGCTCGCCGAGAAGGATAAGGAGATCGGGGCCTTGCAATTCACTGCCAGGGGGCATGTGACCGAGAAGCAATCCGTGCTGAGCCAAAATAGGGAGCAGCGCAAGGAGATTGATTCTCTTAAGGGAGAGCGGGATGCCTCCAAGGCCGAGATGGACAAACTAAGGGCCCAATTAGCTGTCGCGGAGGCACAGCTGGCAACCTCCGAGGCGGAGCGCTTGAAGGAGAAGGAGGATGCCGAGGTGATACTGAACAGGACGATTAATATATCGCATGTGGTCCTCATGCATCAACTCTGGAAAGTGAACCCGGAGGTACTAGGCTATCTGGGAGAGGATGTCGACGCCATGAGGGAGAAGCTACAGGTGTGGGATCAAGGCCCAGAGGTGTACGTCCAAACTTACAACATTGATGAACGTGCTGGAGCCCCTGGGGCAGGAGATCCCGGAGAGGCGGGGACCTCTGAACCTCAGCCTTCTCGTGACGAAGTTCCGCCTTCCAATGAGCCGACTCCACCAGCCTCAGTTGAAGCCGATGTCCCCGAGGCCGCGGTTGTGGAAGCTGCAGCCACCCCCAATGCTTGAAGGGGTTTTATCTTTAATTACTTTTCATTTGAGTTTTTCATTGCAGACATATTTGCCATAATTATAGCATTCTCCTTTCTTTTCTGCCGAGTTCTTTATTTATCTTTGCGCTTAGGGTAGACTTTTATACGGTAGAAACTGTTGTAGGGGCGCATGAGGTTTTGGTTCCAACGGCCAGAACCTATGCACTTCCCACTTGGAGCTCTAACGGCTGATGTCTTTTCCCACGTAGTTTCTAGGTTACGAAGGTTTCCTGGTTCCAACGGCCAGACTCCTTTCACCGTACTTTAGCTTTCCTAAGGCAAATAGCCAATCCCGAGACTTGTAGTTATACTGTTCGCTGGGATTGCTAAGGTGAGCCGTTCCATGGCTTGGAACGGGAGTTCTTTTGGTGAGCGTCGCTAGACTTAAGGTTAGATCTTTGCGAAGCAAAACTAACTGTTGTTGCGAACCTCATGGTGGCTGACTTCAGGGACCTGGCATGGAGCCCTGCGAGGCAAGGCTCGTTGCTGTCGGGGAAATCGCCACGCCCACCAGGTGTGATCCCGGAGCAGGGGCTTTGCGAAGCAAGGCCTGCTGTGAGTGGGGGATCGACCATGTCTGCTCCTGGAGCTGAAACTTGCAATGGTCGAGGAGCTCGCCATGCATTATTTTGTGAGATCCGGAGCTGGAGCCTTCGAAGCAAGGCTTACAACGGTCGCGGATCTTGCCATCTTTCGCCTTGCGGGACCTGGAGCTGGAGCTTGCGAAGCAAAGCTCTACAGCGATCGCGGATCTTGCTATCTTTCGCCTTGCGGGACCCGGAGCTGGAGCTTGCGAAGCAAAACTCTACAGCGATCGCGGAGTATTCTGCAAAGGACTTGTCAGGGAGTTGGGGGTGTTTCGGCGTAGCTCTATGAACGTGCCTCAACCCCCAGTCCTGTTCATCGCTGGGCTACACAGGAGATCATTTTCATGATACATAATGGCAGGCATTTCAATGGCAATTTTCACATAAGCACATAATGCACATATGACACGTAATGCAAGCATGTTCATGGCAACAAATAAACCTAAGCTTAACAATTTAAACATTTCAAACAATTTAAAAATTTCAAACACAATGCTAGCACATAAATGGTGTTCTGTGTACGTTTTGTTCAAGGGGCGTATGGCTATGCCTTAGCCATGTATACCCCCCCAAGTGAGCGTGGGGTCCGGACGTCTCCGGACCGCGTGGTCACTTGTTAAAACGCAGCTTTGAACGCAGGGATAAAAAGTGCAGTAAAAGCGGAGTGAATCTCTCCGACGCCTTTGATTAAATTAGCCTGCTAGGCGTGTGTTTTACAACAGGGAGGATTATTTCCACATTTTTCACTGTTGCTAATTTCACCAAGGACTCCCGACTAGATGGTCCAGGGCCTACTGGTAGTAACGGCGGAGGTGCTCCGCGTTCCAGGCGCGCGGGACTTTAGATCCGTCGAGTCTCTTTAAGTGATACGTCCCATGGCCCACTTTTTCTTGGACTTCATAGGGGCCTTCCCAGTTGGGTCCGAGGACTCCCACTCCCGGATCCTGCGTAGTAGGAAATACTCTCCGTAGGACAAGATCCCCAACTTCGAATGTACGGCTCTTGACTCTCGTGTTAAAGTGTCGAGCTATCTTGCCTTGGTACATTTTTAGTTGGACCTGCGACTGCTCCCGGAGCTCTTCGATCATGTCCAAGGACTCCTGGAGAAGGGCGTGGTTCCGGGTAGGGTCGTAGGTGTCCTACCTGTGAGAGGGGATCATAGTTTCTACTGGGATGACGGCCTCGCAACCGAAGGTCATGGAATAAGGTGTGTGCCCCGTCGAAGTTCTCTCTGTTGTGCGATAGGCCCAAAGTACTCGCGGAAGTTCTTCCGGCCAGTGAGCCTTGCAGGCTTGGAGTTTTTTCTTCAACGTGGTCTTTAATATTTTGTTTACAGCCTCCACTTGCCCATTAGCCTGGGGTCTGGCGACTGCGGAAAAGCTTTTGATAATTCCATGCGAAGCACAGAAGTTCGTGAAGTGTTCATTGTCAAATTGCTTCCCGTTGTCGGACACAATTTTTCGTGGAAGCCCAAAACGACACACTACATTCCTGATGACAAAGTCCAGTGCTTTTTTAGATGTGACCGTGTTCATAGGTTCAGCTTCAGCCCATTTGGTGAAGTAGTCTACCGCGACTATGGCATACTTCACTCCACCCTTTCCAGTTGGAAGGGAACCTACTAGGTCAATGCCCCAAACGGAGAACGGCCAGGGGCTGGTCATTAAGGTAATTTCTGTAGGCGGCGCTCGCGGAACCTTGGTGTACCTCTGGAACTGCTCACATTTTCTGACATAATCCACACAATCCTTCTTCATGGTGGGCCAGAAGTATCCTTGTCGAAGGATCTTTTTGGAGAGGCTCAGCCCGGAGGTATGATCGCCGCAGAAGCCTCCGTGAACCTCATGGATGATGGCGCTAACTTCGGTTCCGGCAACACACCTAAGGAAGGGTATGGACAACCCCCTGCGGTAAAGCTTTCCATCCATAACCACGTATCGGGGAGCTTGATATTGGAGCTTCCTTGCGTCAGCTTTATCAGTGGGGAGCTCTCCGGTGGTGAGAAATCTGAGGATGGGTCCTATCCAAGAATGGGAATGGTCGATGATGGCATTTACCCTCTGTGTCTCGGTAGTGGGTGCTTCTAAGTGCCCGATGGGCACCAGGCCATACTGTTCGATCTCCGGGTCTGTTGCAAGCTTGGCCAGCGTGTCCGCGAGTGAGTTCTGGTCCCGGGGGACCTGGCGGATTTGGTAGCCTTTGAAATGCTGCAGTAGGCCGCGGGAGAGAGACACGTAGGCAGCCATTTTTTCGCCTTTCATCTGGTATTCCCCGGATATTTGGTTTACCACAAGTAGGGAGTCGCTGTATACTTCGATTTTTTGGGCTCCGACCTCTCTGGCCAGTCGTAATCCAGCTAACATGGCTTCGTGTTCTGCCTCGTTGTTGGATGCTGGGAACGCGAAACGGATGGCGCTCTGGAGCTGATGCCCTTGGGGGGATATTAGGATGACCCCTGCTCCATCTCCTTTTTCATTTGAGGCTCCGTCTACGTAGACCTTCCAGGTGGGAAGTTCCGGGACAGGATCTTCCGGGAGGTCATTCATTCCCGAGCATTCCACAATAAAGTCCGCGAGAGCTTGACCTTTTATGGAAACACGTGGTTGGTAGTGGACGTCGAACTGGCTCAGTTCCATGGCCCACTTAAGCAATCTGCCAGAAGATTTGGGTTTTTGCAAGACTTGTCGGAGAGGGTGATTGGTGAGTACTTTGATGGTGTGCGCCTGGAAATATGGCCTTAGCTTCCGCGAAGCAATTAGCAAGCAGAGGGAGAGTTTTTCGATCATTGAATATCTGGACTCGGCGTCCAATAACCTCTTGCTTACGTAATACACAGGGAGCTGGATACGGCCATCTTCCCGGACGAGAGCGGCACTCACTGCGTGCTCAGTCACAGCTAAGTATAAGAACAACGCCTCTCCTTCGACAGGTTTGGACAGAATGGGAGCTCGGGTTAAATGTTCCTTGAGGTGTTGGAAGGCTGCTTCGCATTTGGGGGTCCACTCGAACTTCTTGTTTCCTCGCAACACGTTGAAGAAGGGGATACACTTGTCAGTGGCCTTGGATACGAAGCGGCTGAGAGCAGCTATCCTTCCGGTAACACTCTGGACATCCTTATGCTTCCGGGGGGAAGGCATATCTATGAACGCCTTAATTTTCTCAGGGTTGGCTTCCACTCCGCGGGAGCTGACAATGAAACCGAGGAACTTCCCAGACGAGACCCCGAAAGTACATTTCTTTGGATTCAGTTTCATTCCATACTTTCGGATCACGGCGAAAGCTTCCTCAAGGTCGTCACTGTGGTCCCCGGAGGTTTTGGATTTTACCAACATGCCGTCCACGTACACCTCCATGTTCCTCCCTAGTTGGTCCTTGAACATCCTGTTTACTAGACGCTGGTACGTCGCCCCAGCATTCTTCAAACCGAAAGGCATGACCACGTAACAGTAGACACCCTTGTCCGTGAGGAAGCTGGTGTGTTCCTGGTCCGCGACATGCATCTTGATCTGGTTGTATCCGGAGTACGCATCCATGAAGGATAAGAGTTCGTACCCGGAAGTAGCGTCTACCATCTGATCGATTCGCGGAAGAGGGAAACAATCTTTCGGGCAGGCTTTGTTTAGGTCCGTGAAGTCAATGCACATTCTCCAGGACCCATCGGGCTTCGGGACCAGAACTGGGTTGGCCAACCACACGGGATAGTGTGACTCCTGGAGAAAGCCTATGGACATCAGCTTGTCCACTTCAGCTTTGACGGCTTCGGCCCTCACTGGGTCTAACGGCCTCCTCTTTTGGCGAATTGGAGTTGCAGATGGGTCTATGTTGAGTGCGTGGCACGCAACATTAGGATTAATCCCCGTCATATCAGCGTGGCACCATGCCAGGATATCCTGATTATTCTTCACAGTGGCCACGATCTTATCTCGAATGGCCGACGATAGGTTTTTCCCCACCTGAATGACTTTGGTGGGATCTCCCGGGTTGAGGATCACCTCTTCGACTTCCTCCATCGGCTCTATTGCTTTCTCGATTCCCACTCTTGGGTCGAGTTCGTCAAAGTATGCCTCTTGAGCACCTCCAGTTTCTGGTAATTCTTCCGCCAAAGGAATGGCAGCAAACGTCTCCTGGACCGTGTAGACGGATCGGACGGAGACGTTATAACAGCTCCGTGCACTTCGTTGGTCTCCTCGGAGGGTGCCAATACGCCCATCGTCGCATGGGAACTTCAAGCATAAGTGGCGTATCGAGGTTATGGCCCCACAATCGATTAGGACCGGTCGGCCTAAGATGGCATTATACGCCGTGGGGCAGTCGACCACCACGAATGTGCTGTGCTTGAAGGCACAAGCGTCGCTTTCTCCTCTGAGGGTGACTGGAAGTTGAATTTTGCCTAATGGCATGAGTGCGTCCCCATTGAACCCTTGAAGCTGGATGGGGCATGGGGTCAGGTCTGTCTCGGTTAATCCGATCGCGTGGAAGGCCGCTTTGAAGAGGATGTTTACGGAGCTTCCGTTATCGACCAAGATCCGTGAGACCTTCTTATTGGCTATCTGGGCTTCCACCACGAGGGGATCGTTGTGGGGGAAGTGCACATGTCGAGCATCGTCCTCTGTGAAGGTGATGGGAAGGTCCATCATTCGGGGACGTTGAGCAGGTGATTGAACCAAGGCGCACATCTCCCCGGTGTGTTCTAACTCCCTCAAGTACCTCTTCTGGGAGTTGCGAGTGCTTCTGGCAAGGTGCGGTCCTCCGGAAATGGTGGCTACGTGTCCGTCAACGGGTGGCGGAGCAAGGCCGGGCGGATATGGGTTGCCAGGTCCTGGAGCCAACAAGGCAATGGGTGCCGGAGCGGTTGGAGCAGGAAGCGCTGGGAACTGAGACCCGGGAGCTTGGGGGTGACCGGCTCCAGGAGCGCTAGCGGTCCCCCTCTGTCCCGGGGAATATGCAGCTCCGTGAACTACTCCCTGTCCGGGATAGATAATGGGTATCCTCACCCACTGACCGAGGTGTCCCGCTCTTGCCAGGGACTCGATCTCATCTTTCAGCTGAAGGCACTCGTTCGTGGTGTGCCCCACGTCTCCGTGGAACTCACACCTCTTATTGGAGTCTCGCGGACGCCTTCCTCCGTGAGACACTTTCGGGGGCTTCCTGTAGTTGACCATATTACAGGTCGCCCGATAGACATTCTCTCGCGAGTCTATCAAACTGGTATACTCCGTGAACTTGGGCTCATAGTCCTTCCGGGGTTTCTTTGAATGGTCTCCCCGGATGGAGTTTCTTCCGCTTCGTTTGCTCCGCGATTGGCTCAAATTTTGTTCTGGGCCTTCCGCTTGCGGCTGCAGCATGCCAAGAGCGATACTACATCCGGTTTGTACAGCTCCGTACCCAGAGAAATGGGTTTGACTCGGCGTCTGAGCAGACGCGGAAGGCCCATACACACTTGGAGTGAATTGGGCTCCTGGAAGCGTGAGGGCTGGTGCGGGAGCTTGCGAAGCAAAGCTCGACGCACTCACGGAAGGCGCTGGAGCTGGGGGAACTCCAAAAGCCTGCTGGTAGGCATCCTCAAGGTTGATGATTCCCTGAGCTTTTGACATGAATTCGGACAGCGTTTCTGCCCGTCTCCTTTGCATTTCCCCCCATAGCAGGGAGCCGACAGTAAGGCCCGATTGAAGGGCTATCAGCTTCATGTCATCACTGACCTTGGTCTTTGCAGCAGCTTCCATCATTCTCTGAATGAAAGCTTTGAGGTTCTCATGGGGTAGCTGCTTGATGTTGGTTAAGGAACCAACCTCCATGTCGTGGTCGCGGGCAGCAATGAACTGCCTCCTGAATGCGGACTGTAGCTCCTTCCAACTGTGGATTGATCCGGGAGCTAATCTTTTCCACCAATCCTCCGCGGACTTGGTAAGGGTGAGTGAGAAGCACATGCATTTGGCGTCCTCACTGACGCGCGCCACTTGCATCATTTTGTTGTATTTAGCTAGGTGGGTACGCGGGTCTGTCCTCCCATCATATAATTCTATGTGGGGCATTTTGAAGTTATCCGGGAGGGACGTTTCCGCGATCCTCCGAATACATGGTTCTGGGTCTTCCTCCTCAGAGTCTGACAGGGCCCCACTTTGCTTCCGGACCAGCTTGGTCAAGGCAGCAATCTGTTCCTCGAGCCTCTTCGTATCACTCTCCGGGAGGTCACGTCCCCAGAGCTTGTCATTAATATGATTTCGGAGGTCATCTCCGCGAGGCCGGGCCTTTTCTCCTTTGGCCTTTTCATACTTGGCCTCCAACCTTCTTCTCAGGTCCACCGTGGACCAGCTATCTTCGGAGTGCGAGTTCGCAGCCCGACCGTCCTGGTTGACGGAATCACTGGGGCGGTTGTTCCTTCCCCTGGGCCTGGGTGCCTTGGCACCGGGCCCTTTAGGCACAGAGTGCCCCCTTGGGGCTGAAGGACGTCTGGGCTTAGAAGCGCCAGAGACCTTCTGCGCGCGGGGGGGGGGGGGGGGGGGGGCAGTCGGCCTGGTGATCCACGCCTTTAGGAGGTGCAGGGGCGTTAGTGCGTGCAGGCTCCCCAACCTTTTCTTTGCCCTTGTTAGGGGCGGTTTTGGATGGTCCAGCGGCGGCTGGATCCGGCATGGTGGCATCAGCACCACCTGGAACAGAGGCATCCTCGTCCGAGTCGCCTAGGTCTCCGAACTTGCTCTGGAGGCGCTCCATCATGCGCTGCATTTTTTCGGAGACGCGCTCCTGCTCAGCAAGCTTGGTCTTAGTGACCACCAGTTCTTCGGCTACTTGGACCAGTTCTGGGTCCTTCTCATAGTAGCAGCCGTCTTTGTAGTAACCGTCTTGGACATACTCTTCTTCGTCTTCTAAGTATGTCGTATCTTCAGTACTGACCCGATCCTGGCGGGATGTCGGGTCTTCACCTTGGTAGTGCAAGGGTTCGTTTTGTACCGCATCTTCCATCGTAGTATCGGGGTTGACCCTAGCATTTTTGTCAACCGCAGATTTTCTCGTAGTCACCATCTCTTCAGCACGAAGTAAATACAAAAAACGTACACAGAAAGAGAGCTGACTAACAACTTCCTACAGCTCTCAATGAAAGCACCAAAATGTTTACCGAGTTTTTCAGAAACGAATACAAACAGAATATTAAAAAGATAAGAACTGTAGAAGTGCAGAAATGTAACTAAACAAACAGTGTTTTTACGTGGTTCAGGCATTAACAAGCCCTAGTCCACGAGTCGATGTTATTATACTTGGAAAGGATTACAGTAAGATGGCTGGTGTACAAGAACTTCACACACTCATAGTGTTTCTCTCGGGTTCTCTTGAAGAAGATGAAGCTAGAGAGATTTCTGTAGAGTTTTCGCTATATGATCTGTTGGTTGTCCCTCCTATTGTAAAATGAGGGGGTATTTATAGCTAGGGTTTTGGATTAGGGTTTTTCTCTACGTCCATGAGTCTTAATTACACCAGCCATAAATAGGGGATACAATTACTGTAGTAGCATGGCTACAAGACTCTATGTGGGTATATTTACGTGAAAGTATGGGGAACACACAAAGTCAGCCGTCTTTTCCAAGTTGTCAGCGGAACAGTAGGCGAAAAGGTACCCTTAGGCGTGCTGGGATGTGTGCGGCTTTGACCTGTCGGGCGTGTCAGGCGGGATCCTGTGTCAGGTGGATATCATTCCAAATATGCCTCCTCCATGACTCGACTGTTTGGTTTTGTTCCGTGCGAGGCACGGAACTGTTTCCGCGAAGACCACTTGAAGAGCTTCTCCTGGAAGGAGCTTCCCCGAAGAATACCCCTTCGGGAGTCCGAGAGGGTTGACGAGCCTCCGTGTCGTGTTTGCTTGGAAGAGTAATCCGGACACTAAACGGGAGAGGCGAAGCCTTTCTGTCCATCCGCGAGCTCTGGTCACCTACCGTGAAAGACATTGGTAATTCTGCTTCCCCGAGGGTATCAATCTAAACGCTATCCGGAAATCTGGATAACACTACTATTCGATCAAAATAAGAAAACAAAATCTCTTATTTTATGAGCTAGACCCATGGTTTCGATAATCAATAGATTTAGTCCTAGTAGTCACTGTAGGGGTGAGTCTAGTAGAATTTGACCTATAATTATCTATCTTTCAAAATGTAACATTGTCAAAATAACTAATGAACACCTTCCGTAGGGAGACGAATCAAAGCGTCTCGAGGCCTCATTAAGCTATTGACCTTGTTAAACCAACGGTGGAGATCGAATATAATTCTTAAATTAAGCTCATTATAAAATTAAAAATAGTATTTTTATTATTTATTTTTGAAAATTAATGTCTATGGTTCTCCAAAAATTGAAAAGTTAAATTTTTAAAACCAAAGTCCTATAATTTTCTATTAATTCTAAAGTGTCACATTGAAACTAATTCAATTAATTTGTTGCTAATCAATATTTAAGTTTAACTATTATAATGAACCTATACAATTAAGTCCAACTCAGGCAAATGGGCCTTAACAATTGAGCTTGTATGGAGGAGGGCTGGGTCCAGTATGTTGTTCCCACTACCAAGACACCATACTTCCAGACAAGGTCCAAAAGATAGGAATTTAAACCTTCGTTTTATTAATTGTTACTAATTAATTAGACCCACTATAGTCATGCAAAGCAAATAGGCCTTCACAAGTGGACCCACCCACAAGAGATGAATTTAAACTTTACATTTTCTAATGGGCCCAAATAAAACCTATCATTTTATGAATGTTTTATTTAGCAAAATCCATATATTAAGCAAACATATAGGCCACTATATGCATCTAAACCCAATTGCAAAAATACCACATATAGTGCAAATAGACATGTTATAATTGGATGGGCCTAATCTTGTTACTATAGGAGCCAGTTTATGAATTTATGCTAAAATACCACAATTTATTTCATTTGCCAAAATACCACAATTAATTTTCTAGAATTCATCCAAAATTCGAATTAATTAAATTTTGCAAAAAATAAATAAGTCAATTTAAATGAAATTTATCAACAATTAACAAAAGTTAATTTAAATTTCATTTATCAACAATTAACCTCAGTTAATTTAAATCTCATTTATTAAAAAATATTTTATTAATTGGTTTGAAAAAACGTGATATTTTTAAAAATCTAACCAGTTATAAATTTTTAAAACAAATATCATGTGCTGTTTTTGAAAAAATATCTTAAAAAATTAAACTAATTCAAATATCCATAAAAATATCTAGTCAACAAATTTTCAAATTTCAAATAATTTAAATATTAAAATCCATAGAATAATCAGATATTAATATCTTCAAATATCATATTTCAAAAAAATATCAAGTATTAAAAAATATCTTAAATATCCGAAACTTAATTCTAATTTTTAATATATTAAAATATTTAAAATTAATTAGTTAACCTATTTTTAAATTTAAATTTGAATCTTTGTAGAAAATATCTATTTTTAAAAGATCAAACAACAAAAATATCGTATTTAAAAAATATATTTTTAAATAATAGAAAAAATTTAATATTTTTGTATTAACCTATTAAAAAATACATTAAAAAAACAAATTTAAGAAAAAATTTATCGTAGGCTGCGGCTAGAGGCCAAAAATTTAAGAAAATTAATTGCAGGCCGTGGCCAGAGCCCGAAAAAAAATTTCTAATAAATTTTTGTGTAATTTTTCAACCCACAAACGTTTTCTAAATAATTTTTACCATTTTTATATCAAATAAATAATTTATAAAAATTAATTTCATAGAAAACACAACAAAATAACTCAAATTTGTTGATAATCACATAAGAATCAATATGCTTCATAAAAACATGAAAATCCATCTAAATACTCAAACACATCAAATAATTCAATTTAACATGTTTATGCATGGAAATAAAGATTACCAAAGGCTCTGAGACCAGTTGTTGGGAAAATTTATACAAGATCTTATTTATTTTCAAGTAAATCTTATATTAAACATATTAATATAAGATAACCTAGAACATGTTTCTAAAATTGAATTCATACAGAAATAATAATAAGAACACATACATTTTACGTAGCGGAATGATATAGTGAAAACTTATACATGATCTTATTTATTTTCATGTAAATCTTATATTAAACATATTAATATAAGATAACCTAGAACATGTTTCTAAAATATAATTCATAAATTAATAATGATAAGAACACTTACATTATACGCAACGGAATGATAGAGTCATTCCTTCAGTTTCTCTAACCCTTGTATAATTTCTGTTGCAGAGTATTACCAAGAAATTGAATCGTTTTTCAATTTTCTTCACAACTTTCCAAAGTAACCTTAGAATCACCTAGACTAGGGTGGAAAATTCTCAACACTTGAGATAAATATAGAGAGAAGAAGAGAAAAGAATAATGAGGCTTAAAAAAGACTTATGTTTGTAGAGAGAATCTAAAACCTACTAGATCTTCTGATTTTCTCAGAAACTTGTGATTCAAAAATATGATTTCAACTCTCATTTAGCATTCTTTTTATAGGCTCAATTAGGTCACTTATTTAATTAAAAAATTAATAAAATAATAGCCAATAATCATCCCTATGTTGAAATTATCATGGGTTTTAGGCCTGTGAAATTTCTCATTTAATTATAAGCCTGTTGGACTTAAAATCAATGCATGTATTATTTTCTATTGATTAATTAATTAAATAATGATTCAAATCCTTTATCAAATTAATTATTTATAATTTGAACATTGATTTAAACTTATTTATTAATTTAGATACTAATTTATCTTAATTAATAAATCTACCCTAATTTCTCTTTTCTTCTCTAAATTACATAACTCAGTGAAACTATCCAAAATTAACCTAGTCAACTTTGATAATTCTAATTGATAATTAAATCAATTAATTGAGACTGTCTAGTTGATTTTATCCAAGGTACAGTGAGGACCATGGGCCTATGAAATCAAGCTCCAATAAGTTATCATAAATCTAACAAATAAATTTACCAACTTATTAATTCGTCGTGACTCCACTAAAGACTCGGAATTGCACTCTTGAATTCATAGAACGCTCTATAAGAAATATAGATACGTTATTAATTATCCATTGTTACAACCATAATTTTCACTCAATCCTCTATAGACGGTCTACAATGAGATGGGACTAAAATAGCGTTTTACCCCTCATTGTAATTTATCCTTAAAATACTTAGTTCCTTGTAAATGATATTTCAGTAAACTAATATTAATCACTGAAATGAGATCTCTATTATTTATCACCTTGAACCAAACTAAAAGGAAACCATCGTTTTACTTCTTCATCAGAAGCTATAGATGTTCATATCTATCATTAACACTCCTACTCAATTATACTACCGAGTTTCCAAGATGTAAGTATGGGCTACTCCGTAGGGTAAGATGGTAATGAACATGTCAGAGAACTCAAATAATACAATCACTTAGAATACTATCCACTCAGAATTGAGATTGAATTGACCTATGGTCAACACTATGATATGACTAGAATAGATAATAACGATCTACAATATGATCTTATCTACTTTGCTAATGTTCTGGAAAGAACATAACACTGCGATGTGTAAGTAGATCATATCGTAGATTTGCAAGATAGTGTAAATCCTGTGCACTGACTAATCTTAGGACTAACTTATTTTGAATATATAATCATATTTATATTCCACTGTGATTACGTCACTTTATATATGATTAGTTATATGCTCAGGATTTAATAGAAGTTTATATTAAACAAATAATCATGAAAATAAAACATGTGAGCATAAACCTAGTTGTGTAGAGGCAGATTATGGCTAATCTCCTTGTCTCCAATCTCCACTACTGCTTGAAGCTTATCGCATAATATGTCAATCTCAAATTTTGCAATATGATATGTCGACTAATTCCTCGATCCAAGATAGGCAAGTTCACCCAACTGCCTACTAATTGCACCAAATCTTGCCCTCTCCACAACTTGTTTGTCTAAGGTATCCTCCATATTGCCAGCTGGAAAATTGTGAGTCTGTTTAGACTCAACCATAGTGCTTGGGGCATTGAAGTAATGTGTAGCCATTTTATTGAAGCAAATATAGGCCGAGATGGTATCCCATATGACAAAAAATATTGGCATTCACAAACAAAGAGATCACGCTTCGGTGTTACATATAGATGCATCTTCACTTCTTCAGCAACATACTTGTAATGCTTCAAAATTACTGCACCCTCATCCTCTGATAAGATTTTCACCATGTACCTACCTTCTTTCAACATCTAATTTCGTACCTTGTAAAACATGTTCCGTGTGTAAATATTTTCCAATTCTTCTTCAATATGTGGCAAATTTGTCTTCCCGAGCTTGGGCATAGTGTGGAGTGTAATGTACTCATCCTTTGCTTCACGCTGTCTAATCAAAGATAAGTCCATGTTGATTGCCCTCACAAACTCATACAACTTCAACTTTTGGTTAACTCTTTTCTTCAACATTACATTAATACCTTCACTCCGTTGAGTAGTTGTCATTCCACAGAAGAAGTTCCCTCTGAGAAATATTTCAACCCACTTCTCTTTGTCCCCATAAAGTTTTGCAGCATATTCAGTGCATTGTATCCCAAAATCCTTGACTAAGCGGTGCCATTTATCTTCAAACTCGTCCATTCTGTAGTACTGAAATACCAATTTGGTGAACCTACTTGCAAAAGATGGATCTTTCACTTTTAAAACGGTTTTGTTGTGTAAATGCCAATAACACAGTCGGTGGGGGTACATAAGGCATCAACTCCTCTAGCTTGTTAACAATAGCTTCGTCTCCATCTATCACTACTGTTTTTGGTAAAACACATGCCATGCATTCCAGGAAAGCCCTTGTTGCCCACTTGTAGTTGCTGGCAGACTCATTGTGAAGAATGGAAAAGGCCAAAATGCACGTTCTATAGTGGTTATTAATTTCTATCATTATCAGTAGCGGATCTCATAACTATTAGTCTTGTACGTCAAATCAAAATCTAGTGCATGGCCATATGTTTCATAGTCTGATCTACATCTCCCACCTGCCCAAAATAAATTAAGAAGATGATTCTCCTCATTGTACGAAAATTGTCCAAAGAAACCAGGTCTTCGTTTTCTTTATGCTCTGATTGCACGGCCTGCGTTGGAACCGATAAACTCAACATTTGAAGCATGAGATATTCGATTGTAAAGATCTTTAGATGTGAATGGAATCTTCTCATAACCACCCATTTGCTTTGCCATGTACGACATGATGTGGCAGGTTCTTATGCCTAGCTCCTTCATCGTTTGTGTAGTCGTCAACGTTCCATCTGAGATTACCCGATTCGATCGAAGGAATTGTTTATTGTTGTATGCTACAACATTGTGAGAATGAATTGGGATGAATTCTTTGCATATCCAATGCCTACTACCCCTTCACCAAGTTCACTCGAAAGTAAACCTTGCATCCCACTCGACTAATTGCCTTAGGCTCCCTTGTTCTATCAAGCCTTCCCCCTTGCATTTTAGACCGCCAGCCCTTGCGGGAGCATACCCACTGGCGTTGACATACATCACTGGTAGTATTTTTTTGCATGATACTTTTATGCATGCTAAACCCAATGAATCTTGCATATTCATGAATGAATTCTTTAGCCATGTCCACTGATTGAAAAACATGGCCAACCATGTCATCTCTACTAAACTACAATGGGTTTTCATATAATTCATACTTATAAATTTGGTTGGTATCCTTCAGTTCATCAGTTGCCACTTCCGTCTTTTCCAGGCTTGATGTCCCACCTTCATCAACTGTAGCCCCCATGGCATCTCCACCTCCTTCTGCTTCCCCATCTTCTTCACAAAAGTGTAAGCCAAACCAATCCCAATCATTGTCTTCGACAATGTCTGTTTCGCACCTGTGAAACAGAAAATTCTTCCATAGTAAGAATTTTAATTGCATTTGTTAGCCAAATATTCATCTGCAAAGGCCAAGTAAAATGGAACTGTCCAACTCTTCAAATTGCTCTTCATTAACTGTTAATTCCTATGATATTTTCCCTAATGTCTTCTTGTAATGTAGTATATGTACCATTTCATCTACTCCATTCCCACCCACTCCTCCTCATTGTCGAATCAAATTTTTGTACTGTAATGTTCCAATTTATTATAAATCAAAACAAGCTTGAATCCTTAAATTATATGGAAAGGGGATTTGTTTTCCCTAAGGTGCACCCATCATCATAATTTCAGTCTCATTATCACGCGACAAGTTGAAAATGAATACATGAATCAATACACATGATGTGAGCAATTAAACCTTAGGCCACTTCAAACCAATCCCAGGTGACACTAGTTAAAAAGGCATCCCATTACAATTTTTTTTTATGTTCTTATCTATTATGTGGAAAGAAATACACAGGCGATGAAAGCATGATGCATAATCGGTATGTTGAACACACCATATGTCACCTTAAATATATGGCTAGGTTAGTGACAAACTTTATGCTATATTATAAATGAAAATATACCCGTACACACAATAAATATAAAAAAAATTAAGAATTTGTTATATAAATTATAATATAGCCACATTTTTGTATTATATAACATAAAGAACAAACACTAATTATTTATTTTCAATTTACTTATACAAATTGTGTTTTACTTAAACTACATTCCGTTACATACCATTAAGCACAATCAACTAAAATATGTTTAATTGCCTTATTGAATCAAATTATATTTTATAAATTCAAGATTTTTTTTAGAGAAATAGCTAATGCGGGGTTTAGTTTCGAATAATATCGATTCTTTTGAAAAGAAATAAATATTAATTAGTCAATAATTTCTTTTAGGAAGGACAAAAACAATCTCTGTATATTCACTGTAATTACTAGCTACTCCTATGTGTAAACTTCAGCACTGATATCGGTAACTTGATATCATTTTTCTTTTAAGAATGGATGTATAGAGTAGTTGTATTGTACATACAACTTTTTTCACAAACTATAACTTATATTTTGTTGTTGATTTTAATTTCAGGTAATAACTACATATTTTAACAAGGCTGTCTGGGTGAGTGATTTAGGGATATGAAATTTTTAATATATAATATGTGTTCTTTAGATTTCGTTATAATTTTTTTTCAATAACACTATTTCAATTAAGTGACCCTATTACTATAGATGTATAAGCTCTGCCATAAAGAAAAATTTAAACACGTTATACACCTTATGTTACCTGTTTGTAAAGGCATGTTGTCCAACTGGGCCAAAGAATGGACTCACTTAATATTAACTGGCCCAATATTATTTTGCCTACATTTTTCTTCTAATAAGTTCCAGGAAAGGGTACATGTCTTCGCCCGTAATGTTAAAAAAATAATTTATCCTCTACAAACTCAAGGGCTCGATGAGCCTTTCAGGCATGGACAATCCAAAACTTTACAAGTCCTCTCAACAAGATGCGTTTTTACACCCCCTCAACATTTCCCCATAATCCAAATAAGCTATAGACAAATCCACCATACATATAAAGCCATCACGTAATTCACATTACTCATCAAACCATCCCTAACTTTAATAGCTAATTCATGTTTAATAAGATATCGTCTTTTTCATTTACGTGTACTCTACTGCGTAGCCTCAACTGTGACTAGTAATTTAAATGTACTCCTCCTGTAGGCGATCATGCAATGCATACGAATCAGTCGCCGAATGAGCAACAAAGATAACTCTCACCCCGCCTCCTCCAAACCAGTTTTGATGAATCTGTTACATCCCCACTAGTTTAACCAAGGGTGGTTTGTTATGTTATTCAATAGTTCAAAATCAAAGTAATTTTTAATAATTTTTAATTTCCTCTTTGTATATAATGAGCACGGAGTACCAGTGATCCCATCAAAAGATTTGATCAATCCTCTTACATGAGGATTCGTCTTGTTGCCTTCCGGACACAATGACAAACGCCACTCAATCCTATCTCACCTTCCCCAAAATTTAAGTGCCCTATACATAATATTTTCAAAGATATGGCAGAACAACATTATGTTTTCGGTGCAATTTATTGACCCACGTTTATTCATCTCATGCAGGATGAGTTGTTTCATCATAACCTTTGTATAAAGTGGTTGACCCATATAACTCCTGCAACCCAAATTAACATTATTGTCCCGTCACGTGGAAGTCAAATTCCACTAATGAATTGCATTTATATATTACTTTAATATTTTTTTGGTCCCACCCACCAATCTGATGGATTTAAATGTCCCTTTCATAAAATTAAAATTATGAGTTGTATGTATAGGTATACTATGGAAGGAGCATACCACTTGGCCAAACTATATCAATATCAGTGTACTACTATTTAATTAAACAAAGTCACCTCTGCTCCACGCCCTTTATCACTAGTTCATACATACTATATCGATAAAGATGATGTTCTTATCTAATTAATTTTTTCCCAAAAAAAAAATCCATATTTCAGACTACAATATACTCTTACAAGATTCTATATTTATTTGAGCGGCCTTCTCCAATCTACTGCCTACTACTAAGCTTGTGAATTTCAATTTTTGACAAATCAATGAACACCTATTACTGGTATTGTGGGTCATAAAAGACATTGTGTTTCGCTTACCATGGGGACCTAATTTAGTTCTTTTTTTTTTAACTTTTACAATTAAATGAAATCTAACTTATTTATTCATATATGAAATCTAAAGTGGTTGACCCACGGAGTGAAGACTTCTACGTTTCAGTGATACTTTCGTAATTTTGTCCCCTTCATCTAACACAACCTCTAGTTTTGTCAATTAATTGTCCACCTTATTTACACATTCGTATTTGTAGGTGTACAATTTCTTATACCCAAATGAAAGAAATAATAATGTGTTATATGAATGAAGAGTAGTTTTCATAATTCAGTCATTTAATAAAAATAAGCTCACTATTTTCATCCCAATTCAACTCAAATGTAAACATAACCTACACACCATATATTGAATCGTATAAGCTTACAGAAAGGAAAACGTGACAAACCTAACACAACAGAGATAAACAAACTACATTTGAACTCCACTTCCATTTACTCAAATGATATAGACCATTCAATATGATTTTTTAAATCAGAAAACAACATACTATATGCCACCCCCACATATCCTTGTAACTCTACTGGAATTTACCGAGGATGGTGACCATGACCATTTTCACCAAGCAGCTTCAAACTCATGTAACTCTGTAGAACCTCCACCATAATATCACAAATTTCTTCAGCTTGATCAATGACACCTTCGAGAAGAACACACACTCGAATCATCTTCTTCTCTAGACTGGCCTCAGCAAAAGCTTCGTGTTCCCCGCCCCCCCCCCCCCCCCACTTTCAAGCACGGCTACGCTATTTGACATGCACATTACCTTTCTTCGAACACGAGCTCCACCAGATCCACCCACTCAGTTCGAATAGTGTGTTGGTGATGCATTTCCCTTCCACAGATGACCAATATTCCAACTTTCTTCACCATTGGAATCCCCCTCTAACTTTCCCTTGCCCTCCATCTCGACAGTGATTTACGAAATTATTTTCCCTTCTTAGCCAATCTATGAATTAGGAGTTCACCGTAGTCACCCGTCCCTAACTATTGCCAACTATTTACTGACCACAGCCACTGATGGCCACAAGTATTTATAGAGACCCCTCCATCAATATCCCAAGTCCATGCCATGTCCAAAATTTATTATAAATATGTTTCATTTGTTGCATTGAATACCATTTACTTCATCCTCAACTGCCTCATTATGTGCATTTAAATGAACCCGAGTTGCTTTAACTTGCACTAAGCGTGAGACTGTTACTTTATATAACTTGTTAAAATAACGTGGAAACTGAAGAATATCCACGTGCATTGCAAATCGTCTGTTCAAAAGTCAGATAATAGAACCTGGTAAATGTAGTTCATTCAAACCTTACTATTTAGTGAATATTAAAATTACCGTAGTCAACTGTACTTCCCCACGAATGATCCCATATGTGAATGACTGTCCTCATTTAAAAACATAACATAAATTCATGATGAGTAATCAAAAGAAGACATCCTTTTCATTTTAGAAAATTGATCCACCAAACAAACCATCCCTCATAAATATATTAGAATTACAACACCTGACAATTGCAGCATACAAACTAAATTATCCTTACACCGAGCACCTCTGCTGGGAAATCCAACATTGATGTGAGTACACTAGCTTGTCTTCCTACTAATAAACATTAAACTTAAAAATAAGCAAAGGAAACGGTTGCTAAGTACACCACACATTAATATCCACATGGTCGACCAAATGAACCCTTATCAATTATACACACTTATCACATTTTGTCGGTGTCAACATTTTATGGTCCACCATCATCATGGCTGGAGTCCTCCTTCCACCGTAAAGATCCACTTTGCACAGAGACATTCTGTGGCTGTGTTGGACCTGACGATGATGCACAATCCACATTCTGCCCGTCTCCTCCTCAATCAAGTACAATTCGTGTTACACGATCAAAGTTTGTCGTCTTTGAGTGAAGCAGTCCCCAAGGCGAAGGCATTTCCAACATCATCCTCATCCAAAGGTCGTCCTTGCTTCCGCTCCCTAATCCCACTTTAAAGTCGATTTTTGAGACATCGTACTCCTTCCCTTGGTCTCTATATTCTCCAATGGCTTTGTACACCTCATAAAATGTGTTCTATCCTTCAAATCATCCTCAGTCGAAGCGAAGATCCTACACATGAGTGCGACCACAGGTAGTATATATCCCTGGCTGTCTACCAACGAAAACAACAAAAAAAGGGTGGGTTGACATGGGTGAAACAACCACCGGCTATAGAGTTGACTGACATTTAAAAATACAAAGAGTTTAACTTGAATGATAAGTACGCACACTATGCATGAACACGACACCCACTCATATATATCAACTGAATAGTTGTTCCACCAAGCTAGGGTCATATTTATCCTGGTCGTTGCCCTGACCAGATGTACCTACTATCGCAGGAACCTCATATATTTTGTCATTTTTGTGTTTAGTGACACCGACTCATTGTCAGTAAATAGTTTGACTGTTAAAATTCTTTCTCGGAAGTCATTTGACTGTACTTGGATTACTTTAAATAAAAGATTTAAATCAAACCCTATTTAATGCATCTATATAGTTCAAATTACATATTCTACTAAACCTAGCTGGCCATTGGGTACAATCGTGTTAAAAACAATATGTTTTCTTAAATTAGAAAAATTATTTAATCCCTCATGAACTTTTGAAGGACTACATCCTCAAATAAAATAAAATATCCATAGATTAATTTCACTTGAGTAACATAATAGGCAACCAGATCACTTTTTAAATTTAAATATTAAGTAAATTTTTAAATATAAAAGTACATTTTTGGGGTAAAAAAAATGTAATGTGGAACTGTGGTTTGAAGTAATATATGAAGCTACAATGGGATAGAATTGTAATTGTACATGATTATAGTATTTTAGATTTTCTATTCAGTGTGTGGTGATTTGTATTTCTAAACAATACAAATATATCAACACAAAGAATTCTAAGACTATACTTGTGCTGAGTTGATTGGTAACTTTGTTAGTTTTAGCTTGAAAAGCTTGGGGAAAAAATCTTAGCCTGAGTTTTAGCTTGAAAAGTATGGTGCCTATTCAAATAGTAATTCTGAAGTTATTATGAACTCCTATATATGTCACTTGATCCTTTGATTCTTGCGTTACGGTTTGTCAGAATGATCAGGATAAGAACAATTGTTTTGGGGACTCAATGTTGTATATGGCAGGGGACATAGCTTAACATATATGGAATCTATACCTTCTAATAGATTGAATAACGATTCCCTATTGGGTTGGCTTTTGGAACTGAAAAGGTTATTGACGTCAAATTCATAACTAGATTATGAAATAACCTTCACTAGTAAAGTCGATGGTGTAGTGTCCCAGAATTTTTACATAGCTAAACAGTAGTAGTAGTTAGTATTAGTCTGTAGTATGATAGTTTCCGTGGATTTCGGTTCAAGCCGAGACTTAGTTGGAAACTCATAGCAACATTTATGGATTTTATAAATTTAACATATAGTTTAGAAATATTGATTATAATATAAGGTTTGATTAATATTGCTAGTCCTAGAAATATTATTTATTACAACTTAAGGTTTAGATTGAATTATTAAGAATGTGACACTTATCATAATCATGTTTATTTAAGGATTTAAGTATTTTGATGAATAGTTTAATTAAAAGAAAGATCTAGAAGCTCTAGAACCTTCCAGCAACTGTTAGGATTTTGTTTTGACTTAGCCAAAGCTGTTTAATAAATTCAAAATATTTTGAAAAAGGTCAAATACGTGTTTGATATATCAATGTATGCCGATATATCGCAGCTATAGGGCCGATATATTGCCTACGGAAGATACGGAAAACACATCGACTTCGCATGAACGAACGAACGGGGCTCGAGAAAATGGTCTAGGTGATATATCGCCCATGGTGCATTATTTTTGAAAGTTTGGGATTTTAAATTTAAAAACAGCCTTAACCACTTGGACCTACCTTTGAACGATTTTGACTGAGTTCTGAGCGTCTGTTGAATGAAAATTCAAATCTTTTTTCATTTTATATTCATTTATTTATTCAAATTAAAAGGGGTTAGTTTCACTCATTGAACTCTATAAATAGGACCTAGTACTCATCCATTTTCTTCATTCTTCAAGTATTTTTCAGAGCCTTCAAGTTGCTAAGGTTACTATAGAGAGAAACACTTGGTTTTTGGGATAAAAGTTTTTCCAATCTAAGCTTTTCTAAACACTCGGGAAGTAAGAAATATAGTGATTTCGATATCGAGGTATAGATCAAGTCATAGATCATCCAAGGTATTCTTATCCTTAAGTTCAGTTTTTCATAGTTTTATAGTTGTCTTTTATTTTCTTTCAGATCCTAACTCTTATTTATGATTCTTGATTAGGTGTTTAAGTTTCTTGAAACTTAAGGTTCTTTTCGGTAAGTTTCTACTCAGATGGATTAGTTTTCTTTTCATCTCTTTTTCTTTAGAAACTCACCATTCTTACTATTGGTTTTAGGAGTGTTCCAAAATCCCGATCTTGTTCCCAAATATCCTGATTTTTGGTAAGGAAAATAGGTTAGATTATATGTGTTTATATGTTTATGTTATGATATGTTTTATGCTATGATATGTATATATATAAATACATTTTGTAGTCACTTGGGGCTTATAGTTGCTTAGAAAGCAAACTCCAAGAATTTTTATCATTTTCATGGTTTAGAGTTATGAGTTACCCTACCTCGATTAGTAGACAGAGGACCTAGATGGTTTTATTATACACAATGTAAATGAGTTAAGGGCCATTAATATTGTAGTCATATATGATATACGTTTTTATAGTCATATGTTTATGTTATAGTCTTATTTTTATGATTTATGACGTATGTTGTTAGTAGATTTTTCATTGCTGTGCATTAGGCTCATTCCTTTATTTTTAGAATGATGCAGGAAAATGAATATGGAAGGCAGGAAAGATTCGTGGCACCTTGGCTTGTGTGTTGAGGATGAATGGATTGAATGGACTGCGTGACGATCGAGGATGATATTTTTTTTTAGCCTTTCAAATTATGTTTTGATGTATTTCCGCATTTAGTATTTTAAATAATTAAAGTTTATGTTTTATGTTTTATAAACAATGGGATCACATACCTTATCACATTTTATATTTTTACCTTATTTTGTATTGGTACAATATTTTGGGTTTTAAATAAAGTTATGTTATTTTTTTTATGTATATATTCAAATTAGTAACTATGTCATAGTAGTTTTTAATGGTACGAGGTCTTAGAAATAGTCGGGTCATTACAGATGGCACATTAGGAATCAAGATATAATTAAAAGGGTAAAACAGTAATTTTATTCCCACTTAATTATGAATCATCAATAGATGATTATTTTGTAAGTAATGACTATATCAATGGACACTTTATGATTACGATAAAGTACTCAGTAAATATATGTTTTTAATTTTCAAGATTTTAGTCTCATATTTATAGTGGAATAATCATGAGATTAATAAATATGATTATTGTAATGCCCTGACTATTTCTAAGACCTCTGACCATTAAAAACTACTATGACATAACTACTATTTTGAAATGCATTCATATGAAATAACATAATTTTATTTAAAACCCAAAATATTGTGCCAAATACAAAATATGGTATGAAATATAAAATGTGATATGGGATCCCATTATTTATAAAACATAAAACATAAATCAATTGTTTAAAATACTAAGTGCGGAAATACATCAAAACATAAATTTAAAGACTTTAAACAACGTCATCCTCAATCTTCTAGCAGTCCATTCAATCCATTCATCCTCAACACACATGCCAAGCTTCCACGAAAACCTTAATGTTCAAGGAACTTATACACCTAACCAAGAATCATAAACAAGAGTTAGGATCTAAGAGAAAATGGAATAAAAGAACTATGAAGAACTAAACTTAAGGATAGGAATACCTTGAATGATCTTATGACTTTGATCTACACCTCGATACCGAAATAACTCTATATCTTACTTCCCAAGTGTTTAGAAAAGCTTAGATTGGAAAAATTTTTATCCCAAAACCCAAGTGTTTCTCTCTATAGTAATCTTAGCAGCTTGGAGGCTCTGAAGAATGCTTCAAGAATGAAGGAAATGGTTGAGTACTAGGTCCTATTTATAGAGTTCAAGGAGTGAAACTAACCCCTTTTAATTTGAATATATAAATGAAAAAGATTAGAATTTTCGTTTAACAGATGCTCAGAACTCGGTCAAAATCGTTCTAGGGTAGGTCCAAGTGGTTAAGGGTGTTTTCAAATTTAAAATCCTCAAGTATTCAAAAATCACTCCCAGGGGCGATATATTTCCTAGACCTATATCCTGAGCCCCGTTCGTTCGTTCGTGCGAAGTCGACGTGTTTTCCGTATCTCTTGTAGGCGATATATCGGCCCCTATAGCTGCGATATATCGACATACGTTTATATATCAAACACGTATTTGCACTTTTTCAGCATATTTTGAATTGATTAAACAGTTTTGACTGAGTCAAAACGTGATCCTAACAGCTGCTGGAAAGTTCTAAAGCTTCTAGATCTTTCTTTTAAATAATCTATTCATCAATAATACTTAAATCCTTAATAAACATGATTATGAAAAGTGTCACATCCTTAATAATTCTATCTAAACCTTAGGTTATAATAAATAATATTTTTAAGACCAGCAATATTAATCAAACCTTATGTTATAATTAATATTTCTAAACTATAGGTTAAACTTATAAAATCCATAACTGTTTCTATGAGTTTCCAACTAAGTCCCGGCTTGAACCAAAATCCACAGAAACTAACATACTACAAACTAATACTAACTACTACTACTACTATCTAGCTATGTAAAAATTCTGGGACACTACTATTATTGAATCAAAGAGTTTTGGTTAATAATATTTTATATATTGGAGCTTGGAATTATTGGTCCATAGGTCATCGGGGTGGCTCTATTAACACTAATCAATGTAAGAGTTGATACAAGGGTTAAACTGTGAATGAACTATTTGAGTGAATATTTATTCTTCGCGATAAATGTGCAATTATGTGATCATTGAAGTTGCACAATTTATGATTGCATTTGTGCAATTTTTGAAATTGTGTAGAAATAAAATAAAATTATTTTAATTAATTATTTTATTTAAGTATGAATAAATAAATATGGATAGTCAAAATTTGGTTTTGATAATTATATTTATTTAATTAATAATAAGATGATAATAGAAATTCAAATTTTGAAATTTGAAATTTGAAATTTACGTTGTTATCTTTTCCTTAAAAAGATGATACCTCATTTGGATATCTAATTATTAATTAATTAAAATAAAAACACGTGAAAAAAAATTAAAATCCCATTTTTCAGTGATAGGTCACATGCATATGGCTTGGACTGCTCTATTCGTGTGACACTTCTGATGTTATCACTCATGAACGTATGCAGATTTTTACCAGCTAAACCACGTAAAATTCATTGTTATATTATTTTATTGCTTATTTTGATTGTTTCATTGATATACATAATTAAGTTGACAAAGTACATAATTAAGTTGATGAAGAACGACATCAACATCTATCAAACCCATAATTAAATATATAATGAAATTTTTTGGGTTTCTCCCTCAAAATCATATCATTTATTAATTGAAATTTGTAATTTATAATTATTTTTTTATTGTTAATTTACGATTTTATAACAAAAACAAATTTACAATTTGTTACAAATAATTATTAAATTCAATAAATTAAACTAAGCAAACGTAGATTGCACGTTGCTGTAGTATAAAAATATATATAAGTATGTAACAAAATATAAAATATTGAAAGGCATTGCTTTTGAATCTTTAAAGTTTATAAAAATATTAATAAACAATTATCTTGATTAGACATTATAATTCTTTATTTACAATTATGATGTATACTTTCCAAAACAAAATTTAAAAATTGGTTTAACATTTGTAATTTAAATTTAAATAAAATTTACTCAAACAAAAAAAAATTGATGAGAACGATACAATTATAATATTAAGCATTTATATGTTACTATTCACGCGTATGAATCTATTTGCATATAGTTTACTATTTATATTTATTAATCACGTGTATGCACTATTTACATGTACGAGTGTTAACCTATACGTTACTATTCACATGTACAACACTATTCACCCTGTGTAAATAATCGAAGCTTTAAGTTTCAGTTTTGAAGTTACACTATTCACCATGTGTAACTCTCTCTTTTCTTCTTAAGTGTAAGACACATGACTACATTAATTGTGTATGTCTGATGAGTTAAATATGATATGATGATGCATATGATAAGTATGTGATGAATGAATACTTGATTATCAGAATGGTATTATGTGATACATAATTGATGAATTTCGTGATATATGAAAGCTGTGTTACTTGGTTAAGATTTATCTGAATTATGTGTAAGTATGTGAAATAAGACTATGCATAAGAATATGAGAAAAGTTATGAAATGCCTTGAAAAGTATTATGTAAAGTTAAATATTTTACTAACAACAAGGCTTACGCAATGTAATAATAAGATGTTGAAAATGGTGCCATTGTTTCGAGGAAGGAAGTAAGTAAGTAAGTTCAGTAAAGAAGACGGGAGTCTATAAGGCTCATAGTGACTGCCTACTAGTGTGGGCTAGGTTAGACTTCACCATTAAGATATGTTTGCCATGTTTCCGTCTTTCTCCTCCAAATTAGTTATTGTTATATGTATTTGACAATACAGTTTGTGCCCGCCTTAACTATTGAGTTCGAAGGGGCAACGATGGCGTGAGGTTGTTAATGCGCCCTATTGTGGTCTTAATCATGAAGGACATATAAGTCTAGATATACCTACGAGGGTCAAATTTATGAAAATGCCCCTCCAATTACGAACGGGGCCATAATCATATTTAATACACTTAAACGTGCATAAATAGTAATATCATAATAAAAGTCATATATTTCCCACTTAATTAAAAAAATTTGTAGTACATTTAAAAAATAATTTTTTTAAATTATATCTAACCTATATTCGTGGGTCAAAATTTGTAAACATTTTTATGGGACAATTTTTTTTAGTGATTTTTATTTTCTCATGACGTTAGATGCTTTTAAAATATTTAAGAAATGAAAATTATTGTAGACATCTTTTTAATTTATCTTATCCACCAATTTTTATTATATCTGTTGGTAAGTGATTCCAATATATTATTTTTAAGTTTAAAATTACTTAAAAATATAATTTGTAAAGGAAAATTATTAAATATTCTCCCTTACTTTTAAAGGAAAACTATCAAAGTAATTCCAAAGAAGTGGTTGCATTTCCTTTTTGTCTAATGGAACGGGTCACATATTTATTCATTTTTTAATAATTCTTTTTATAAAGTTAGAAAATGGGTAGACGTGCCAGGGCCCCACATCAGTAGAACAACCGAGTTTTGCTTTACTTATGACCAACATGACAGAGAATAGTGTAAACAGGGCAAGGGATTTTTCAATAAGATTGGTGGGGAACTACACAAAGCGTAATCAATGAAACTGCCCTTCGCCCATTCCGTAAGAAGATCAGTAGGGGTAAGGAACTGGTGGTATAGTAGGCATGTTGTCAGAGATTTTGCGAAATGGACTCTAACTCTTCAGTAGATTCCTGCAATTTGGAGGTTGTCCCTGAGAATAGAGGACAGCCAACGTCGCTAGCCGATTATGACGAGTTCATACATGTCCCGCTGAAATTCCTTCCCAGTAATCCATTGGAGGTTATTAATGATCTCAGGCAGTTGGTTGAGCAGCAGAAGCTTGAGCTCTTCCAAAGCAACTGTGACCGTCGTTGCTTCGAAGAGTGTAATCAATCCTCTTAAAAGAAGATATCTGTAACGCCCCACGCCACTATAGCTGCTTCTTGGAATGACAACTGGTCCTTCAAACCAACATGAGTCTTTTCAGCGTGCTTTGTCCTCACTCGGAGGCTTTCTAGGAAAACTTCCCAAGAGGTCACCCATCATCAGATTGATCCAGGTCAAGCACACTTAACTTTGGAGTTTTTAGTGGTGGTCTACCGAAAAGAAGATGCATCTTGTTGATATAGGTAGTACCCATCAATCTATTTAAGCTCTCTTCAACTGTGTAGTCCCATACCTACACAGTCTTAGAATCATCACACTTGACCTTCCCCATGCGGTGTGGGATTGCACAACTTTTACCTGGTCTTTCCCCTTACGGATCACGGGATTCTGACTGTCACAATCACCTCCCCTTACGGGCCCGACGTCCCCGTCGGCCACACTTCCGGCTGGGTCAAGGCTCTCATACCATTTCTCAATTTGTGCATGTCATCCTTGTGCAGGGGCCATGCTAATCTTCTCTGTATCGTTCCAATTTTACCGGATCCGAAAAGGGGGTGATTTTGACAGTCAGAATCCCGTGATCCGTAAGGGGAAAGACCGGGTAAAAGCTGTGCAATCCCACACTGTCTGGGGAAGGTCAAGTGTGATGATTCTAAGACTATGTAGTCCCATACCTACACAGTCTTAGAATCATCACACTTGACCTTCCCCAGGCGGTGTGGGATTGCACAGCTTTTACCCCGTCTTTCCCCTTATGGATCACGAGATTCTGACTGTCACAATATCGGTGTTAGAGGATGAGCTAGTGGAGAGGATGAATAAATGGGTTGCAACCTCTGAAGAACTGACATATCAGTATGAGACGTGGGCGGTTGAAAGGGAAAGGTTAGTGAAAGCCTTGCATGATCTGAAGGCTGAGGCAATCGCCAACTATGAAGCTTGCATTGAGATGAAGATGGGTGTCGTTCTTGGTTCCAGCCTTTTCAGAAGGAGTGATGACAAATAAACAATTTTAGGGATGTCACAAAAGGCTCCAGTCAACTCTAGGTTCATATTTACTAGGGGTTTATCATTTTAATTAGTTATTAAAATGTATGAATGGCATCTTAGTGTTTACTTCTTATGTGGTTTAACTATTGTCAAGATATACGAATTATGATGGTAATGGGGAATGACATCCTTCTTATTTGAATGTAACCAAGGAAACATCAATTAATACTTGTTCTTAGGTCTTCTACATTAGTAGTCTGCTCAGCTATGTCTAATTCCAATTGGTCTACCGAAGTGCAATGAATGGCTTCATTAACATATATAGGGTATATCGATAGAGATAATAATATTGTCTCTATCGATATAAGTAAGACTATTACAACTGTAAGCAAAATATTACAAATAACAAGTAAAAAAAGGGTAGAATAAGAGAATATGAAATACAACTCTACAAAAAATATACATATAAAGTAGAAGTAGTAGAAAAGATTACAACTCTAAAAACAATAGATACAAGCAAATATGTGAATAGAAAATAAAGAGAAAATGATAAAAAACAATAATAGAAAAAGAAAGAAGAAGAAGAATTATTCTCACTCACACAACCAAAGTGAAGAGTATTAGGGATCACCAACTTCAAAAAGGTTTACTTGCGTTGCCTAGAAGCTTATTTTCCCATATCTCATTTCTCACAAATGGAAATAGCTCTCTAGAGTAAACAATCATTTTTGTGTTTTCTAGCAAAGTGTTGTAATGGATAGAAAACTTGTACGTATTACGAGTGAGCAATAGACTCCTATTTGTAAAGTTTCGAGTCACCCTTTGAACTCCAAATTCCACCAACCCCCATGGATGTTACCAATATTTAATTGGATGTTTATGGAATTGAAAATGAGTTTTGGAAGTTACATGAGTTGTTAGAACCGTTGAAAGTGGAAAATAAAAATTGGTTTAGCTGCCAGCTTCACGAGCCGAGGCCAATTTAAGCACATCACTTTTGTGCATCTTTTCAAAACAGTTCTGTACTATTTCCACATCACTTTGTAACCTCTAAACATATTATGGAGGTTAAAATCATGTCTCCAATAGTCAGATCATTAATGTTTTTGATCAATTCATATGAAGAAGTGAACATCAAATCTACACATTATTGGGTAATATTTTGGGGTTACAAACTTGTAACTGAAATTGTAACTCCAAATATGTTACATACTTGAATATTCACATTCTTCAAAGATTGTGTTATCCCAAAATTTGAAAAGGATGAAGTGGCACTAAAATTGACACGTGGCATGGATTAGTTAGGTGATCTGGCTTAGCAGTAGCCCAATGCATCAGTGAAAAATTTGGACTGCTTGAGAGATGTCATAGTCAAGTCAAATACACCCGAGGAGAATGTTTGGGCTAAGGTGTGCTTGGCTCGGACCCCAGTTCGAAGAACCCAAGTCCAAGGAGCTTAAAAGATGAGTTTGAACTTTGGCTCGAGGGACAAAAGCAGCAGGTCCGATCGGACCTTAGCTTGAGGAGCCTCCCAAATGTTTGGCTCGGATGTGTCCGAGGTAAGTTTCCTAGGTGGTTGGCTCGGACGTGTCCGAGGTGGGCTTCCTAGGTGGTTGGCTCGGACCTATCCGAGGTAAAAGGCTAAGGAGGAGAAGTCACATGCAAGCCAAGAATTGAGACTTAGATTTTGGCCAAGGAAAGGCTACACAATGTCCGATCGGACATGGTTGGAGGAGCCTATTGCTTGGCTCGGACTTGTCCGAGGTGAGATTCCAAAGGAAGTTGCCTCGGACTTGTTCAAGGTGAGATGCCAAAGGAAGTTGCCTCGGACCTATCCGAGGTGAAATGCCAAAGGAGGTTGCCTCGGACTTGTCCGAGGTGAGATGCCAAGGAGAGTGGCTCGGACCACCTTGGTCCAAGGAGAAGGCAAGAGGAGATTGGCTCGGACCACCTTGGTCCGAGGAAAAGGCCACAAGGTCTGATCAGACCTTGATTGGAGGAGGTAGGCTCGGACCTACCCGAGGTGAGAGGCCAAGGGAGTTGACTTGGACCACCTTGGTCCGAGGAGAGCCATGCATGTATGACCTTGGTCCGAGGAGAGCCAAGCATGTATGACCTTGGTCCGAGGAGAGCCATGCATACATCACCTAGGGCCGAGGAAAGCTTGGAGGAGTATATCTGACCGATACTTGCATGTAACCAACATGCATGTGTTTGACCAGGAGACTACGTCAAAATCCCCGGAACGACTTCAGCAAGAATTGGTTTAGGCACCCGGGAATCTCTCATTCCTCACTCAAATTGAGGAATCAGTTGTATTTTAAATATTTCTTGTAATTTAAATATAATATGAATAATAAAATATCCCTATCTAAAGGGGATATCAGTTGAGGATCCCAGGCCTATAAATAAAGGGTTGGTGGGATCGTAAAAGGACTTTTGGCAAATTGAGAATTAATCTGTGTTCTAGAGAGAGAAAGTGTGTTTTTCTTGAGAGAACCCTTTTTTTGTATTCTGGAATATTTACACTGAAGAAACTCAGTTGACATTGGTTCATCTGATCTTGAGTGTGAATACAGTAATAAAATCTCTAAGTGGATTAGGCTATTACCGACTATCGGGGCTGAACCACTATAAAATCTCGTGTTATTTACTTTCATTGATTAAATTGTCTATTATCGTTTACATTCTCTTGAAGGCTTGTCGTAATTGACATTCTCACGTCGTTGGCTAAAAACACAATCAACATTTTGGTGCTTTCATTGAAAGCCTGAAGAGAAGAACGGACAGTCCCTGAAGCAATATGGCACCTAAGAACACCACCGCGGCCTCCAAGAGGGCAAGCACCTCTAAGGAGCATGCTAGATCAGAGGGTCCTAGCATTCAACATCGTGAGAATGAGCCTAGAGTCGTGCTCGAGGATGTAGCTCCAGAAGTTGAAGAGCTCTAGGAGACCATGAGCACATTCCAGGAGGAGCTAGCTCAATTCAATGCTAGGTAGGAGGCCTTTGCTGAGGAAATGGCCAAGCAGAGACGGGAGATGGACGCTAAGAGCGAGGAGATCCGTCGACAGCAGGAGGAGGCCGACAGGCGGCATCGCGAAGCTGCACTTGCTCTGGAGGCAACTACGCAATTGACCTGGGCCAATGCTCAAGCTGCACCTGGGGTGACACCCGTCCCAGAGGCAAGGACCACAGAAGATGGTCGTAAGAAAACTGATAGACCATGCAGGGGTGGTGATAACCCACCTGGTCATGAGGAGGAGGGAGTCCGATCACGCACTGCCTCAACCCAAAGGGGGTACTCTAAGACCCCCTCAAGGAGCCACAGATCAGAGACTTCCAAGACAGGGAGTCATAGGTCAGGCAGTAAGAAAACACCTTCTGAGCAGGAGCACAATAAATCTCCTCGTGGGAAAGAGACTTCTCACTTCAAAGATGGACATGGGCGTGATGAAGCTGACAGTCACCACACCAACCAGTCGAAGGAGAAGAATAATAACCGACGAGGAGGAGAGGATCAACCAGCTCAAACAGGGAAGCCACCACAGCATCCCAACCAGCGTAATGGCAAAGAGCATGCTCCACCTAGCAGACCTTCCAAGAAGACTCAGAGTACGGTGTTCGACCGGTTGGGAAAGAACACTTCTCAGAAGAACCTGAGGGATGTCATTGATGATAGAAGGAGGATCGTCCCGGTCGAAGGGCAGGAGCCAATCCGTCCTACCATTCGAGTAGAAATACTCGATGATGGTGTGTCGGATAGGAGTGCCCGACCAGGCGGTCCCGAGAGTGCACCCCTAGCAGTGGCCCCAGGCATCCAAGCCCAGCTTGATGCTTTGACAGCGGCAGTCCAAAGTTTGTCAAAACAACCAGTTATTGATCCGGTAGACCACAGAAGTGGTAGCCCTTTCTGTGCTAGAATAAGAGCAGCCCAACCACCAAGGAAATACAAAGCACCAGTATTGCCAGTTCATACAGAAAAGGCAGACCCGGTAAGAAACGTGGGAAAATTTGAAGATCACATGGAGCTTCTTGGGGTGAGTGATGACTACCACTGCAGAGTCTTCCCCACCACGTTGTCAGACACTACCCAGGAGTGGTACTGGAAGTTCAAACCAGACTCCATCACCTCTTGGGAGAGCTTTAGGAAGGAGTTCTGCAGGCAGTTCAGTACTGCTCGAACCCCTCCTGTTTATGCCAACCACTTGGTGGATATTAGGCAGGGTAAAGATGAGTCTCTCAAGAACTACATTCAAAGGTTTATGAGAGAAGCTAACCGAGCTACCGCGGTTGGAGATGAAGGGAAAATGGTGGCAATCTCCTCCGGTATTATTTATCGAAGTCCTTTATGGGACATCATCCACCACCATCCAATTTCAACTTTACAGCAGTTTTTGGACCGGGCAGATAAGTACATGAAATTAGATGATGCTATTGAGAAAGGAGAGAATGGGTTGAACAACCCAAGTGGATCAGATGATACTCTGAAGGATAGCGGAAATGATCAAAGCGGTAGTAAGAAACGTGGGAATAACGGGTCTGACCGCCGCAGTGAGAAAAAGGCTAAGTCGGGATCGAATGACAAGCCAACGAAGTATGAACCTCGATTCACCAACTACACCACTCTTTCGGCGACCCGAGTGGAGATCTATCTAGCCAGTCATCAGGAGGTCCCTTACCGGAGACCCCCACCAATCAAGAAGGAGATGAGTAAGACGGATAAGAACAAGTTCTGTCGTTTCCATGGAGACTATGGTCACGACACGAGTGAGTGTAATCACCTTAAGGATGAGATAGAGTTTCTCCTCCGGTCGGGGAAATTAAAAAAGTACAAAGCAGAGAAGACCCAGGGAGAGGGGAGCAACAATAATCCTGGTTTCAAGCGGCAACGGTCCCCACCTTTGTAACCTGAACCTGTGGACTTCACTTTAGATACTATATGTGGAGGACCACATCTTGCTGGGGATAGAAACAAGGCGAGGGAGAGGTATGCTCGCACCCTTCGTCATGAGTTGGATGCAGCATCCACCTCCGAAGTTATGACGGTGGAGGAGCGACAATCAAAAAACCCAAGGTATGAAAGTGAGTCCCTCACTTTCACTGAGGAAGATGCTAAACACGTGAGGTATCCTCACAATGACCCTCTTGTTGTGATAGTCCAAATAGCTAATATGAAGGTGAAAAGATGTCTGGTTGATACAGGAAGCTCCGTAAACATTATTTATAAGTCCTCTTTTGAAAAGATGAAGCTATCCATCAATGACTTGAAGCCTTGCTCTCACGTCATTTATGGGTTTACTGGAGAAGGACTGTCACCAGCTGGGACAATCAAGTTACCAGTCACGACGGGGGAAGCCCCCAAGCATGAAACCGTGATGACTGAGTTTTTGATTGTTGACTGCCCATCCGCCTACAATGTGGTTATTGGTCGACCCCTACTCACCAACTTGCATGCAGTAGTTTCAATTTGGCACCTATGCATGAAGTTCCCGACCAGCGCTAGCATAGGCTATGTCCAAGGAGACCAAAGGGAGGCTAGGGAGTGCTATAATGCCTTGATAGCCAAGGCGAAGAAAGGTGCCAAGGAGAATAACATGATTGTGTGTGTTGAGAAAGAGAAGGTGGATGAGATGGATGTAGACCAGAGTCATGTAGTAGTGAATGATGAAGAGATGTTAGAGGAGTGTAGCCAGGAGAGCACTTCTAGTTTAAAAGAGCAGAAGACCCTATCCGGTGATGAAGTCACCAAATAGGGCGTTGCCCAAAGCGAGGGAAGAGATTTTGATCCTCGCTTTGGGGATTATGAGAGTGATGTGGGACCATCCGAGGAGTTAGAGGAGGTCCCTATAGATGAGAAGGACCCGACGAGAGGGGTCAAGATTGGAAAGAAGTTGAAAGCTGAGGTGAGAGTACAGCTGATGGAATTCTTGCGAAAGAATCAAGATGTCTTTGCCTGGTCTCACAAGGATATGGTGGGTATCTCACCAACTGTGATCAGCCACGTGCTCAACGTGGATGAAAGATATCCAGCAGTACAGCAGAAGAGGAGATTTCTTAACAAGGATCGAGCGAAGGCTCTTAAGGAGGAGGTAGAGCGATTGAAGGAGAATGGGTTTATCAGAGAGGCATACTACCCAGCTTGGGTTTCAAACCCAGTGTTGGTGCCCAAACCCAATGGAAAGTGGAGGACCTGTGTAGATTTTACTGATCTAAACAAAGCATGCCCAAAGGATTGTTTTCCTTTACCGAGAATAGACCAGTTGGTAGATGCAACCTCTGGTCACGGGACCTTGTCCTTCATGGATGCGTATTCGGGGTACAACCAGATCAGCATGCATCCTCCTGATGAAGAGCATACCAGCTTCCGAACAGATATAGGGCTGTACTGCTATAGAGTGATGCCCTTTGGATTGAAGAATGCAGGAGCTACCTATCAGCGCTTGGTGAATGGTATGTTTCGAGACTTAATCGGCAAGAGCATGGAGGTATACGTAGACGATATGCTGGTAAAGTCAAAGGAAGCTGAGGGGCACGTGGGAGACTTAGAGGAGTGCTTTGCAATATTGAGGAAATATAACATGAAGTTAAACCCCCTCAAGTGTTCATTTGGAGTGGATTCTGGAAAATTCCTTGGGTTTATTGTTACCTCCCGAGGAATAGAGGCAAACCCAGAGAAGATCAAGGCTCTCATAGAGATGAAGTCTCCAACAAGAATAAAGGATGTGCAAAGCTTGACTGGGCGGATTGCAGCTCTAAGCAGGTTCGTTTCGAAATCAACGGACAAGTGTGTCCCGTTCTTTAACCTGCTTAAAGGAGGCAAGAAGTTTGAGTGGACCGCAGAGTGTGAACAAGCTTTCCAGGCAATAAAGGAGCATTTGGCCCAACCTTCTGTTCTTTCCAAGCCATTTGATGGAGAAGACCTATTTATGTACCTAGCAGTCACGGAGCACGCTGTTAGTGCTGCCTTAGTACGTGAGGAGGATAAGGTGCAACACCCGGTATATTATGTTAGCAAGCGACTGATAGGAGTGGAGTCCCGGTACCCCATGATCGAGAAGTTGGCTTACTGCTTAGCACTTGCATCATGAAAGTTGCGGCCATACTTCCAGGCACACCCCATCAAGGTACTTACTGACCAGCCCTGCACCAAGTTTTGCAGAAGCCGGAGTCGTCTGGTCGGCTACTTAAATGGGCAGTTGAACTACGCCAATTTGAAATCAAGTACCAGCCGAGGACTGCTATCAAAGGCCAAGCTTTGGCAGATTTCATCGCTGAATGTACCGGGATCGCTGATGTTCCCGACCAGCAAGAGAGTGTTACTGGGCAAAAAGAAGAAATTCCTACTTGGCAACTTTTTGTTGATGGATTGTCGAATGAGCACCATTCAGGAGCTGGGATTATACTAGTCACACCAGAGAAGCACCGAATTCATTGTGCACTAAGATTCGGATTTAATGCTTCTAACAATGAGGCGGAGTATGAGGCCCTCTTAGCAGGCTCGCGACTGGCTAGAGATGTACGTGCCCGGTCGGTAGAGATAAATAGTGATTCCCAATTGGTGGTCTGTCAAGTATTGGGGGAATACCAGGCAAGGGGCCTACGCATGGTGGCATACTTAAACAAAACCAAAGACTTGCTAGCCCAATTCGAGGAGTATACCATCAAGCTAGTACCACAGGAGCAGAATTCCAATGCCAATGCTCTAGCAAAGCTTGCTAGTGCAAAAGATGCCGAAACTCTGAATATAGTACCGGTAGAATACTTGGCGGAGCCGAGCATTGATAAACAAGAAGCCATGCCGATCATGATAGTCGATACCTGGATGACTCCCATCATTGCTTACCTTGAGCAAGGGACCCTCCCAGATGGTCGTAGATGGAGTGTTGTATAGGAGAGGGTATTCCCTACCTCTACTCAGGTGCATAACACCCGACCAGTCTAAGAGCATACTAGCTGAGGTGCATGAGGGGTTTTGTGGAGATCATGCTGGGGGGCAGAGTCTATCTAAAAAGATCTTGAGGCAAGGATTTTTCTGGCCTACCATGAACGAGGACTCTATGGAATACGTGAGGAGGTGTGACAAATGCCAAAGATTTTCTAAAGTGCCCAGAGCGCCCCCAAATATTTTAAAGCAGATGCAAAGTCCATGGCCTTTTGCAGTGTGGGGTATTGATCTGATCGGGAAGTTGCCCAAAGGAAAAGGAGGAGTGCAGTTTGCAGTGGTCGCGGTAGATTATTTGACTAAGTGGACTGAGGCCGAGCCATTATCCACGATCACATAGAAGAAAGTATTGGACTTTGTGGTCAAGAACATAATATGTCGCTATGGTCTACCTAAGAAGATAGTGTCTGACAATGGCACCCAATTTGACAGCGACATATTTACCGATTTTTGCACTCGGCATGGCATCACCAAAAGTTTCTCCTCGGTGGCCCATCCTCAAGCCAATGGGCAGGTTGAAGCGGTGAACAAAACATTGAAGGACACTCTAAAAAAGCGCATGGAGCAAGCTAAGGGTGCTTGGGCAGAAGAGTTACCAGAGGTCCTTTGGTCATATAGGACTACTGCTCGGACGGCAACTGGTCATACCCCATTTTCTTTGGCATATGGGTATGAGGCCATGATACCTGTGGAGATAGACCCACCATCTCATAGGAGGACTATGTACAACCAAGAGGAGAACCATCAGTTGTTAGCAGAATCCTTGGACTTCCTCGAAGAGAGAAGAGAGGAGGCAAACCTCAGAGTAGCTACTCATCAGCAGAAAGTGGCACGCTACTTCAATTCCAGAGTGTGAGATCGAAAGTTCCAGGTCGGAGATTTGGTCCTAAGAAAGGTGTTTGTTAGAGACCCAGCAGCTGGTGTGCTAGGACCAAACTGGGAAGGACCATATCAAATTGAGCAAGTCTTACCACCCGGCACCTACAAGCTTGCTCGGTTGAATGGAGAGCTGATCAGGAACTACTGGAATGGCGAGCACTTGAGAAAATATTATCAATAAATACTGCTTGCAGAGTAGTAGCTTTGTATCAAGTGCTTAACTTGTTATTTAAGTTTTTGTTTATGAACTGGTTATTTGCTACCCAATCACATTATTTTGAACAATGTTATTTTTTTTGGAACTCGTTGTTAGACACATTTTGTCACTTATTATTACGAGTAATAAAAGAGACCACGCACAGCGTGGTCGAATCTTGCTACAAATTTTACATATGTGTTGATTATTTTTGCTTGGCAGTGTTCAACTGTCATAATGATTTAAACAAAACAGGTCTTCTAAAAACTAAGTGTAAATGTATACCGGACAGTGTTCAACTGGTCGGTATCATGATATGAAGGACCAACATTTAAATAATGTTTTTGTAGTGGTCAACTACTGAAATATGTGTAACGTCCTACGTTTTTGGGTACCTTTAAACGACTCGGGTCGGGATTTTTCCCCCGGGTTAAGAATATTATTTTAAATAATATTATATTTTGTTTGTAAGTATTCCATGAGTTATTGCTAGCCAAAATATGAATTTTGTGATTTTAAAAGTCAAGATAAGACTTTTGGTCCTGGACCGACACAAAAACCCTGATCGGGTAAAAATCTCGGAAAATAAAATGAAAAATCATGGCAATTATATTTTGGGCATAAAATACATTCATAAAAGTTAAAGTTTGGTCAAAAATAATAAACCTAAAAGAAAATGGAAATTTTAAGGCATTTTGTGGTAAATGCCTAATTTTGCCGAAATGGGGAATTTTATTCCATGAATGGACCTTAGGTTAAATTTTATTTTGTGGTTAATTAAATTAAATATGAGAGACATTTAATTTAATTAATTAATAGTAAGTTTGGTGATTAAAACTTAATGAGAGTGAAAAAGGTGTAAGAAGTCAAGTGGGCAAGTGGGTAGAAAAGCACTCAAGTGTTTTGTGATATTTTGAAGAGTTGTGTGAGCCATTCTAACCCCCAAATCCGACCACTCTCCCTCCCTCATTCACTCTCATCTGATTTTTGAAGACTCTCTCAAGTGTTCTCTCCATTTTCAACCCCAAGAACACCAAAGAAACTTGGAAGCTAAGTCTTGGTCTAGGAAGGGTTTTCCCTAAGGTAAAGTTTCATTAATCTAGACTTTTGTCAAGTTTTAATCATAGAGTTTCAAATAGCTAATTACCAATGTTGTTGGGGGAATTTGGTTAGGGTTTTTGAAAGGTTTTGGAGGAGCCAAAGCTAATAGGAAGGTCCAAACCTTAAGCAAGAACACCAAAGAGGTAAAAAGTTTACTTTTGATGATTTTGTTGTAGGGTTTTTAGTTTTAAGCATTATTTTGTATATCTAATGCTTAAAGTTTCTTGTTGGTGATTTAATAAGGTTATGGTAGTTGTTTAATAATTTTTATGATGCATGTGTATTGATTTTTTGAAAATGGGAACCAAAACCCCCAAGGGTTTTGTAGGATACCCTAAAACAAAACATGTTTTAAGCTGTGACTTCCAAGGGGTCAAGCAGCCACTGTATATTGTTTTTGTAAAATTAAATTGTACTGTGATGTTTTTGAGATTGAGTACATAAAATTGAGCTTTTGAAACACAAAAAAATGTTTAGAAATGAGTAAGTTATGCTATTTCAAAGTTTAGGTAAAAAACTGTTTTTTCGTATTCTTATTTTCGGAACCAAGTTTGGACAGCCACTGTATAGGGCAAATGAACCCAGTTTTTTCTAAAATTTTGTGGAAATATTACTGGCATAACCTATTATTCCACTGTAAAATTTGGTAAGAATATATTGAACGGTTTGAAAGTTATTAACTGTCAAAGTTTGGAAAAAAATAAGGGCTTGAAAATAAGGTCATTTTTACCTCATTGTTGGAAAATGATTTCACCAATCAAAAATGCTCATTTTGACCTAAGATTTTACAAAGACCTAAATGGCATAACAAAAATGGAATTGAGAAATTTTGGAAACAATTGGGTAAGTAAATTTCAAATTATGAACTAACGAAGTATGTAGTTAAAAATGTGAAAATTAGGTTTTTCACACTTAGTGTAAAAATGAGATTTTGGAACATAAGGTAAAAAGTAAAATTTTGCTTATTTCAATATATAAATTGGTAAGTCTTGAAATCATATTTTCACTAAAATTATCCCTTTGAGTTTAAATGAATTATTTTTATTAAAGAGTTTTTATTATTTCTAAAAATAAGAGATTTAATTTATTAATAGTTAATAAATTAAAAGAGGGTTTAAAACCCTATATTTTGAGAAAATAATTAAATAAATTATTTTCCTAGTAAGTAAAATTGATTAATTGCTTTTGGAAAATTAATTAGTCAAGATGAGAAATTTATAACGGTTTTCCTAATTAAGACAAATTAGGCAATTTTCTTAAAACGGTTTTTAGATATTAAAACCTTAAGAAAAATAAAAGGAAAATTTAAAGAGTTTATTTTCTTCAAAAATAATTAAGGAATTTATTTGTATTTTCTGGATATAATACCGGCTAAAATCTTACATGTTTTAACCGACTAGTCGAAAGTGCGGGTTAATAGCGATACGTTGAAAGAATAAGATTTTTAGTGGGTTGTGGGAAATACCATTGTGATACCCGAGCCTAGGTATCGAGACCTTAGGATAGGTCTCCCCGAGACTTAAGGTTTAGTCTCGAATATTTTGTATAACTTTCCTTAATAAGTTTAAAACCAAATAAGGATTGTAAATCCTTAAAAATGACTTTTATTAAAATAACCAAACTGCCCAAAATAATAATAATGAATTATTAGTGCCATAATTAATCTGAGTATACTGTATGGATAACTACAGTATTGGCTAAGCGTAACTGGACTGAACGTTGGAGGGTGAAAACTTGCTGAGCGCTAAGGACTCCAAGTAAGTCAACTTATATTGTATGGCTGCAACATGAAATGATTATTGTCTTGTATGTTAGTATAGGGATACATGCATATACATAGGCTGTCATAGAAAGTTGCTTAGAGACGTTAGTCTAGTGAGTGCTGATTTAGAAAATATGAACGGTAGAAGTCCGTCATATCCTAGACGGTTGATCCCCGTCACACTGCTTGATTTTATTTATGTCCGGTTCATTACCGAGACGAGTGGCCATGAGATGAGGATAAGCTGGTTAAACCTAGGGGCGCCAAGATAAATGGGACCTAGGGGCCCTCATGCTTACTTAATCATTGGACGGTTAGAATCCGAGCAAGTGCTCTGATAAGTTATTCCCGGATAGCAGCCGTGAATATTGGCCATTCCGTGAGAGTGCCTAGAGATACTAGGGGTTGCCAAGATAGAGTGAGGTTGAACACCCTAGGGGCAGCTGCTCACCAGCACCACTGATTAACATAGAAGTCTCCATAAAACTGTGTAAATTGGATTACACTCTTGAATATGTAGCGATGCCCTAAGTAACACGATAGTTACCCTTGATGAGAATATTTATTGGCTAGATCTTAGTGTGGGGACTCAGTTCTCTTTTACAGATTAGCAATTATGTTGGAGGGCGCGTTACGCATGAATTGTTGGAAATTGTCGAGCGTTGATCTCGAATTATTTGGTGATATAATATATCTGCTTGCTCTGGGATTTTCTGAGTGCAGGGATATAATTGTTGATAAGATATAGTTGTGATATAATATATCTGCTTGCTCTGGGATTTTCTGAGTGCAGGGATATAATCGTTGATAAGATATAGTTGTGATATAATATATCTGCTTGTTCTGGGATTTTTCTGAGTGCAGGATTTTTATCTAGTTACGAATTAATTTATCATTGGTTATCAGGCATGACCATAAGTTTGCCAGGACGCTTTAGCATTCTTGAAATTGATTGTTTAGGGTCTGGATGGGTCCGGAACCCTGATTCTCTACATGCTTTGTTTGAAAGTTGATCTTACTAAGCGTTTTCGCTTACCTAGTTGTTTTATGTTGTAGGTAAGAGCAAGGGCAAGGCAGAGCAGTGAGCGCTGGAGTCTTCCTTGCAAATGTACATGTGGACCGACCTTTTGGGAAGCCGTTTTATTTTTGGAAATGTTGTGTAATTTTCCTAAACTAGGCTCACTCTACTCTTTATAAAATATGTTGAAACTAAATGTTAAGTATGGCCATACGACTTTTTAAAAAGTTTTTTTTTTATACGGGTTTTTGAGACATTTTGTTAAATGAAAACATTTATATTTCCGCATTATCGAGTCTTGAAAATCCGGGTAGTTACAATATGTTCGTATATTTTATGTGTTTCACGAGTAGTAACTACTCGGACAAATTCGGTCAAGTAGCAAGTGATCAAGGATTTATCAACCCTCAATCACTTGGGGGGCACATAGGGTATACTAGTTTGTATTTCAACACAGGCAATAAGAGTACGAGCAAATATATTTGTCTTTGGGCTGACTTGTAAGTTTGGAAGTCTAGAAAGGCCATTAAGCTAACTTGTTTAACAAAGCTTAAGTAACTTAGAATTTTTAAAATTTTAAGTTAGAAACATATATTCGTGTAATGATAAAATTTATGCTCATAAAAAGTTAGAGCAATAAGAGCATGAGGAAGTATATTTAGTATGGACTTATGGAATGGTAAAAATTTCTAAGTTAGAAAACTAAATACTCATGTGAAATTTAAGGCATCTAGGAACTTTACTATGTACAATAAAGAATTAAAAGTTTGGAGTTAGTCAAAAAAGAAAAAAGTAAAGTGCTAAGTGTCAAAATAGCTCACTAATCCTAGCAACAATATACAAAGTAAAGCAAACTATGATAAACTATGATAAGGAGTCACTGGCGTGCTTCTCTTGTTGGTTGATCAACCCCTTCCTCGGCTTCAGCTGCTCCTCTTGCGCGGAATGATAAGGCAGAGGAGGCGGGAGAAAGTGCAGGAGGATTGGCAGCTTCTTCAGCAGCCCTTGCTTCGCATCTGGCAATCTCCTCTGCCTGAACCTCCTTGGTGAAAAAATCGAGATTGAGAGGTTTGTTCAACTTCCAGACCTGATAAAAGCAGTCAAAGCTGGCCTCCTCAAAGAGAATTAAATCAAACTCCTTTTCTTGTTTCAACTCTTCATTTTCGCTAATCAGTCTCTCATTATCCCGAGCTAACTCCTTGTTCTCGAGGGACAGCTTCTCCAGTTGGGCTGTCAAGGAATTGTTGTTTTGAACCTGCTGCTGATTCTCATCAGAAAGTTTCCTGAGAGACTCATCCCGTTCAGCTACGGTTTTCTCTGCCTGCTCCAACTTGGATTTGGCCTCCACCAGTTGATCGTTTAGCACCTTGATCAACTCCTTATAATCTGTCGCTTAGAGCTGAGCGTGACCGATGGTGACAAGTGACTGCATGAGAGACAAAAGGTTATTACAAGCAAAAATATTAATAACAAATTGTCTTAAGATAAAATACCTACCTTCATCAGTTGCGCAAGCCCTCTTCTCAGGACGACTTCAACGCTAAGCTGAGGGAAGGATTCGAAGCTTTGGAGCATTGAAGTGTCATGGTCGATCTCCTCAAGAAGTCCTTTTCCTAGGTCACTAGCAGCACGAAGGACCTTACTCGAGCTACCCAGGCGGGTAGGAGTTAAGCTTGCAGAGGAAGGAAGTGAAGAGGGAGTCAGTGGCGGGAGTGTAGTCGGTCCCTCAGGTCACCTCCCTTGACTAGGCGGTACTACCTTCGGAATCTTCCTCGGGGGCATGGAGCCACTTCCATCACCAACTTTCCTCTTTGGAGCAGAAGCAACGCACTCTCTGAACATGTCTGGATCTGCAAAAGAGGAAAACACAAAGTTGTTAGAGATATAAACATAATAAAATATATATGACTATATACTACACTTTTGTTACTCTCAAATCACCAAGTTATCAAAAATATTCCTATGTTCACTAGACATGTGTTACATGCGTTGAGGATCTAGTCGAGGAACTCATCCTCGTCCTCATCCTCACAGGATGAGCTAAGTTCCCCCTTAACCTGGATAGCCTTTCCCTTCCCGTGCTGAGCGGGAATGGCAGATCTGCGCTGAGGCTCAGGCTCCCTAATGACAAGGTCACCAGGTCTACGAGAGAGCAGAGAAGGTCCAGGAGAAAGCTGATCAGTCACTAGCTCCGTGCCCGCGTTGGACTGATCAGTCGTGTTGTTCTCCCCGGTGGTACTTTCCACCGCCATATCTTGGTCTGAAGGAGGTCCAGAGTGACCAATTTTTTCACATCCTTTTCCCTAAGACTCATGCTAGCCAAATTCTGGGCTCGCTTAAACATCCCCTTAGGAGGCAATGGTCGCTCGAATGGACCCGCACGTGTAAAGGCCAAGTTGTTGGCCTCAATGTCCGATGTAAGGAAGTATTCTTTGTGATACTTCCCGGGGTTCGATTTGTGAGAGATACCATTGAGATACGTAATCCCCCTATGCCTATGGAAGAAGTGGAAGAAGCCCGTGTTGTTGTGGGAGGGATTGGTCCTAAGGTCAAATAAGTAGTGCACCTCGTGAGGGGTGGGCTCGTCCCAACCATGCAGGAAATAGAGGATGTACAACGCAGAGAGTTCTGGATCCCATTAGGTGCGATCTGGAATGGGGAGACATTGAAGTAATCCGCTACAGACCGGAAATAGGGGTGTAGCGGGAGTGTGGCTCCGGCGTGCACATGGTGCCTGGACCAGGCGTAGTACGTTTCACCAGGCCTATTGGCTCTCTGATGAGGGCCCGGGCATATCACATTTGCCTCACTCAAACCCAAAGCCTTGATGTGTTTTTGGAACAGCGCGAGATTAAGTTTTGAAGCTTCGGCAATGAACCAGGAAGGTTCTTCTTCTCCCTCCTTACGTGGCTTCTGAACAGACAAGTCCTGGATCGCGGTAGCAAATTTCTGAGAAGGTTTATCTGAAGTTATGGCAGTGCGAGCGTGACTGCGCTTTACCACCTTCTACACCGCCCTGCGGGCAACTTGTGGATCATGTTCCTGAGGAAGTCTGTTGGATTGTTTCACCCTCATCGTCGACTGAGAAACTTGTTGAAGGAACTGTTCCTCGTGGAGGAGATACAAGGCTGAGCGAGGGAGGATCTGCTTGAAGCGGCGGAGGCGGTCCTCTGGAGTACAACCGGTGGACGAGTTTGGTGAGGAATCACTATTTAGAGGAGTCTCGATTGATTGCGGGACGGATGTATCGGAGTCCGTATGATTGTCACTTCCCCTATAGTCAGAGCGATTCATCTACAAAAATGAATAAAACATGGGGAGGTGAGTAACCATACAGAAAAAATTCACCAAGAATAAAATTTATTTTTATACTTAGAAAAATTTATCTAAGTTATAAAAATATAGCACATAAGAAAAAAATAATAATCTTAATGCCCTAAAGTTCCTGTAGAGTACTTGAGGTATTTAAGGTCACTAAAATTTATGTAAATGGAAAATTTTGGGGTTTTCCAAAGAGGCTATATTCCCTATATGTGCGTGTGTGCATGCCAAAGGGCTGGGTATGCCTTTAAAAGAAATTGAAGAAGGCCGAAGCCTAGGAAAGTGGGTGTGATCCGATCGGACCACATGGTGGATTCAAAGAAAAAGGAGTAAGTGCATCGCTCGGATGCCTATGCATTTTAGAGTGTGCGACTGAGGAGACGTTCAGCAGCTTGCCTCCGTGTGAGCCCAGCACTAAGCCATTCATAAGGTGTCCGATTGGACACAGCCTGACCGAGGAGATGTTCAGTAGCCTTGCATCCGTGCGAGCCCAGCACCAAGCCATCCACGATACGTCCGATCGGACATGGCGGGTCCAGGAGGATGCGCACCCCACGGTCCGAGTGTCCGGGCGCCTAGCACGCCTTGTGCCTCCGAGGCTCCTAGCCACTAACAGCCCATTGTGTCCGATCGGACATGGGCATGCAAGAAGGTTCAAAATGTGGTCCGATCGGACCACATACTTGCCCAGATTTTTCTCGTCAAACCATATGAGTAAAGCCCTTAACTATACACTATTCCTACCTCAAACCCAAATCGAATGGGCAAAACCCAAACCGTGTAAGCAAGGTCTTAAAGTCCCTATTTTAAACACATTTCTTCATTCACACATACAAAAACAAGATCAAAGCATGGAAATGAAAAGTTTTTTTTTCATGTTCTTGAAAACCCATTATACTATCCAAAACCCCAAAACCCATACTCATATTCATGTCAAATTAGCCCATTTGTCTTGAAATTCCTATGAAATTAAAGGTAATTTCAGGTTACCCATACCACAAACATCATCAAAGCCACAAGCTAACACATTGTACAAGCATTCATAAGAACTTCAAGAACAAGCAAAGCTATAAGAAGTTTCGGCCATGGCATGGTTTCCCTAGAAATTTTTTGAAAAATTATAACAATGTAAAGGCATGGAAAAGAAGACTTACTCAAGGTTGGAGACCCTTTGGCTTGCTTGAAGATTGCTTGAAGAAGGAGAGCTTCCCTTGAAGTTCTTGGAGTTTCGGCAAGAAGAAGAGAAGTCTTGGGGATTTCGGCCAAAAGGGAAAGAAGAAGATGAGAGGATTTTGAAAAATGTGATTTTTGCTTGTGTGAAGAAAAGTGTGTAAAGTTGGGTTATTTAAAGGGAAAAAAGTGGGTTTGTTGTTTATTTTTGGACCTTTGGCATTCTGGGACTATTTTGTCTCTCCACGATCATGGGTAGTTTTTTGCAGTGATCGTGGGTTTGCTGCATGGAGATGAACAGTTATTATTTTTTATAATGACGTCAGCTGGAGAAAAAGTTTATTATGTGAATGTATCATATAATAAACTTGGGGGGCAAATGTTATCCTAAAATTTGAAAAGGATGATGTGGCAATAAAATTGACATGTGGCATGGATTAGTTGGGTGATCTGGCTTAGCAGTAGCCCAATGCATCAGTGAAAAATTTGGACTGCTTGAGAGATGTCATAGTCAAGTCAAATACACCCGAGGAGAATGTTTGGGCTAAGGTGTGCTTGGCTCGGACCCCAGTTCGAAGAACCCAAGTCTAAGTAGCTTAAAAGATGAGTTTGAACTTTGGCTCGAGGGACAAAAGCAGCAGGTCCGATCAGACCTTAGCTTGAGGAGCCTCCCAAATGTTTGGCTCGGATGTGTCCGAGGTAAGTTTCCTAGGTGGTTGGCTCGGACGTGTCCGAGGTGGGCTTCCTAGGTGGTTGGCTCGGGCCTATCCGAGGTAAAAGGCTAAGGAGGAGAAGTCACATGCAAGCCAAGAATTGAGACTTAGATTTTGGCCAAGGAAAGGCTACACAATGTCCGATCGGACATGGTTGGAGGAGCCTATTGCTTGGCTCGGACCTGTCCGAGGCGAGATGCCAAAGGAAGTTGCCTATCCGAGGTGAAATGCCAAAGGAGGTTGCCTCGGACTTGTCCGAGGTGAGATGCCAAGGAGAGTGGCTTGGACCACCTTGGTCCGAGGAGAAGGCAAGAGGAGATTGGCTCGGACCACCTTGGTTCGAGGAGAAGGCCACAAGGTCCGATCGGACCTTGATTGGAGGAGGTAGGCTCGGACCTACCCGAGGTGAGAGGCCAAGGGAGTTGGCTCGGACCACCTTGGTCCGAGGAGAGCCAAGCATGTATGACCTTGGTCCGAGGAGAGCCAAGCATGTATGACCTTGGTCCGAGGAGAGCCATGCATACATCACCTAGGGCCGAGGAAAGCTTGGAGGAGTATATCTGACCGATACTTGCATGTAACCAACATGCATGTGTTTGACCAGGAGACTACGTCAAAATCCCCGGAACGACTTCAGCAAGAATTGGTCTAGGCACCCGGGAATCTCTCATTCCTCACTCAAATTGAGGAATCGGTTGTATTTCAAATATTTCTTGTAATTTAAATATAATATGAATAATAAAATATCCTTATCTAAAGGGGATATCAGTTGAGGATCCCAGGCCTATAATTAAAGCGTTGGTGGGATCGTAAAAGGACTTTTGGCAAATTGAGAATTAATCTGTGTTCTAGAGAGAGAAAGTGTGTTTTTCTTGAGAGAACCCCTTTTTTGTATTCTGGAATATTTACACTGAAGAAACTCAGTTGACACTGGTTCATCTGATCTTGAATGTGAATACAGTAATAAAATCTCTAAGTGGATTAGGCTATTACCGACTATCGGGGCTGAACCACTATAAAATCTCATGTTATTTACTTTCATTGATTAAACTGTCTATTGTCGTTTACATTCTCTTGAAGGCTTGTCGTAATTGACGTTCTCACGTCGTTGGCTAAAAACACAGTCAACTGATTGTAACTCTTTTTTATACATTACAATATCTGACAAAACTTATCACATTATTTAATCTCAAATTTGATATTATAAAATAATATAACGACAAGTATTATAAAAATGGGTTTATTTAGTTCAACTGATTTCAAATGATATGATTTTACGAGAGTAGCATGAGTCAATGCATAAATTGTGGGCCTAGCCCAATAGTAAACCTTTATATTAAATTAACGGATGCCTCTTCGAAAAAATTTGTTCCGTTTGTAAAAGGGGGGTCGTCTCCCATAAGTGCAGGATGTAGAGACAAATCGTCGAATGACAGGACCCCTTGTGGATATGTATCAAATTGAACACGGTATTGTGCAGTTAATCCAACTCTTCACATGGTAAACAACAGTGGTCATGGTATTAGGCGGCAAGGATAGGCTAGAGAAGTAAGAAGACAGTGTATGTACAGTGGCAACTGTGCTTCGACTAGTTGTAAGGAGAAGTAAAAAAAAATAGGTGACTTCTGTTGCATGGTTAATACAGAGGTCTTGTTAAATTGGATGTGTACAAAACATCCCTTCCGCCCTATAGTCCAAGTGTGACTGGAAATTTAACAAGACGCTAGAGGTTATTTCAATTGAAGGGTATTCAATTTTATTTTACAAGAAAAATGGAAAAACTAATACAATTTAGTAATATAAAACTGCACATTAGTGTTAATAAGGATAGATAAATTTTTGTAGTAATTTCCATATGTTTATTAAAAAAAAAGGTGACATTGAAATGATTTGAATAAAAATAAAGTTACATAAGTTCTAGAGTAATGGGGAGAGTAAGTTGCCTAAAAATACTGTAGTAACCGAGGTTACATTTCTCTTAGACCACTTTATTTATGTGATTATAAGTTGTCTTTATTTTATAGAATAGATTTAACTTGAGTTGTGGTGACAGAATAAGGTTAAATTTTTGAAATATTTAGTGGTTATGATTATTATTATTATAGTATAGTATAGTTTTATGATATTAGTAGCCTTGTTTGTGGGAAAATGAGTGATTGCGTAAGCATAAATTAATTATGGTATTATTAAGAATTGTTATGGATCGAGTCTACATAAAACCCTAAAGCCCAATAATATTTTGAGCTTAGTAAATTCAAAATTAGCCTAGAGAATTAGAGTTTGTTATTTTACGGTTAGTTAGGATATTTGTGGATTAGATTGTTATTTAGATAATTACATATAATTTTCGTAATTATAGGGTACTGTAACTTCATACCTATTTTTGACATAGTTATGTTATGATTTTGAAAAAATAGTATTTCTAAAAAGTTATAGATAATTGAATTAAATTTCTAACGATATAAAGATTGTCTACATCAAACGCCTACAGCTCCATTTATGTTGATTTTACTATAGGTGAGTCCAGAGTTACGAGATTTAGGTAGTTAGAGGTTGTGGTTTTTTTCCTAGGTAGTTTGATGTTAGATTATTCCTCAGTTATTTAATAAAAATACTAATAAGATAATTTAAAGATATTTTCTATATAAGTTAGGATTCTATTTTATTTAAATTTAAATTTGGATTATAGTTAGAATGAAATTAGGATTTTTGAGAACCTATAAATAGAGCATATTCATTCTCATTTTTTTCATTCACTCTTGCTCTTCTTGAGACCCTCACGCACACTCTCTCTCTCCATATTGTTGTCGTGTACCACCATAAAAGCACAAACCCTAAGGGCGAAATCATCATCACCATCATCTCTTCATATCTTTGAATCCCAAGTACCCAAAGATGCCACACAACCAATGCTATCTTTCTTATTGTCAAAACTCTACAAGCAAGCATTTAAGGATCTATGGTTTTTCTTCAAGATCAAGGTTGAGGTATAGTTAAGTTTTGATTGTGTTTGAGTTTTAGATCTATTAGTTTAAGTTTTAATAATGATATTATGTTTATGAAATAGGATTCTAAGCGGGATTAGCATATAAAAGACTCAAGTATAGTTTCTGTGCACCACACTCAAGGTAAGGAAAATTAGGTAGTTTAGTTTATGACCTAGTTTATGTTCTGTATGACCTAACATTTCAGGTGCAATAAAGGGGTAAGTGTGTCTGGACCTAAGGTGTCTAATGATGTATAACGGACTTATGTTCGATAGGCTCGGATGCCAAAATTTTATGATGGACCTAAGTTGATGTCCGGTGCATGACAGACTTATGTCCGGGGCTTAATTATCACCCATGTATAAGCACTTATCTTTTTATTATATATGCCTTGTTATTATGACCTAATACCTATGACTTATGACTATGAACTATGATTTAGATTGTGATTTATGATTATGACTTAGGCTATGTTATGACCTAGGATTTTATGATGTTGTATGATTAGTATAAACAAGTTTTGTTATGACCCTTGTGAAATTTATGATATGTTTGATTATATAACCGACTCTTATTTGTTTCTTGGGTTGTCTTGATTTGTTATTTTTGTGTTTATGACTAATGTTATGATTGCAGGATATAATTTATGATCTAGATCTGTGTGTGATCTTTGGTATGACGGTGATATAGGATAGATTATAACCTTGGTTTCTGTTATGATTCTAGTATTGCATGTGTATTTATTCGTTATAAGTTTATGATTGATTTCTGTATGAATTGCTGTGTATTTTCCTTAATGGGCTTAGAAGCTCATTCCTTTCTTTTATTTTTGCAGATTAAGTTAACCTTAGATGACCGGTGGCGAGCGGATTCCCAATAGCAAGACTGGTGTGAATATGTGTGGGTCGTATAGCCACGGGTTATTTTCTTGAGAAATTATGAACTTTATGATTTAATGTTGTCTAGTTTTAATTTTATTCACTACAACAAAAAATACTTTTCACAACACACAATGATAATAGTATTGGAAAAGTATTATAATATAGGAAAATAATAGCGGAAAAGTAAATACACTTAAATAAAAAAGCGGCAAATGAAAAAAAAAAGCGGTAAATGAAATATGAGTGTTATATTGTTTCAGTCTCTTTCCCTCCCTCTCACACATTTCGCATCACTTTTTCATTCTCTTTCTATTTCCTCCTTTAGCCCTTTTTGATTTTTTTCAAACCCTAGAAGAACACCAAGAGCATCAATGAATGAAGCACAGCTTCTGTTTGCATCCACTTACTAGTACTACTTAGGGAATGGACGAATCTAATGGACCACCACCTTCATGAGCCCTTCTTAACCTCTTTGGTGACGTGAAGTTGTTGGACAAACCCAACCCTTTCTCTTGGTCTCTCTTGCCTCTGTTTCTCCGGTGAGATAGTTTTTTCAAATATTTACATATCAAAGTCATAAAACCCATTAAATTCTAGAATTTCCTTGATTATTTGTTTTTTCCTGACTTCTTTTATATTTGTTTTTCTTAAATTTTGATTCCATGAAAGTTTAACTTGGGTCTTCCTTAGTTGATTATGAAGCTTGCATAGTGAGAGTAACGTGATTTTTCTTTAAAGGATTTTTTTGCAGTAAAAAGATACGTATCTTTCACAAGGTCAAGCAATTCATTTTTTTTTGCTATATCTCAAATGTTTTGTTTTATTTTTCTTCTCATTCTTTAATTTTAAATCTGAGAGAATGGCTATGGCCTTACTGGATTGAACTAATAATTACATGGTTTTGCCACCTTGTTTGTTCCTTTCTTCCCAATTTCACCCTCTTTATTTAATCATTTTCCTATATAATTTTTTTTTTAAGTAAAGGCTAAACTTTGTCTCAATCATGCTAAATGTATTTGTGATGGAGAGGAGACCTAGTTGTAGTTTTAAATTTTGGTTTGTTTGGTTTTTCTTTCAGGAAATTAAGCTGGATCAAGTTCGTAATCAAATTCAGGTTTGGTTTTCAAGTCAACTTTAAGAAAACCATTAATTTTTTTTTATCTTGTAGATTTTCCATTTGGGTAGTGCTATGTGCATTTAAATATATTGGTTAGCACATAATCTCTTTGTTGTAAATTTTGTTTGGAATCTTGTACATTAAAAATTTGATAATCATCTTGATCCTTTATTGAAGGACTGATATATATGTATATTTACGCAAGTGATGATCTGTATTATGTTTTTGCTAGTTATCTAGATTTTATTTATGTCATTATTAACTTGTAGAGTTTCAAGGAAAGTCTTGTTTCTTGTGGAGATTTTGATTTGGTTTTGCAGAAAACTCATTTCTTATTGATGATTTTTTTTTTTTTAATTTGGTGGCTTTTAGTATTCAGTGTTATGGCAACCCAGCCTTTTATTCTAGCAAAAAATATGAGGTGAGTGACTAAACTCTATTAAAGCTATCTCTGACTTAGTGTTATTTAGCTACTTTTGATTATTATTATTTTTCTAAAGTTTACATCCATGAATTGGTTTTGAATAAAATGCATGGTTGGTTGTTCTCATTGGTATATCAATGCCAAATTTGAAGAACTTGTATTCATGTGAAAGACTTTACAGGAGACTTTTGGGGTCAAGTTGAAAGAATTATTGTTGACGTTGTTTGTATTTAATAAATAGTTTCTCTTATAATAAGACTTGTAACAAAAGTTAGAAAACTAAGAGATTTGTTTAGTCACAAAAAGAGTAATGAAGTAAAAAAAAAAAAATATGCTTGAAATATTCTAAATTGGTGTCTGTAAACTCTGTCAAAGGAATAAAAATAGACTAATTGACACATGACCTCATTTAGTCACAAATTTATTTTTTTATTTTTAATTCCTCCATGACCCCACTCTTGTCAATTGTCAAAGAGAACGTAGATCAATAATGGCTTTGGATGTATTGGACTATTAGATCATTATGTGAAGAATCTTTTAAAGTTATTGACTTATATTGGTAGTCATAAATTATTTAAATAATAGGCTTATTAGCTAATCCAGATTAATGTGTACTTTTAAATCTCTTTGTTCTCAATTACATGGTTATCGGATCTTTGATATTGAATTGTGTAGATCTTTTGCTTTATTTTTCAAACTATTTGATCTCTTCAGTATAGAAATGAAAATTGTACTTTTGGTTGTTCAGATTAGGCTTCTCTTTAATAATGGAGCAATAAATGGCCAAAATATTAGAGGTATGCAAGTTGATGTGAGATATCTTAGGTTTGTAGGTTGCACAATGATTCTTGTACTTGGTTATTTATTCAATAATTCTGAGTTGGACGACAGACTCCAGTAATTAAGGAATTGGTGCTTTTGGGTGAAATGTCATTACTTTTAAATATGTATAATCCATTATTGGTTGTAATACAATTGTTGTCTTTATTTTGCAGGAAGGGTCATCAAACTATTTTAAGGGATTGATGCTTATTCTTTGCTATTTTATAGTTGCAGCCACTTTCTTTGTGCACGTTGACCATTCAAATAGTGAGAACTGATCAAATAATTTTATATATATATATATATTTCCTTGATCATTTTATCTACAAAGGAACGCATGCAATTGCACACATACATAGACATTTGATTATTTGTATGAGATTTGATTCTTTTTTTTCCAATGACTTCTCCAAAAATGTTGTTCTTCATAACGTAGTAGAGACACTTCCTGTTGTTGGATCTCATTATGGGTTTAAGGTGCTAAAATTTCTATATTATGAGGACACACTTAGCCTTTCAGAATTGGGTTTTGTGGTTTATTTTATCAATTTAACTTTGCTTCTCGTTTCTGCATATTATCTCAGTAGTCAATTCAATTTTTCATGTATATATTTATACATAGTGAAGTTGGCTCGTTGAATTTACTTCATAAAATCTCCATGTCATGGAAATTGCTAGTGTTGAAAGCTTTTATATTTGGGAAATAATTTTTTTTATTTAGTTATTATTATTTTTTATGGGTTCATTGTCAAAGCTATTTGTTCCTTTCTAGTTTATTAGAAGTGAGATTACAGTCAGAAATTTGACTACTTACTGAGGCTCTTTATGAAAGACCATTTTTGTTGCCAAATATAAAATAGAAAGAGCTCATTAGTATATTTTTGCTTGATTATTATATTCATAATTGATTCCTCTTATGATGATATTTATTAATCTCAAATATATAATATTTTTTAATTAAAAACTATATATTGTAGCCTATTTATTTATTTTTGTTTATTTTTATTTAAGCCTACCACAATCATTTAATGTAGCATTAATATGCTAACCCATGAAAATAAAGTAATTTTTCTTAATAGAGTAATATTTATGCATCTTGTACACATTGCTGTAACTTTATATAAAGAATACAAGGACTCCAATAAACTGACTTTCTTTGGAAACAAGATTGATTTTGTTTAGTTCTTTGTTCAAAATAACACTTATTTTTCTCCATTCAACCAGGTTTACATTTTCAGTAAAGTTTCTTGAGTTTGTATTTTTTGTTTTTGGGGTTATCTATTATCTCAAGTTGTAGTCTTCTTTCTATTTTTTTTTACAAATAATAAACATTTTTGTTCATATATATATATATATATAAATAATTTGCAGAGTTTTGCATTTGAGGAAATAGAACAAAGCAGAGAAAATTTCCTAAGAAACTCTCTATAAATCCTCGACAAATGATTTCTAATATTCATGTAAGATATCTGGCTATTATATTTTCTCATTCCTTTTTATTCTCTCTTTTTTAATGTTACTTCTGGTAAATGCTTAAAAGAAACAGAGAAGATAAACTTAAATTAATGCCCAATATGACACTTGTACTCTTTGAATTATATGCTGTGTGTGGGTTTATCCTTTCTCAAAAGGTTGATGAATTACTTGGATATCTATTGTAACCCAGGTAGAGAACGATCTTTCCTGGCTGTCTGATATTTTCTTAGACATTAAACTTATTTTTGATAGAATCAATAAAAGAATTAAGTAGTTATTCAATTATTTGTTGCCAGAAATGTCATAATTGAATGATTTGGTAATGTTTTTAAAGTGCAATTATTTTTCTTTATTTATTTTGTGCATCTTCAGGAAATAGTTAAAATGGCTCATGCTCATGATGCTCTTGTCTTGGTGGATAACAGTATAATGTCTCCTGTAGTGTCACAACCTCTGGAACTAGGAGCTGGTAGCAATATAAAACATGAACTTTACATTCTACAGATTACTCTTTTTTATTTCCTCTATAAAACTGTTGGATTTTGATTCATTCATCTTTCATTCAGACATTGTTATGCACTCAGCTACCAAGTTCATTGCTGGGTACAGTGATGTGATGGCAGGTGTACTGGCTGTAAGAGGGGAAAGGTTATGCATGGACTTTCTTTACTGTGAACTGTAATGTTATAATTTATAACTTCAGGCCCTAATTATAATTTTTTTTTTCAGATTAGCAAACGAGCTGTACTTTCTACAAAATGCAGAAGGGTCTGGGTTGGCTCCATTTGATTGTTGGCTCTGCTTACGAGGAATTAAGACAATGGCTTTACGAATTGAGAAGCAGCAGGTGAAACTTCATGCTTTTATCACTTTATAATTTTCTTATAATCCTTTTTTAAACCTGTAAAGCTCTGACTTGTTAAGGTCATAATTATTTAATATTTATTTCTGTAGTTATGAATTATAGCCTAGTCATTTATCATATTCATTGTCTTGACTTCACATAACTAATTCAAAACAATATTGTAACTCTGTTATATGTACTTGAACTTGTGCTGTGCATCTTGGGTAAGTTTGAATTATGTTAGTAATTAATGCTTTACCTTCTAACTTAATATTTCAAGGCCGAACTTTTAAGTTTGCAAAATCACTTGAGATGAATAAAGTTTTGGCTTTGAGTTTGACATATATGCTAATTGCTTCAAAATTTTGCTCACCTTCAGCACTTACAATGCAGTTTTCATCTGTTAACAGGGAGTGTGAAGTCTCTCATAAGCCTGCCCTGCTTCATGTCTCATGCTAGCATACCAGCTGAAAAAGGTTGAATAAAACAAAAAAACATTTATAATCTACTGTCACAAAAATGTACAAGACTATTTCTGGATGAGTTATTTTTTCTAACTTTATTTTTAGTTTTATTTCAGAAATTGGGCTCAACCTTATATTAAAGATGCTAAAGAAGTTTCCAGGTGCATTTTTATTTTATTGTTTTTCCTTATGATTTTGTTGTATAAGAAGTCAATGTTTGATTCTGTTTTTATTCTTTAATTTTTTTGGGGATATATTGATAGAATTTAGAGTTTTGGAATCAATTCTTCCTCACATATTTTTTGATCATTGAGAATGATATATTTGTTATCTTGATACATTTCTCAAGCCTTGTTTTAAGTTGCATATTTTGTTGCTTCAGTCGTTGTTTTGCATGGTAGTACATCTTGCTATACCTTGCTGTTTCGTCAAGTTTTGGAGTTATTACAAATTTAATTTAAACTTTATATGCTTACAGGTGGAAGCTAGCTTAAGTCTTATGCTCTTAATAATAAAAGGACTTTTTTTTTACAATGTGCAGGTATATTGAGATGATTTCTTTGGAGCAATTCTTGACAACATTTGTAGTTGAGGCCTTTAGAATGGAAGAATGTATTTCACTAATTTTTGTATACATTTCTTGTTTTGTATTTAGTGATAAAGGAATATGAATTGAGCATAAATTATGTTGTAATATGATTTCTTAAGCCTAGACTAGTAGACTAAATATTGTAATTATATTTGAGTAATTAATAAAAATCTATTTATGTTACTTTATTTGGTTTCAACTTTCATATTTGTTTTCCTAGTTTTGTGTAAGTAAAAAAATATTATGTTTCTCTATGCTAATATAACACATGTGTTATACTAAAGTGTAGTATAACACAAATTTATAAGTATTGAAATGTGTTATATAATCGACTATAAATAACATAATTAAACATTTATATATTTATTAAAATAACACAGAAATTGTGTTATCGTTGACAGTATAATAACACATCTGTATAACAATGATAAAGTGTTATGTAAAATATTCTGACCTACGATAACATAGTCGGTCTTAACACATCAAAAAGTGTTATGGTATGTTTTGATAACACATTTTCGGTATTATTAAAAGAATTTTTTCTTGTAGTGATTTTATTATAAATACTATTATTTATTTTTCCTGAACCCAGGTTATATTTATTTTAAATTATCAATAAAGAAGACAACACTTTTTACGATCTATTACGTTTATTTTTCAACATCTTATTTTCTACAATTATAGCTAGAATTTAGGATGTTAGAAATACGATTACAATTGGAAACTACAAAATTAGTTCAATAAGTCTTCAATTTCATGTATTATATCCATAGTGGGAAATAATAATGTTGTTATATTTTATTGGGATAATTTCACACAAACTCTTAAGTAGTTGATTTTGTAACACTTAATTTCCTATAATAAATATTTGGTGGCAAAACTGTCTACCCTTAACAATTTGTTGGAATATCACTCCTTACTCGTAAGTGAAACTGTAAGTTTGACTAAAATCATTATAACAAACACGTGTCAATATCATATTAGTTCAAAATAATTTAATTTAATAAATATCATTAAAATATATTCTAAAATATTAAAAAAATTAAAAATGAACAAAAAAAATTATTACAAATTAAATACAGAATTAGGTTTTTTCGGTGGGATATGTAATTTATTGGGAATACTAATTAAGCAAAATATTTATAATGAATGCGAGCTGGCATAAATTCATATTTTAACGGGTGACGTGCTGAAGTGAAAAAAAATATCTTGTCCCCAATTTCTTGTCTCCTCCATGTCCCACCAATTATTTTAAGACACCTCATCCATTTATTTAACATATATTTAAATTGATTTACATCTTTCTCTCTTCCTAATTATACTAACATTATAAATTAATGAGGTGTCTTAAAATAATTGGTGGGACATGGCGGGGACAGAAAATTAGACACAGCAGATTTTTTTTCTGCGAAGTGTATTGGACACATTATATGGCTACCATTTATTTGTACCTATATAAATAGCATTACTCCATAACCCATCCATACCCAACTTCGCTGAAGATACACATATTTTTAAAAGCAGAGCGGAAAGAAATACTAGTAAGTAGAACCATTTCTAATTCGACTGATGACTCCGAACATTGGTCGGAGAAAGAGATCGCGGACACCGACTCAGGCAAAGTTACCGGCGCAGATGAGAGCACCTCGGTCGAGGGGATGCCAATTGTTCTCTCACATGCAAGATCGGTGGAGGTGAAAGTGAGGAAAGTCACCCCTGGAATAACACTTACTGCCATCCGGCCGACGGATGAGAACGACGAAAATCAGAGGAAGAGAAAATCCTCGGCATTGGCATTTATGGACTTTGAACATCACATGAATGAGGTTGTTGGGAAGTTCAAGCAAGCCATTAAGGCAGCTGAGGAGGGCATACATGAGCTTGAGAAGAATGAGCTGAAAAAGAGTAATGTGGAAAAGGTTCGTGAAGCTGTCGACACCATGGGATCATGTCTGCGCGACCTGGTAGACGCGTCTTAACTGGATTTTGTATTGAAATTGACGTGGAGGTCTTCTTTTGATTGTCTTTTTAATATGGTATGTTGTTGTGTATGGTCTTTTGGTGAATCATGCTCTTAAGTTTCCGAGTAAGTTATGTATGTGTGTTTGTCGGAGGAAAGCTTAGGCTTATCTTGGGGTATTGTAGTTTCTTTTGCCTTTTTATTAAGGGGCTTGAATTATAAGAATTCAACATGTTTTTAAATTTAAACTACATGTGGCATCGACATGAGCCCCAAACTTAAGGGTGAAATTTTTAGACCAGGAGAAAACTGAACGAGGTTAAAAATATGAACACTAAGGTTGTGGCACTAGTTTGGGGGGGTCCAAATATCGAAATTAACATTTTCGTAACCATTGTTAATAAACATGTGTGGTGATAAAAAAAAATATATACATAGACCACCGTAGGTATAGTGTACGATTTATTTAATTTACAGGTTATTTTCATTTTTATTGAAAATAATTGACTGATGCGACTGTTGGTGCACATTGTTTTTCACCTCTCAAACCATTTCTAATTAAACTCCTCTTAAAATTTAGAAAATAAAAATATTATCTAAAAAACTTTCTCCCACACCCTTTTTTCTAATAAGAATAATATTATCTATAAAACTTTCTCAAACACCCTTTTATATTATGGTTATTAAATGATACAAATATTATTAAAACTATTATCTTTTAAACAAATCTCACTCATAAATTATTATCATTAACGTAAAATAAACATGATGATCAATGACTTCATACAATAATATTTTGTCTTTTACATTTTTTTGGCTTAATAATCATTTTTTCCCTTTTAAGTTTTTATTTAGTTATTTTAATGATGTCAATATTGAGTAGCTTGTTGTTATCCTACACAATTTTAATAATAAAATACAATAAAAATTTCATACATATGATGGGAACAATAAAAAAAATCCACATTAAATTTAAATTCGTTAGCGTCACTACATGTACATTCATATTCATATAATACCTTTAATATTTCTTTTAGAATTTTGAGTTTTTAAATTGATATTGTAACTTGTTTTAGAATGCTAATAATTAGGGTTTATAATTATACTTTTTTGATGATAGTTATGTCAATTTACACATGGTTATGAGTGTAAATGGTTACTTAATAACCCATTAATTATCGAAAGGGTTACGCAAGAATAGAAGTGTGCTAATAGTCACAGGTATTATCAATATACTGAATAGGTAATACTATTTTTTCTAAGTACTTTAAATTGCATGTGCACGTCAATACAAAAAAGTAATTTAATTGTTAATAAACCATGATTTATATCGTATTTTTAAACCCATTTTACCCAACCGAAGTGAGAGCTATGCAATAAAATATAACTTTTGCGAACTATGTGAAGATTTTTTTTACCAAGATCTATTTGGTGTCAATTAACGAAAGGTTAGGGACCTAACAACATCTCCAACCTTGCTTTTAAAAATCCTATTCCTTCATTTAGAAGATAAAAATCATACAAAACTTGACCCTTATCTTCATTTCCATAATTTTACTATCCACCTTCAATAGTAAAGGCAACAGTATTTATATATATCCAACAAAATAATACTTAAAAGACACCTAAGGTTTCAAATTTTAAAAAATATTATATATATTGTTATGTGTATTATTATATGTTATAAAATCCTAATTTTAATCCTGTTATATATTTGATTTAAGATGTATATTGTGATATTAAAATAAATGAATAAAAGTACATATGACAAAAGCTAATTAACCAAGTAAATTATGAAATTTAAAATTACAAAATTTTAAGAACGAAATGAAATTAACCAAAATTGAACTACAACAACAATAACAACAATATTTTTTTAATAATAAAAATGTAAATTTTTATTTTATAATGTGCCAACCTAAGTTAAGTTCATAATAATTTTTTTAGTTTATATAAAATTGCTATTATATTATACTTGTTATATATATTGTCTGTTCGCAATGAAAAATAATAAATTAAGAACTTTTTATTTTAGTAAAAATTGAGGTCTCAAATAATTAGCTGCGTGGAGTTGAAATAGTAGTTGACTTAAGTGAAAAATGTGCAAAAATAAAGATAGGGTTCTTATAAAATGAAATTATGGTAGCAGATGGCAAAGAGTTCTTATAAAATGAAATTATGGTAGCAGATGACAACAGTTGTTCATCAAAACATTGCAAATTATGGGGAGTAAAAGTGTTATTCACCATAATATTTACATGAATCTAAATGAGGCATATTATTTAATTTAATCCAAAATTGGTGCATTACAAGTAATAAACTATCTTCTAATTTTATTCACATTACAAGGGTATTTATTTATTCGTAATAGTAGGAATTCTTCAGTAAGTTAAGGATACAATAGCATATTTCTAACAGACAATGAAATAAATATAAATTAAAACCCCGTGGTATATGTATTATGAGAAAATAAATTTGAAGGAAAAAATGAAACCCAATTTTAAGGACATGGTTATCTTTAATAATTTGAAGCCTTAAAAAGACAATTAGTATATAAACAGTTGTTAAAATGGTTCCACTAGTTTGGACCATTCCGCCTATTTTAACGAAGGCCCAGAATACCTGTTAGATTGGGGTAGGTTGTGAATTAATTTTAAGATTAAATTTCCATAATTGTCTTCATTCATGGTCGATGTTAAATTTTGTGGACCTTGGTGACCTCTTTCGAATCTGATCTGATAACTCCATCCCAAACCCAGAGCAATTCATTGTGCAGGCTACTTCTACTATCGAAGAGATTCGACGGCGGTGGTGGCTGTTATTGTACGCCCTGATTTTCCCACGGGTTGATTAACGAGCTGAGATACGGCCTAATCATGACTACCACGTGGACCTCCCCGAAACCGGAGCTGCCATCGTAAGGCCCTACCTCTTTAGCTCGAGGTAAACTAAGGGTTCACCAAGATTGCTCAAAGGAATGAGTCTGGACCCTGAAGGCTGCAGGTCGAGGTAAGCATCCAGCTCGTGGTGCGAGCTGGATGTGGAAGCTGTGACCTTTTATGAAGTCAACCACGCAAGGTAAACGTGCATATATCAGACATCACGTGTCTGATATATCCCTGACTTTTCGGACACGCAGCGTGAATGTGCACATTCAGACTCCCACGACTGGTTTGGGTTGTGTGGCCCATTATCCCCTTACCTATTGATTTGACCACACTCATGTGTCAGGTTTAGGAATTAATCATGAATGTCACAGAGTTGACATGATAGGTAAGAAGGTCACGGGATGACCTTCTTACCAACTCCCAGGTGTCTTCTCCTATAAATATGGAGACCTTGGGAGTTAATAGAGGTTGGATTCTCTATTGTAAGAAATACCCTGTAATCAAATATCCAGTAGACAGCAATAATACTGACTAGTGGAGTAGAAGAATTTTAACCTTTGAACCACTCAAAAACGCATCTTGTGTCACCATCTCATTTTTAAGATCATTCATCTATTTCGGTTCAACATAAGCACTAATCCATTTCTCTTCTTTTCTTAATTACCTGTTGGCGAAGAACCGCGTCAACAATTTGGTGCTTTCATTGAGAGCAAGTTCGATTAGTGCTATCGCAAACATCCAACTATGGTGACCACTCGATCCAGGCACGGTAATGAGTCAGAACAACATGATGGGCAGGAGGCTCATCATACTGCCATTCCTGGTGAACAAGTTCCTGAAGTCCAGCAGCGGCCAGGAAAGCAGTCGGCGGGCCAAGATGACACCGGAAGTTCGGTGCCCTGGCCACCTAATCTGAACCCATGTTATTACACTGCGGTGGAGATGGAGAATGCTCAGCTGAGGAGCCAGCTAGCAATAGGTAACCAGCAAATCAAGGATGTGCTGGCCCGACTACCCTCTCTCACAACCGGTGCTAACGTCGGAGAGAGGCAAGGCGAGGCTCCTAAGTCTCGCCGAGGCCATCGGTCCAGGCATAGCCGCTCGGACAGACTTCCGACAGCCAACTCCACTCCTTCATCACACCATCGAGAGGCAAACTTCGAAGAAGTGCCTAGAGCCGGACAACAGCAGTATAGCCGTTCGGTCAGAACTTCGACTCCTAGCTCCCAACCAGCCTCGAGCGCGCCCAGGGCAGCTCGAAGAAATTCCAGAAGGAGGTCCGGGGAGGGCTCGCATCATCAGCCCATCCCCAACAACCGTCATGCGCCTCGTCTAGATCGCCAGGCGCGGGACCAGCAGGTTGGCAGGGCCAAAAGGCCCCCACCGAACTTGATCCGTCCTGATGGAACTAGGATCGCCTCTCCGGTGAGGCATCCTCCGTCTCCAATCAGATATCCATCTCCTCCTCGGCCCGTCTGAGATATCCCAGCCTATGGAAGTAGCAGGAGAAACCCACCATCAGCCAGACTTTCCCGACGTAGCAGGGCGCCGAGAGAAAGCCCAGATCCTCAGCACCAAAGGCGAGCTCTGAGCCTCTCTAGCAGGAGCTACTGGACCGGCAGTCGCCAGAGTGACCTTTCTGGCGGAGACCTGCGTCAGCGTCTAAGTTCGGCACAAAGCCCACAAGCCACTCGGGGAGGCGATCTGCGAGATCGCCTTAACTCCCATAGAGGGGAGCCAGCAGGAGGAGACAGCCATGCTCGCTCAGGGGGGGCCTTGTCCGAAGTACGTAACGGCGGGAATGCCCCAAATAACCTATCTCAAGATAGGAGGGGCAATAACCCACCAAATATGTACAATGGATCCGGAGCTGTTGAACAACCCCGGAATAACCAAGGACATCAGGACCAAACCCTCGAGCGCCTAGCCCAAATGGAGGAGCTGATGAGGAAGCTCCTGTTGGAGAAGGAGAAAGATGAGTACGATTCGGGGGACGAGATGGAGCTCTTCGCCCCCAGCATAGCAGTAACGGCGTACCCACCTGGTTTCCGTATGCCGCACCTGTCTAAGTTCAATGGAGACGGAGATCTGTCGGATCATCTGGGGATGTTTAACACCCTGATGATGGCTCACAACATCGGCCCTGAGCTGAGGTGTCTAATCTTTCCTTCCACCCTGACTGGACCAGCCAAGCAGTGGTTCAAGCAGGGCAAAAGCAGTCAATCAGCTCTTGGAAAACTTTCTCGGCTGATTTCAAAAGGGCATTCCGAGCCTCCCAGGCTGCCCGCGTTCAGGCCGACTCTCTGGCTAATGTGAGGCAGCAGCCCGGCGAAACTCTGAAGGCCTACCTGAGCAGATTTGCGAACATCGCTGCTCGGGCCAGAGACACGGATGATAGCTCCAAGCTCATGGCCATGAGAACTGGAATCCTCGTCGGAGGGGATCTCTGGAAAGACATACAAAGAAAGGGAGTCAGCTCGGTTAACGAATTCCTCAACAGGGCCCAAGAATGGATCAACTTGGAGGAAGCCGAAGCCTCAACCGCAGGAACTAGCTAGGTCCCTAATCAGCCCGCTGGAGTGGGGACGGAGGTCGTGGCAGCGACCCAAAACGTCACACAGAACAACCAGCTCGGTGGAGGCAAAAGAAAGGGAAATGGCGAAAACAGCCAGCACAGCCAAAAGAAGAATAAGTCCGTAGATAAGTTTAAGCTTGTCTACGCGAATTATACAGGGCTCACCTAGTCTAGGGAGAATATCTTCCTAGCTAACTCTACTCGCCTCCCCTGGAAGAGGCCGGAGCCATTGAAGCACCAAAAGGGGAAGAGAGACACCTCCAAGTTTTGCCGTTTTCATAACGATGTTGGCCACAATACCGACGATTGTAGGCATCTAAAAGATGAGATCAAGACTCTCATCCGAGCCGGTCCCTTGGCTCAATATGCGCGGAACAGGGTTCCAGCAAGTCGACCTGCTCCAGAAGTCTCGGCCAGTCAGCCCGGGTCTCGGGTAGATCAGGATGTTCCTCCTCCCGTGATAGGAGGGGAGATATCCACCATCTCCGGAGGCCCGCATATGGCTGGCATGAGCAGGGGTGCCCAGAAGAGGTACGTGAATGAACTTAAAGCGCACAATGAAGTAGAGTTCGTCCCGGAGCAGCGCCTGCCAAAGCAGCAGCGATTGGAGAAGCAACCGATCATTTTTACAGATCAAGAGGCGGGCCATGTCAAGTTCCCTCACAATGACCCTCTAGTTGTAGCAGTTCAGCTCGCCAATCGGAGAGTTAGGAGGGTGCTGATCGACAATGGGAGCTCGATGAACCTCCAATTCCGGTCCACCTTAGAAAAGATGGGTTTGACTGTCGCTGAGCTGAAGGAGACCTCCATGATGTTGTATGGTTTTTCAGGAGAAGGATCAGCGGCCATAGGGACGATCAAGCTAGTGATCACCCTGGGAGAAGGATCTCAGACAGTCTCCAAACTCCTCGAGTTCGTGGTCATCGACTGCTCCGCTGCTTACAACGCAATTTTGGGACGACCTACGCTCATAGCTTTTGAGGTCGTCACTTCCATTCGCCACCTCGCGATGAAATTCCCTACTTCCACGGGAATATGCACTGTCCATGGCGACCAGCTCGCTGCCAGGGAATGCTATAGCATTTCCATGAAGGGAAAGTAAAAACCCGGGCAGCTAGCAATGGCCGTCCAAGGTAGTGAGGAGGAATCTCAGGAACCCTTAGCTGATCCTGAGATTGAAAAACCTCAAAGCGCCGAAGGGGAAAATATCGTCTTAAGTGAGGATATTGACCCCCGAATAGGCGAGGACAGGTCCGAGCTCCAGGCTATTGAGGAGCTTGAGGAAGTAAACATTGATCCGCAGAATCCATCACGAATGGTCAAGCTCAGAAAAAACCTCTGCAGCGAGAGGAAGGCGGAGCTGGTCAGATTTCTGCAGAATAACCTGGATGTGTTTGCGTGGTCACACGAGGACATGGTGGGAATCAGCCTGAGTGTCATCATGCACACACTTCATCTGGATAAAAGCGTTCCTGCAAAGTCCTAGAAGCAGAGACGCCTAGGAACTACCTGGGCTGAAGCCTTGGAGGAAGAGGTAGCCCGGCTCAAAAAATGCGGCTTTATCCGTGAAGCCAAGTTTCCAATATGGGTCGCCAACCCCGTGCTGGTCCTGAAGCCCAACGGGAAATGGCGGACCTGCATCGACTTCTCCGACCTGAATAAAGCCTGCCCCAAGGATTGTTTTCCACTACCAAGGATTGACCAGTTGGTGGATGCCACGGCGGGGCACGAGCTCATGTCATTTATGGACGCGTACTCAGGCTATAATTAGATCGCCATGAATCCGGCGAACCAGGAGCATACCAGTTTCATGACCCCAACTAACGTTTATTGTTACAAGGTCATGCCCTTCGGGCTGAAGAACGCCGGGGCTACGTATCAAAGGTTGGTGAATAGAATGTTCGCAGACCAGATCGGAAAAAACATGGAAGTGTACGTCGATGACATGCTAGTCAAGTCAAAGACTGCCGATAACCATGTTTCCGACCTGGAAGAATGCTTCAAGATCCTATGGGAATATGGAATGAGGCTAAATCCACAGAAGTGCACTTTTGGAGTCGGATCGAGAAAATTCCTGGGTTTCATCGTCAATACCCGAGGAATCGAGGCAAACCCCGACAAGATCAGATCACTGCTCGAGCTTCCCTCACCCAAGTCACGCAAGGATGTCCAAGGCCTGACAAGGAGAGTGGCAGCCCTCAATCAGTTTATTTCCAAGTCCACCAATAAGTGTTTTCCATTCTACAACCTGCTCCGAGGAAATAAGAAGTTCGAGTAGGCAGAAGAGTGCGAAAGCGCTTTCCTCGACCTGAAAGCACATCTGGTCGAGCCACCCGTACTATCCAAACCAAAAGTAGGAGAGCCTCTTTTTCTCTACCTGGCTGTCATGTAGGATGCAGCTAGTGCCGTGTTGGTCCGGGAAGAAGACCGGATTCAGAAGCCAGTCGACTACATCAGCAAGAGACTTCTCGGAGCTGAATCCCGATACCCATTGATGGAGAAATTGGCGTTCTGCCTTATCACGGCCTCGCGAAAGCTCAGGCCATACTTCCAGTCCCACTCAATACACGTCATGACCGATCAGCCTTTAAGGCAGGTTTTGCAAAAACCTGAAGAATCGGGACGCTTGTTAAAGTGGGCAATCGAGCTTAGCCAGTTCAAAATTGTGTACACTCCACGAACTACTATAAAGAGTTAGGCCCTGGCCGATTTTGTAGCCCAGTGCACAGGATTCCGGGAGGATCCTGTAGAAGACTCGCCCCAGGTCACCTCGACCCAGGCGTCGTGGAGGATATTTGTGGATGGTTCATTTAACGAGAACGGCTCTAGAGCTGGAATCATTTTGATATCCCCTGAAGGACATAGATTCCACTCGCCGTTGAGGTTCGGATTCAAGGCCTCCAACAACGAGGCCGAATACGAAGCTTTGCTGGCCGGGCTGAGGATAGCCCAGGAGCTGAAGGCGAGCTCCGTCCAGTGCTTCAGTGACTCCCAGCTCGTGGTAAACCAGGTTCTGGGCGAGTATCAAGCACGGGGACCCAAGATGGTTGCCTATCTAGCAAAAGTAAAAGCTGAGTTGTCCGCGTTTGGACGAGGCTCGATCTAGCAGATACCTCGGGAGCAGAATGCTAACGCAGACGCTCTTAACAAGCTCGCCACCTCCAGGGAGACAGAGGCCCTGGGGTTAGTGCCGGAGGAATTCTTGGAGAAACCAAGTATAGAAGAAGTCAGGACGAAGGTCGAGATGATCGACGCCAGGCCGACCTGGATGACTCCCATCCTTAAGTATCTCGTCGAGGGAAAGCTACCTGAAGGACGTAATGATGCACGGCGAGTTCTCTATCAGGCTCCTAGATATACGATGGTAGATGGGGTGTTATATCGACATGGGCACTCCCTACCTCTCCTGCGATGTGTTCTTCCAGGCGAAGCAAAGGCCATCCTGCAGGAAGTGCATGAGGGTTTTTGCGGAGACCACACTGGGGGGCAAAGCTTGGCCTTAAAGGTCCTGAGGCAGGGATATTACTGGCCAGCTCTGTCCAAAGACTCGATCTCATGCGTGAAGAAATGCGACAAGTGCCAGCGATTCGCCACAATTGCCCGAGCCCCCCCGGTCGAGCTGAAGATGATCTCTTCCCCATGGCCGTTTGCAGTTTGGGGGATCGACTTGGTTGGCGCCCTCCCTACTGGAAAGGGTGGGGTCCGTTACGCCGTGGTGGCCATCGACTACTTTACGAAGTGGGCTGAGGCAGAATCTCTGGCAACGATAACTTCCAAAAAAGTCCTTGACTTCGTGGTTAAGAACATTATCTACCGGTTCGGGCTGCCCAAGAAGATTGTCTCCGACAATGGGACTCAGTTCGACAGCGACCTATTTACCGAGATTTGTTAGAGGTATGGAATTGTGAAAAGTTTCTCCTCCGTGGCCTATCCTCAGGCGAACGGCCAGGTCGAGGCTGTCAACAAGACGTTAAAGGCGAGCCTCAAGAAGAGACTAGATGAAGCGAAGGGAGTCTGGCCAGAACAGCTCCCCGAGGTCCTATGAGCATACCGGACCTCGCATCGGACTCCTACGGGTCATACTCCTTTTTCCCTAACCTTTGGAAGTGAGGCAGTCCTCCCCGTGGAGGTTAAGGTGCTTTCGCATAGGGTCCAGTCTTATGACCAGGACCGTAACCACGAGCTCCTTTGCGCTTCCCTTGACCTAGTTGATGAAAGACGAGAAGATTCGTAGCTCCAGCTCGCCCATTATCAGTAGAAGATCACTCGCTATTTCAACTCAAAAGTAAAAAATCGCGCCTTTAGCGTTGGCGACCTGTTCCTCAGGAGAGTTTTCTTGGCCAGTAAGGACCCCAAAGATGGAGTCTTGGGACTGAACTGGGAGGGCCATATCAAGTCATCGAGGTCGTCAAGGAGGGGACTTATAAGTTAGCTCGGCTTGATGGAGGGGCAGTCCCACGAACTTGGAACGCCATCCATTTGAAGAAATACTATCAATAATTCCCTTGTAAGGCCTGAAACGCCATTTTCTATGTATTACGCAATGAGAATTAACTTTTCGTCTACGATTGTGTGTGTTTTCAAGTGTAATCTAAAGTAACCACAAAAGGCCCTCTCCCAGTTACTTGGGGGGCATATGGTACCTGGATATAACCAGGTCGCCTTAATGACTTAGAAGTTGATTCATATCGATTGACCGTTGTTTTTCTTAAAAAATGCTAGATATTGATAGGGATTAACGCGAACTAAGTCCTATCCTGGATATAACCAGGTCATAAAACTTAGAAGTTGATTCATATCGATTGATCGTTGTTGTTCTTAAAGAGCTCGAGATATTGATAAAAATTGACACGAACTAAGTTTTCAAATTAAGTTCCTGGATATAACCAGGTCATAAAACTTAGAAGTTGATTTAAATCTATTGATCGTTGTTCTTCCTAAAGAGCTCGAGATATTGATAAAAATTGACACGAACTAAGTTTTCAAATTAAGTTCCTCGATATAACCAGGTCATAAAACTTAGAAGTTGATTTAAATCTATTGATCGTTGTTCTTCTTAAAGAGCTCGAGATATTGATAAAAATTGACACGAACTAAGTTTTCAAATTAAGTTCCTGGATATAACCAGGTCATAAAACTTAGAAGTTGATTTAAATCTATTGATCGTTGTTCTTCCTAAAGAGCTCGAGATATTGATAAAAATTGACACGAACTAAGTTTTCAAATTAAGTTCCTGGGTATAACCAGGTCATAAAACTTAGAAGTTGATTTAAATCTATTGATCGTTGTTCTTCTTAAAGAGCTCGAGATATTGATAAAAATTGACACGAACTAAGTTTTCAAATTAAGTTCCTGGATATCACCAGGTCATAAAACTTAGAAGTTGATTTAAATCTATTGATCGTTGTTCTTCCTAAAGAGCTCGAGATATGGATAAAGATTAACGCGAACTAAGTTTTTCAGAATAGTAACTACAATGCGTAGAGACAAAGGGCAGTAAATCAATTAAAAATAAAGTTAAGTTAAATTGTCTTGAGGTGGAAGCACCTCATGCAAAGGTTACACAAAAAAATTAAAAAATATTGAAGGAAAGGGCATGAAAGAGGAAGGCCCTAAGCTCCGCCAGGTGGCCCCTTGGAGGTCGCCATCTCACCCTGCTCAGCTGCGCCGGAGCCTTCCCCGACCTTGGAGGGCACTTCTTTATCAAGGCGAGCTTTGAACTTCACCAGCAAGCGCTCCCAGATGTTCGCCACCAGGAAGGAGAAGTCGGTGTTTGGGTTGTAGGCCCAGCAATGGTAGAACATGTCTTCCATGGCGGTGTTTGAAGTCTCCAGGGCGGCCTTGGCCTCAGCCTTCGCGACATCTAGGTCTGTCTGCGCAGTGGCGAGGGCGGTCTCGAGCTCTTGGAGCTTGGGGCAAGTCTCTTCCAGCTCTTTCTGCGACGCCGTCAAGGCATCCTTAGCCGCCTGCAGAGAAGCCTGGTGGGTGGCCACGGCCGCCTAGTGCTCGTTCCTCATCTCCTCGAGCTAAGTTTTGGTCCTGGCGATGCTCCGGTGAAGGGCAACGACGCTCTGCGAAAGCGGAGAGGCAATTGCCTTAGGAAAAAAAAGGGAGAAAGAAAGAACAAGGCAAAGTGTAATAATCAAAAACCATAAAAGGTTGAGGTTAGGTTACCGTCATGGCCATGCCCAGAGAAGACTCCAGCACGCCCACCGGGCTCCTGGTTTCGATGGCCCGGAGCTCCTTCTCGTTGAACTTGTATATGTGGCTGACGGCGTAGTTCGTCGACTCGTACACCGTTCCCCGGAAGGCCTCTGGAATCTTCTCCAGGTCCTGGGGATTGACTGGGATGCGTACCTCGGAGGGTACAATTGTCGAAGCCTCAAGCTCCGCCCCTGCGTCCCGAGCGGGGGTCGGAGCTCGCGGAGGGGGTGGGGGCATGTTACTTCCCCCTGCAGCGGGAGGAACCGTTCCCACGACCTGGGCAACCGAGAGTTGCTCTTTCTCCTTTGCATGAGACTTGGTGGGGGTCCCGACGGCATGCTTAGACGTCTGGAGCCTCTTCATTCTTGGCCTAGCGGCCCCAGCTGAGGGGTTCCCCCCAGCGAACGCACCTCGCAGACTCTCTTCGGGCTGAGACTTCTCTTCTGTCAAAACAAAGATATGGTTAGTACAAAAGTTAGCAGTCATGCAGAAACAAAAACAAAGGGGGAAAAAGAGAAATTCAAGTATATGTATACTAAAGGGAATCCTAACCCCCCGAGCTAGAAGAAGAATCTAAGTCAGTTACTTCCCAAGCTGGCGCAAGTTCTGGGTCCGAGGGTGATTCAGGGCTAGATTCTTCTACATATTGCCTAAGTCCCGGAGCTACGGCACCCCTTCAGAGCCATGACCGAAGGTTGGTCCCATACTCCTCGAATAGGATCGACCTAAAGGCTAGGGTGTTATCTACTACTACGGTACCCCTAGGTCGGCTATCTTGGTAGTCCAGCACGAGCTGGTCGACACAGTGAAGCATGGTTGTATCCAGGTCCAAATTTCTTCGGTGACGTTGGACGAGCTGTCTAGGATTAAACCTAGCTAGCTGGAGGTCTGCGGTGGCCCTATCTAAGTTCCTAAATAGATAAGGGTTACCTTGGCCAGAAGGACCCGCGGTTGCTTCGGATCGGATCCGCTCCTCGCCCGCTGTCTGGGTGACCTCCAACGCCCGTTTTTTGTTCCTCACGAGGGGAACCTCGTCCTCCTCATCTTCATCCCCCGTGACTTCCTCAACGATGGGCCTAGTATCGCGAGCTGGGGGAAGCGCCCGGTTCCTCCTCAGGTTCAAAGTCTGATTTGGGAAAATCAGCTTGCAGGCCACCATCGTCTCGTCTGTTACGAGCACGCGGTAATCCTTCTCACTGTGGGGCAAGCCCGCCAGTGTCTCGTATTGGGCCCCGAGGGTCACAGATTTCTCTGTCCTCGCGAAGATAGCTGAAGGAATAATCTAAGTCAGAAAGGGATACAGGAGGAGCTAAACAACACTTAACTTACGAGCTAAGGTTGAAAAGCACTTACGAGGACGATTGAAGTAGTGGAGCTCGCACTTTCTGAACCCCGTCGACATAAATAATTGATCTTTGAAGTCATTGGGGTGGCTGGGCAGCTCGATGACCGCAGCCGTGTTGGGGAATCGAGTTAGGTAATAAAACTCGTCGCCTCGCCCCCGCTACTCCGGGCTGGCCTTGAGGCAGAAAAAGTACAAAATATCTGCAGGAGTGGGGACCTCCCACTCATGTTTCAAGAATAAATATCTTAACCCCGCCAAAAACCGATAAGAGTTGGGGGGGGGGGGGAGCTGGAATGGGGCCAACCTCACGAAATTGAGGAAGTCAGTGAAATACTGATCCAGTGGGAGGAAGGCCCCCGCCTTGAAGTGCTCGTTGCTCCAGGCCGCGAATGCCTCGTCGAGCGGCGCGCAACTCCGCTCGCCTTCCGCGGGAGGTCGGGCAACCACTGATGCTCTCCCCAGCCCAATTTTGTGGGATAGGAAGATTTTTTTGACCTTCGTCTAGTCGGTAATCTTTGAGACGATCATCTCCGCCTCAAAGAACGCGTCAAGAGCCACCTCGAGCTCCTGTTCCACCGCAGGCCCAAAGTTGGGGATCGGGGATTCGGGCATCACCACTTTTCCTTTGTCTTGCTGGGAGGCCGAGCTGCCAACGGTCTTCTTTGGAGCATTCTTCTTCAGTGCCATCTGGTCGCCAAGCCAACAAAAGAAAAGATTTCAGAAAAGGCGACCCAAGCAGAAGGAAGAATAAAAAAGAGTGTTCTTTGCACGGGCTGAGGTAAGCCCAGCCCGTGGAGAGTGAGACCATGCAGTTCTATGAACACTCGCCTGTACTCCCAACAGATCCCCGATTACTCGGAATTCGTGTGTCAGGAGGGTCAGGTTAAAATGTTGCCTTGGAGGGAAAGTTCCAATAGGCATGAAAGGAAAAACCGCCTGTGAAGCGTTTCCCCTAAGCTACCCGGTTTTGCACCCAAAATACTGAATATTTTGAACTAATATCCCAAGAATCATACCCAAAAAATTTCCCCAGAAAATGCATCTTGTAACCATGCTCCTAAACGACTTCCTACTACAAACAATACCCTAACCTAAAAGGCTTTCACCCTTCATTCCCACAAAACCCAGCAAACCCTTGCATGCGGCTACAATAAATATTTACCTAAGCTACAGTAAAAAAAAAAAATAACTTCGAAACATGCACAGTCAGGAGACTTACAAAGTGTTTGGCTGGGAAGTGGATGAAGATATCGCCTGGGTTGGGGCTTTGTCGGAGCAGTTAGTTCCAAGGCTTCGAAGGAGTCTCTGTGCCTGAACCTCTTGAACGTTAGGAATGGCGGTCGGGAAGAAAAGGGTTTTTTCTCTTGAAGATGAAGAGAGAAGAAGGGAAAAATTTCTGAAAAATTGCAAATGAACGGGTGGCCCCTACGTAAGGTGGCCACCCCTTTTTATATGCGTGAAGGGTCATGTGAAGAGGGTCGTTGGATTTCCCTGATGTGGTATCCAAGGCCCTCTACTCAAAAGATGAAACGACGGCTGGGCATAGGCTAGGCCATTTAATGCGGTTCTCAGAAGACGTACCGTCACCAACCACGATGTTCCACATATTCGGTGCCTGCGTAGAATGTGGAATATGAAGAGTTCATGGGGAAGCCTAAAAGCCCCTACTGTGGCCCTACACGACGTCGCAACCACGAGCAGAGGCTTGGGGGGCAGATGTACGCCCTGATTTTCCCACGAGCTGATTAACAAGCTGAGATATGGCCTAATCATTACTACCACGTGGACCTCCCCGAAACTGGAGCTGCCATCGTAAGGCCCTACCTCTTTAGCTTGAGGTAAACTAAGGGTTCACCAAGATTGCTCAAAGGACTTAGTCTGGACCCTGAAGGTCGCAGGTCAAGGTAAGCATCCAGCTCGTGGTGCGAGCTGGATGTGGAAGCTGTGACCTTTTATGAAGTCAACCACGCAAGGTAAACGTGCATATATCAGACATCACGTGTCTGATATATCCCTGACTTCTCGGACACGCAGCATGAACGTGCGCATTCAGACTCCCACGACTGGTTTGGACCGTGCGGCCCATTATCCCCTTACCTATTGATTTGATCACACTCATGTGTCAGGTTTAGGAATTAATCATGAATGTCACAGAGTTGACATGATAGGTAAGAAGGTCACGAGATGACCTTCTTACCAACTCCCAGGTGCCTTCTCCTATAAATATGGAGACCTTGGGAGTTAATAGAGGTTGGATTCTCTATTGTAAGAAATACCCTGTAATCAAATATCCAGTAGATAGCAATAATACTGACTAGTGGAGTAGAAGGATTTTAACCTTTGAACCACTCAAAAACGCATCTTGTGTGACCATCTCATTTCTAAGATCATTCATCTATTTCGGTTCAACATAAGCACTAATCCCTTTCTCTTCTTTTCTTAATTACCTGTTGGCGAAGAACCGCGTCAACAGTTATATTATTTTATAATATAATGTAATATTATATTATATTATAATATAATGTTTTAGATTAAATAAATGTGTCACATATTGTAACATATAATAGAGAGTTACAATATTTAGATATATGAGATATATCAAAATAATGTAACATATTTGGTGTTACAAATTTGTAGCTTCCAAATATTACTCTTTATTGTGTAAATTTGTTGTTACACAATATTGAGATGAATTTCATAAAGTCATATGTGATATGGTTGTTAGAGATATGATTTTAACCCCAATAATGTGTTTTGAGAGTTACAAAATCATTTGGGAGGGTTTGGAACCGTTTGGAAAAATAGCACATTTTTTAGTGCTAAAAATGGTCGGTGGCCGCGGCCACTGAATGTTGGTGGCCGCGGCCTGTGGGACAAAGACTAGTGGCCGCGGCCACAGGCCAAAACTGACCAATTTTTCAGTTTTTTCAATCTTTGTTGAACGGCTCAAATAACTCCAAAATCTCATTTTTAATTCCATATTAATCCAATTAAACATTGGTAACAGCCATGGGGGTTGATGGAATTTGAAATTTAAAGGGTGTCTCTAAACTCTATAAATAGGAGTCTATAGCTCACTTGTAAGACACAATATTTCTATCCATTAGAGCACTTGGCTAGAAACACCTTGAGGCTTGATAATTCCAAAAAGCTTTTCCAATATCTGAGAGAGATCCCTTAGTGCTTGAGTTAGGGGGAAATAAGCTTTTGGACAAAGGTTTTAAACCTTGTTTAAGTTGGTGATCCCCAATACTCTTCACTTAGGTTGTGTAAGTGAGAGTTTTCTTTGTTTTGTTCTTACATTTTCTTATATTTCTTTTCTTCTCATTCCTCTTATTTTATTTACTTGTAATTTTGTTTAGAGTTGTAATCATCTTTTCTTTTGTTCAAAAACACTTTTACTTTATTTGTATCTTTTGTTTAGAGTTGTATTTTGACTATTCCATTCTTCTTCTCTTCTTCTTCTTCTTTTTGTTTATTTGTACTTTCAATTATGGAGTTGTAATCTTATTTAATCAATCTATATTTATTTGTAATATTATTGCATAGAGTTGTAATATTATTATCAATTTCAATTGAGGCAAATCTATATTTTCTTAACATTCAAAAGCTTATCTCTTTTTTGTTTCAATGGAAGGGGAGACTATCAAAATCATGAATCAAGACCTAGTGAGGTTGGATAGGTTTGATGGATCCAATTTTACTAGGTGGCAAGACAAGGTGAGGTTTCTTTTAACCACTCTACAAATTGACTACATCCTTGAGTCATCCTTGGCACCTCTAGCCGAGCCATCCGACAAAGACACTCCCGAGGAGGTGGAGAAAAGAAGGAAGAGAGAAGAGGACAACCTTCTTTGTAGGGGTCACATCCTTAATTCCCTATCCGATAGGCTCTATGACCTCTACACCGAGACCAAATCGGCCAAGGAGATATGGGATGCACTTGAGAAAAAGTTTAAGGCGGAAGAGGAAGGTACCAAAGAGTATTTGATATCTCAATACTTCGATTTCAAATTTTTTGGTGATAAACCTATTCTTCCTCAAATTCATGAATTGAAATTTATTGTTAACAAATTGAAAGTGTTAAAGATTAAGCTTCCCGAGGCCATTCAAGTTGGTGCTATAGTGGCTAAATTACCACCAACTTGGAAGAGCTATAGGAAAAGAATCCGTCATAAAAATGAGGATTATTTTTTGGAGGAGATCTAAAAACATATTCGAATCGAAGAGGAATCGATATGTAGAGATAAACTTGTGGAGGGATCTAGATAAACTTGTGGAGAGGTCTAATGGAGAGACTTTCAAAGCAAATGCGGTGTCACAACCGAAACATCCCAAAAACAAATGGAAAAAGGGTAATGAGAAACCTTTGGGTCCAAAAACCAACCCAAACAAGTTTAAGGGTGAGAAAGGCCCTTGCTTTGTGTGTGGGAAAAAGGGTCACTATGCTAGAGAGTGTAGGCATAGAAAAGACCAACAAGGACCTAAAGTGAACGCAACTCAAGAGGAAAACATAGTTTCTACCCTTAGTGAGGTGAATGCGGTCCAAGGCAAGGTGAAAAGGGTGGGGGTATGATACATGTGCCACCGTCCATGTCACCTATGACAAATCATTGTTCAAGACCTTTGAAGAGTCAAAGGGCAACCATGAGATACAAATGGGCAATGAGGGCAAATCCAAGGTACTTGGCAAAGGTACTATTGAAGTATACTTCACCTTCGGCAAGAAAGTTACATTAGTGAATGTACTTTATGTTCCCGAAATGAGTAGAAACTTGGTAAGTGGTGATTTGCTTGGCAAGCCTGGCATTAAAGCCGTTTTTTAGTCCGGTAAACTTATACTTACCAAATCAAATGTATTCTTGGGAAAAGGGTACTCTTGTGAGGGAATGGTTAAATTTTGCACCAATGATGTAACTTTCAATGTTATCTATAAAAATGCTAATTCCGCTTATATTGTTAAGTATGATTCTTTATTTTTGTGGCATCTTAGACTATCGCATATAGGTTTTTCTACCATGAAAAGAGTAGTAAAATGTGGTATGATTGCTTGCAATATTAAAAACTATGGTAAATGTGAAACATGTGTTGAGGCAAAGATGATTAAGAAACCATTTCCTAGTGTAGAAAGATCATCTAATTTACTAGATTTAATCCATAGTGATCTTTGTGAATTAAATGGTGTTTTAACTAGAGGTGGTAAAAGGTATTTTCTTACTTTTATAGATGATTTTAGTAGATATACCTATGTGTTTCTTTTAAAGCATAAAGATGAAACTTTTGATGCTTTTAAATTGTATAAATTAGAAGTTGAAAATCAACTAAATAAAAAGATTAAGGTGCTAAGAAGTGATAGAGGAGGAGAGTACTTCTCTAATGAATTCAATACATTTTGTGAAGAAAATTGTATAATTCATGAGTGCACTGCACCTTATACACCACAGCACAATGGTGTTGCGGAAAGGAAAAATAAGACTTATCTAGAGATGATAAATTCTATGTTGGTGTTTTCTAAGTTGAACTTCAACTTATGGGGTGAAGAGCTTTTAACTGCTTGTCACATTCTTAATCGAATACCGATGAAGAGAACTGAGATATCTCCATATGAGTTATGGAAAGAAAAAAAACCTAACATAGGGTACTTCAAAGTGTGGGGGTGTCTTGCATATTGCAAGAAAAACGAACCTAATAGAACAGAGTTAGGTTCAAGAGCCATAAAGTGTGCTTTTGTTGGTTATGCCCACAATAGTAAAGCTTATAGGCTATTAGACTTAGAGTCTAGTATTGTGATTGAATCTAGAGAAGTTGATTTTTTTGAGAATATGTTATGTGACAACAATTCTCAAGCTTCAACCTCTCTAAAGGAGAATTTGTTATATGAGAACAATTCTCAAGCTTCTACATCCAAAGTTGATTCTCAAGAGGATAATTCTCAAAAGGATGTAAAGCAACCCTTTGAACCTAGAAGAAGTCAAAGGCTTAAAAATCATAAAAGTCTAGTAGTGGATGAGATAGATTCTCAACGAATTTCATTCTACATGGTAGAAGGAAATAGAGAGGAAGTCATTAGGAAAATTCCTATTCTACTTCTCGTTGAGGATGATCCTAAGACTTATAGAGAAGCTATGCAATCGAGAGATAGTGCATTTTGGAAAGAAGCCATCAATGATGAGATGGATTCCATTCTTTCCAATAACACTTGGGAATTGGTAGACCTCCCACCGGGGTCTAAGCCAATTGGGTGTAAGTGGGTATTTAGGAGAAAATACCACACTGACGGTACTATCCAAACCTTTAAAGCTAGATTAGTAGCTAAAGGGTTTAGGCAAAAAAAAGGGTATCGATTATTTCGATACCTATGCGCCTGTTGCAAGAACAACTTCTATAAGAATTTTGTTCGCTTTAGCTTATATACAAAACTTGTATGTTCATCAAATGGATGTCAAAACAGCATTCCTTAATGGTGACCTCAATGAGGAGGTCTATATGGAACAACCCGAAGGGTTTGTCCTACCAAAATATGAACATAAAGTTTGTAGACTTGTAAAATCCTTATATGGATTGAAACAAGCTCCTAAGCAATGGCATGAGAAATTTGATCAAGCCATCATGTCTAATGGGTTTAGACATAACAATGGAGACAAATGTTTGTATTCCAAAACTTGTAAGGGATATGTGATCATTGTTTGCTTATATGTGGATGACATGCTTATTCTAAGTAAAAGCATGAAAGGGATAGAAGAAACGAAGAGGTTTCTATCATCAACCTTCAAGATGAAAGATCTTGGAGAAGTTGATACGATACTCGGTATCAAAGTAAAGAAACATAGTGGGGGTTTTGCGGTAGGGCAAGCCCATTATGTTAAGAAAGTATTGAACAAAGTTAACCATCTCAAGGTTAAAGATGCCAATACTCCATTCGATCATAGTGTAAAACTAGAGAAGAATGAAGGAAGAGCGGTGGCTTAAATGGAGTATGCTAGTGCTATAGGGAGTCTAATGTACGCTACCCAGTGTACTAGACCTGATATAGCATTTGTAGTAAGTAAACTTAGTAGGTTTACAAGTAATCCAAGTGTGGATCACTGGAAGGCAATTGGAAGAGTCCTAGGTTATCTCAAGAAACCCAAAGGACTAAGCCTTCACTACTCCAAATTTCCTTCGATATTAGAAGGATATACAGATGCAAGTTGGATATCAAATCTTGGGGACAACTTATCCACAACTGGTTGGGTATTTACACTTGGTGGAGGTGCAATTTCTTGGGGTTCCAAGAAACAAACCTGTATATCTCATTCCACTATGGAAGCAGAGTTCATAGCTCTAGCTGCTACTGGCAAAGAGGCCAAATGGTTAAGGGATCTGTTGATAGAGATTCCCCTAATCAAAGAGAATGTATCTACTATATCGATACATTGTGATAGCCAATCGACATTGGCTAGAGCATACAGCGGAGTGTATAATGGGAAGTCTAGACACATTATTCTAAGACATGGATATGTAAGAGAATTGATTCAAAGAGAAGTCATCTCAATATCCTATCTGAGAACAAGTGAAAATCTGGCGGATCCTTTCACTAAGCCACTAACGAGGGATTTAGTGGCCGCATCATCTCGAGGGATGGGACTTAAACTCCCTAAAGAGATTCACGATTGATGGAAACCTATCTTAACACTAGTTAGTCAACTAGTGTTATGTTCAATAGGTAATAACAAGTCAATCAAGTGAATATTAGTTGTACTCAAAACAAGTCCCATCTGAGATATTGAGTACTTGTGTGTTACCAAGTGGAGGGTTAAAATTGAAAGGTTTTTTAATAGAATTCAGTCTTGTAAAGACAAGTATTTTTGGTAACAAAATACTGTAAGAATTTTACCTATATGGACCTAGGGGTGGTGCCGCCTCTCATGAGAATTGGGAGTATTCTCAAGAACGTCCATGAATGGAAAGTGCACATGGCCATTAACGGTGCAAAGCGAGACATAGAGGTCTCAAGTGAACATCGCAAAGGTGTGTGTGTTATCACCGATTTGTTATCATGAAAAGATGGTTCAATGCCTAGTGCAACCAAATTTTCGACAAATTTTGTGATAATTACACTATAGTAAAGTTCAAGTTGAAAAATATTTTGCTTTATGCACTAATGCAATGACTCCTATAAGAGAGAGTTCTTATTTAATCAAGTGGGGGATGTGTTATATTTTAAAATATAATGATTGATTAAATAAGTGTTACAATAGATAACTATTTAATCTAGTGGGGGAATGTTATATTATTTTATAATATAATGTAATGTTATATTATTTTATAATATAATGTAATATTATATTATATTATAATATAATGTTTTAGATTAAATAAATGTGACAAAGAGTGTCACATATTGTAACATATAATAGCGAGTTACAATATTTAGATATATGAGATATATCCAAATAATGTAACATATTTGGTGTTACAAATTTGTAACTTCCAAATATTACCCTTTATTGTGTAAATTTGTTGTTACACAATATTGAGATGAATTTCATAAAGCCATATGTGATATGGCTGTTAGAGATATGATTTTAACCCCAATAATGTGTTTTGGGAGTTACAAAATCATTTGGGAGGGTTTGGAACCGTTTGGAAAAACAAAACATTTTTTAGTGCTGAAAATGGTCGGTGGCCGCGGCCTGTGGGACAGAGACTAGTGGCCGCGGCCATAGGCCAAAATTGACCAATTTTTCAGTTTTTTTCAATCTTTGTTGAACGGCTCAAAAAACCCAAATAACTCCCAAATCTCATTTTTAATTCCATATTAATCCAATTAAACATTGGTAACAGTCATAGGGGTTGATGGAATTTGAAATTCAAAGGGTGTCTCTAAACTCTATAAATAGGAGTCTATAGCTCACTTGTAAGACATAATATTTCTATCCATTAGAGCACTTGGCTAGAAACATCTTGAGGCTTGATAATTCCAGAAAGCTTTTCCAATATCTGAGAGAGATCCATTAGTGCTTGAGTTAGGGGGAAATAAGCTTTTGGACAAATGTTTTAAACCTTGTTCAAGTTGGTGATCCCCAACACTCTTCACTTAGGTTGTGTAAGTGAGAGCTTTCTTTGTTTTGTTCTTACATTATCTTCTATTGCTTTTCTTCTCATTCCTCTTATTTTATTTACTTGTAATTTTGTTTAGAGTTGTAATCATCTTTTCTTTTGTTCAAAAATACTTTTACTTTATTTGTAATTTTTTGTTTAGAGTTTTATTTTGACTATTCCATTCTTCTTCTTCTTTTTGTTTATTTGTACTTTCAGTTATAGAGTTGTAATCTTATTTAATCAATCTATATTTATTTGTAATATTATTGCATAGAGTTGTAATATTATTATCAATTTCCATTGAGGCAAATCTATATTTTCTTAACAGTGGCTACAGTGCATTGACGTTCTTTGGTGGCAGTCGCCATTGCATACCAAAGCACAGGCGCTGAGTATCTTCGTCAAATCCAATTGTCGTCAATCAGAAATTACAGATTTGTTCAAAGGTTTCTGTTCCTCAAATGAAATCATTTTCAATTTTTATTTACTTAGTATCCATAAAACTTAGGTACAAAAAAAAATATTTTACAAATGTAGTTGGAAGAAAATTAGAGACCTGAAAAACCAAGCAACACTACAACGTTTTATATATATATATCATATATCTTCAGTGTGAACTAATGCCACAATGTTTAGGAAAACAGATAGAGGGAGACAGGGATTGCTTCCGAAACTAAAAGCCATAAGTGAGAAATGACAACATTGTTGCACTCCCTATACTGGTGGGAAAATATGTTTACTTCGGCTTAGATTAGTGAATACATATTTGCCTAAGTACCAATCACCAATTTACTTACATTGTTTGTTGTACCCTTAGCTTCATTTGTCTCATCGCATTTTGGATACATATTTTTATTGTCACTTCAATTTAACTTAAATTTGGTTATCAAACTTATCAAAACACAGAACATGAAAAGAGGAATGACCATGTCGGGTGAGCTGGAGATCGAGCGCTTGTCCAAGCATGTATATAACTCTGACACCTCCTCCTCCTCCAACTATGGCACCAAAGATTTCATGGTGGGGGGGGGGGGGGGGGGGGGGGGGGCGTCCGAGCAAACCTCAGACATCATTGTACACAAAGGACAGCATGACATTCATAGACACACTAAATTAAGAGAAAGAAGTTAGTGGACACTGTCATATTAAATTCAGTGGACCACATTTCATATGAGGTAAAAAATTTAACCATATAGGTCCAATTTCATATAGGCATGTTAGCAGTTGAAACACTTGTTCCAACATATTATTAAAATTCCTTCCTAGTCCTTATGTTCCATGTTAATTTTACATGCTTCTCTTTATATGCATAGAACATAAAATTTCTTATTTGTATTGGGAAGGTCGGTGTGGTTTATTTAAATTCTTATAAACTGCAAAATTGTTTAATTATGAGGACTAAATTAATTAATATGCCATGTTAGGAGAAAGAGATTAATATTGATGGGGCAGGAGATTGTGAACTAATCATCGAATGGTATGCTAAGCTCCCAAATTTAGTAAAAGATAGAGTTAGTGTGACAGGATTACAACCTTTAGTGGACGACATAAACCAATCAGAAATGGATGTTGCACTAATACAAGTACTTGTCGAGAAATGGTGGGATACAATACATACGTTCATATTTGAGGAATTAGGAGAGATGACATTGACCCCGAAGGATTTTAGTTCAATTTCAGGAATACCAGTGCATGGTAACCCATTGAATATGGATAGACGCATCCACAAAAAACACAAAACTAACAATGTTAGTAAAACAACCATTAGCAACCATTGGCAGAAAAAGGGTGAAATTGAGTTGGCTATACAAATCTTATCGCAATATGGAACTAAGAAATAGTGAATACCATGAAATTTTAAGTAGGGTCTTCATCCTCGCACTACTAGGGTGCACTTTTTTTGCACGTTCTATAAGACGGAGCACTTGTACTACTTACCGTGCTTGGCAAGTATAGGAGATATATCATCTTTCAATTGAATTGGGGCAGGGGGGAGCTGCATTGGCTTTTATGTACTAGCAAATGGATGACCTATGTAGACAAAACACACACTGCATGGGAGGCCTTTGGAAAGCCTGGGAGGTAATACAAAATCTCTATCTATGGCCTGTTTGTGTTGTTCTTTTTTTATTCATCATAGAATATTGTATAAAACATTAACTTTTTTCTATAACAAGCAAATTGAAACTTAACAAGCAATTTTCTTCTTATAACAGGTTTGGGCAATGGAGTACCTACCATGAGTACGTGTTACACCACAATTGTAATGTCCTCCTAATCCAGGACCGTTACATTGTGTAATTTAAATTGTGTCAGACTTACTAATCAAGTCATTTGGTTATAAATGAGTAACTAAGATTAACGTGACTTTTTATTTAAAAAGTTTCATATATACATGGGATCCAAAAAATATTACAAACAAGCATTTAAAAGGATGTATATACATAAAAGTTACAATCGGCCGAGCTAAGTGGTAAAATTAGGGCTACAACCCTAGTTCCTCTAAGATATCCTCGGTTATGGTGGACGAGTAGCCGCATATGTACACACTGCCACCGAAGCTCTCCAACTCATGGTTGGTAAAGATTTCATTTTCCCTTACCTGCACCACATAGCACTCGTCAGCCAAGGCTTAGTAAGAAACCTTAAACACGTGCATGAAAAGAAAATACAGATTTCCAGATACCTATCTAGCATACCCGACATTAATAACCTACTCATGCATGCATACAATTACAAATAGATGGTCATTGGACCATTCGGGGGTCGCTGCCTTGAATAGTAGACCATAGAGTCAACCCCGGGGACCTATGCCCTAGCTATGTGACCATAGAGTCACCTGGGCCCTCGCCCTTAGCTCTGGGTAACTAGCCATAGAGCTAGCCAAACACTTTTGTTTTCCAACGACCATTGGGTCGGCCAACGTAATAGTACGTTGTTGATTTGGGCCTAAGCCCTTCGACCAACGCGCAGCGCGCTATTGCTACCCTTGACTAATAAGTCAATCCTTGAACCACGTATTCGAATACAGATACAAAAACAGATATAGATAAGCATACTTCAGACAACACAAGTATGCATATGTACTACTCATATAACATCATCAAATAATTGCAAACATAGAAGTAATAATCGTGCTCCTTAATAGAGCCAAGCCCTAGCTACGCAAACCATGCGAACAATCATATAACACTTAATCAGGTACAAAATATGCAAGTATGTTTAATCAACAAGCGAAACGATAACTTAAACATGTTCATTCTCAGGGGCCCAAGCCCTATTCATAATTATAATTAACATTCAGGCCAAGCCCTAATCACATATATCACGTATTTGGTGCAGTTTTCTTACCTCAGGTCAGAGTATAGTGTAAAATAAGAACGACCCTCAAGCATGATCCCGGTTTTAAGCCCCCTAGCGATAGCCTAGTCACAACCATAATATAGGATTCCATCAATAAGGAGGAAATAAGGGCTTCCAGATTGAGTCCTAGCCTCCAGGACCTCGAATTCTACTAAACTGGGTAGTAGAATCGATCCCAAGCCCTTAGAAATAAATTCCCATCATTAAAAACCCATGGTGAACAAAATAGCCTAGGTGGGCCGCGACCTTCCCTTGAAGGTCGCGACACACCCCTCAAGTTAGAGGTCCCATTCCCCTGGAAATGGGATATGGACTGCGACCTGCCTTAAGGGTCATGACGCGCCTCCCAAACAGAAGCTCCCAAGGGCCCTGGGTTCGGTTGGGTTGCGGAGCCCCAAGAACAGGGTCGCGACTTGACCATGCGAACCCAAAGTTCCTCCATTTTTCACCAACCAAAGTCAATCAAAACCACCCTAAAACAATAATTCAATCCTCATAACATATTTAATATCCTCCCAGAAACAAAACCCACATAAAAACTGGATGAAAAACTCATCAAAACTCCCAACTCAACACTTGAGCTACAAAACTCAAGAACACCTCAAGAACAACCAAACTAAACATAATTTCAATGGAAAAAAAATCTAAAGCTTACCTTAGCTATGATTTGAGTCCTCTTCACTATAGCTAATCCAATTTTCCAAGTTTAGGCCATCAATTCCCAAGCTTTCAGCCCAAAAATCTCCTTAGTTCACTAGGAATTCCTTACAAAATTGAGAGAAAATGAAGGAGAGAGAGAGAGAGTCGGTTGGGAGCTGAGTGTTTGAGTGTGTTTTGGTTATGCTTCCTTAAGGCTTTAGTTACTTAAGCTAATCTTGAGGCTCGGGGTTCCAAAAACATCACCGAGGGCAAAATGGTCAAAATCCTCAGTATTCCCTCCTAATCTCACTAACTCCAAATAATACCTCAATTATTCATTCCCATTCCCCGATAACTCGATATTGTGCTAAATACCTAAAATACCCCTTGACTCGCCCCGAGTCGAGTATTGGGTCCCGGTTCGGCTTTCCCGCTAACTTGCTCCCTAAGATCGTCCCATGCCGAATAACCCAAATAAACTCACATAATAATGTGGTCTCTCACATGTATCGCATATATGCACATACATACAATTATGCCCATAACAGGCCAAGTTACGAGAATTGCTCTTCTAATAAGAAACGGGCCCACATGCATATTTAATATTCCTAAACATGCATAACTAGTTATATTATCATGTAACTCACATAACAATATATCATACACAAATATATCATATAAGTATATAATTCCATATATTTCCATTATGCTCCCTTAATCAAGGCCCTAAGTCTTATTAGGTAATTTGAGACGTTACAACTATCCCCTCCTTACATAAATTTCATCCTCAAAATTTTACCTGAGCAGCTCGGGATACTGAGTCTGCATATTTGCCTCCAGCTCCTAGGTCGCTTCCTCGATCTTGTTGTTCCTCCATAATACCTTAGCTAATGGTATAGTCTTGTTCCTTAGGACCTTGTCCTTCCTGTCTAAATCTGAACTGGTTGCTCCTCATAGGAAAAATTCGTCTCCAGTTCCAGATCCTCAAAACTTAATACATGAGCCCCATCTGACACATACTTCCTCAGTATGGAAATATGGAATACATTGTGCACACTAGACAATGCAAGGGGTAAGGCCAATCTGTAAGCCACCTGACCAATCCTCTCCAGGATCTCAAACGGTCCCACAAACCTAGGGCTCAACTTGCCCTTCTTCTCAAATCTCTTCACCCCTCTCAGTGGTGAAACCCTAAGGAAGACATAGTCTCCCACCTAGAACTCCACATTTCTCCACCTTGTGTCTGAATAACTCTTCTGTCTACTTTGAGACGTCAGCATCTGAGCTCTAACCTTCTTAATAGCCCAGTGGTCCTCTGAACTGCCTCAGGACCCAAATATTTTCTCTCACCCATCTTATCCCAGTGAACTGGCGATCTGCACTTCCTACCATACAACATCTCGTAAGGTGTCACTCCAATAGTAGACTGGTAGCTGTTGTTATAGAAAAACTCTATTAGAGGCAAATATTTACTCCAAGACCCTTCAAAGTCCAATACACTTGCTCTCAACATGTCCTCCAACATCTGGATAGTCCTCTCAGACTGACCATCGGTCTGAGGATTATAAGTTGTACTGAATTTCATCTGTGTACCCATCGCCCTCTGTAAACTTCCCCAAAATTTGAAAGTAAAGATAGGGTCCCTATCATACACGATAGACCTCGGAGTCCCATGAAGGCGAATTATCTCTCTCACATAGAGAATTTCATACTGGTCAACCGTGTAATTTTTCTCATTGGTAGAAAGTGAGATGATTTCGTATACCTATCCAGATTGACCTAAATAGAATCATGCTGGCCCACTATACTGGGCAATCCTACCACAAAATCCATCGCGATGTCCTCCCACTTCCACTCTGGGATATTCAGAGGCTGTAATAGCTCTACTGGCCTCTGATGCTCTGCCTTGACCTGCTGACAGGTCAGGCACCTTGCCACGTATTTAGTCACGTCCCTCTTCATTACAAGCCACCAGTATAAAACCTTCAAATCCTTGTACATCTTTGTGGTGCCTGGATGTAGAGAATAAGGGGTAGTATGAGATTCATTTAGAATCTTCCATCTGATCCCACGGTCCATCAGAATGCAGATTCGATACTTGTATCTCAACAAGCCCATGCTTGACACCGTATAGTCCTTAGCTACTTCAGCTAAGACGTCCCATCTAATCTGCCCCAAATGTGGGTCATCTAACCACTTCTCCTTAATCCTCTCCAAAAGAGTAGACTACAGGGTGATGTTGGCTAACTGGCCCACCAATAACTCAATTCTTGCTCTAGTCATATCGTCATCCAACTCCCTGGATATCTGCCTGGCACTAAACAACTATCCCGAACCCTTTCGACTTAAGGCATCTGCTACCACGTTGGCTTTCCCAGGGTGATATAGGATCTCACAATCATAATCTTTTACCAGATCTAACCAAAGTCTTTGCCTCATGTTCAGATCCTTCTGGGTGAAGAAGTATTTTAAAGTTTTGTGATCAGTGTATATCTCACACTTCTCACCATAGAAGTAGTGTCGCCATACCATTAGTGCGAAAACCACTGCTGGAAGTTCTAAATCATGTGTAGGGTATCTCTGCTCATATTCCTTCAAATAACGTGATGCATAGGCAATCACCTTCCCTGTCTTCATAAGAACACAACCCAGGCCCTTCCTCGAGGCATCACAATAAACTACAAACTTGTCGTGATCTGCAGGAAGACTCAGAACCAGAGTGGTGATTAAACTCTTCTTGAGCTTCTAGAAGCTGTCTTCACACTTGTCTGACCATATGAACTTTTTATTCTTACGTATCAACTCTGTCAGTGATGACACAATCTTGGAAAACCCCTCCACAAAGCGTCTGTAATAACCTGCCAATCCCAAGAAACTTATGATCTCTGAAGCATTCTTTGGTCTTGGTCAATCTCTAACAGCCTCAATCTTTGCTGGATCCACCATAATTCCATCCTTACTGACTATGTGACCTAAGAAAGTCACATGTGGCAAAACAAAAAAAACCCGCATTTCTTGAATTTCAAATACAACATGTGTTCTCTCAACCTCTATAGTACCAATCTGAGGTGCTGCTCATGTTTAGTCTCTGACTGAGAGTATATCAGTATATCGTCGATAAAGACGATCACAAACCGATCTAGGTAATCTTTGAACACCCTATTCAGCAGATCTATAAATATTGGTGGGGCATTAGTCAATCCAAATGACATTACCAATAACTCATAATGCATGTACCTGGTGCAAAAATCTATCTTTGGTATATCTTCCTCCCTAATCCTCAGCTGGTGATAACCAGATTGAAGATCTATCTTGGAGAATACCGTCCTACCTATAACTGATCAAACATGTCATCAATCCTTGGCAGAGGATACCTGTTCTTGATAGTCAACTTGTTCAATTCTCTATAATCGATACACATCCTCAGAGAACCATCTTTCTTCTTCACGACTAGAACTGGTGTGCCCCATGGCAAGAAACTGGGCTTGATAAAACATAAGTCTAGTAACTCCTGTAGTTGAACCTTTAGTTCCTTCAGCTCAGCTAGAGCCAACCTATAAGGTGCCCTAGACACTGGCTCTGTCCCTGGCACCAATTCAATCACAAACTCTATCTCCCTATGTGGGGTAACCCTAGCAGATCCTTTGGAAACACGTCCAAAAACTCATAGACTAATCGGGTCTGTCCTGGTCCCACTGGCATGACCTAGGTGGTATCCACCACACTAGCTAAGAACCCTATGCATCCCCCTGTAATAGGTCTCTAGCTCTAAGTACAGATATCATAGGTATACGGGGTCCATGTACAGTACCAACGAATACAAAGGGGTCCTCACCCTCAGGCTCAAACGTTACCATCTTCTTCTTGCAATCTATCATTGCCCCATACTTCTCTAGCCAATCCATACCCATAATTATATCAAAATCAGTCATCACCAATTCCACCAAGTCAATTGATAATTCCCTACCATCCACTGTAACTGGTAGTGATCTAACCCATCTCCTAGAAACCACTAACTTGTAATGACCCAACTACTCTAGACTTTTGGACCATTAACGAAAACTATACATAAACACTAATCCTTAATAAAACTTTACAAGTGAAAAGACCATAACTTTATTAAGAAACTTGTAAAAATAAAAGTTAAACTTACATAAAATATCAAGTAGGATATGGGATCCCATTTTTTTAAAATCAAAACATGACATAATTAAAAAGAGATTTACATAATAAAATGCAGAAAAATACATATAAAAACCATAAGAAACAAAAAACTACATCCTCAAATCGAAACTCTCGGTTCTTTGAATCCATTCTGCCTCAATACACATTCTCCAAGCTTCCAAGAACCTTTCCCGCCACTAAGACTATTTACCTGCACATATAAACAAAAAGGAGTGAGCCTAATGCCCAACAAGGAAAAATCTAACACATAGTCCATATACATAAATTTCATAAAAACATAAAAGCATAACATAACACTTATATCACATACATACTATAATGGCCATTATTACTTGGGGTCCCATAGACTAAACAAGTCATATGCCCATTAGATTAGTGGGTCTTGCTAGCTAAGCAAGTCATATGCCCATAATCTATTTGGGGCTTGTTAGTCATATAGGTCATATGCCCAAGTCTACAATCACACATAACATAACATATTTCATAACGTAAAATCATAAGATAACATATAAAAGCATATAACATATAAATTCTATCCTATTTTCCTTACCAAAAATACCGGGATATGAGGACAGAGTTGGGACTTTGGAACACTCCTAAAAACCATTTATGAAAAGGTGAGTCTATTGAAGAAAAAGAGATGAAAGAGATGAAGGTACTATACTACCAAAACCTTGTGCTCAAGAACTTAGATTTCCTAACCAAAATAAGAGTAAGGTTAGAAGGCTGAGTAGAAGACTATGAGAACTTAAATAAAATAATACCAATTGAACTAGAGTGTGGAAATACCTTGAGGGCTTATAAGACCAATCTAAACCTTGAACCAAAATGCTATAAAACCTTACTTCCCAAGTGTTTGATAAGCTTATGATGATCAAGCTTATGATTCCCAACCCAAGTGTTTACACTCTCACACTCACCTAGCAACTTGCAGCCTCTGAACTTAGAGTAATAGATGAATAATGGATGGGTACTAGGTCCTATTTATAGAGTTTAGGAATGAAAAGATCTCATTTAACTTGAATAAAAATAATGGCTTTTTAAGTGAAAATAATTTGAATTATTGTTCAGCAGAGGCTGAAGACTCGTTAAGAAAGGTGCTGGACTTATCAAGAGGTTGAAGGTTTGAATGGAAAACGATTTCAAAAACTTTCAAATTATGCTGAGAGGGGCGATATATCGCCCCCTGTAGGCGATATATCGCCTGGTCCAGTATGCCCGAGGCAATCGTGCATCGTTTCAGGTTTTTCGTATCTTCGTGCTGCGATATATCGCCCCCTATAGCTGCGATATATCGGCATACGCTGATTATTTAAACACGAAATTACACATTTTTAGCTTAATTTAAATTGAGTAAACAACCTTGACTAAGCCCTCTAACGTTTTCAAAGCTGCTGACTGACCTTAGCGTATTCAAATTTTAACCTTAATAAATTTAATCCTCAAAATACTTAATCATTAATAAACCCATACATAACATGTGCTATTATCTAATTGGTTCTTATCTAAACCATATAATATAATAAATATTACCCTCAATATCAGTCATATTAATCAAACCTTAGGTTAAAATTAATATTCTTAAACTATAGGTTAAACTTAGAAAATCTACAAGTACTACTATGAGTGTCCAAATAAATCCCGGTCTGAACAAAAAATCCACAGTTATAACAATAATACTACTATTACTATTATACTACTATCTAACTTAGCTAAGTAAAGTTCTTGGACTCTACATAACTTCCCATTAGGCAGCATAGTACCAAACCCCACAGGATAAAAGTCACATGGTCTACACAATCCATCTATAATCCTATTAGCAACACAAGAGTGCGTAGCACCCGAATCAATCAAAACAATATAGAAGGTTCCAACACTAAAAAGATGACCTGTAACCACCAAGGGACTAGCCTTGGCCTCTGCCTGGGTCAAAGTGAACACCTGAGCTGGCATCAGGCTGTCCACCTTCTTGGGCTTTTCCTTTTTGGCTCTTGGGCAATCTTTCTTCAAATGCCCCCACACTACCGCAAAAAAAATATGCATTCGCCTGACATTCCCCAATATGGTGCCTCTTGCACCAGGTACACTCTGGGAATGTTCTCCAAGTCTCACCGCCACCCTGGCGACCCATCTGAATGCCTCGTGGCCTCCTATCTAGCCCTGGAGCTGAAGCTATATCTGGAGTCTTTCTCTTTTGGTCACCGATGCCTCCACCCCTGTCGAAGCCTGTAAATGGAGATCCACACCTGCTAGAATCCCTTCTGGCCACATTCTCACACCAAATCTTGCTCTCTGCACTCTTAGCTGTAAGAGCCTTCTCCACGGCCTGTGCATAGGTGGTCAATTCTGGCACAGTAGTAATATGAACATCCCAGGCTATCATAGGCTGTAGCCCTTGGAGAAACCTCTCTCTTCTGGTCCCATGAGTGGGCACCAAATCCCCAGCAAACTTCACCAATCTATCAAACTTCAGGGCGTATTCAGTCATTATTATGTTACCCTGAAGTAACTTGCTGAACTCCTCAGCCTTCCCAGCTTTAACTACATCGTTGTAGTATTAGTCATTAAACAAAGTTCTAAACTCTTCCCATTCCATGGTGTTTATTGCTCTAGTCTAGGATACCACCTCCCACCATATTCGGGCATCCTCCCGAAACATGTAAGTGGCGTAAACTACTCTCTCATTACCACCTACCCTCATAAAATCCAGGATGGTGGTTATCATGGTCATCCACTGCTCAACCTTCAGTGGATCTGAGCTACCCTAAAATATTGGAGGGTGTTGTTTCCTGATCTTCTCATACAGGGGTTCCCATCTATCTCCCCCTTCCTAAGGCTGCACTACTACTGTATCACTACAGGTACTGCGGGCTGTGGGTTCCCTGCTGGAACCTGCTGCTGTCTCAAGAGGTGAATCTCATCTTCCTTCCTCTCTAATCTGGCTTGCATACCAGCAAGCACATGTTGCCAGTTTTCTGGAGCTGGCAGTGGGGCTTGGCCCTGGTTATTCCCTTCCCTGGCCTGTATCTCTTGGACAGCCAACCTTTCTAACCTTCGAGGATTCATACTGATATCTAATCCACTCTGCAGTGATCAAATTGGTCGTTAGGAAAGTAATAACTATACTTCTTGCCACCTGACGGTCCAAGATTCAACAGACAAACAAACAGATGCAATGATAATAAGCATGCCAACACATAATATACTCATCATGGTGCTAATAAGCACTTCCTGATATTCACCAGCAAATAACAATGATAATAAGCATTTCTGGCATTCATAAGCAATTAACGATGCGCATAAACATATTCAAATATTTACACATGTATAACAATGCTAATAAGCATGTTCTTGAATCCCTATCAGTGTTAACAGTGCTAATAAGCATTTCTTGGCCTATATGCAAATAATAACGCTAATAAGCGGTTCCTCTGCATTCACAAGCAATAACAATGGTAATAAGCATGTTCTTTATCACTCATGCAACAGTCAAGGGCCAGACCCTATCAGATTATCTCATGGTTCCTAAACAGGCACCCAGATAAGGAATTTATATTATATTTAAGCAGTTAAGCACATAACCACATAAATAGTTACCGAACCCTAAGTCGAGCTTGTATTTAGTGGCAAGTGTACATGCCCGACAAGTCTTCAGGAACCCTTAAACCTTGGCAGCTCTAATACCAAGTTGTAACGTCCTCCTAATCAAGGACCATTACACTGTGTACTTTAAATTGTATCAGACTTGCTAATCAAGTCATTTGGTTATAAACGTGTAACTAAGGTTAACGTCAAGGGTTAGGGTTAAAATTTTTGGTCAAAGGAACTGTTGACTTTTTATTTAAAAAGTTTCATACATACATGGGATCCCAAAAATATTACAAACAAACGTTTAAAAGAGTGTATATGCATAAAAGTTACAATCGGCCGACCTAAGCGGCAAAATTAGGGATACAACCCTTGTTCCTCTGAAATATCCTCGGCCATGGTGGACGATCAGCCACATATGTATACGCTGCCATCGAAGCTCTACAACTCATGGCTGGTTAAGCTGTCCTTTTCCCTTACATGCACCACATAGCACCTGTGAGCTAAGGCTCAACAATAAAACTTAAACATGTTCATGAACAGAAAATACAGATTTCTAGATACCTATCTAGCATGTCCAGCAGTAATAACCTACTCATGCATGCATACAATTATAAATAGATGGTCATTGGACCATTCCGGGGGTTCTACCCTGAGTAGTTGACCATAGAGTCAACCCCGGGGCCCTATGCTCTAGCTATGTGACCATAGAGTCACCTGGGGCCCTCGCCCTTAGCTATGGGTAATTAGCCATAGAGCTAGCCAAACACTTTTTTTTTCCAACAGCCATTGGGTTGGCCAACGTGATAGTACGTTGCTGATTTGGGCCTAAACCCTTCGACCAGTGCGCAACACACCATTGTCGTCCATGACTAATAAGTCAAGCCCTAAACTAGGTATTCGGATACATATACAAAAATAGATATAGATAAGCATACTTCAGACAACACAAGTATGCATATGCATTACTTATATAACATCATCAAATAATTGCAAACATAGTAATAATCGTGCTCCTTAATAGGGCCAAGCCCTAGCTACGCAAACCATGCGAAAAGTCATATAACACTTAATCAAGTACCGAATATTCAAGTATGTTTATTCAACAAGCGAAACGATAACTTAAACATGTTCATTCTCAGGGGCCCAAGCCATATTCATAATTATAATTAACATTCAAGCCAAGCCCTAATCACATATATCACGTACTGGGTGCAGTTTTCTTACCTCAGGTCTGAGTATAACGTAAAATAAGAACTACCATTGAGCACGATCCCGGTTTTGAGACCCCTAGCGATAACCTAGTCACAACCATAATATAGGATACCATCAATAACGAGCAAATAAAGGCTTCCGGACCGAGTCCTAGCCTTTGGGGCCTTGAATTCTACTAAATCGGGTAGTAGAATCGATCACAAGCCCTTAGGAACAAATTCCCGTTATTAAAAACCCATGGTGGCCAAAACAGTCCAGGCGGGCTATGACCTGGGTTCAATTGGGTCGTGGTGCCCCAAGAACAGGGTCGCGACCTGAACCTGCGAGCCCAGAATTCCTCCATTTTCCACAGCCAAACTCAATCAAAACCACCCCAAATTCACCCTAAAACAATAATTCAATCCTCATAACAGATTAAATATCCTCCCGGCAACAAAACCCAACTAAAAACTAGATGAAAACCTCATCATATCTCCCAATTCAACACTTGAGCTACAAAGCTCAATAACACCTCAAGAACAGCCAAAATAAATAGAATTTCAATGGAAAACAAGACCTAAAGCTTACCTTAGCTATGATTTGAGTCCTCACTATAGCTAATCAAATTTTCCAAGTTTAGGCCTTCAATTCGCAAGCTTTCAACCCAAAAATCTCCTTAGTTCACAAGGAATTCCATACAAAGTTGAGAGAGAATGAGAGAGAGAGAGAGAGCGTCGGTTGGGAGCTTAATGTTTGAGTGTTTTTTTGTGTGTTTGTTTATGCTTCCTTAAGGCTTTAGTTACTTAAGCTAATCCTGAGGCTTGGGGTTCCAAAAACGTCCCCGAGGGAAAAATGGTCAAAATCCCCAGTATTCCCTCCTAATCTCACTAACTCCAAATATATCCTCAATTATTCATTCTCGTTCCTCGATAACCCAATGTTGTGCTAAATACCTGAAATTCCCCTTGACTCGCCCCGAGTTGAGTATTGGGTCCTGTTGTGACTTTCCCTCTAACTTTCTCCCTAGTATCGTCTTGTGCCAAATAACCCAAATAAACCCACATAATAACGTGGTCTCTCACATATATCGTATATATGCAAATATATACAATTATGCTCATAACGGGTCAAGTTACGAGAATTGTCATTCTAATAAGAAACGGGCCCACACGCATATTTAATATTCCTAAACATTCATAACTATTATCATATAAATCACATAACCATATAATCATATACAAATATATCATATAAGCATATAATTCCATATATTTCCATCCTGGCCCCCTAATCAAGGCCCTAAGCCTTATTAGGTAATTTGGGACGTTACAACAATCGATATCATCAAAAGTTTTTCCACAAAGCCTTATGTGGAGTAATTTCCCTCCACCAACAATGGGGATTGCAGTCCTCTTGAAGCACTATAGGGAAAAACTAAAAAATCTAACATTGGACGAGGTACAATCAAATGTATGATATGCTAGCGTATAGACTGTAATTATGAAACCAAATTCACTAAATTTCTAAATTTAACCAGGTCGAGCTCTGTCCATGGGGACATGAAGGTATTCAACCTTATTAGGTTGCCCTAAGTCAGACAACCAACTCTAGTCGAATCTTATTGGTTGGCCGGAACGGAGCATAGTGGTATTTGGGGGAGCGAGTTTCAATGCAAAGTTGTAGAATTGTTCCCAACTGAATACCACGGCTACCACCCAAGTCAATGCTTGTTCGGGAGCAACTGGTCATAATTACAAAGTCGTGGTGTTTGTCTAGTAAATCGACATTAGAATTCTGGGAAGAACAAACGAAGGAGAATTGTGAAAAGTACAAAAGAGAAGTTTTGTGTAAAATAATTCACCAAAAGATATGTTATTCAATTTGATGATGAAAGTTAAGTTCAATATGTAATGTGTAATGTGTATTTTTGTATAAAAAAAAAAAAAACTTCCCACTTTATCGTGCAATGCCAGGATCTGCCAATAGAAAATTTATGGGTGACCTCCTAGGAAGTTTTCCTAGGAAGCATGTAAGTGAGGACAAAGCACGCTGAAAAGACTCGTGTTGGTTTGTAGGGCCATTCGTCATTCCAGAAAGCAGCCATAGTGACGTGGGGCATCACAAATGGTATCAGAGCCTTGACCCAGCCGGAAGTGTGGCCGACGGGAACGTCAGGCCCGTAAGTGGGGGTGATTGTGACAGTCAGAATCCCGTGATCCGTAAGGGGAAAGACCGGGTAAGCTGTGCAATCCCACACCGCCTGGGGAAGGTCAAGTGTGATGATTCTAAGACTGTGTAGATATGGGACTACACAGTTGAAGATGGCTTAAATGGATTGATGGGTACTACCTATATCAACAAGATGCATCTTCTTTTCGGTAGCCCATCACTTAAGAACTCCAAAGTTAAGCGTGCTTGACCTGGGGTAATCTAGGGATGGGTGACCTCCTGGGAAGTTTTTCTAGGAAGCATGTGATTGAGGACAAAGCACGCTGAAAAGACTCGTGTTGGTTTGTAGGGCCAGTCGTCATTACAGAAAGCAGCCATAGTGACGTGGGGCGTCACAGGTGCATCCTTCATTCCAACCAAATAAACTTTTGTTAATACATATTGAAATCTTATATATTCATTTGAAATTAAATATTAGGTAACACGGTCAACACCGAAAACACTTCTACAAAAAATAGATGGGGTTCAAAGAGAGTTAATGCAGCAAATGATCAAAACAACGACTGCCTTGAATCATTACAAGTCCATACTTGAAAATGTCCACGAGGAAATGGTACCTTAAATCAAATAACAATCCACAATATAAGAATAAGAATCATTTTTTCCTCAAAACTAGTTGAAATGAATCAAATTGCAGGTTCACTGGACAGGTGAAGACAGGGAAACTAATTTCGAATGGGATGAACAAGGAGATTACAAGGACTCCATCAACAATTCATATAATGGATTCGTGGGGCAGCAACAACAATAAAATTAATAGTCATACATGTTCTTCCTTAACTTTCACAAATTAATTAGAATATGGAAGATGCTCTTTATTAAAGGACCAAAAATATGTACTTTGTAAACAAGTATTGTTTCCCAAATTTTCCGCTTTTGTATTATTAATTAATATAACAACTTCGTTTCAAGTTCAGTATAATAACCAGTTTTTGAATCCAAGTAACATCCAAAAATAGTCACTACTTCCTATAGTTGTTTAACAATTACATTGTTGAAATATCAATCACGCAGGTGGGTCATTGATTTAACTTTTATATGGTTGACAAAAACACAACACAATAGCTATAAGTAAACAAATAATAATTATCAACCATATAGAACATATCAGCATGCCAATTTCCTTTAATCAACAATAGAGAGGACTTTATCCATATTTTTCATTCTAATGAAATTTAATCATATAAACTTTTCCTCTCCACCTACATTTCCATCACAAACCATTTTGAAATAAAATTAAAACAAGGAAATTTACATGTTTCAAAATTACAATTAAAGTACAAATATCTAATATTAAATATTTTTCAACAATTTAAAGCCTCAACAACAAAAAGCTTTTCCCTAATTTTGTTAATTGAAATTAAGTAACATTCACTATTCTTTCTAAATAAAAGCTATTCCAATACAAAACATTATGTAGACTATAGAACCAAAAAAAAAATTCATATATTAACTATAAAATAATTGATAAATTGTGACTTAATACAAAACTTAAATCAACCTATTCATCTCTTCCACTATGTTTCAATATATTCTTCTTCTTCTTCTTCTTCTTCTTCTTCTTCTTCTTCTTCTTCTTCAACATAGGCACATAACTAATGCATTCTTTGCATTTGATAATTGTCTGCCTATCCTCAAAATTCACAAAATTACAAAACAAAGTTAACAAACTTGGGAAGCTTTCTCCATTATAAAATCTCTTCTTTTGTTCAATGAAGACGTCAAAATTATTGCACCTATAACTCCCTATTAAACTCCCGCGATACCTAATAAAATTAAAACAATAATTATTAGCAAAAGTATATTTTCATACAATTTTTTTTATACATTCAGCGACACTAACATATAATGGTCCTATTCGAATAGGTATTCCAGGAACATAGTCTTCTACTACATCATCTGCTTCTTCACCTAACACTCCCTTCACATATTCTTGTAGACGCATCATTGTGACATACACACTGCAATCATAATCAACGCATTTGTATCGATGGGAACTAGGTTCACTTATACTAAAATTTGTAAAAGAAAAATCGAATCCGTAAACTTTTTTGAACTGCTCACTGAATGCACTGTCCACGGAGCATATAGCTGTTAACAAAAGAGAAAAATAATTTCAAAATTTGTAAAAAATTGACACTTCACAGATTTTCAAACATTTGTAAAAAATTAAATTATACTGTGAATAAAAAAACTTTACAATAAATACAAACCATCACCATAATTATGTCAGCACATAAAAAATACGAAGGAATGTTGAAGTTATCAAACACATTAACTTTCTTCTCAAACATATCGATTACTGCTAGAAACCAAAGCCTTTAACAAGCAAATGCATGTAAACCTGGCAAACATTAATCAATAAGAATTACTCAAATCTCATAACAATAAAACAGGAAAGCATAAATTCTATTGATAAAAGTAGTCAATTTAACATTTTCCAGCTGGCCAATCTCTCCGCACCATTGAAACCATGTCCTTTGATCACTTATAATACTATAACATAAGCTATCCGGTTGCTAAAAAACAAAAACAAAAAAAAAATATCAACAACATCGCATACAAAAAGAAAAAAAATTATTTAATTAATACAAACCGATAAAGCTGTGGGATCCTCCAGAAACTCATCTTCTTCCCATTCTTTTCCACTTCAACTGCTGATAAAATATCAATCATACAGTTCACAACCTTCAACATTCAAAATTTTGTCACATATTATTCACTATAAGTAGAAGCCATAATTGACCGACCTCAAAATTAAAAAATTATTTAACATCCTCACTCTTGCGCCGAAAATTTGTTTATCTCCCAAACTCAAAAAATCAAACCTCCGCCCAACTACTTTGTCTCCCAAGAAAACTATCTCCCTAGTAAATGAAAAAATGAGTTAAAAGAATTATATCATCCATTCAACTGATAACATGGCCAAATATATAAATACAAAGTATTCAAACGCTTACTCGGGCGGCAATTTTGAGTGCATCACATAGTTCAACAAATTTTCTCTCACAATCGTTTAAAAACTCCAAATTTGACCACTTTGTACGGCTTAAGAGGCCTCCACTAATGCAACAACCATTCAAAGTATCCTAAATTCAAACACAAAAAATTGACCAGATTCTAAGATCATTCCAACTAAATGTATTTTTGGAATTCAGTACACCAAAATTAAAACAATATAATCAATAATATCTCCCTAACAATTTTATCAACTTCGCTATCTTCAATGTCATACATATCACAATCAAAACCACTACCTCCAAATTTCAAAACAAAATTATTTTCATCCTGAAAGTTCCAATTTATCTTATCATTAGTCGTCGACAATGAAATCCTATCACAACATTTGCTCCCACTAACAATATTTGTACATTTTTCCAATTGCAGACATAAATCATTCCCTTCTACACAACCAGACCAATTATTACTCAATGACACTTTTACACTATGATTACATACAACACTCTTCTCCCTACCCACTTCAGGATCAAATAAAATCTTCTCATTGAGATTATTACCGTCAAAACCATCAGCCTTTGAATCATTCATTTCTAGAGTAAAAGTACCAACATTGGAAGGCCCCTCTCCAATTTCTACACCCAAATCAATGTAAGGAAGCACCCTAGGCAACTTATCAACTTTTCTTCTCTCATTTAAATCAACTAAACAAACCTCCTCCGACTCAACATAAAAATTTTGAACCACACCATCAACGGGAGAAAAAATTGGCAACTCCCATTCCACTTCTAATATTTTTTATTTAGATAACTTAACCTTTCCCAAATTCATCGGTGGCATTCCTACACTAAATTTATCTTCCAAATAATCCACCTCCACCATATCTACATTTGCATCATCCACTTTACTCAATTTCTCACTTAGAACGTTACATTCACTCATTAGCAAAGTTGCCTTCTCCAAAAAAAAAAACTTCGAAAGAATAACTCTCTTCTCCTTCTCAAACCCCAAAGAAACGAAGTTGAGAAACACCATGTTTAAGAGATGCAATTTCCTGCTTCAATTCCTTCACTTCACTCTCATGTGAATTCAATGCAAACAAGATGTCCCCTAACTTTTCTGTATCCATAGCTACCTACAATAACAAATAATTTCATTCCATAATTATAATTATTATATAGTCATTTAAATTGGTTATCAACATTTACAGATTATCAATGATGTCACATTAAAATATAATTATTTCACCAAAATATCAGCTTCACCTAACATACGACGAAACCCCCCAAAATATTAGCTTCATCACATGGATTCATTCCATCCGAGATCACCAGATCCCTAGTATAGAGAAAATTGGGTAATATATTAACAATAGTAAAAATACCAATTTTAAACGAATTTCATTCCCAATCAAAAGTAAATAACATAAAATACATAAAGTTATCCTATAATTAATAGTACACAAGAAATCAGAACTGTGGAAAATAAAGACAAATTAATAACCAAAAATCTTATGTCATCAGTGGTAACCCAAGGTCCTAGGAGAAATTTTTTGAAGAGTTCTTGCTCCCCATACAATAGTCTCCCAGATTACAATTAAGCAGAAGAAAAAAAATATGTTTCTAAAAATTGGAAATTATTCACTTTTCTCACTCCCAATGAAACTGGACATGTTCAACACTAGAATTTTCTATCAATTCCTCACCTCGTTAACATTCTTAACCTTGATGTTTTATCCATGAATTTTTAGTGTTACTTCAATGTATTTTTCAATAATTTCTTGATGTTATAATAATGCATTTCGACGTTAGTTTTATATATGTTCAATAGAACGAACAACATGAAAGCATCGATATATAAAAAAAATAATAGAAGGAGTTTAATACTTATCAAATACTTAGCAAAAGTTAAATTCACTCAAGTCCATAATAGTAGCTCTTCATCAACCTAATAACATAAATGACCCCTTGATGCCTAAACGTCATTCTTTTTTTATTTATAATTTTTTTCTTGCAAACCCTTCACAATGAAACAAACACAAGCAAACAAAATGAAAAACTATAATCACTAAACACAAAAACACAGTACTGCAACAAAGATAAAATCACTACGGCCCCAAGTAGCTAATGGCTAAGTTAACTTGTAAATCAACTATTGTTATTGATCTTAATTTTACATACCTGCTACAAAGATAACATCACAACAGACCACACAAAAATGAGCCCAAAATAATAGAGTCGAACTTGCTTCAGTGCTTCCATAGAGAAACTTCACTCTCCGACTCCGCGACCCCTAAATCCACAAATAAGAAACCACCAATCAGCTTCCTTCGAAACCCTTTCCGAAATCAACCACCACCTAACGTCTCACTGCCAAAGACATCACCCCATTTGAGAGAGAATACATTGCGTACTATCGATGTGGTTTAATGCCTCCTACATAACCCCAATAACGATCGACATCAACTGAAAAATTAATAACAAACTCGAACCTACTTCGGTGCTTCCATAGAGATACTTTACTCTCTGACTCCGCAGCCCCTAAATTCACAAATATTGGGGACAATCCAGGTTACTGAGTGTGTTGCCTTTTGTTTGGATTGGAATAATAATAAAGCTGGTAAATTGGTTAGTATAAGTGAAATAGTCATGTTTGTATCTCCGGATGTAACTACACTTATGTATATCTCCAAGCATACAGTTTTTTCCCTGCCGACTTCCTGCTTAGTGAAAACGTTTTGGGTGAGAAATTATCGGGTCTAACTCAAAGCACTCTTTAGAACTATGCATAAAATAATTAAAAAAAAAAAAAAAGAAGATACAATGCAAATGAGATAAATTATCCTCTACACACCAGCCTAAGTTAACTTGTATTTCTGAACCGAGCATATGAGAGAAATCTTATATTTATATATGCATCCAAGCGATTTGTCAGATAATGTTAGTGGTAGTGGAGATAAAGTGTGTGAGAATGCGGACCCAGGAATTTTTTAAAGGGGGGGCACAAAATTTCTTTTCAAAACAAATAATATAATATGCTAAAAAATTAATTAAAATTTTGGAGTTACTTTTTATGAGTAATAACTATCAAGAAATCTCAAGCATTACTTAAAAATAGTACACATTGTCATGAAATTTTAACATAATAAATCAATTTTTCAGTTCGTACATTTAAAGTTGTCCTCAACAGGATTTCATGTTTTGAAAACGATGAATAATATAGGCTCATTATCAATAGCATTGAATACATCCTTCTCCAGAATGCCCTTTCTACTGAAGTTGTTGCAACTAGAAGCGTTAATGCCAATTTAATAAGCAAATAAACCAATGGATATACCTTATCCTTTTGTGTCTCAACTAGTTTCTTAGAAAGATCAACTATCCCTTTCAAAGCTGAAAACTTGACATGGGAATGCATATCGTCAACATATATTTGAAGTTGATATTCTAATACCTTTATATCTATTGTAGAAAAATCACATGGATAAAGTTGAGCAAGACAGATTAACTTTCCCTTGTCAAAAGTAGAAAATGAATTAGCGGGAGATAAGCACGCTAAATAAAGTAGCAACTCAGTATTAGCCTCATTAAAACGACTATTTAGCTCTTGTAGCTGTAAATCTATCACTGTATTGAAAAAATCAACACGGAAATAGTGAAAATTTGTAAGTTTTGGAGCCTTGCGCCATGATTTCCCTTGAGGACAATACATATGATTCATATCAAGAACATCAATATTGAACTTCATACAAAAATTAGAAACTTCTTCTACTAAAGAATCTCATCCATTATCTCTCATCATTTGTAAATGTTTCTTGCATATTTTGACTAAATCCATTGCATTCACAATATCTTGATCACCTTTTTGTAAGACTTGTGAAAACTCATTTGTTATCCCAAGAATATTCTTCACCAAATTCAAGCTAAAAACAAAATCATATGTTTGCACCATTTGTAACATAATAGATGCTTCATATTTTTGCTCACTATTCAATCTATCATTTGTAATTTCCTCAAGCACATCAATAATAGATGAAAACATGATAGTAAAGCTTACCAAAGTACCAAAGTGTGATCCCCAACGTGTATCACATGGACGCTTAATTCCACTTTCTTGATTTTGGCCTCTTCCACTCAAAAGTTATCCACCTTTTAAGGCTTAGATGACTTTGAGAGCTTGTTTTTCCCGAAGAATGTCATGACGCTTAGATGAGGCTCCAACAACATTCACCACATTAGACACTACGGTGAGAAAAGTACCTATTTTTTCATAAAAATATAAATCGTTATATATATAAATTGTTTATGAAACAAGTATTAGTAGAACATGAATAAAAAGTAAAATACCTATTAAATCATGTTTTTTTGCCACACCCAGGAGTGCTAATTGTAGTTGATGAGAAAATCAATGGACAAAAAAAGCACATTCATTCTCCTTCATGATAATACTTTTCAAACCATTAAACTCTCCACTCATGTTACTAGCTCCATCATACCCTTGACCTCGTAATTTGGATATGCTCAACCCATGCTTTGAAAACAACTTATCAATTGCTATCTTAAGTGAGATCGTAGTGGTATTAGGAACATGTTCAATACCGATGAATCGCTCAATCACACACCCTCTCTTGTCCACATAACGAAACATTACAACCATTTGTTCCTTTATGGATACATCACGAGATTCATCAACTAAAATAGAAAAAATAACATCTCCCATATCTCTAATAATAACATTAATTGTTTCCACAGTACAAGCGTTTACAATGTCCTTCTAAATCTTTGGCGAAGTCAGTTTAAGATTCTCGGGAGCATTTTTTAAAGCAACAGCTCTAACTTCCTCGTTATGATTAGTAAGAAACGTTAGAATTTCGAGAAAGTTACCTTGAATATTAGACTCTTGGGACTCATCATGACCACGAAATGCAAGACCTTGTCGTACAAGAAAGCGAATACAATCAACTGAAGCAATTAATCGAACACGGTAACTTATTCGATATTTGATGTTCTTCCTTAAAAAAATGTGTTCAATTTGTTGTTTTCCATCCATTAAAGCTTCACATTTTTTGTAACATTTGTAATGACTACTATTGTGATTTCTGACAGGGGCTTCAAGTAGGCTCATTTTCTTCCAATTTGAAAAACCCTCGCTAACAAATGTGTTACCACCAGCTTGCTTTCTAATGCTTGATTTAAAAAGATAGCAACACAGACAAAATGCAGAATTCTTACTTATGCTATATTCCAACCAAGTAGAAAATTGATCAAACCATGCAATGTTGAATCGACGTTCCTTTGCTCCATAGAATTTCTTAGGAAATTCATGACTTCTTGGTTGACAAGGCCCTTGATGTAGATAATGTCTACGAAATTCATCTTAAGTATTTGGGTGGTAATTGGAAATTGGTGGTCGCAACCCAGGATCGGTAGGAAGATTAGTCATATCAATTGAACTTGAAGAACAATTTTTTTTTTTGAATTATCAAAATCTACTTCAGGAAAATGTGATATAATGGAAACTTTTTGTCTTTTTGAATTGTCTACCTCCACCTCAGGAAAATGTGACACATTTGAAGCTCTTTTATAATATTTTTCCATATTTGTGTCAAATATAACTATAAAATATCAAATTTATATGATTTGTATTCATATGTGTATGCTATATATGCAAGTACACACATTTATATTAATTAAAAACATCAAATAAATATAGCACAAATTTTTATATATAATTTGTATTCTTATGCATACATGTAATTACACATTTATATCAATAAAATTATCAAGTAAATATAGAACATTTTTTTTTACATTTTTTGTATTTATAAATTACACATTTATATTGATGAAAATAGCAAATAATTATAGGACAATTTTTTTATGAACAATCACACATACATTTTTTACATAATTTGTATTCATAAATACACATTTATATTGATAAAAATATCAAATAAATATAGAGAAACAATTTTATTTTTATATAATTACACATACATACCTCCTGAAGAGATATCTCTTCTTCAAGTGATGAGTGAATCCCAATAATTCTTCTACTACAATTTTTTTAGATCATTATAATAATTTAAAATTAACTAAAAAAAATAAAAACTACACTTGTTAAAAACTACAAAAGTTTCAAAGAAGTGTTTTTTATAAACTAAAACCGAAATTATATAGTTGAAAATTAGATAAACTTTAACTCCAAAAACAATGTGTGACTTTGTAATTCTTTTTATTTTAGTGCTAAAAATATGTTTACATGTAATTAAATATTATTTATGATTACTTATTTCATAGAATGCAATTGGTGGGATGTCAAAATTGACACTGACACTCTCTTGGAGGTCCTTGATACTTTCATATGTAATATTTTTTTTGAGCTGGTGCCTAGGCCCCAGCTAGTCTTTAGCTGGGTCCGCCCATGAGAAAAAAGAGTGTGCAAGTAATAGACAATTTTACAGAGAGATGGGTAGTTATGTTTTATTAACATAATAATGTATTTAAATTAATAGTAATATACATTTAAAATTATTTTATTTATTTTATACATAGTTAATTTTATCTTATACGAATACAAATTTTTATATGAATTTATATATATGTATTATTATATATAAATTTTGATGATTAAAATATGGATATATAATTATCTTATAAAAAAATAATTATTAATATGTTAAAAATAAATATGATTTATTAAGTGTTTATATTATATACTTTTAACTATCGATATTTTAGTAGAATAATAATAGTGGTTGAAAAACTTATATTGCTACAAAATAATTAGTAGCAAAATCTAATTAAAAATATTATATTTTGCTACCAAAAAAACTAGTAGCTAAAAATTTGAGTTTTGTTACCAAAATAAAATGGTAGCAATTAATATATAAAGTTAAAAAATTTATACTTTGGCGTCGATAGATTTAGCTACCAATAGAAAATTAGCAGATAAAATTATTCATTAGCTATTAATAATTGAGTTTATATATTTTTGGACCATGTGTTTTGTCACATTACCTGTTTGGACCCTGTGTTTTGACAAATTACTTTTTTGACACTATGTTTTGTAAAATAATTAAAATAGAACCCTAAACCCGATTTGGTCAATGTTTTCCCAACTAAAATCACAAATAATTTACCAAACTAATAATTCAAAAAAAAAAAAAATCATTCTGCTTAAAAACTGTATTGTTATATTCAACTTTTTCTTCATCAAAATTGAGTTTAGAGTTCTATTTTAACCATTTTACAAAACATAGGGTTCAAAAAATAATTTGTCAAAACACAGAGTCCAAATAGATAATAGGACAAAACACAAGGTCCAAAAATATATAAACCCTTAATAATTTTTGTAGTAATATTTTTGGTGTTCTATTTTTATATTTTGCTACCATAATTTCGTAGCAAAATATAATTAATTGCTACCAAATATATTTGATATAGCTAAAACTTTAGTATATAAAAATTATTTTTCTTGTAGTGGGTATAGTATCATGAAACATGTCATTTTCTTGTAGTGCATTGAAAGCCCCTACTATGACAGGTGTTGTAGACTTTTAATGTCTCTAAAATGAAGTCATAAAATCATTATTTTGTAGTAGTGCATGTTCTAATAAATATGATTACATATGAACAAAAGTATCAAATCACTATTAAAATTATCGAAGTTGGTCGAAATATGATTGAACAAAAGTATCAAATCACCATTAAAAAAATCGAATTTTGATCAGAATATGGTGGTCTGATGAACAAACACATTGAAACTCATTGGAATCACATAAAAAAAATTGATAGTTTGTGTCCGACAATCCAATTACCTCAAGATTCTATCAAATAATTTCAACAAAGCACACATATGAAATATTAAAATTCACTCAAAGCCAACTAATTTATTGTCATATATATTTTACATAGATAACCATAAATATTTTTAACTCACATTTGAGCTTTTTATTGGGAGATATAAAAGAGAAACGATGGAGAAATAAAGAGAAATTATGCATTTTTAACTTTTAACTTTTATATAGTTTATTTATTTTTTTTAATTTTATTTTCGAAAAGCATAGTTCTCTAATGTTAAAATATTTTTCAAATATCCGATCACTTCAGGCATAATTCCTCTAGTTTCCTTTTTTCTAAGGGAGATGACCAAATTGATATACTTGGTTGAAGCGTTTGATAAATAATCAGCAACGATGTCTTGGTATCTTTTAAACAAATCGTCCATTATATGAGTACCAAAATGGGCCTCCAGCATCGATTCAACCACAGCTCTAATGGTCTTGGTCACTCGTTGCCCTCTCGCCCTAGATAGCTCGGCAACCGTGGTGTATTGCTGATGATCTACCGCACCGCCATCCCATTCCATCGGGAATGCTTCCACATCGTCCAAAATGAACGACCCTTCTTTTTCTATCACATTCCTTAACTCATCAGGACATGGTGCGTAATACGGTGCATTGAAGCTATCAACCTTTTCCTCCTCTATTAGACCCTGCAAATGCAATTATAGTATTATAGTACTTTTCTGTATACTGATCGATAGCATGTATCCTATATAAATAGTTACGGATCTAGGCATTGTTTCTCTATGTCTAATATTCTTCTTCTACTTTTATTTAATTATATTAAACAGTTGTCGTTGTAGTAGTCCATTTTTGTTTAAGTACAATAAGCAAAGAGTTAATTACCATATTGATTAATGGTTCGTATAAGATTAGTCGATCACGTGTTATTATGATAAATGTCGTAGTTATCATATGATACGATAAATATAGGCACAGTACGTACTTTAGATTTATTATTATAATACAATTTAACTACTAATTAGAAATAGAAAGAATGTGTATATAGATCTAGACAGATCAGAGAGTGAGTTTTTACGTACCTCAGAAACCATGGCCATCAAAGCAGTTCCTAAGAACTCCCATTGATAATAGCAGCTCTCGTCGGCGGTGGGGTCGGATGAAGTACGGCCCATAAATGACAGAACCATTCGACCTCCGCTCACCAATTCCTCAGCACGTGAACTCAGAAACAGAGAAAAGTCGTTCTGAAACTGCTCCAAATATGCGTTAACAATACACTGTGGGCTACTCTTTGATAAGTAGATCTTTCCCTTGTTTATAAGCATTCTTCTCTCCTCGCTTTGCAGGCCCTTAGGAACCTACATATAATTATACATAACTTAAATTTTATATATATATATATATGTACAACTAAATTAAGATATAAGTTCTCGCCAACTAAATTTACAACTAATAAAACAAACCATTATAAGTGTGAATAAGGCGTTTCATCATCAATTTAATGGTCGGGCTAAATATATTTTCAGCAGTGCTATTACTTTTATTAACATTTTTGGAGGGTCTTTTTCCTTAGCTAATATAAACTTTCAAATATAACTTCACCAAATTCCACATATATATGTATGTTCACTTCATCATTGATAAGAAAGAAAGCTATCAAATTTAAGATTGCATATTGAAAAGCAATCAGAATTATATTCTGAAACATAAATTTTCTTAAAGAATAAATAGTCTTTTTGTCCTTAGATTATGTTCCTTAAATAATAAGGATGTTAAATTTTTTTCTAAACTACTCTTATTATTGAAATATGAGACTTCATTTAGAGTTTGTTCTACTTGGTTAACAAATTAATGATGTGACATTTTGTATGTTGATGTGACAATGTCATGTGTAAAATAATTAATAGTTTTGTTTACCGAACTTTAACCACTACTAAATTGTGTTATTTTTATTTAAATTAATTTAATTTTTTTAAGAAAATCTAATCTTTTTTCCTAAAAATAATAATTAAATCCTTAAAAATAAAAAAAATATTTTAAAATAATAAGAAAATAAACAATCCTAGAAAATAAACAATTCTAAGATATAGGGTGGTTATAGTTGGATTGCAAAATTGTTATTTATTCTTTCTTAAAAAACATCAAATATAATTGTTAATGTGGCCAAACTACAGAAGACTATATTGGGTGGTCAGTAGTACCGGTCGACCCAGAGTCTTTTATTGGCAATTAATAATTGGACCATCCTATCACATGCCAGTTGGACTAAGATAGATTTAAATAAGAATACGTGGGTTTCAGTTCAGCTATACATACGTACGAAGGAGAGCTACCAATTAACTGCCTAGCTACCGAGTTTCAAGCAGAGAGCTACGGAGTGGGGGCCAAAAAAGGCTCGATTGAGAGCAGCAAAGGAGAGAAACGTGTAGTTTAATTAGAACTGTAAATACGGGCCGGGCTTTCTAGCACTGCAGGAAACTGGCACGAGCTCGGGAGGCACGAGCATGACACGTCATGAAAAAATATGGGTCTGGGTCAGGCACGACACGAATTGAAAATTGGTACGACACGACATGGGCCTAAGCACGGCACGGCACGACAAACCCGAAGGCACGACACGAAAGCACGAACAAACTAACCCGAAAGCACGACACGATAAAAAGCCCGATATTTTGACATTAATAATCATAATAAATTTTTATTTGTCAATTATTAATAAATTAAAATAATAATAATAAAAGTCTTATTTTCTCAATATTTATATTTTTATAATTATATTAATTTATTTTAAGATTTGTAAGTTAAATTTTTTAGCATTTATTAGTAGGTATTAAAATTCTAATAATTATATTTGATATAATTTTGTGTAAAATATTGTTAAAAAATATATAAAAATATCTAAAATTATAATTTAAACAAAGAAATATATTTGGTTTGGTGGTAAGTCCATTGATCCTTAAAAAGGATGTGGAGGGTTCAATTATCCATTCATACTTTTTTTTGGCAAAAATAAAGTGGGCCCAAATTTGGGCCCGAATATAGAAAGTGGGCCAGCCCGAATAAGGAAAGTGGGCCGGCCCAACTTGGGCCCAACACGGCACGACATGGGCCGGGCCCATGAGCGGTGTTGGGCCTATTCTTTAAAAATGGGTCGGACCCATGAGCCGTGCTGGACCTATTCTTTAAAAATGGGCTGGCCCAGCCCAAATTTCCGGCCCACATTTTCACCTCTAAGTTTAATTCTATTTCCCCTAGTTAAAAAGCCTCAAAAACCAGGGGTCTATATGGTAACTACGAAACTTCCTCAGATGCATATGTTTCAAGTAGGAGTGGCAATTCGTGATATCGTGTCGACACGATTATGACACGACACGATTAGAGTAAACCCGTACACGACACGATTATTATTCGTGTCAGAAATCCAAACCCGTACACGACACGATTATCTTAGCGGGTCACACGTGTCGACACGATAACATGTTTAATAAATTTGTAATTTGACACAAATCTAAAACTGACACGATTAATACACAATTAAACGTGTAATGACACGACACGAAATTGACACGACAGAAAATTAACACGATTAACATAATATAAATAAATTAAAATGTTTATATAATCTTAAATGTGTCTTAAGCGTGTCATTTTCGGGTTAAGTGGGTTGACCCGAAAATGACACGTTTAATAAACGTGTTAAACGTGTCGACACGATTATGACACGAAAATTAAATGTGTCACCCAAACTCATTTATTTCGTGTCGTTTTCGAGTCGTGTCATCGTGTCGTATCGAAAATTGCCAGCCCTAGTTTCAAGTACAGCTCGAAGTGATATATATATTTATATATATATTTATACTAATTATTAATAAAAAAATTTAATTTTAACAATTTTTTATTTTTTCTCTAACTTTAACGAAATATTTTTATATTTAACATAATATTATTATATTTAATAGTAGACGGTAAACATAACTTAAAATTAAATAAATAAATTAAAATATGATATTTTTAAAATATTTTACAATAATAATTATTTAAAAATAATAAAATCAGATATTTAATTACTTAAATAAAATTTAAACTTGATATTATATTAAACATATAATATATAATTTTTTTGTTGTCACCCTCAAATTCAAAAACTAGAATAAACATAAACTTAAACAAAAATAAATTAATTAAAATATAATATAATATATTTAAGATATTTTATGATAATTTAAATAATTAAATCATATTTATTTTAAAATAATAAAAACATACCTATCATTTTTTATCTTATAAATTTGTGAGATAGTTTATTTTTTATCAAGTGATTAAACTTTTTTTTCTTCATCAAATTCACCGAAAAATATTGTGAGATACATTAGAAGCTAAAAAAAGTTAATGCATGTATATTACTGTTTACACTATAACTTTTTCTATTATAATTTTATTTTCGTTATTATTATTTTTTTAAATATTATTGTATTATATATATATGTCAACATTGTGTTTAGATATTATATATATATTAAAAAATATTAAATTATTTTTCATTAAAATTATAGATATCATTTTTTATTTTATGCATTGTATTTGTATATATATATATATATATATATATGAATCTTTGCAATAGTAGTGCTTGCATTCTACGCGCACGAGAATTTTCAAAGCTGTCTGTCCATTGCAAACAGTGTACATATATAGGTCAAACTATTTAATTTTTTTTATCAAACTAAACATAAGATTGAAAAAATTAATCCAATAATGTAAATAACTCCATTAATAATATTCAATCTGTATCTTGAACTATTCCATAGTAAAAAAAATTAATTATAACTTTGCATCAAATCTACTTTTTTTTCTAATTCATTGTTAACAAATAATCCCATACTCAATCTCATACTAGATATATTTTTATATATGTATTTTTTATTGAATATAATAATACTGAAAATTATGCAAACGTGACCATAATAATATATTATGAAAATTATGTATATATATTGATGATCATATTTTAAATTAAACAATGAATATATAAGAATACTAGATAGGTGCGTACCTGAGAAAGCCAGTGAAGACTGGAAGAAGAGTGAACGAAATGGAGGGAATTTGTTGGGAACAATCTACCGTAAAAAGAACCAGGGACGGCGGAGATATAGCAGGGAGCCTTGTTGTGCTGTCTGATTCGGTTGTAAAAAGTTGGCAAAGTTGCAAAAATGTTATTGAAGTCATTGTCAAAGAGATCATTTAAGAACAATCTTAACTCAGGGGAGGGCCGACCTAGGCTGCAGCATCTGCCCTCTATTACCTTCACTATCTCCGTCATTGCAGCCAAAGAGTTCGGCCCCGTCGAGCAACCCAAGTCTGCTATTCCCATACTTTCAGGAATAATACTACTTTTCTTCAGAATCTTTAGTATGCCTTCCTCCATCGCTGCCTTTCCTAGGCACATTATTTTGCTCTACATATACATATATACATATATATATTTATTAATTGCAATTTATAATTATATATAGATAATCAAGAACAGAGTAATATGCATGTACTCCATCGGATCTATAAAACACACATGCATACACAAAAACGAACCATATAAATATATATATATATACCACTGTAGTACGGCTTAAAAAATTAAAAGAATGGACAGGTGGTGACGGGTGTAAACCTGAAGTGTAGAATTTTTAGCATAACTAGATTCACCAGACCCCTTGTTCATGTGAAGCACCAGAGCTACTTCCATTGATATATGTATGTATATGTGTATTCTCTGCTCTGCACCAATTAACTAAAGCTATCTCTAGCTGGGTTGCTTGGTTTATAAATAGTCACCTTAATTGTACAGAGAACAAGGTAGAGTTGGGATTTGGTATTGAGTTAAAATGAGGAGGAGAGCTCTCCTTTTATAGACTCAAATTAATGTCTCGGGTAATATTGCACCTCACTTTCCATCTGAGGCGCAAATCAAAATGGTGTAAAACACCCGTTTTTGTCAACAATAATAGATATTCTACGGAGAATCCAAAAAATAGTTTGCAAGTTTTAACCACAATAACGGTCTAGTGCTTACATATTATTTAATTGGCTGTTATATATAAGTCACCAAAAGTAGCTATGGCCAAAATAAATAAATTCATCAAGTACGTACCTATGACCAAAAAAAAAAAAATCAACAAATATTTATGACAAAATAAAAATCATCTATGACCAAAAACACAAAATCGTCAAATTACCAATAATAATAATAATAATAATAATAATAATAATAATAATAATCTAATACCTATGAGTATGACAAAAAAATATATTAGAGAGGACTTACGTGGTTGGATGAGATGTGAGATCATTCTATACGTTGTGGTTCCCTCCCTTCTTTTAATTTTGCTTTTTTTTTTTTCGAAAAAAAAAAGTTACACAAGAAATCTTAAGGATATTTGACAGGAGTTCAAAATTATATGGTTGATGGAAATGTCAAGGAGGAGGATGTTGACTGTCTTTTTCGCTATCAACCTTAATAAGAGAGATTAAAGAAATAAATTGTAAGAACGCAATGATTTTTACGTGGTTCAGGTTATAAAAGAACTCTAGCTACGAGTCTCTCGTATTAAGAGGATTATAAGCTTGTGAATGCAAGCTCCAATGGTGTATTCTCAGGCATCGTTTAGATTACTCTTAATACAAATAGTTTTCTTTCTAAAAAACTGAATCATTTACAATGAGACTCCCAGCCCTATTTATAGAGGTTGGGGTCATTAATTAATACTAATCATAAGTAATTAATACATATTCTTCCCATTACTGGGGGATTAATACAAATTCAATGCACTGGGCTGCATTGAATATAGACCAAGGCCCAAACGAGATTTGTGGGGCCCACTGCCGAAAAGCACCTACTTTATAGGGAGCATGCCCTAGGTGCTGTCACGGCATGCTGTAAGTATTTCCATGTCAGGCGGCGTAGTGGGTGTGTGAATTGTCGAGTCGTACACTGGACAACACTGTTGACGGATCACCCATAAAGGTTGTCAGGCGATCCTCTGACTCTGAAAACCCACATTTACTGACACGTTGCGCCTTATCTTAGGTCTGAGAACCAGAACCTTGGACTTGGGAGACGATTGAGAGACGAAAGCCCTCGCCTTAATTGTCCAAGCTAGAGAACTTCCAGCACCGATAACGAACATCAGGGAGTAACTTACTAAGGCACCCACGACCCACTGTCAAAGACAAGGTCTCACCTAAGAGGACCCTTGCTCCGACTAGAGGCCTCGGGCAGTAACATGCCCCGAGAATATCTACGAACGTCCAAACCAGTCACTGGGGGTTGCCACATGTCAGAGGTGAAAATATGAACAACATTTTCCCCCCAAGTCTCCACTCGTCCTCGGACAGTGGAGACTTCAAACTGAGGAAGATTTCGAAAAGTCCTCGGACAGTGAATGTTTGGACTTCCGATGATGTCATTCTAAAAAGAAAAACATGTGTCAACGCCCCATTGTTGGGCCTTTCTATCCGTGCATTTAATTAGGAGTCATCTCGATATCCCAAACGTCCATTCTGCGCCCGAGGTGTCTTATCCCAAAGAAAACAATGATTGCGATCCGCGCATTTTGAACCCTGACCGTCGGATTACCTTCGTGAACCTATTGGGGCAAGCCATCAGACGGTTGTGGGGAAGTTGCTTCTCTAATACGTTTTACTAGGTATAAGAACCCAGAAAAACCTTCAATATCATACTACAACCATTCAAAAATCACGAACCCTCCCAGCACACTCTCTTCTTTCTCGTCTGTCTCTCATCTTCAAACCCTTCCCGAAATTCTGGACGAATGGCGTGAATCGTCCTACTTTTGGTCAGATGGCAAGCAGTATTCAAGGTTAGGACTCGCCTCAGCACCTACCTTCGTTTTATCTCAAGTAAGTATCTTCGACCCACTTTCCTTGGTGTGTGCTTGGTGTTTTTCGATATATGTTTAGGAATGGCAGTAGTGTGGCATTTTGGAGCCTGTTTTTCGTTTTCACGAGTCGCTTTAGGCATATTTTGACATTAGGCTCGTTCGAAATGGCCTTCAAGAGTCCTTTTTGTCAACTTTATGTTTCTGGGCCTGTGACCGGAATCTGGGAATTTTCCAGATTCTAGTAAGTTCATCTTCTCTGGCTTGTCCTTAGGCGCCAAGGATACCTCACATTTCCAAAACACGCATTTCCCTCCTGAGTAGTTTTCCTAGAGTCGTTTGTGTTTTGGCCATCTTTCCTTCAATCAGAATACTAACGGTTTATTATTTTGTCTCAGATGTTCGAGGAACTCCATCAACTACACGAACACGGGTTTTACCTCTTCGGCCAGGAAATCTACGAAATGGCCCGAACACGAGATGCTTCCAAAGACAATGTAAGGAGGGGGACCCGAGAGCAGACCGGGGAACGAGTTGTCCATCCCGACCTTCAAGTGGCGGTGAGGCCTGAAATTCCCAAAGACCAGGGGCTCACTGTGGAGGAGGTAAACAGAGCCCCCATCCCGCACCCGTCGCAAAAATACGAGGGTGAGGCGTTCGAGGCAAAGGATTACCGCACTCTACTTTGACATCCCAATGCTCTACAGGCGATAGTGAGGTACTACTCAGCCGGAGACAAATGCCTCACCCACCTCTGTCGAGAGTCCGAGAGGGCGCATCGTAGCGTCTACGGCCTGGGCGCTTGGAGCCAGGCTACCCTACCCCTCAAGCAGTACTTCGTGAACTTCTTAAAGTTTGTGGGGATAGCCCCCTTCCAGCTCTCCCCCAACGGCTATAGAGTGCTCGCGGGGATGTACATTCTGTATTGGAAGCAGAAATGGTCGGAGCCTTCACTAGCAGAGATTCTCTATTTCTATAGTTTCAAGACAACCCCTCAGAAGAAAGGTTCCAAACAAGATGGATATTATGCCCTGGAAAAGTATCCAGCTTCGTCACTCAACTACAAGGCTCCCCACCATAACGAGAATCATGGTTGGGACTACAAGGATGCCTTCTTCTTTATGAACGGCTTTCCAACTCGTGGTAATCCGACATTAATTCTCGACTTCGCCTAAGTAGGTGAGTATCTTTCCGAATGCGCTTATTCCTTGTCTCACTAGGTTCTTTTTGTATTTGATACTTAGTCATTTTCTTTTGAATAGGTCATTTCCGTCGAAATCCATAAGTCTAGCTCTTTGAGGATCACCTCCAGGTGATGAAAGCTCTTCCCGAATGGGATTTGGACCTTAGCGTCCTGGTACCAGAGGCGAATCTCATTAGGTCAGGGCTTCTCAACGTCGAATAACGAATAAGCAACCTGGAGTTGACCAAATACCACCAGTCCAAAAAGTCTCAAGAGTTGGCGTCTCGCCATATTAATTTCATAGAAGGGCTGGCCAAGACAGCGTTTCATAGGCGAGTGGCGGAGGAAAGGTTGGTGAATGCACGTGCCATAGAAGAGGCTCGAGAGGCCCAAGTGTATCGGGAGCTTGAGGAAGAGCTTCAGGCAAGTATGGAAGCTTCCCACCTAAACCCAGGTAAATCACCTCCCGCCCTGACATTTGCTTTCCGAGTAGGTGATAGGATAAGTCCTGAGCATGTTTGGGCTTTCCCAGCACTTCTTCGTTGTGGTCAAATATCACATCGGCATTGGATTAGGGAAGAATTCCAAGATAACTAGATCTCGTAGATGTTTATCTCCACCACCCTAGGAGGCAATCCACCTTTTCATGGGTTCGTACCCTTTGATCAAGTGACATCCTTGACCTCGAGCTGATTTTGCCAATATGGCACCAACATTAGCTGTGAGGCCAGGAATAGGCCAGGAATAGGATAGTACACCCTCACTGTTTGCACTGAGGCTCAACTAACGGTGAGCCTCCGAGTAGCCTATTTCATTGCATTGTCCTTGTGTAGAATGTATGCTAACTGTTTATCTTGTTCCTACAGCTCACATGGGATTGGCGGACATTGCTCGGTCTGCGTTAAGGTTAGGAGTGGCCCCTAGCTCTTCGACAGGAGAGGGGTCATCACGTCCTCGGGAGCAATTCAATCCCTCTCTTCCGACCAAGAGGAAGAAAGTTTCCACTCCCCCCGTGGAGCCCCTTGCAGTTGACTTATCCCCGGTGGTGGAGATCCTCTCCTCACCCGGGTCAGACGAGGCGATACAAGAGATAAGACCAGAGGAGGTCCCAGAACTAGACCAAGGGTTGGTTCACGACTCGGAGAAGAAGGCAATGCCACCCCAAGTCCTTCTCCTGGTGTATCCTGAGAAGTATGAGGGGGATTTGCTGGAGCAGTACAAGAGGATACATCAACACTTTGAAGCAAGGCTTGAAGAAGGCAACAAAGCCTTGCACGAGTTAGCCGAGGCCCTTCATCAACTCAAACCACCCCGAAAAAGGCCCATCATCCCTCCGATCGGTCGAGCCGATCTGGAGACCCTGTTCTCCACCAAGTTAAGAGACATTGTTGCCCCTCTCGCCGCCGAGTTCCTTCAGGGGGTCAGCTCCACTATGTGCGAGTTGACTGTCTGAAGCTTCTCCCAACTCGGTGATAGTAACGAGGCATCTCTTATGGCCTCGTGTCGGTATGCCTCTATTCGGGTAAGCTAATCATTCTCGTGTTTGAATTCAACTTAACAAGGTGTTATTGAGCTAACACATTTATTTATATATATTTTTTGTAGTTCTCCTTGGCCTGCCAACGCCTGGGAGACATTATGATGGTGAAGTCATATGAACTTCAGAAATCCCAGGACAGGATTGCCTCCCTTAAGGAAAGAACCAAGGGCTCTCGGGAAGAACTTGCCGAGCCAGAGATGCACTCGAGGCTGAGCGAAAATGCTTTCGGGATCTTGAGGATACCTTCCAGAATGCCTCCGAGGATGCACAATAGGCCAAAGGGGAAATGCAGGCGGCCGTCAAAGGCATGCAGCGAGCTCAGGAGAAGGCGAAGAAAGCTACAGCTGAGATTGCCCGAGTAGCCCTGGATAATTCCTAGCTTTAGGAGCAGGATAAGGAGGCTATCGACCAAGTTGATCTAGCCAAGAGGAAGACCCTCCAAGCCATGGAGATGAACAACTCTACCAGGTGTCAGGTGAAGAAGCTCAAACAGGAGACCGAGTCTATTACCAAGGACACCTTCTATATGGCCTGGTATCATAACCAAGACATGAACTTGGACTTCACCGAGGAACCCAAGAAGTACAAACTTCTTTTCAAAGAGCGCCTTTGAGCTTCTCAAGCTTCAGAGGCAACCCCAGTGGTCCCAACGGCTGAGACGACCCTAGTTGTCGAGGCGGCCCAAGCAGGCGGTGCCCAGTGGAGATTTGATCATTGAATTGGTGGCAAAGGTTCTCGAAGACTGATTATAATTTTTGCATTTGGGACTTTGTGCCATAAACTTATTGGGGTATAGACAAACAATCACTCGAGCCCCCAAGCACAGTTGTAGTTATTCACCCATTTACAAGTTATGTAGCTTGCCCTGCTTTTTATTTGACTTGGTTTTATGAATTCACCGTGACCTAACTTGTCACGAGAATAAGCACTCAAACAGTTTTAAATACTTGGTTCTATAAATTCAACGTAACATGAATGTCATGAGAACAAGAACTCAACCCATTTTAAACACTTGGTTCTATAAATTCAACGTAACATGAATGCCATGAGAACAAGAAATCAAATTGTTTTAAACACTCGGTTCTATAAATTCAACGTAAAATGAATGTCATGAGAACAAGAACCCAATGTGTTGCAAATACTTGGTTCTATGAATAACATGAATGTCACGAGAACAAGAACTCAACCTGTTTTAAACACTTGGTTCTATAAATTCAACGTAACATGAATGTCACGAGAACAAGAACTCAACCCGTTAAACACTTGGTTTCCACGTTTAGTCTCTTGTAGGCCCATAGTCTTAGAAGTAGCTTTGACGCAAAATTTACCACAGGTCTTCACTCACTATCTTATGTCCCTGCAATCCCAAGATTCGGGACTTCAGGGGTCATGGCACACGAAAACACCTGCCCCTCGAGTATGCACTACTCAAGAGGTGATGTTAATGAGACGCCCAGGTGTAGGCCACTTGGGTATTTGTTCGTATCACACAGATTAGGATTTGGTTATTACTCTCTGGACGCGCGTTGTCCTCGGGAGGTAACCTAAATTCTTAAGTCTGTGTTATACTGGTTTTTCTAGATATCAGATATAGTGATACTAAGGCGCTTCGCTCGTCGACTAGCCAAGCTTCCATATCACGGAATTCCCGAGGCCAAGTGTAGGGTACTCGGCCTTCTGTTCGCATCTCGAGACCAAGAGACTTAGTCAGAGCTCCTCGAGCTCGCTGTTCACGAGAGATAACAATAGTCTATTCTCGCGCTACTTGGGTTATCTAGCTCTTAGGTGTTAAGCTTAGTTCTGCCTGGAACAAGCTACCTTCTAGGCTAGACTTTATTAGTTTCCTAGGACTTTCTATTCTCGGGATGGCAATGCTAGGCTTACTCATCTTGGAAATTGAGAAGTTTAGTTTCCTAGATCGTTCCTTGTGAGGCGTAGTGTTACCCTAACTCTATGCCCCCCAAGTGATCAGAGACTACTCTGCAGTCACTTGTCCAGGCGGGCGAGTGCTCTAACACAACGTTAATAGAATATCACGAAAACTAAAGAACATAAGCAAAACAAACAAATTTCTTACCATGTTTTATATACAAGATTTCCATTACATGTGCCCGAAGGCTACAGGGGGTACTACAGAAATAAACAATGTTTGTTGCTCATACTAGTGGTTATACCTGCGAAGATGCTTGGCATTCCAGGCGTAAGGAATCAGCTCCCCATTAAGTTCGGCTAATTTATATGTTCTCGGACATACAACGCTCTCGACTTGGTATGGGCCCTCCCAGTTGGGTCCCAGCACTCCTGCACCGGGATCTCAGGTGGCGAAGAAGGCTCTTCGCAACACCAGGTCTCCGACCTCGAATTTTTCATCTTTCACTTTGGAGTTGAAATATTTGGCCACCTTCTACTGGTAGGATGCTACCCTTAGCTGAGAAGCTTCACATAGCTCCTCCACGAGGTTCAGGTACTCCCAAAGTAAAGCATGGTTCGTGGTCGAATCATACGTATACCGCAGGTGCGTGGAGATTCCTTCAACCCGGAGCATAGCCTCATATCCGTAGGCCATGGAGAAGGGAGAATGGACGGTGGAGGTACGGGCAGTGGTGCGGTAGTCCACAATGCCCTAGGCAGCTCCTCAGGCCAAGCTCCTTTTGCCTACACCGGCCTTTTCTTCAAAGTGGCCTTGAGTGTCTTGTTCACTGCTTCCACTTGGCCATTGGCCTGCGGATGGGCCACGGAAGAGAAGCTCTTGATGACACCATGTCATTGATAGAATTCCATGAACACTTCACTCTCGAACTACAATTCGCTGTCTGAGACTATCTTCCTCAGAAGCCCATATCGGCAAACGATATTTTTATGATGAAATCCAAAGCCTTTTCAGAGGCAATTGTGGTGAGCGGGTCGACCTCAACCCACTTCTTGAAGTAGTCGACAGCCACTATGGCATATTTCACCCCTCATTTCCCTGTAGGTAGGGATTCGATAAGGTCGATCCCCCAAACAGCAAAAGGCCATGGGCTGGTCATTTGAGTAAGCTCATTTGGAGGCGCTCGGGGGATGTTGGGAAAGCAATGGCATTTTTCGCATTTCTTAACGTAATCCATCGCATCTCCATTCATGGTGGGCTAGAAATACCCTTGTCTTAAGATCTTCTTGGAAAGGCTCTGCCCCCCAGCGTGATCTCCGCAGAAACCTTCATGTACCTCTTGCAGTATTAAACTGGCTTCTTACTTGGACATGCACCGATGCAAGGGAAAAGAATAGCCTCGTATGTAAATTCTATTATCCATAATTATGTACCTTGACACTTGGTACAGCAACTTCTGAGCTGCCTTCTTGTCTTGGGGCAACTCCCCAGAGACGAGGTATTTAACTATTGGCTCCATCCACCCATCTTGAGGTTGTACTGATTCCACCTCGTCTGGAGCCGAGATACTCAGAGTCTCCAAGTAGTCAACGGGGACCACATTGATTAATTCGGCGTCTTCGGTCGTGGCCAGCTTTGCCAGGCCATCCGCATTAGAATTTTGCTCCCGTAGCACCTGCTGAATAGTGAAACTTTGGAAATTGTGCAGCATTTCTTGAGCCTTTGCCAAATATGCTGCCATATTTGATGCCCAGGCCTAGTATTCTTCGAGAACTTGGTTCACCACGAGTTGGGAGTCGCTGAAGATCTCGAGTCCTTCAGCCTTGAGTTCCAGTGCCACACGAAGCCCAGCAATTAAGGCTTCATATTATGCTTCGTTGTTAGAGGAGTTAAACCAAAAGCGAAGAGAACTATGCACCCTATGCCCCTCAGGGGAAACAAAAATAAGTCTTGCCCCGGTGCCATTCTTGTTCGAAGACCCATCCACAAACAATTTCCATGTTGGTCCGACCGCTGGGGTGCACTCAGTTCTCTCCTAATTCCCGGTGCACTCGGTGATGAAATCGGTGAGTGCTTGACCCTTTATGGCACTCCTTGGGTGGTAGGTGATGTCGAACTGACTTAACTCCACTAACCACTTCAAGAGCTTTCCCGATGACTCAGACTTCTAAAGGATTTGTTTGAGTGGGTGGTTCGTGAGGAATTTAATTGGATGCACCTAGAAGTATGGCCTTAGCCTCCGAGAGGCAACCATTACACAAAAGGTTAACTTCTCCATCAGCGGGTACCTAGATTCTGCCTCGAGGAGTCTTTTGCTGACATAATAAATGGGGTGCTGAATGCGGCTCTCTTCATTTACCAACGCGACACTGATGGCATCGTCCGAAATATCCATGTAGAGCAGGAGAGGTTCTTTGTCCACTAGCTTGGATAGGATCGGAGGGTTTTCTATGTGCACCTTGAGCTATTGGAATGCCTGTTTGCACTTCTCTGTCCAGTCAAACCTCTGACTTCCTCGGAGAACATTGAAGAAGGGGATGCACTTGTTCGTTGCCTTGGAGACAAAACGGCTCAAAGCTGCAATCCTTCCTATCAGGCTTTGAACATCTTCATGCTTCTAGGGAGAGGGAATTTTGATTAGAGCCTTAATTTTTTTGGGGTTCGCCTCAATCCCCCGAGCGCTCACGATAAAGCCTAGGAAATCGTCGGAGGTTGCCCCAAATGTGCACTTTTGGGGGTTGAGCTTCATCCCGAACTGGCGGAGCACCACAAAGACCTCAGTCAAGTCGCCAACGTGATTTGGACGGTCCGGGACTTAACCAACATATCATCCACATAGACCTCCATGTTCTGCCCTAACTGGTTTTTGAACATTTTGTTAACCTGCCTTTGGTAAGTGGCGTTAGTATTCTTCAACCTGAAAGGCATCACGATGTAATAATAGACACCTTTGTCAGTTCAAAAGCTAATGTGCTCCTGATCGGCGATGTGCATGGATATTTGGTTATATCCCGAGTATGCGTCCATAAACGATAGCAACTCGTAATTAGAGGTGGCATCAACCACTTGGTCTATCTTGGGGAGTGGAAAACAGTCCTTTGGACAAGCCTTGCTTCTGTTGGACGGGAGCAAAGCTAGGGTCGACATTCAAGGCATGGCATATGATCATCGGATCAATGCCAATCATGTCAGAATGCGACCATGCAAACACGTCTTGGTTTTCTTGGAGGAAAACCACCAATGCCTCACGGACTTCCATTTTCAAGCTTCCCTCAACTTTTACTTTCCTGTCGGGAGTGGAGGTATTGATAACTACCTCTTCTATTGGTTCAATTGACCTCCACTCTTGAACCATTGGGTCTAACTCGTCAGGCCCCAAGTCTTGTACAACTTGTACCTCTGAGGTCTCAAAGTTCTCGGGACCTTCCTCCTTTACCATCATCACGAGAGCCTTGAGGGAGACATTGTAGCACTGTCTCACCTCTTTCCGGTCACCACGGACTGTGCCGATACCTGCACCCATGGGGAATTTCATGCACAAATGACGGATGGAGGTGACGACCCCAAACTCCACCAGTGTTGGTCGTCCCAAAATGGCATTGTATGCTGAGGGACAGTCCACCACGATGAAGGTGCAATATTTTAAGGCTTGGCGAGGTACCTCTCCAAGCGTCACAAGAAGCTTTATCTGCCTCATCAGGATGAGGGCTTCTCCCACGAACCCGTAGAGTGTCGAGGCACATGGGAACAAGTTTTTCAACCCTATCTTCTCGAAGGCTGACTTAAATAGGATATTCACCGAACTCCCGTAGTCCACTAGAATCTACGCCACCATTTTGTTGGAGATTTGGCTCTCAATCATTAACGGATCATGATGAGAGAAATGCACTCTCCGAGCATCGTCTTCGGAGAATGTTATGACTTGTTCAGTCATTCGTGGCATTTGGGCAGGTAGTTGGGCTAAAGCCATTACCTCATCATCGTGGTTCAAAGCTCACGCATATCCGTTCTACAAGCTTCGTGAGGTGCCCCCCAAGTGAGGTCCTCCTGAGATGGTTTCTACCCTCCCATTCATCGGAGGGCCTTGGGCCATTGGATGTTGGGGAACCACAGGAGCCACCGCTGGGGCCTACGATGCACCAGGTAGGCTTGACGTGCTCCACCCTTAGCATAATTACGGAGGTTCCCCCATTTGATGAGATTATCAATCTCATCTTTGAGTTGACGACACTCATTGGTGTGGTGCCCTATGTCATTGTGGAAACGACAGAATTTTTCAGAGTCATGCCTATCCATGTCTCTTTAGATGGGTTGTGGCTTTCTGTAATGAACGTGTTGTGCTGTGTCCACAAAGATGTTCTCTTGGGATTCCACCAAGTCAGTGTACTTTGAATACTGTGAGACGTACTTCTCGCTTGATGAAACTCCCTTCTCGGGTTGTGTGGTTCCACTCCCCCTAGGTTTGCGACCCTTACCCTTCCCTTCGTGCCTTGCGCCATTGGGATCTCTACTGGATTCAGCCGGCTTGGATGGGGCAACAACTCCAGCACTGAATGCAGGCTAAAAAGCATTGTATCCAGTGGGTGTTGCCCCGAACCTAGCCAGAGCCATACCATATCTAGGAGCAGACATGGTGCTGTCACTGGAAGAGGTGGCGCTCAGGCTAGGTTGGGCTCCCAACAAGCCCTGCTAGATGTGAGCATAGGGGGAGTATTGGATCCCCAAGGCCATGGGGCCAAGTGTGACTGACGCAAGGAAAAGGGCGGATGCTCCAAATGCCCCAATCTAGACGTCCTCCCAACTGATGTATTATTGTGCTTGATGAATGAAGTCGTTGAGATGCCCGCATCCCCTTCGCTAGAGATCATCCTAGAGTGGGGATCCTACACGTATGCCAGCCTACTACGCCATCAACTGTTGTCCATCATCGACTCTCTTAGTTCTCGTTTCTTCTTCTTTGAAGCGTTTGAGGTAGGCCTTGAGGGTCTCGAAAGGTCCTTGTTTGATGTTGGCCAAGGAGTTGACCTCAAAGCTTACCTTCTGAATTCCTATGAACTGTCTTCGGAAGGCGGATGATAACTGTTTCCATGTCTGAATGGACCCTGATCGGAGTTTCTTAAACCATTCATATGTTGGTCCTGTCAGGGTGAGTGGGAACACATGACACTAAGTGTCGTCGGAGACACAATGCACCGACATTAACCTGTTGAACTTGGACAGGTGGTCCATGGGATCCCAACAACCATAATAGGATGGTATGGATGGCATTTTGAATCCTAGAGGTAGCGGGGCCTTGACAAGGTGAGGAGCGCATGGCTCTACCTCTTCATCTTTCGAGTCAAACTCATGGCCTTGTCGCCTGGCCATTGTGAGCATTATCCGCTTCAAGCTTTCTAACTCTACACGGAGCGGGTCGCGATCCCGGTTGATGCTCTGAGACGAGTAATCTCTTCTCCAAGCGTTGAGATTTTCTTGGAGATCCCACGGGCATTTTCCAGCAGGCTCGCATACTCCTGCCTTATTGCTCCTTCAAGCATTGAGGTTGGCTCATAGGTCGGCCTGTCTTCAAAATGCACCATATTTTCTGGACAAGCCACTTCAGTCTCTCCATCAGACTCGTTTTCACTTACCGAGATACTGATGCCCCATTCTCAATTTTGTGGGGCATTCCTCGGGAAGATTCATTGGCCGTTGTTCCTATGGGATTGGTTAGGTCTTGAAGGGAGACCAACTCTAGGCCTCGCGCGATCCGTATGGGTGCGTCGGGGCAGAACGCCTCGAGCTCCACGATCGCTGACTGTCTGGCGATGTCCTTGGGCCCTTGTCTCATTATCTTTACCAGCCTATTGCGGAACCTGGTGGCCCTCGGGCTCTTGACAGGCCTTCTTATGCTTTGAAGCAGGGTTATCCTATGCATTTCTCTTTCCATGGTTCTGCGGTGGCATTGAGGCTCCAACTCCTGCTGGGTGGCCGATGGGCACCCCAGCTGGCGGGTCTCGCGCCTCTGCAGCCGGGTGTTCGGGAGGTACATCAGCTGTGTTGATAGGTGGCACTCCAACGGGGTGCACAGGTGGCATGCCTGTTGGGTGCTCAGTTGATACATTGCCATTGGGGTCCACTCGCAACCCCTGGGCTGCAAGAGTGTCCTTTATGGCAAGTATCATCTCGTGAAGGGCATCAATGTTACCTTCTTGAGCATCAATTTTTTGTTGTTGGGTAGCCACCTGCTCACAGAGCACCACCACTTCCAGCGTCTCTTCTGTCTCCATGGGCTGAGGATATTCGTCCTCATAATACCCTTGGTCAGCATCATTATCTTCATCGTCATATTTGGCGTACTCATCGTAGTCTTCCATCATCTCAGGTGCGTCTTGAGGTGGTTGCCTACTGGGTTCCCCTCCTTCAACTCCGGTAGGAGGGAGCACCTCATCTGTAATGTTTCTTCGTGTAGTCACCATGATTGTGAATGTTTCAAATGCTTTCTTCAAGCTCTCAATGAAAGCACCAAAATGTTGACTGTCTTTTTCGCTATCAATCTTAATAAGAGAGATTAAAGAAATAAACTGTAAGAATGCAAGGATTTTTACTAGGTTCAGGTTATAAAAGAACCCTAGTCCACGATTCTCTAGTATTAAGAGGATTGTAAGCTTGTGATTGCAAGCTCCTATGGTGTATTCTCAGGCAGCGTTCAGATTGCTCTGAATACAAATAGTTTCTCTCTAAAATAGTAATCCATTTACAATGAGACTCCCAACCCTATTTATAGATGTTGGGTCATTAATACTAATCATAAGTAATTAATACACATTCTTCCCATTACTCGGGGATTAATACCAATTCAATGCACTGGGCTGCATTGAATAGAGACCAAGGCCCAAACGAGATTTGCGGGGCCCACTGCCGAAAAACACGTACTTTATAGGGAACATGCCCCAGGTAATGTAAAGGTGTGATGTAAGTATTTCCATGTTAGGCGGCATAATGGGTGTGCGAATTGTCGAGTCGTATGCTCGACAACACTGTTGACGGATCGCCCATAAAGGTTGTCAGACGATCATCTGACTCTGAAAACTTGCATTTACTGACACGTTGAGCCTTATCTTAGGTCCAAGAACTAGAACCTCGGACCTGGGAGGCGATTGATAGACAAGAGCCCTCGCCTTAATTGTCTGAGTTGGAGAACTTTCAGCTCCGAGAACGAACATCGACGATTAACTTACTAAGGCACCCACGGCCCACTGTCAAAGACAAGGTCTCACCTAAGAGGACCCTTGCTCCGACTAGAGGCCTCGGGCAGATACATGCCCCGAGGATATCTATGGACGTCCAAACCAGTTACTGGGGGTTGCCATGTGTCGGAGGTGAAAATATGGACAACAGATGATAAGATTGTCTGGAAACGTATAGCATGTGTTTGGTTGTGCAAAAACTTATTTGATCAGATTTTTGTTAACTAAATTTTGGTTAAACGCATGAATCTTATACATTATTTTTTAAAAATTAATATGAAAATTATAGTAAACTATGTTGTGATAATTATATTCTTAATATTTATAATTTAAATTAATTATATATAAATTCAACAAACTCAAATATGTTTGATAATTGATATTATAAATTTTTTTCATAAATATCCAACAAATCAAAACTAATTATTTTAATATATATATATTTAGAATAAACTATGTTGGAAAGTGGTCAATTTAATTTGCAATTCATCATAAAAAAATTATTAAAAAAAACTATGTTGTGAAATGTTCATATTTAGAATAAACTATATTAGAAAAATCATAAGAAAATAATTATGGTGATAAATGAAATGTATATATTAGGTTAAAAATATTTAAATTAATTCTGTGGGGGCTATTGTATAATGATTAATGGGAGTATTTAAAAGAGATTCACATAAAATATTATTTTTATCTCAAAAATATCATTTTTGCAGTTGCACGGAATATTTTTCTTTTTTACGGCGTTAGGAAAATAATTTCGTCTATATACGGTGTTTTTTTCTCTATCGCAACTTGTCGAGCTCAGGTGACACTTGCCGAAAGAGACTGAAGATGAAACAAAACTTTTCTCAATGCGTACCCAAGCACCTGCTGTGCTCACTGTGCTAGTCCCAAACTTTGAATATTCCTAAATACGATCGATATGTCTCAGTAGAGATTTAATAAATGACAGTGCAGTAATGTCAGTAGCCACCACAAAGAGTCAAACTCATATAGATCTTGGATTGAGCCTCATTTCCTCGTATATGATTTCTTCCATTCATCTTCCTCACCATCAATATTTAAGATATCAACTTTTGTTGGTTTATATAAATATATTTTTATATGATGATGTGATATGGGCTCTGTCGATGTCTGGTCACGTCTACAATAAGATGATGTGATGTAGTGGCACGCTGCAAAGTGAGGGAGGAAGAAGACTCTTAATTAACTGCCCAATTTCACACTCGAAAGCTATGATTGCGTACTTATGTTCAAAAGTCATTCTAGTACACATATGTATAGACTAAAATTAAAAGGTTGTAAAAGTAAGATAGATAAGAATTATGTATACACTAAAATTGAAATGGTGTATGTATATACATATATAGGAACCCAATTCTCAGTCTCAATTATTAGTGTACATTTTCTCTCATAATTAGTCTAATGACAAGCTTATTTAACACTTTCAATTTATATATGAAGTATTTTCTTGGTTGATTTTTGGACTTATGTTAGTATAATTTATGTTTATTTTTGGTACTTTAGGTCATTTTTGGTATATTTGTGCTATTTGGTAAAATAATTTTAGTTGATTTTTTAGTTTATTTTGAGTATATGTATAGTTTATGTTGGGTTGATGTCTAGTTAATATTTAATTGAGTACATCTTTTGTTAATTTAATTTAATTTAGTTTATATTGAGTTTATTTTTTGTATGTTTTATTATGTCTTATCTTGATGTCTAGTTGTGCATTTGATCTAAAGTATATTTTAGGATGACATCGACTTAATTTTGTATTTTTAGTGTATTTTTTGTAAATATAAATTTTCAGTTTCTTTATTGTTGTTGCGTGAGTTTATTTTAGGTATATTTTTAGTTTTCTTTGAGTATATTTTAAGTTGATGTTTAATTGATTTTTAATTGAATAAATTTTTAGTTTTTCTTGACACATTTTACAATACAGTCAAAAGCAATGTTGTTTTTTTTTTTGTTATTATTTTAGGTTTATGCTCTTATATATATTTTTAGTTTATTTTTATTATGTATGTAATATTAGTAGACACTGGTCCACACAACACAAAAAAGCACACAAAGTAAACTCAAAATAGAATATTATATTGTTGCATGTTAAAGAGCACAGTTATGAAAATTTATATTCTAAATAATTGTTAGTTCTAAGTAGTAGATTTGTGTATGTTGAGCCTTAATTTTTTCAACGACATGAAGTCAAGTAAAACGATAAAAACGATAAGAAAATCAAGACAAAAGATAAATGATACCAAAGATTTATAGTGGTTCGGCCTGAGAAAATGGTAATAACCTACGTCCACTTAGTGTTCTTATTGATGTAGAATCCCAACACTGTGATCAATGAACTAGGATTCACGAGTTTCACAAGCTTCAAGATGAATACAATTTTGGTGGATAAAAACACTATAATTCTCTATAAGAATTCCAAAGTCCAAAAGTCCCCTCTCTTAAGCCATTTGATTCTTATTTATAGGCTCAATGAGTTCTACATGGGCCGATGGGCCTTAATTACATTTAATACAGGTGTATCTAAATAATAATTGAAATCACAATTATTACATCAATGCGAAATTACATATCTGTCGAAAACATCTGAAATACTGCGACTGGATTGGTTGCCATGAAATATGCCGTCTGCTGAGTGAACTCTCTTCTGGTTAATGGTCGAACAAATCGTACTCACTTAAACGGTCACGTGTATCATATGTGCTTGTTAATTCTGCCACGTCATCAGGTAAATCTTTTTTTTTGGTAAACATTTGCACCCCAAGTTTATTTACTGCGACTAACATATAATAAACTTAATCGACCAACTCGCCGTCTGACTTGTCACATCTGTCAGCGCCTTGTTCGAAAAAGTAAATAATAATGATTGTTGCAGTTTCCCAAAGACGTCTTGACAGCTAACACGATTTCCCACACATCGAAAACTTACCCCCATCATTACCTCTATTACTATGCCACGATCAGTATAAAAAAATCACTTGCCTCATTTTTTACTTTTTACCAAATCTCTCTCTCTCTTAAGAACTCCGAAGAAAAAATCTTCAAGAGAAACCCAGAATCCTTCAACAATTTGAGACGTGCCTGACCTGCCCTGAACAACAACATCTGCAACCTCTCTGCAATCTGCCACTCATGTAAGTTCCTTGATCCCTCAATCTCTGTTATATCGTGAAAAATATATTTTTTGAGTTTTCTGGTATTCGGGTATGAGATTTTGAATGCTCTTGAGAAAAAATTTCAGGGTGATCGGGTTCATAGCCAGAAACATGATAGGACAGGAGTTTTAAGTGGTAAAAACAATAAGTGGGGCTTAAAAATCAACGTGGGAATTAAGAATATTGTTTTAGGGCTAAAAATCGAAGTAAAAATTTGATTTTTATACTTCTAGAAAAATATTTGCTTTTCCCGCCTGTTTTCATAGTTGAAAAGTTTTTCTGAAAAAACTTTTCACTTCCACTTTTTGATCCATCTTTTCAAACTGCTCGTATGCTTTTAGTGTTTTCGTTAGAATGTTGCTGGTCATATAAAAACTTAACTTTTATATATGAGCAACATTATCCCAACGTTTCCACTTATTCTATCTGTTGGCCGTAGATTCTCATCTCCTATTTTATGTTCTCAAATATTCATGCACGATCCTTGGGGAGGTGAGAGGCCAATGGACGACTGTTTGAGGATCAAGAACAACTGTCACTACCGTTTTCAAAAGTACCATTTTCACAACAACACCCAGCGACTAGCCCTCCGACCAATCAACCAAACATGGGTCGCGGAAAATACACTACTCTTAGAAAAAAGAAAACAACCAGCTCTCCTTCTAACCAGCCTGCCCCTCGCACTGAGGACCCTTCTACTAACCCTCAGCCTATAAATACTGCACCACCAGAAATCCAGCCCAAAGCCTGACCTCGCGTTGGCCTTAGGCCAGACGTAAACTGGTACGCTGTGCCTCCTAGCATCATATCGGCTAGGACGTTGACTAACTATCTCAAGAAGAACGAACTTCCTGGGATAACCTTAGACAAACCTTCACCCAACCAGAGGGCAAACATGCCTGGGGGATCCTTCAGCGCCTGGTCGAGGTACCAAATTGAGGCAGGGGCAATCTTACCCCTGCACGGATTTTTCCAAGGAGTGGCCAATTACTTCGAGGTCGCTCCTTTCCAAATTACCCCAAATGGATATAGAGTACTATCAACACTCTATATCCTTTACAACCATAAAAAATGGCTTGTGCCTACACCGCACGAGATCAACTGCTTGTTCGATCTCAAGTCCAACCCCAACCACAACAACACGGGGTTCTTCCACTTCTAACATCAAGATTCTGCTCGTACCTTTCTGAGCGACGTCACCTACAAATACAATCTAGGAAAGTACTTCTAGGAGTATTTCCTTACGACAGACCTGGTCGCAGATAACCTGGCCTTCACTCGAGGAGGTAAATTTCTTAATTACATATCGTGTACTTTCTGCTAGTTTGTTTTTGTTTCCCTTCGTCCTTAGAACCTTGATGTTACATCTAGGTCCATGGAATCGACCAGATCCCACTCGAGAGATGGAGATATGGGTCGCATCCCTGGCCAACTTGGCGAATATCAAGAAAAGCGTCAAGGAGCTGGTCACAGAAAGTAACCTGAGGTTGGTCGGCCTCTTGGCTCCTCACCAAGAAGTGAGAGAGTCCATCACGGGGAGTGCTACTGGAGAGGCAGTCCCTGAGCAGCAACAGGATGTGTCGCAACCCCCGAGACGGCGGGCAACAAGAGTGACCATCCGGGAACCCTCCGATAACCCCCAAGCTGCCATTGCCCCTACCCCATCATGGGAAGGGAAAACAAAAACTCCCAGAGTACACCGAGCCTGTACTCGAATCTTCCGACAAGAACGGTACTGACTTCTCACTTTTAGATAACTTGCCTATTCCCTGTCATTTATTTGATGGGGACGGTAACTTTAGATTTACGATCAGTAATTTAGATTCAGACTTCTTCGAGGCAGAGAGTGAGTGTAGCAGTAGCTCGATAAATAATGTATCGACTAGTAATAATAGCTCGGGTATACTACTTAGAATTTCATTTCCCTTTATTCCCTTGCATTTTTTAATAACTCAAATTATGATGTTTGATCGTTTGTTTCCATCTTGCAGTCATGCCTTCTGGAGAAGCTTTTGATCTGTACGCTGACGATGATGCTCCTCTGAGCAGAAAGAGAGCGAGCAGAAAGCATCCTGGGGAGAGCAGCAGTAATCCTGCCACGAAGAAGACTCGAGCAGAGGATCCACCAGCACCTCCTGCTGCGCCCACTCCTTCTAAGAATACAACGCCTTTTCCTCCTCCTCTCAATAACCTTCCTTCCAAGTAGGCAAGGAAAACTTCAACAAGCGACCTGCTGAATGTCGCAAATGCCACTCAGGAGAGGATACAAAGGCTTTCACGGCACTGTCGTAGCCAGGAGGTCTTCTTGCACCTCCCTCCGCTACTGCACACCCAAGTCATCAGCCACGGGCTGTATAAAATTCTTAGCGTAAGTTTTCCTTCTTTCTTTAACTAAACAGCATTTTCTTTCATTGCCTCTGACTGATTTACTGTTCTTTTTTTATTCGCAGGGTATCCTCACAATGGGGCATGGTTATCGCCGTGCTGAGGAGTTCGAGGCTAAATTTGTCGAGGATGTCAAGGCTGTCGAGGCCAGATACACCGAGCAGTTGAAAACGGTCGAGGAGAAAATGGCCGAGCAGTTGAAAATGGTCAAGGAGAAATATGTTGAGCTGTTGAAAGCGGCTGAGGAGAAAGCTACTAAACTGGGCGAGAATCTGAAGAACCAGCAGGAGGCCTTGGTTAAAATTACTGAGGCCAAGGAGAAGTATAAGGAGGATTCGGTGCTGAATTTCAAAGAGGCCTCCAAACTTCAGGATGACCTGGTGATCAGTAGGAAATAAACTGTCGAGCAAGAGGAGTGCGCTAACCAGCTCGAGGAAGCCAACGCTCGCAACCTGGAAAAATATAAGGGAGCGGCGTTCAAATGCTTCTACCTATTCTGGAAGAGCAACCCAGGGGCCAACTTCGACTACCACCCAGAGCATATGAAGCAAGCTAAATTGGCCAAGTGTGTGGCACGCTTGGAAGAAGAGAAGAAAGCTCAGGAATCTACTGAGATCTCTTTGGCGACGGGCACTGAAGGCGTCGAAGAGGATGCTGGGATCACAGTCGTCCAACATCCCCAGCAAGATCCTCCAGCTACTCCTGCCGCTCAATAACTTTATTTATTTATTTTTATTTGTAACTAGGACATATGAACCACGGTTCGTGATGTCAAGACAATTTTCGCTGCGTAGGGCAGCTTTCTTTTAATTAATAGTTACATCCAAGTAGCAACTGCTCATGGTGTAACACACTTCTATTTTGACATTATAATATTTGGTTTTTATTATAACATCTGCTTGCATGACCGAACTTAGCATAGCACTTTTCTTTGATTTTACAAAATCCAAAAATTTTGAAAAATACTCTTTAAGTGTCGTAGTATGCTTTCCCTTATTTTGCTCGTGTGTTTACATATGCTTGTTGATATGCTTTGCTTGCTTATTACTTTATATACCCCCCAAGTGATTGAGGAGCTTAAGGTCCTCAGTCACTTGCCATGACCAAGATCTGTTCGAACATTACTGCTCATAATAAATACTTATAAAAAAATGATAATATAGCAAAACAACACACGCAATGAGCAAATATTTGTAATAAATACAATAACTGGCAAGAATAACTGGCTGTGCATAGTTCCTTTTATTTCTCGTAATAAGTGGACAAAATCAGGTCTGTACGAGTGATCAAAAATTGATCTTACACTTGTAAGCGACCAGTCATTTAATGAACCAGCTCTTATTCATAAACTTGTAAAAATTGAAACTAATATAAGCCAGTTCTTTCTCTCGTACTTTAGAATTAAAATACTGAGCCACCTTTTGCTGATAAGTTGCCAGTCAAAGTTGACCTTGCTCACATCTTTCATCGACCAAATCCAAAGACTCCATCAATAACTGATCGTTAGTACTCTGATCGTATGCCAACCTTCTATGCGATGGTCAACAAGCAACATGGCTTCATATCCATAGGCCAAAGAAAATGGAGTATGGCATGTTGTTGTTCGATGGGATGTTCTATACGACCAAAGGAATTTTGGTAGTTTTTTTGGCCATTCCCTCTTTTCTTCTTTGAGCCTTTTCTTTAGGGTGTCCTTCAGGGTCTTGTTGATAGCTTCAACCTATCCATTTGATTGCGGATGAGCTACCGATGAAAAACTCTTGATAATCTCATGCCTCTCACAAAAATCGGTGAAAAGATCACTGTCGAATTGTGTCATTATCAGAGACAATTTTTCTTAGTAACCCATATCGACACATGATGTTCTTGACCACAAAGTCTAATACCTTCTTGGATGTTATCATCGCAAGTGGCTGAGCTCCGGCCCACTTCGTAATGTAGTCCACAACAACTACTGCATACTTGATATTCCCCTTTCCTGTGGGCAAAGATCCTATCAAATCAATCCCCCATACTGTGAACGGTCATGGGCTTTGCATCTATTTGAGCTCATTTTGGGCTGCTCGAGGTATTTTAGAGAATCTTTGACACTTGTCGCATTTCCGCATAAAATCCATGGAGTCTTCATTCATGGTAGGCCAGAAGTATCCTTGCCTTAGGATCTTTTTTGACAAACTCTTTCCCCTAGCATGATCTTCGCCAAAACCCTCATGGACTTCTTGCATTAGTTCCTTGGCCTTTTCCTTTAAAACACACACCTTAAAAGTGGCATCGAGTACCCTCTTCTGTATAAAACTCTGTCGACCAGAATGAATTGAGCCGACTGCCTCTGGAGGTTCCTTGCTTTGTTTCTTTCTGTTGGCAATACGCCTTGCTCAAGGCATCTAATGAAGGGCATCATCCATGTGTCTGTCGCTTGGATCACCATTGAAGACTCTTCTACTTGAATGCTTGGTGCTAAAAAATGCTCAACCAGTACTATGTTTAAGGTGTCAGCATCTTTTGCACTTGCTAACTTGGCCAAAGCATCAGCATTTGAGTTCTGATCATGAGGTACTTGCTGGAGGGTATACTTTTCGAAGTGTGTCAATAAGTCATTTGCTTTTTTCAAATAAGCAGCCATCTTAAGAACTCGGGCTCGATATTCTCCAATAATTTGATTAACCACTATCTGGGAGTCACTGTAGATCTCAAGCGACTTTATATCCATGTCCCTGGTTAATCTTAATCATGGGAGCAGAGCTTCGTATTCTGCTTCGTTATTGGACGTTGTAAAGTCGAATCTAATTGCACAATGGAATCGATGTCCTTCTGGCGTGACTAAGATGAAACCTGCTCTAGCATTGTGCACGTTGGAAGAGCCATCTACGAACAATTTCCACGAAGGAGCTTGACTTTGGAGTTCAGACTCCTTAATCGGCTCGGTATCCTAGATTCCAGTGAATTCCGCGATAAAGTCTGCTAGAGCCTGTCCCTTCACAGGTGCTCATGGAGAATAGGAAATATCGAATTGCCCAAGTTTGACTGCCCGTTTCAATAATCAACCGGCAGCTTCTGGTTTCTACATTACATGCCGTAATGGCTAGTCGGTGAGTACCACGATGGAGTGAGCTTGAAAGTATGGTCGCAGCTTTCTAGAGGCCAAAATCAAGCAATAGGCTAATTTCTCAATAGGCGGATACCGCAACTCTGCTCCTACTAGCCTCTTGCTTATATAATACATAGCTTTTTGGACATGGTCCTCCTCTCTGATCAAAACTGCGCTAACAGTATATTCTATGACTGCCAAGTAGATGAACAAAGTTTCTTTTTTGACCGGTTTGGACAAGATCGACGGTTGTGACATATGAGACTTTAGCACCTGAAAATCCTGCTCGCACTCTTCTGTCCATTCAAACTTCTTGTTTACCCTAAGTAGAATAAAAAATGGAACGCACTTGTCCGTTGATTTAGAAATGAATCTACTCCAAGCGGCAATCGTCCCAGTGAGACTTTGAACATCTTTAATTTTGGTAGGCGACTTCATCTCGATCAGGGCATTGATCTTTTCGGGATTAGCTTCGATACCTCGCGAGTTTACTATAAATCCCAAAAAATTTCTCGATCCGACATCGAATGAACACTTGAGGGGATTTAGCTTCATCTGATATCTATTCAAGATGTTGAACCATTCTCGCAAGTCCCCAATGTGCTCTTCTGCCTTCTTCGACTTGACCAGCAAGTCATCGACATATACCTCCATGTTAACACCAATCAGCTCTTTGAACATATGGTTGACCAGTCGCTGGTAAGTCGCACCAGCGTTTTTCAAACCGAAGGGCATTACTTTGTAACAGTAAAGCCTTGTATCTGTTCAAAAGCTAGTGTGATCCTCATCAGGTGGGTGCATAATGATCTAATTGTACCCAGAGTATGTGTCCATGAATGATAGAATTTCATGTCATGATGTAGCATCGATCAGCTGGTCAATCCTAGGGAGCGGGAAACAATCCTTCGGGAAGGCTTTATTGAGGTATGTGAAATCAACGCATGTCCTCCACATGCCATTCGTCTTGGGAACTAGTACAGGATTAGAGACCCAAGATTGATAAAACGCTACCCTGATGAATCTGTTTTCCTTTAGTTTCTTGACTTCATCTTTTAACGCCTTCGATTTGTCTTTGTCAAGGAGCCTCCTTTTTTGTTGCACTGGTGGAAAATTCTTGTCTATATTTAAGACATGGTTGATAACTGATGGATCAATCCCAACCATATCTTTATGTGATCAGGCAAACACCTCCTGGTTCCTTTTTCAAAATTCCACCAGTTTCTTCTTCGTTGTTGTCTCTAAGTTTTTTCCGACTTTCACAAACCTGGTCAGATATGCCTCTTCAAGTTGGACCTCCTCGAGGTCCTCCACTAGTCCTACACTCTCTTAAAAATCCCCAAAGCGAGGATCTAAGTCTCTATCCTCACTTTGGGAAACACCCTATATGGTGACTTGTTCACCTGATTGGGCTTGTACTTCATTCTCCAACATCAACCTTTTTTCAACTCTTTCCCCCGATCCACCTCTTTTTGCCTTAGTAATAAAGTAATTATAACATTCTCATGCTTCACGCTGGTTTCCCAACACGCATCCCACTCCTACGTCGGTTGGAAACTTCATGGCCAAGTACTAGACCGAGGTCACGACTCGCAGATCGACTAAAATAGGTCTTCCAATCACAGCATTGTACGTAGAAGGACAATCAACTACTATCAAAGTAGTGAGTAATGTCCTGTTTGTAGGTGCAGTCTCTGCTATGACTGGAAGCCTGATCAACCCTGTTTGGTTGCTTGGCTCCAAATCTTGCACTGATAACTTCATTCTCTCCAGCGAAGATTTGTACAGAATATTGAGTGAGCTCCCTGTATCCACCAATACTTGTTTAACCATCATATTAGCAATCTGGACATCTATGGCCAGAGGATCCGAATGGGGAAATCGGACATGCTGAGCGTCAAGCTCAGATAAAGTTATCGGTTCTTCTTCTGTTCGAGCTTTTTTGGGAGTTTGCTCCTCTACTTTCAGCATTTCAATGTCTTGGTCATGACTTAAGGTTCGAGCCTTCACCTTGCCTTCCCACTATCACCCGCCAGGTGTGGGCCATCGTAGATGGTCAGCAATGTACCAGCAACTTGAGCTGGTTGCAAAGGAGGCGAGCGTTGGAGTACAAGTGCTTGCTCGTTGCCTCCTTGAGCCTCTCGTTGAGAACCTCCAGCTACTCGCACATACCTCCTCAGGTGTCCTTGCATAATAAGGAACTCAATCTCATCCTTGAGCTAGTTGCACTCGTTGGTGTCATGACCATAGTCGTTATGAAAATGACAAAACTTGGCTGTATCTCTCTTGGAGATATCTTTCCTGATTGGAGTTGGTCGCCTAAAGGGAACAGTGGTGTTAGTGTCTTGGTACACTTTTGCTCTGCTATCGAATAGGGTCGGGTAATTGGTGAACCTCGGCTCGTATCTCTTACTTTTAGGGCGCTTGTTCTCAGATGTTGACGGCTCGTGGTTCGCCCTTTTCCCTCCATTTTCCCATTATTTTTGTCATTGCCATTGGGTTTCCTAGAGCCATTGGCGGCTTTGGTGGGTGATAACTCTACAAATTAGAGTTATTTTACCATATTTTATATGCTAATTTTTGCTTAGTTCTTGAGTTTTTAATTAACTTATTAAGTTTTAAAGTAATTTTGAATTTATTAGTCTTATTTCGATTTTATATAATTTTGTGTGTTCTTATAGTTGTTTTGTTGTAAAATATTGTAGTTAATTATTTGAATTAATGTTGTTTAGTTTGAGGTAAAAAAAAATGTTGTTTTAGTGAAACTAAATGTTCAATTAAATTAAGTTTTAATTAATATTTTCAATGAACTAATATGATTTATTTTATAATTGAAAATATTTGAATTTGATTTAATTTATGTTTCTTTTGTTAGGGATTTTGGTGTATTTTTGCTCTTAAAAAGCAAGCAAAATAAAGAAAGAAGAGTGGCATTTGTGAAAACTAAATAGAAAAATTGGCACAAGGCCATCTCCTTCAGCAGGCCCACTCCAAGGCCCACGCCAGCTCCAGCCTTCACCATTTCCTTGCCTTCTCCATGCCAAGCATAAATTGGTCTCAGCATCACCAATTGATGCCACCAAGTCTCTGCTGCCACGTGGCCTTCTCTCCAGCCTTCACTCCAAGCTTCCTTCAGCAAGTCAACTCGGCATCTCCTCATATGCACCAATGCCTCCAGCAAGCATTCCCAGCCAAGAAAACCTTGGGCCTGTCCTTTTGCCCAGCCAAACCGGCCCAAGTCCCCAAAGCTCCCAACGTCGCCTGCCCCATCTGCCAGCAGCAACCCAGCCCCCTCTTGAGCCCATCAAGTTGTACAATGTCCCCTATGTCTAAAATGCCACTTTTTACCCATTTTTCTACACACTTTTTACCCCAAAATCATCATCACTCCTATAATTTACCCCTATTTACCATATTATTATTAATTTAATCAATTTACTTAATTTAAATTGATTATTTTAATAATCTCATTTTGGCTATATATAAGGGTTTTGAAGACCATTTTTGGGGTGCTTAATTTTGGTTACCATCTTTTTTCTCTCATTTTCTCTCTACCATTCTATCTTCCATTTGGGTTTTTCAAGAGCATTTTGCAAGTATGTATGTTATTTATTTTGTAATTTCTATTCTAGTTATGTGCTTCTAATCTTTTTCATAAGATTATTAAGATCATGATGAAGCAACTTGTAACTAGGTAATATTTATGTTGTATGTTGATTTCCTTTGTAATACAACAAAGTTCATGGATTTTTCTTCTACATATATTTCTTTCATCTTAAATATCTTGTATTTTAGATTGTTAGAACATATTTACACTTTGTTCTTCATTAGTGCATAAACATAATATTCTTTGTGTAAGACGTGTCATTAAATTGTACACATCCATGCTTAGAACAAAAATATTATGTTTTGCTTTATAAATAATGTTCATTGATTTATTTGTTATTTCATTAGATTGATTTACACTAAATGCTTTGAAATTATAATTTTGAAAAGTGAAGAAAAATCCTATCTTTTTATAAGAAATTTGTGCTTAAAATTATAAATCTTTTTGGAAAATGATAGTCTAAATTATTTTAACTATCACTAAAACTTGGGAATCAATATACTAATAAATATTATTAAACTTACATTTTGTGGATTCTAGTATCTTAATAATCTTTTCTTTTAACACTTACTGTCAACTAATTATTGCTTTATTTTTATTCTCTTAAATAGCTTAATTTTTCAATATTTTATTTTATGTTCATAATATTAAAACTCATCAATATTTGGAGCAAGGTTAGAATTTATTACTTTTGATTTAAAATAGTTTTCTTTTTTATTTTAGGCAACTCCTTTGGGTTCGATCTCGTGCTTACACGAAAACTATTCTATAAATACGATTCGTGCGCTTGCGAGTATAAATATTTAAAACATACCCGTTTTGGGTCCATCAGTGGGATCTTCTTTCGGACCCTGGTTGTCTGTGGGCATCTTTCCTTCATTGGCAATGGCCTTTTCTAGCTTGATGTACCTGTCCACTCGGTCTAGGAATTCTTGGGTGCTCTTTACCCCATTCATCCGCAAACTGTTCCAGAGGGATGAATGGTGTCGTACTCCAGCAGTAAGAGCCATCATCTTTCCTTCATCACCAACTGTCTTGGCCCAAGCAGCGGCTCGCATAAAACGTTGTACATACCCCTTCAAGGTTTCTCCCTTCTTCTGGCGTATCTCGACCAGTTGGTTGGCCTTGATCGGATGTACTCAACCAGCATAAAACTGTCCGTAAAACTCCTTCACGAACATTTCCCAAGACACTATGCTGGCATAAGGGAATTTGAAAAACCACTCCTGAGCAGTATCAGACAAGGTAGCTGGAAAGATTCTGCACCGAACGTCGTCCGAAACCTTCTGGATATCCATTTGTATCTCGAATTTATTCACGTGAGATACGGGGTCTTCTAATCCAGTGAAGTTGGGCAAGACCGACATCTTAAATTTGCTTGGGGTCTCGGCCATTGCTATTCTTTGTACAAACTGAGTGCCTCTTCTCCGGTCGTATTCAATGTAGGATGTCCGGCTCCCCACTAGCTGCTCGATGACCTGATTTTACACATCGAGCTAGGCCTGTACAGTGCCTGGTACTATTGGGGCGATCAGTGCTAGAAGGGCATACTCGTCGTGTCTTTCTCTTCTATCATTGAGCACATCCCTCAAATCCTCATCCCTTCACCTTTGTTCACTCGCGCCCAGTCGATCAAAGATGTTGGGCTGTCTAGGCTGCCCCCTAGCATTTTGGCTCGTCGGTCGGTTCTCTCTTGGTGGAGGGTTCTGTTCTCCACCCCTCTCTCCTTGCCTTCGACAAACATTTCCCCTGCCGGAATCCGCCTCATTATAGTCATGGCCATCCCTAAAGTGTGACCGAATATGGTGCGACTTTTTGATCGCACTGTTTCCCCCTCCCCTAGCTGGTATGTCCCGACTGTCAGGTGGAGGCCTGCGCTGGTTGGTAGGTCCCCGGGCATTATTATGTCATGGGGGACCCCTGACCGCATAGCCTGATTCAACCTGCCTTTGGTGGGTTTGGCTCCTCATTGGTCTAACGTCTAGGGCTTCGGGGAGGCTTCCCAGCCCTATTCTGCCTTTGCTGCTGAGGATTATCTCGACCAGCGCTAGAAGGTGGTTGCTGCTTCGGCTCTTGAAACGACATATCTTGTTGAGTAGCATCCGACCTCTGGGGGTTTGCCGGTTGAGGCGGAGTGTGGTGATGTTAGGGATGATCTAAATATGGAACTTATTGTGGTGGCACACTGGGTAGCTGATCCGGTTGGGAGGTTGGTGCAGGCTATCCTCGGGCCAACTGAATGGCTGCCTCCAGGGCCGCAGTGGCGTCCCTCTACCAGCGGTCCATGTCAGCCTACTATTCAATCAACTCTTGGCATTGCCTATCAATTTCTCTCTGCTGCAATGTCATCGTTCCAACTACATTTTCTTGATTAGCCCTCAGATTGGCTAACTCCTCTTGTAACACAATCAATGTCTTCCTCAAAGTCTCAGAATCCATTTCCTCCTCCTCCAAATCCACTTGTGGCTATAGTTGTAAATACGGGTCAGGCTTTCTAGCACAGCACGAAACCGGCACGAGCCCAGGAGGCACGAGCACGACACGACACGAAAAAATATGGGCTTGGGTCAGGCACGTCACAAATTGAAAATTGGCACGACACGACAAGCCCGAAGGCACGACATGAAAGCACGAACAAACTAGCCCGAAAGCACGACATAATAAAAAGCGCGATATTTTGACATTAATAATGATAATAAATTTTTATTTGTCAATTATCTATAAATTAAAATGATAATAAAAGTCTTATTTTTCTCAATGTTTATATTTTTATAATTATATTAATTTATTTTAAGAATTGTGAGTTAAATTTCTTTAGCATTTATTAGTAGGTATTCAAATTCTAATAATTATCTTTGATATAATTTTGTGTAAAGTATTGTTAAAAAGTAAATGAATTTGGATTGGTGGTGAGACCATTGATTGTTAAAGAGGAGTTGGAGGGTTCAATTCCCCATCCTCACATTTATTGCCAATAATAAAATGGGCAAAAATTTGGGCCTAAATAAGAAAAGTGGGTCGGCTCGACTTGGGCCCGACACGGCATGAGCACGGCACGATATGGGTTAGGCCCATGGATCGTGCTGGGCTTACTCTTTTAAATATGGGTCGGCCTGGCCCGACATGAATTGAATATGGGCTTGGCCCGGTTCGAATTATTTGGAGGCACGAAAATGTGGCCCGGCGGCTCATCTTCAGCCGTTTGTTTTCGCCATTTGATCTTCTTAGAGGTCTTGATTTCAACTCTCAATGAAAGCACCAAAATGTTGTCCCTTGATTTGGTCAACGACACGAAGTCAAGTAAAATGATAAAAACGAGATGAAAATCAAGACAAAAGATAAACGACACCAAAGATTTATAGTGGTTCGGCCCTAGAAAATAGTAATAACCTACGTCCACTTAGTGTTCTTATTGATGTAGAATCCCAACACTGTGATCAATGAACTACGGTTCACGAGTTTCACAAGCCTCAGGATAAATACAATTTTGGTGGATAAAAACACTATAATTCTCTCTAAGAATTCCAAAGTCCAAAAGTCCCCTCTCTTGAGCCATTTGATTCTTGTTTATAAGCTCAAGGAGTTCTACAAGGGCCGATGGGCCTTAATTACATTTAATACAGGTGTATCTAAATAATAATGGAAATCACAATTATTACATCAATGCGAAATTACATACCTGTCGAAAACATCTGAAATACTGCGACTGGACTGGTTGCCATGAAATATGCCGTCTGCTGAGTGAACTCTCTTCTGGTTAATGGTCGAACAGATCGTACTCACTTAAACGGTCACGTATATCCTACGTGCTTGTTAATTCTGGCACGTCATCAGGTAAATCATTTTTTGGGTAAATAGTGTATAGTTGTTTTCATGTTGTTTAAGTTTATATATAGTTGTTATATTGTTGTGTTGATGTCTAATTATTGTTTAGTTGTTTTTAGATATATTTTGATTTTTTTTTTTAAAAACATGTTAGTATGTAATGGGTTGACTTCTAGTTATTGTCCAATTGTTGTTTTTTAATGTATTTGTATGTAGTGGGTTAATGTTTGGTTGTTTTCCAATTGTTATTTTTTTAGTTTATTTTGGATATATGCTTAGTTGTTTTGAGAAATATTTTGAGTTTATTTTTTACACATTTAAAAATGCAAGAAAAATTATTTTTAGGTTGCTTTTTTGTTATTTTTTTTAGTTTATTTTGAGTTAATGCAATAAATTGATGTCTAATTATTTTTTCAATATTGTATTGTTTTGAGGTTGTTGTCGTGTTGCATTTAAGTTACTTTTTTGATATTGTATTGCAGTGTGTTGCTTTTTAAAATATAAAAATGATTTTTTTGATGTTGTTTTTGTAGCTACAATGAGTTGCACTGTGTTGTTGTGAAGTTGTTGTCGTGTTGCTTTCTTGATATTTTTTTAACGTTATGTTTTGTGGGTTGATGTTTAGTGTAAATCGTATTTTTGTAATTTCGAAACATTAAAATCGTATTTTTGAAAACTTGAGTTGGTAAATGTAAAAACAAATAAATAACAGTGTAAATAGAAAAAATAAATCATAAAAATGAGTATTTATGAAAAAACTCCTATTTAAAACCCACTATTTTATAAGAATTTAAGATTACCTTGTCATGGATTAATCTGATTTCCATTATATTAACTTTTGAGGAGTTAAAAAGTGAAAAATCTCATACCAAACATGTCCTATAAAATGATTACCTTATACCAAACAACCCGTTCTATTCATACACTAACGGAAACATTCTAAAATGGTATGTATCTAGAGCTGTAAATACAGGACGAGCTTTCTAGCACGGCACGAAACCGGCACGGGCCCGGGAGGCACGAGCACGACATGGCACAAAAAAATATGGGCTTAGGCCAAGCACGACACGAATTGAAAATTTCCATGACACGGCACGGTACGGCACGACATGGACCTGAGCACGACACGACAAGCTCGAAGGCACGACACGAAAGCACGAACAAACTAGCCTGAAAGCACGATACGATAAAAAGCCCGATATTTTGACATTAATAATGATAATACATTTTTATTTTTCAATTATGTATAAATTAAAATGATAATAAAAGTCTATTATTTTTCTCAATGTTTATATTTTTATAATTATATTAATTTATTTTAAGAATTGTGAGTTAAATTTTTTAGCATTTATTAGTAGGTATTCAAATTCTAATAATTATCTTTGATATAATTTTGTGTAAAGTATTGTTAAAAAGTATATAAAAATATCTAAAACTATAATTTTAAAAAAGAAATGTATTTGGATTGGTGGTGAGTTTAATAATTGCTAAAGAGGAAGTGGAGGGTTCAATTCCCCATCCTCCCACATTTTTGCAATAATAAAGTGGGCCCAAATAAGAAAAATGGGCCAGCCCGATAAGAAAAGTGGGTTGGCCCGACTTGGGCCCGGCCCGAATTATTCGGAAGCACGAAAATGTGGGCCAGGCTGGGCAGACCCACATTTACAGCTCTATATGTATCAATAAGGGAGCCTGAGGGGCCAATGATATGTAAATTAGAAGAGCTTGGGGCCATAACCACCCCTCAGCCCTCCCTTTGCTCCGTCATTGGTAAATATAAGCTTTTCTAATAATTTTGGGAAAATTACAAATAATACGGTAATTTAAAAAAAAAAGTTTGATTTATACGGTAATCCAAAATAATTACTAACATACGGTTGGTTTATATGCAAACAGTGGTACTAGTTTTCCAATCAACTATAAATTTTTTATTCTATTTTCTTTTATATTGTGATAGAATTAAATTATTTATATGAGATATATTAATTGAATATAAACACATCTTAATGGGGGTTTTTATTGATTTTCAATATTTGAATATTGGTATATATGTATATATAAATATATAATATTCTTAATTAGACAAATGACATATTTCTTTTTTATTTTATAACTTTCATATTATATATACAACATAAATTTATTTATTAATATTAAAAAATATATTTATATATATATATAAATTATTATAGTTTATACGTTACAATATATAGTTAATTGAAATTAATATTAATAAGTATATGTTACAATATGCAATTAAAGATAATCATAATATCATTATTCTTTGAATATTTTTAAAAATGTTAGCTACAAAATAAATTTCTTACTTTCAAGTTTTAAAAAAATTTATTACAAAAATTATTTTTTTTAGTTATAAAGTAGTCGATAATATTTTTTGTTGACAAAAAGACATTACTTTTCTATTGATTTTTCTATAAATTGTTCACAAAAATGTAAAAGTTATTTTACTAAAATGTAACATATGTTTACTTGTTATAATGTAGTAACATTAGTTATTGGTTTAATAATTATGTGTTACAATATAATTGTTAATACTCACCATTTTAAATTTTGAATATTTTTATATTAGATTTGCAAATCTTTGTTACCATCATTTTGATATTAAAATTATAAATTATTTTTGTAAGTGTTAGTTACAAAAATATACTTTTTAGTTATAAAACTAGTTTTGTTAAATTTTGTTAATAATTGATTTTTGTAACAGATATTTACAAAAATATAACATCTATTTATAATTGTAACAAATGTTTACAAGTTTGTAAACGTTGTTGACAAAAACACTACATATAGCTAGTTTTTGTTTATAGTTTTGTCACTCCGTATTTACACATTTGCCCTTTCGTGTTTTTGTACAAAAACTCTGTATTTTTGTAATATACCGTATTTTTCATATATTTTTTAAGTTTTAGTGTATTTTTGTAGATTTCCCAATAATTTTTCCTTTATCTTATACTATTCAATATTCATCCTTCCTTTTATCACCTTTCAAACATTGAGTAAGTTTGTTGTTGAATCAATATATATAGCAGAACATGATCAGTCTTAGACTAAAACGGAACGACCCATATTTATTAAGATGATCTCCAGTAATAAAAATTTAATGAAATTAAAAAAATTATAAAATTTTATTTAAAGTTGAAAATTAAAAACAATTGTAGACCTATAGGCTATAATTGATAGGTAGGAGAGATCATAAAATATAGAGATAGGTTAAAACCAAACCTTATATCATAAAAAAATAATAAATATATAGAGGTTAGAAAGGATAAAGGATATCGAGTATGTTAATTGTTAAATTTAATATATTATCATTTTTAACATATACTTAAAAGTGTTTTTAAAAAATAATTATAACTCTTGATGCATTTCATTTTGTATTTTTCTTTCATCGTTCAAAACATAAAGAAATTTAATTTTGTAGATATCCTCCATCTCTTCCTCTTGCCAAAGAATGAATTTATACTTTCTCTTTTGAACTTTCTCTTCTATCCATCTCCATCTATTAAAAAATCTTCTCAACCAAACATATAGTGTTCAATACAATATTCACTACAACAAAAAAATCTTTAAGGGCGACAGATGTCTTACCTAATAATTGTAAAATCATTTTTTGGCTAAATTTTAATTTAAACAAAATATTTTAAATGTTTAAAGAAAAATTAGTAGCATATCTCCATATTGATTTTCGGATTAATTAACAATATTTTCAGCTGATTTTGTTATGTGAAAATATCTTTAAGTGTAAATATATTTGTTGCCTTATTTATCACAAATAATCAATTTTTGGTAAAAATATATTGTGCAAATATCTTAAGATTATTTTCAGGGATTATGTGGGATTATGTCTATTCTAGAATTAAGTTGGTGTCGAAAATGAACATGGTCAAAAGAAATGATCATGTTCGTTCTGGTAGATGGGACTGACTTCTTTGCTGACTCATCAATTTCCTTTTTTGTCAACACATAATGCATCTGGCTGGCTGATTTCCTAAATCAAAGGAATTCGCAAATTGATTTCAAAGATACCAGAAAATGATGGCCTTGGGCGATTTTCCTGCCTATAAATATCTTGCCAAGGCCTTTGGAATTTTCATCTCTTCCATTTTGAATATTTGTAAACATTCCGTTATTTTGAAGAGTGTGTTTATTTGTAGAGATTAAGTTTGTTCACCTTAATCTTTGTGAGAGTGCTGAGTGTACTTGTGGATATCTATCTAGTCCATTGTAATCAGATAGTGTCTATTGTGAACGTGTTCATAAGGATCTTCGGGAGAGTATTCTATCTAAGTCTCACTCCGGGAGGAAGTGTGCACTCGCTATTATTTGGAGGGAGTTCAAGAGAATCAACGTTTCATCAAACCAGATTCGTAGAGAATAGTAAAACAAGATTGCGGCAATAGTTTAAGAGGGAGTCTTACATTGTTTAAGTCAATACTTTGGTATACTTTGTTTCTTTACTAATTGGTTTATTCTTTGGGCGTGGCCCCAAGGAGTAGGTTATCCAAAAGGGTTTCTGAACCTTGTAAAAATTCGTTGTGTTCTTTAATTTTTGCACTGTCTATTTATTGTGTTCAGTTTCTGTCGTGACAAGTTCAGATTCTGTCCTGACAGAACTGCTATCTGTGTAAACAATTAATTACCATTCTGTATTTTAATTAATTCATGGTTTAATTAATTTGGTAATTACTAAAAACAGAATTTCAATTGGTATCAGAGCGGGTCACTAAACTCTTAGTGAGATCTTGTATTTTTTTCGTTTGTTTTGTGCCTTGTGAAATGTCTTTCTTTGCAGAAGGTGGATCTATAACTCGTCCTCCTTTGTTGAATGATTCCAACTATCCTTATTGGAAGGTTAGGATGAGAGCCTTTATTAAATCTCAAGAAGAAAAGGCGTGGAGATCAATCTTAACCAGTTGGACACCTCCGTCTAAATCCGATGATGTCACAAAGGTAAAATATGAAATTAATTGGATTGATGCTGAAGATAAATTATCCAGTTATAACAACAAAGCCTTGCATGCTATCTTTAATGGCGTTGGTGAATGTTACATAAAATTAATATCTTTGTGTGAATCTGCCAAAGAAGCTTGGGAAATCCTTCAAACTCAATTTGAAGGAACTGCTGATGTAAAACGTTCTAGGCTTGTTATGTTAACTACTAGATTTGAAAATCTTAGAATGACAGAGACTGAGTCTCTCACAGTATTCTATGAAAGACTGTCTGATATAGCTAATGAATATTTTTCCTTGGGAGAAAAATTGGAAAATAATGTGTTAGTTCAAAAAATTGTTAGAGTGCTTCCTGGCAGGTTTCAAACAAAGCTCACATCAATTGAAGAAGCAAAAGATCTCGACACAATGAAAGTAGAGGAATTGATGGGTTCATTGCGAACGTTTGAACTCAATCAACAAATTCGCCAAAAGGAAAATTCAAGTGCTCCCAAAGAAAAATCAGTTACTCTCAAATCATCAAAAATAAAAGATTCAGAAGAAAATTATGGTGAAGATGAAATGGCTCTGTTGACCAGAAATTTTCAAAAATACATGAAAACGATTGATAACAAAAAATCCTCGTTCAAATCTTCCAAAGGTAATCAATTTTCTAGGCCTTTTGACAATAACAATAAAAGAGGCGTGCAATGCAGGGAATGTGAAGGATTTGGTCATATTCAATCTGAATGTGCCAACACACTGAAGAAAAATAAAAAGGTAATGGCAGCTACTTGAAGTGATAAGGACTCTGAAAGTAGTGATGAGGAAGATAACTTGAATCTTGCCTTAACCTTTGATGTTTCTGGATTAACATTGAATTGGCAGGATAATAAAAGGGTTGTTTGTCTGAACAACGCAATACAGGAAGATAATTCTGAATGTGAATCTAGTGAGTCTGATCTAGATGAGGATTCCCTAAAAGAATCATACAAAGATATGTATGATCAATGGTTAAAGGTTTGTTATGATAATCGCTTAATGGCAAGCAATAATAAATTCTTGCAGGAAAAGAATGATGATCTTGTAAACACTGTGAATAATCTTGAAGAAAAAATTATTGCAAAAGATTGTGAAATTAAGAGATTATCAAATGAAATTAACCACATGGTTAAAGGTGTTAAAATGCTTAATCCAAATTCCAGGATTTTGGATGATGTTATTGGTGCAGGACGAAAAGCTGATAATTTTTCTGGATTAGGATCTGATGGTTTTAAATCAAAAGGCAAAACCATTTTTGTGAAATTTGGCATACATTATGTTACATCCGCTAACGTCTCTGCAGGTACATCTCAAACAGTTGATTCGACAAAAAGCAAATCTGTTTCCACATCTGTTAAACAGACCAATTTTCTCAAAAGAACCAACACAGATCGGTTCATTCCAATATGTCATTTGTGTGGAGTGAAAGGGCACATCCGGCCCATATGTTTTACTTTGATGAATTTTTTCAAAAACAATTATTTAAATCATTATAGTAAAACAAAACATGTTGTCAAAAAACCTTCAAAAGGTGTTTGGGTTGAAAAAGCAAGAAAAACTTGTCTTGCTGCTTTTACTTGTCATAAATCTCGTGCCTCTAATTCTTGGTATTTTGATAGTGGATGTTCTAGACATATGACAAGTGATGCAAATATACTCACCAATTTCAAATCTATGAAATGTGGTGCAGTAACCTTTGGTGATGGTATGTCAGGTAATATTATTGGAAAAGGCTTTCTAAGTCTTGATGGATTACCAAAATTGAGAAATGTTTTACTTGTTGAAGGCCTTAAGGCTAATTTAATTAGTATAAGTCAAATTTGTGATCAAGGCTTCACAGTAAATTTTTCTCGTGATGATTCCAATGTTGTTGATCAAAATGGCGTGAGTATATTGAAAGGATATAGATCCATTGATAATTGCTATACTTTTTCGCCAACTCTAACATGTCACTCGGCTATAAGTAATACCACTGATTTATGGCATGAGAAACTGGGTCATATAAATTTCAAAAGTTTAAAAAAGATTGCAAGTGCAGGGTTAGTTCGTGGGTTACCCAAGTTGGGTAGAGAATTTGCAGGTAAATGTGAATCTTGTCAGTTAGGGAAACAATTAAAAACTCCCACACAACTGTCACAGGAATCAATACTTCAAAAGTTCTTGAACTTTTGCACATGGATCTCATGGGTCCCATTCAAGTTGAAAGTATTAATGGAAAAAGGTATATCTTTGTGTGTGTTGATGATTTTTCTCGTTTTACTTAGGTTGACTTCTTAAGGGAAAAATCAGACATGTTTGATGCCTTCAAAAATCTGTGCATTAAATTAAGAGTTGAAAAAGATTGCAATATAGGTAAGATTGTGAGAATTACAAGTGATCATGGTAAAGAATTTGAGAATATTGTTTATGATGAATTCTGTAAATCTCTAGGGATTTCCCATGAGTTCTCAACTCCCAAGACTCCTGAACAAAATAGGGTTGTTGAGAGAAAAAATAGAACCTTGCAGGAGATGGCCAGATTAATGCTAAACAGTAAGAAACTCTCCAAACGACTGTGGGCAGATATTCACTGCTTGCTACACAATCAATCGAGTATTTCTTAGGCCAGGTACTTTTAAAACTCCCTACGAAATTTGGAAAGGTAAAAAGCCCAATGTAAGTTATTTTCATGTTTTTGGATGCATATGCTATATTCTTAGAGATCATGATAATATTGGAAAATTTGATTCAAAAAGTGATATAGGAGTGTTTCTTGGATATTCTATGAATAGTAGAGCTTATCGTGTTTATAACATGAGAACTCAAATTGTTATGGAATCATCCAATGTTGTTGTTGATGATTTAGAAGATTTTTCTGAATATTCCAATGAAGAAGAAATTGATAGGTTTATTGCTGAAACCTCTCGGACAGAATCTCCTGCAGTGAAAATAGGTGATGTTGTGCCCTCACATACCGAATCTGTTAAAACAGAAGCTGAATCTATTCCAACATCATCCGATCGATCAACAAAGGAAGGGCAAGAAATCATTACAGATTCAATACAGAGAGAACCTTCTGCCAGAATAAAAAAGAATCATCCTTCAGATCTCATTCTTGGTGATATTGAAGAAAGCATGGTAACAAGAAAAAGGTATGTGAATTTGGTTCAATTCGTTTGCTTTACATCCAGCTTTGAACCAAAAAATGTGAAAGAAGCCTTGAATGATGAGTCATGGATAACAGCAATGCAAGAAGAATTGGAACAATTCACAAGAAATGAGGTATGGACTCTTGTTCCTAGACCAAATCATACAAATGTTATTGGTACCAAATGGATTTTCAAAAATAAAACTGATGAATTTGGTACAATAATAAGAAATAAAGCTAGGCTAGTTGCTCAGGGGTATACTCAAATTGAAGGACTTGATTTTGATGAAACTTTTGCCCCTGCTGCAAGACTTGAGTCAATAAGATTACTATTGGTTGTTGCATGTGTTGTTGGATTCAAACTATTTCAAATGGATGTTAAATCTGCATTTTTAAATGGAAATTTGAATGAGGAAGCATTTGTTGAACAACCAAAAGGATTTGAAGATCCACATAATCCTAATCATGTTTTTCAACTTAAAAAGACTCTCTATGGTCTGAAACAAGCTCCTAGAGCTTGGTATGAAAGATTGACTCAATTCCTTGTTTTAAATGGGTATAAAAGAGGAGGAGTAGATAAAACTCTTTTCATAAAAAATGTTGATTCTGATATTGTTATTGCTCAAATCTATGTTGATGATATTGTTTTTGGCTCTACTTCTAACACTTTAGTGCAGGAATTTGTCAAACAAATGAAGAATGAGTTTGAAATGAGCATGGTAGGTGAGTTAACCTATTTTCTAGGTTTGCAAGTCAAACAGTCAGAAGATGGAACTTTCATTTCTCAAAGTAAGTATGCAAAAAATCTGGTCAAGAAATTTGGGATGGAGTCTGCCAAACACGCCAAAATACCAATGGGAACCACAGTCAAACTAACCAAGGATGAAAATGGTGTTAAAGCAGATCCAACTTTGTACAGAAGCATGATTGGAAGTCTTTTGTATCTCACAGCCAGTCGTCCTGATATAAGCTACAGTGTGGGGGTATGTGCTCGATATCAAGGGGATCCTATGGAATCACATGTGACAGCTGTAAAGCGAATCATTCGTTATGTAAATGGTACTCAGGAATATGGAATTTGGTACTCAAAGGAAACAAACATTAAGCTCGTTTGTTTTAGTGATGCTGATTGGGCAGGCAATGCAGATGACCGAAAAAGTACAAGTGGTGGATGTTTTTATCTGGGAAACAATCTAGTTTCTTGGCATAGAAAGAAACAAAATTCAATCTCCCTGTCAACTGCTGAGGCCGAGTGTAACGACCCAAATTTGCTAATAAGGCTTAAGGGCCTTGATTAGCGTGCCAGGAGGGCATGATGGGAATTATGTGTGATTTTTATGAATTAAACGCATGATTATGATTTAAAGCATGTTATATGACTATTTGTTGATCTGAGATGCATGACTATGTATATTAGTATGCATGTAGGCCCGGATCGTGTTAGGAGGGCATAACTGTAATTTTGGCCATGTTGGGCATAACTGTGTTGGTATGTGATAATTGTATTCCATGAATTGTACCACGTGTGTGTGGTTTTATTACTGTGATGCACGTGCCGAGACGGTCCTAGAGAGCTAGTTAACTTAGATGTCACAACGGGATTTTGTACCCGGCTCGGGAGGAGCCTAGGGGTACCTCGGGAATTTTATGGTTAAGTTGAGATTTAGCGGGTAATGGTTATTGGAGATTTAGTAACCTAGGTAACCATTAGTTACTGCTGAGAGTAACAAGTTTTAGAAAGAAAATGGTAGAAATGAAATGAAAGTGTAAAGACTTAAGTGCCCTTGGAGGTTTAGCTAAGGAGGATTAGTAGGAAGGGGTAATTTGGTCTTTTGGCTGGGGATTATGAAAATTCTCAGCTGGGTATATGGGGTTCGGTTTGGGCATTGGTTTTATGAGGCATTGATAGAGTTTGAAGAGAAGAGAAAAGAGAGGAAAAAGCTAGGGCAAGCAAGAAGAAGAAGAAGAAGAAAAGGAGAAGTGGGAGTCTAGGATGAGATCAAGGACTTTGTGTGGGTTCTCCATTGGAGGTAAGTGTTTTATACATATTTAAGTTTGGGTTTTGGTTTTGATTTGAGGAAATTAAATGCCTAAGCTAAGCTTTGTTGGGTTTTGCGATAGTTGCTGAATTTTAAGATCAATGGGTGTGAATCTTGGGTATATTGATGTTTTGAGCTTGAATCTTGAGTTATGGGTTGTTATATGGTCTATTTGATGTTTGAAATTGGTTTTGGGGTTTGGGTATTGGTTTGGTGTGATTTGGAAGGTTTTAGCTCGGAGAAAACGCAGGAGAAAACCCAGAATTCTGGGTCTGCGAAGGCGTGCCGCGACACAGGTTTTTCGTGCCGCGGCGAGGGAGCCTCTGGTTGTTGGGTGCCGCGGCACAAGGATGTGGTGCCGCGGCACAAGGCTAAATTCAGGGCATCATTTTTAGGCAATTTTAGGCCTTTGCTCCGGGGGTTCGGTGGATGTCTCCGGGGTGTTGTTTTAAGGTTTTAGAGGTCCCGAGAGTGCGGGATTGGTCCCGGGAAGTGGTTTTGGGTTGATTAGTATTGAGGGATGTTTCTTGTGTGTTGTGACTAGGTTGTTGGTGAGGCTCATGCTTGAGGACCGTGCTCGCGGCTTTAGTGCATCAGGAGTCTCAGAATTCAGGTAAGAAAACTATAACACCCGAGGTTAGGGCATGGCCCCAGATTGTATTATGTGCAAATGTTTAAACTTAAATGAATCATGATGTGTGTGAATGATTATTTCGAATGTACTATATGTGTGATTATGATGAAATGAACGGCCGTGGGCCGAGTACGGCGTAGGCCGGGGCGGCCGTGGGCCGAGTACGGCGTAAGCCGGGGCGGCCGTGGGCCGAAAGTAACACCTAGCACATGGGATGCTATATTCAGGGTGGGACCCAAGGGATACATGAGTTATCCTCGCGGTGAGAACCGATACCCCAGGCTTCGGTAAGGCTCTGGGGCGGCTTGGCCGTGTTTGCTTAGTCTAATGATTGACTTGTTTATTGTGGATTATCTGTTATGATAAACTGTATACATTGCATATGTTATGTCCTGCATGAGTTTTCTTGCTGGGCTTCGGCTCACGGGTGCTCTGTGTTGCAGGTAAGGGCAATGACTGAGTCAACCAACCATGAGTACGGAAAGCGTGAAGCGACGTGTACATGTTTGGCCTGCCCGACTGCTTTGGTTGGGGGTTTATTCGAAAATGGCTGTAATAATCTATAATTTTATAATTTCTCAAACTGTAACCTTATTTCAAGATGTAATTAGTTTTCAAACCTTATTTTGGGATCCCAACTGTTTAATAATAGAAGTTTTGATGAAACGATGCATTTTCAAAGATTACAGCCTTAACTTTTAATTAGTCACACTTTTGTTTCAAAAACCTCGGTTAGCGAGTTCATTGCACACTGTTTTGTCTTAAAAACTCACTTAGTAACGGCTCTAAGGAAGTAGGGCGTTACAACTTGGTATCAGAGCGAGCCAAGGTTTATTGGTTCTGGAGATCGACCAAACATGTACGCTCGCTGTCAGTGACAAGCTCGACTCAGGGTTGGTTGGTATGATTGATTGATATGCTGAATATATGTTTGAATGCCCTGTTTGCCTACTTGTTAATATGGAGCATGAGGAATGAGATAACATATGTAAGAGATACTGATAGGGCCTGGCCCTTGACTATTGCATGTTGAGATTAATGCATGCTGAATGACATTGTGATGTATATGGATGAATATTGGCATATTGGTTCGCGTTTTGTGTATATGCGATTAATTTTCTGGATGAAATTCATATGTTATATCTGTATATTGGCTTGTATGAAGCATGATGAGTATGGATATACTTAGTGATGATTGAATCTGGTAGCTAAATGTATATCATTGTGGATTTGACCTAGTATATGCTTGTGTGTGCATTATACCTGTAGACGTTCGGATCTAGTTGTGGATTGGTTCAGGGTATGAACCTCTGAGTTCAGGAGTTTGGTCGGTTTTGACGGATGAACTCGAGTCGTTGGTTCCTAGGAGGGTTTCATGGTCCTGATATGGTGATAAAGAGGGGCTTCTAGACATAAGTTGGAGTTGAGATCTCCAGTGATCCCTGGAAGCAGCAGCAGTGAGTCACTAGTGTGTGAGTAGGCTGTGGAGTTTGTTAGTTGAGATGGGATAGAAGAACAGCGGATTCTCTGGGGAGATGGTTGAATTAGATGTTTTAACAGTAAGGTTACCGGTGATGGTTTACTGTGAGGTATGGACAGATAAGGGTACTATATGAAAGGCGTATAGGGTGTTATCCTCTAGAGTTGAGGAAGGTACGAGCTGACAAGGAATTTATCAATGGATGAGCTGAGTTAATTCCACCCTTGGTTAAGAGGATGAGAGATCCTGATTAGAGGGTTGTGTTAAATGTTGAGGCAGAGAGTCGCTTGGAAGTGATACTCGGGCTGAGGTACTGGCTTATTGGGTTGGGAAGAACCTAGATGATGAATGGTTAGAAGAGATTTTAAAGACATGATTAGAACCGTGGAGACGGGCAAATGTTTAAGTCTGGTTTGGACTGTTAGGAGTAACGACAGCGTAGATCAATGGGTTTGGTGAATTGGATAATTCATTTTGGGAATTTATACAGATGGATGTATCTGGGATTGGTGGCGACCCATTTAAGGGCATGAGATCTGAAATAGCCTAAGGCATTTGGGCTGCTTTGAGGAAAGAGTTTTTGTCTGCATGTGGATGGCGGAGAGGGCCATATTGTTTGAGGAACTGATGGTTGATGTATAGAGCATGAGTGCTAGAGCCGCAAGGGCGGTGCTTCCTTTGATGGAATTAGTGAAGATAGATTCGTGATAATCAAGTTGAAAGAACCCCGGATAATGTTGTGGCTTTTGGATTGCCAAGAAAAAGGGGAAAAGTCTGACTGATAAGACGGTACTTTTGTTGATAGAACGCAGCGAGGTCGGATTCTCGATTGTTGAGATAGAAGGACCCCAGACAGTGCTTGGGCACCTAATTTGAGATTTGAAAGAAGCTTGATTGAAAAGGTAGATATCGAGATGGCGACAGGAACCAGGAGGTTAATTGGTATGCATATGAGGAAGAGGATGCCACCTGAGAGGAGGTCAGGTGAGGGCGTGACTTCTGCGTAGAATGACTTGAGATGTTAGGATGGATTTCCCATGGTGCGGGAAACGGAGAACTGGAATGCATTGATACATTCGAGGTTCGAGGCTGAGTCCTCAAGGATGAATATTTAACTGATGAGCTTATGCTTTGGACATGTAACGAACTGGAAGGGCTCGGTGTTGAGAATGTTCCGAGGGGGGAGATGGACATAGAAAAGTTGCCTCAAAGGTGCCATTTGAGAGGCTGGGGACGGTAATGCTTACTGAGAAGGAGTTAGAAACTCTGGTTGATGGATTGTTGAAGATATCATCTGGAGTATGTAAAGGATACTGAATGGAAACAGAGCTGACCAGTGGGGAAGCTATGAGGGTACGTAAAGAATATTTAGGGACTACTTCAAGGTCAGACTACAGATAGGGTTGGTATAAGGAATGTCGTAAAAGACGGTTTTGGCCGACAGAAAAGTCTATTGGAGCAATCGAAGGAATCTGAGCCTGGTATAGCTAGTGTGTTATACTGCGAGGATTGCTAGTATCGTCGGGTTAGTACGAAAAGTACAATGTTGGATACAAGATGGGACGATGTCCCCAAGAGTTGATCTACGACATGGTTATTGCCAGTTGGAAACCAAGGATAGAGACATTTCGTGGATTGTCTAGTTTGCGCCGGCTAGAGTGTGAGGAGTTGGTAACAAAGATTCTGGAATGGTTCAAGCTACAACAGCACAGGTAAGTTCTTTAGACAGAGAATGCATGAACGGTGTGGGCAAGTCCCCTTCAAGCTCACGAGCAGTGTATGTGGACTACTCCCAGACAGAAATGGTGAGCAACTGATTATTATGCTGAAGACGTTAGTACCCAGAAGACAGAGTCTCAGGTAAGGTTCTACGGAGTGTTAGTTGGGTGTCGTCAGGAGTTCTCAGATTGCAGCTGCAAGAAGAAAGGACAGGTAAGAGAAGAATTGATCTGAAGTCGCAAAGAAGCTAATGATGAGCGTCTGAAGAATTGAAGGCATAACAAGACTGGTAAGCGTGTCATTTATTGCACAAGCACCTCCAGAGACGACTACATCAGAGATGAGGAGAACAGTAAAACTTGAGGTTAGACGGATTGAATGGTGTCAAATCAGAAAGAAATTCAGAAGACAAGGTAAGATTGTTTAGTATCTGGAATTTGTGTATGTTTTGGTTAAGTGAAGAGTGATGGCATAAAGGACTTGATCTATGATGAGGACGTGGACTTGTAGGGGTGCATCACGGATTAGGCACGCCCAGGCGCACCTGGCGCGAGGTTGGATCGAACCTTGCGGGAGACGAAAGTATGAACCTGGTTGATACACTTGGAGCATTAAGTTGACAGTTATGGATATCATAAGATGTTTAAGTCTTGGGTATTAGTGAGAAAGGTTAACGTTGAGACACAAATGTGGTGAAAAGTAACAGACGGATGATCAGTGTTTGAAATCCTCGATTGAGCGAGGGGAGTTATAATTGGAGACGGAACTCCTAGCTGTGAGGCGTGTGTCAGTCAGGGGATAGCGCCATAGACTGTGATAGAGTGGACAAGGCGACGACTGAGTTTGGCGTAACGCTAGTAGGTATGATTAGCTGGTGAGTGTCAATGATCTATGGAATTTAAAGTGTTGGCTTGAGTTGAAGCAGGGAAGGACCCTGCTAAGGTAGTACAAGTAGGGATACCAGGAATGGATGAAGGATCCAATTAGATTTGGTTTATGAACGAGAATTCTGAATGGATATCATTCCACCTCCTAGGGTACGTTGTACCGGGAGGGTCGAGCAGGTGGAGGAATCTAGTGTTTTCCTTTGGACCCTGAGGGGTTAGGTGATGTGGTAGTGTATCACAGGAATAGGCCACTTTGGACCTTGAGTAAAGTGATTGGACATGAAAAGTTTTAACCCGGTGGTTTGAGTTAACGTAGTTGGTTCAGGTGAACTGGTAGCAGGGTAAAACGTCGATGATATCAAATTAAGACCCTACAGTATTTTAAATTTTGGAATGGATCTAAAGAACGAAAAAGAACAGAGTGGGAATCTGGGATTATCAGTTGATTGCAAGTGAAATGGCAGTCTGAAAGTTTATCAGATATCTTAAAGAATTGAGCGCCCGGTAGGCGAATACTTGAGGTTTTAAGGGAAGCGTTATCCCTGGTGAGTTAGCCGTGGTGGCAAATGTTGGCGTCTTGTTAAAGTAACACGACATAGGACATGATAAGAAATGAAGGATAGTGAATGCTACAGTTGGTTTCAGTTCAGAGAGAAAGCCAAAGAGGTCGTTGGAACTTCTTAAGGCAAGAGCGTCTGCCTATTTGAAAGGGTAAAGAGCTTGTGAATGGTTAAATTATGAGGAAATAAAGCGCCGGAAGGAAAGAGTTGCATCTCAGCGTAATAACAGACGAGGATCTGTAAGGTGTTCAGAGAAAGAAGGGAGAGTTCTGACTCTTGATTCAACATAAAATTCCGAAGTTGTACTAAGGGTTAGGCCAGCGGGGCCTACAAGTTGATTCCACCTGGTAGAGGTGATGACTTTTGAGTACCTCTGGAATCAGGAATAAGACAATGAATTGGTCATTGTAATCTAGGCAGACCCTGAGGCTTCAGCAGGGTTGCGGTGTAAACGAGGAGCTATCGAGAGTATGGCCGTTAGACAAGATCTTGTGGGGCAAGATTGATGTGCCAGTAAGAGTGTTGTTGGAAACTAAAGTAAAGGCGGTGGACCTTGGGATTCATGGTCAGAGTTGCGGGTTTTCTGACTGATGTGTTGGATAAATTTCGAGGACGAAATTTCTATGAGGAGGGGATAGTTGTAACGACCCAAATTTGCTAATAAGGCTTAAGGGCCTTGATTAGCGTGCCAGGAGGGCATGATGGGAATTATGTGTGATTTTTATGAATTAAACGCATGATTATGATTTAAAGCATGTTATATGACTATTTGTTGATCTGAGATGCATGACTATGTATATTAGTATGCATGTAGGCCCGGATCATGTTAGGAGGGCATAACTGTAATTTTGGCCATGTTGGGCATAACTGTGTTGGTATGTGATAATTGTATTCCATGAATTGTACCACGTGTGTGTGGTTTTATTACTGTGATGCACGTGCCGAGACGGTCCTAGAGAGCTAGTTAACTTAGATGTCACAACGGGATTTTGTACCCGGCTCGGGAGGAGCCTAGGGGTACCTCGGGAATTTTATGGTTAAGTTGAGATTTAGCAGGTAATGGTTATTGGAGATTTAGTAACCTAGGTAACCATTAGTTACTGCTGAGAGTAACAAGTTTTAGAAAGAAAATGGTAGAAATGAAATGAAAGTGTAAAGACTTAAGTGCCCTTGGAGGTTTAGCTAAGGAGGATTAGTAGGAAGGGGTAATTTGGTCTTTTGGCTGGGGATTATGAAAATTCTCAGCTGGGTATATGGGGTTCGGTTTGGGCATTGGTTTTATGAGGCATTGATAGAGTTTGAAGAGAAGAGAAAAGAGAGGAAAAAGCTAGGGCAAGCAAGAAGAAGAAGAAGAAGAAAAGGAGAAGTGGGAGTCTAGGATGAGATCAAGGACTTTGTGTGGGTTCTCCATTGGAGGTAAGTGTTTTATACATATTTAAGTTTGGGTTTTGGTTTTGATTTGAGGAAATTAAATGCCTAAGCTAAGCTTTGTTGGGTTTTGGGATAGTTGCTGAATTTTAAGATCAATGGGTGTGAATCTTGGGTATATTGATGTTTTGAGCTTGAATCTTGAGTTATGGGTTGTTATATGGTCTATTTGATGTTTGAAATTGGTTTTGGGGTTTGGGTATTGGTTTGGTGTGATTTGGAAGGTTTTAGCTCGGAGAAAACGCAGGAGAAAACCCAGAATTCTGGGTCTGCGAAGGCGTGCCGCGACACAGGTTTTTCGTGCCGCGGCGAGGGAGCCTCTGGTTGTTGGGTGCCGCGGCACAAGGATGTGGTGCCGCGGCACAAGGCTAAATTCAGGGCATCATTTTTAGGCAATTTTAGGCCTTTGCTCCGGGGGTTCGGGGGATGTCTCCGGGGTGTTGTTTTAAGGTTTTAGAGGTCCCGAGAGTGCGGGATTGGTCCCGGGAAGTGGTTTTGGGTTGATTAGTATTGAGGGATGTTTCTTGTGTGTTGTGACTAGGTTGTTGGTGAGGCTCATGCTTGAGGACCGTGCTCGCGGCTTTAGTGCATCAGGAGTCTCGGAATTCAGGTAAGAAAACTATAACACCCGAGGTTAGGGCATGGCCCCAGATTGTATTATGTGCAAATGTTTAAACTTAAATGAATCATGATGTGTGTGAATGATTATTTCGAATGTACTATATGTGTGATTATGATGAAATGAGCGGCCGTGGGCCGAGTACGGCGTAGGCCGGGGCGGCCGTGGGCCGAGTACGGCGTAAGCCGGGGCGGCCGTGGGCCGAAAGTAACACCTAGCACATGGGATGCTATATTCAGGGTGGGACCCAAGGGATACATGAGTTATCCTCGCGGTGAGAACCGATACCCCAGGCTTCGGTAAGGCTCTGGGGCGGCTTGGCCGTGTTTGCTTAGTCTAATGATTGACTTGTTTATTGTGGATTATCTGTTATGATAAACTGTATACATTGCATATGTTATGTCCTGCATGAGTTTTCTTGCTGGGCTTCGGCTCACGGGTGCTCTGTGTTGCAGGTAAGGGCAATGACTGAGTCAACCAACCATGAGTACGGAGAGCGTGAAGCGACGTGTACATGTTTGGCCTGCCCGACTGCTTTGGTTGGGGGTTTATTCGAAAATGGTTGTAATAATCTATAATTTTATAATTTCTCAAACTGTAACCTTATTTCAAGATGTAATTAGTTTTCAAACCTTATTTTGGGATCCCAACTGTTTAATAATAGAAGTTTTGATGAAACGATGCATTTTCAAAGATTACAGCCTTAACTTTTAATTAGTCACACTTTTGTTTCAAAAACCTCGGTTAGCGAGTTCATTGCACACTGTTTTGTCTTAAAAACTCACTTAGTAACGGCTCTAAGGAAGTAGGGCGTTACACCGAGTACATAGCTACAGGAAGCTGTTGTACGCAATTATTGTGGATGAAACAAATGATGACAGATTATGGGTTTGATCTTAAAACCTTGACTATTTTCTGTGATAACACTAGTACTATTAATATCTCAAAAAATCCTGTTCAACACTCTCGCACTAAACACATTGACATTCGTCATCATTTTATTAGGGAACTTGTTGAACATAAAACTTTGGTCTTAGAATATATTGAGACTGACAAACAGATTGCAGATATTTTTACAAAAGCCCTTGATACAGTCAGGTTCGATTCCCTCAGGAAATCCTTGGGGGTTTGTCCCAATTAATTTGTTTTGTGTTGTACCTTATCCCTGTGCTTGAAAAAGTTGTGTGATGTCTTCTTGTCCCTGCTCACTGAAAAGGTCTCAATCATTATGTCAAAATATATTTTTACTTCAGGTTAGAAATTATAGTTAATATATTTTATGTTTTTTTAAAAAAAAAATAAAACAAATAGTCCCTCAAATTAATATTCTTCCAAATCAATCTGTGTTTTTGTGTATGAGAATTTGATCCTTGAAAAGTATTTCAAGCTCCATCTTAGAATAGAGCTACCTACACTATTGTGTAAATTGCTTAACCTTGAGTAAGTTGGAACTATGTAACTAACAATTATGTAGAAGATACTCTACCACTGTTAAATACAGCCTTCAGTGTAGTGTGAAAGCGTCCAATTTGGGTACTTATTGAGAAAAAGGCTAAAAATTGCCACATAGGGCAATGTCCCTGAAAAAGGCTAAAATTGTCAAACAAGGCAATGATCTCTACTTTTACAATCACACACAAATGCTTAAGATATACTGTTGGAAAAATTTTGTAAGTCTCATACACATTGATTGATTTGAGTGAAATATTTTTTGTGACAGGAGTAAATGTTTTGTGATATGTTATTTTGAAAAATAAAAGCATGATTTATATTAAATATATTTTCTAAGCCTTATAGTAAATATTTGTTTTGATATAATGATTGTTTCTTTCTCCACATGCAAGGGCACGAAGACTTTGAGCATCAAATAAAAAAATGGGATAATTTTCTTTGGTCATTCGGTTTATATATTACTTAATAATAAAATATAATAAAAAAATATTAATATATATATGGGAAATCGAATCTGAGTATGTCAAAAAGGGTATGTTGTATTTTGTTTGTATTTGTCTTTATCTCATATTTTATTAAGATCAAAAGTTTCCTTTTTTTGACTTGTTTCCCAATTTTGTGTCGTGCACTATTGTTGGCAGTTATTGTTGGGATATTAGTATGTACTTTCCAAAAGTGTTTATTCCATTTAATTTTCAAATAAAGGAATAAAAGATCAAATCCCTATCTTTCCATTTCTTTATAGTTGGATATCCTTGGGCCCAATATCTCAACCGTCTCCATCCTTCACTTGTCTCTGGTTCTTTCTTTTTCCCTTGATAGTTTTCTCTCATCCTCGTGCAACCATGGTGAGAACTAGAGGAAGTGGCTCTCGGTCAGTCAAGGCAGTGGCTGGTTCATTGATTGCATCTCCATCCCTCACCAAGAAAAAAGCTCGGAATAGTACCTTGTCTCAACCCAGCCTCATTGACGGTTCCATCACCACGAGCAAAGCTGTGGTCATTCCAGACCTTGAAGCCCCCAAAGTTCTGTCTGGACAACCTTCATCTGCTGCTCCGCTCGCCTCTGTCCCTGGGTCTTCCAAAAGGGGTCGAGCTTCTCCATCAGATGATGTCTCTGATCATGACCGTGATACTGCCAAACCCCATTCTGATTCCTCAGAGTCCCCTGATGTGCTTGCACCCAAGAAGAAAAGCAAAGGATGGTTCCAGGTCTCATCTTCTCGAAAATCTCCTCGGTCCAAAGGGCCTAATCCTTCTGATTCCACACCAAAGGCCTCGTCTCTCGTGGGTTCCACTCCACGTTCAAAGTTTCGGTCGAAGGTAAAGAAAATACCTCCTCCTTGTTCCTCTTCTGAATCTGACCATTCTTCAAATTCTGTTCCCCCTGATGAAGATCCCCTTGAAGAAGATCCCTCTCTTGATGAAAATGTTGACTCAGGAGAAGAATCTGACCCATTAGAGGACCCTCCTGTTTCTCCAAAGGGCAAGAAATCTGTGAAAATTCCAGAGATTCGCACCACGTCTCCTATGGGTCCCAAAGTATCTCCAGGTTCTTCCTTTAAGGCTCACTCTTTGAATTTCTATATCAATGACAATGAAAAAAATATGAAGCATTATGTGCATCGTGATTTTATCTGTGAGAAAAAAAATTCATTTTCTGCCCATAGAGTGTTTGGGGTCATTAAAAATATTGAGGATCGGGGGTGGTTAGGGTCTTTAACCAGGTTGGATGGTTTTGTTCCTCGAGTTGTTCAAGAATTCTATGCCAATCTCAATGATGATCTGTTTGATAACAAGTCTTTTATGTTTGGACAAGTTTATGTTCGGGGGAATTGGTATTTGTTTAGTGCTGCTGAAATTGCCAAGGTTCTCAATTTGCCCCTACTGTTGACAATGTTGCTGTGGAATTCAACAAAGATTCAGTGTTATTTGAGTTGGTGGGACAGAATATGGTTTGGGAACCTCACTCGGTACTCAAAGTGATGGACCTTACTCATTACTATGTTGTGCTTCACAAATTTGTCACCAACAACTGGATTCCCACCACTCATACCTCCACCATTACTTTTGACACGGCCTTCTTTCTGTAAAAAGTCGGCACTGGTCTCCAAGTTGATCTTGCCACTCTCATTTTTTATCAGAACACTGCCTTAGGAAAAGACAAAAAGAAAGGACAATATTTGGTGTTTCCTCATTTGATCTACAAGTTACGTGATTCTCAAAAGTTCCTTCGATTGGAATATGAAATCTTGTCTCCTCCCACTGCCGGTGCAGACTACAAACTCAAGAAGGAACCATCATCCGTAAAGGCAACAAAAAGGATTTCTCTCAAGACTGGCGATGCTGATTCTGTTGCTACTGAACTTGCTGGTGTCAAGACTACTCTGGAATATGTTCAAACAAAAGTGTTCAGTCTCAAGAGTTGTCTCTCAACCATGACGTCTCACTTTGCTGCGAGTCCTTCCAAATGAGTCCATTTGGTTTTATTTTGTTTTGCTTTTTCTGTTTTCAATCATTTGTAAAAGAACGTTGTTTTAATGTCTTTTATTTTCTCTTGTTTTTGTTCCTCCTTTGGCTTATTACTAGACAATAAGGGGGAGTAAGAAGGTTCATTTTGATCAGTTTATCTTGTTTTATGTTTTTTGATCCTTGTTACATTTGAGATGCTTTTCGCAGGGGGAGTCATTCTATTGTTATAATTTTTTTATCCTTGTTACATTAGAGATGATTTTCGCAGGGGGAGTAATCTATTGTTATTTGCTCTAACCTGTTTTGTCTTTGCAGGATCTTTCAAAATAAACACTTAAAATTTTCTTGTCTATCAAGTAGCCAAAGGGGGAGATTGTAAAATCCTTTTTTGGCTAAACTTTAATTTAGACAAAATATTTTAAATGTTTAAAGAAAAATTAGTAGCATATCTCCATATTGATTTTCGGATTAATTAACAATATTTTCAGCTGATTTTGTAATGTGAAAATATCTTTAAGTGTAAATATATTTGTTGCCTTATTTATCACAAATAATCAATTTTTAGTAAAAATATATTGTGCAAATATCTTAAGATTATTTTCAGGGATTATGTCTATTCTGGAATTAAGTTGGTGTCGAAAATGACCATGTTCGTTCTGGAAGATGAGACTGACTTCGTTGTTGACTCATTAGTTTCCTTTTCTGTCGACACAGAATGCATCTGGCTGGCTGATTTCCTAAATCAAAGGAATTCGCAAATTGATTTCAAAGATACCAGAAAATGATGGCCTTGGGCGATTTTCCTGCCTATAAATATCTTGCCAAGGCCTTTGGAATTTTCATCTCTTCCATTTTGAATATTTGTAAACATTACGTTATTTTGAAGAGTGTGTTTATTTGTAGAGATTAAGTTTGTTCACCTTAATCTTTGTGAGAGTGCTGAGTGTACTTATGGATATCTATCTAGTCCATTGTAATCAGATAGTGTCTATTGTGAACGTGTTCATAAGGATCTTCGGGAGATGATTCTATCTAAGTCTCACTCCGGGAGGAAGTGTGCACTCGCTATTATTTGGAGGGAGTTCAAGAGAATCAACGTTTCATCAAACCAGATTCGTAGAGAATAGTAAAACAAGATTGCGGCAATAGTTTAAGAGGGAGTCTTACATTGTTTAAGTCAATACTTTGGTATACTTTGTTTCTTTACTAATTGGTTTATTCTCTAGGCGTGGCCCCAAGGAGCAGGTTATCCGAAAGGGTTTCTGAACCTTGTAAAAATTCGTTGTGTTCTTTAATTTTTGCACTGTCTATTTATTGTGTTCAGTTTCTGTCGTGACAAGTTCGGATTATGTCCCGACAGAACTGCTATCTGTGTAAACAATTAATTACCATTCCGCATTTTAATTAATTTGGTAATTACTAAAAACGAAATTTCAATAATATCCAAAGTCACTGCTGATAGTCATTAGCGGCGCATGTCACCACTAACCTGCCGCCGCTAATATTTTGACGCTAATGTCGATTATTAACGGCGACAAAAGGTCTTCCCTAATAATAAGTATTAGCGGCGACACTCCTAATAAAGTGAAATGTCGCCCTTAATAATCATGATTCCCAATTCATATTTCACCCCTGATAATAAAAAGTCGCCCCTAATAATATAGTATTAGTGATGACTTTGACATTATTAGTGGGGACAAATGTCGCCCCTAATACTTTTATATAATTAAAAAAATATAAAAATTATTAAAATAATATTTTTTAATTTATAATATCAAAATTAAATATGCATAAAAATAATAATATTAAAATTAAATATGAATAAAATTAATAATTTATTCAAATTACACAACTAATACAATATTATCCAAATTAAATATCCATACAATAATATATTAATTAAGAGTTATTGTTTAATACAATAATATATGAAACATCTCAACCCTCGGCATCCTCCATATTGTCCCCTTCTTCTGGTGCCTGCGGTGGTTGCAGTGCCTGTGGTGTGTGCAGAGGCATCGCCCATTGTACTGTAATGACCCAACTATTCTAGACCTTGGACCATTAATAACTACTATACTAATCTTAAGAAAACGTACATATAAAAACACCATAACTTTATTTAAAACTGTAAAGTAAAGGTTTAAATACATAAAAATCTCACTTAGGATATGGGATCCCATTGTTTTGAAAATAAAACAAAACATAACTTAAATAAATTGATTACAAAATTAAGTGCGGAAAATAATACATAGAAACCATAATTAAAAGACTTAAAAACTTCATCCTCGAATCGTACGCGCAATCCACCGATTCCATCCCGCCTCAATACACATCCTCAAGCTGCCAAGAACCTTTCCCGCTGCCATGACTATTTTCCTGCACATATAAAACATAAAGGAATGAGCCTAATGCCCAGCAAGGAAAATCTACTACAAGCATGAAACACATACATACACATAAACTATAAACTATAATCATATAACCATATAAATACAACATCTATTATAATTGCCATCATACTTCTTGGGACTTGCTAGCTAAGCAATCATATGACCATAAATTTACGGGGTTAGTTATCTAAACAAGTCATATAAATTCATGGGGCTGTTATCTAAATAATCATATGCCCAAGGAATCTACTATTGGGACTTGTTATCTAAACAAGTTATTTATTTGTTATCTAAACAAATTATGTGATTGTTATCTAAACAATCCTTGTACTAAAACAACTATAAACATAACATACTTATAACATAAACATATATCAAAATCATAAAAGTATACAAATCTAACCTATTTTCCTTACCAAAAATACCGGGATATGAGAACAAGATCGGGACTTTGGAACACTCTTAAAAACCATAATAGAGAGGTGAGTATACTAAAGAAAAGAGATGAAAAGAACGAACTACACCATCGAAAAGATACTTACCAACAAGAATCTTACGTTCAAGATCTTAGATGCCTAACCAAGAATAAAGAATACGAGTTAGGATTTGAGTAGAAAAACTATAAGAACAATACAGAAAGGAACTAGAATAAGGAATACCTTGAATGCTTCTATAACTGAACTACACCTCGGAACCAAAATATACTATGAACCTTACTTCACAAGTGTTTGATAAGCTTAGAATGATTAAGCTTATAACCTCAACCCAAGTGTTTAACACTCTAAAGTAATCCTAGCAACTTGTAGGCTCTGAACTCAGCTTGATGAAGAAGAAATGGTTGGGTACTAGGTCCTATTTATAGAGTTCAAGAATGAAAAGATCTTCATTTAGCTTGAATAAAATAATGGCTTTTTAATTGAAAAACATTTGAATAATCGTTCAGCAGAGGTTGAACACTCGGTCAGAAAGATTCTGGACTTATCAAGAGGTTAAGGATTAAAATGAGCTCGGTTTCAAAATCATTTGAAAACCCTGCACCTCAGTCGATATATCGCCCATGCTAGGCGATATATCGCCTGTACTGATGCTCCCGAGGCTCGTCGAGGTGGTCGTGCGAAGCTACGTGTTTTTTGTATCCCCATATGGCAATATATCGCCCCCTAGAGCTGCGATATATCGGCATACGCTGAAATGTTATACACGTAATTACACTTTTTCAGCCTAATTTGAATTGAGTAAATAGCCTTGACTAAGTCCTTTAACGATTTCAAAGCTGTTGGCAGACAGACCCTAGGATGTTCAAATATTACTCTTAATAAACTTATTCCTAAAAAATACTTAATTTCTCATTAAACCTACACATGACAAGTGTTATTATCTTATTGGGTCTTTCTAAACCTTATAGTATAATAATTATCATCTCCATAATCAATCATATTAATCAAACCTTAGGTTATAATTAATATTCTTAAACTATAGGTTAAACTTAGAAAATCTACAAGTGTTACTACAAGTGTCCAACTAAATCCCGGCTTGAACCAAAATCCACAGTCATAAAAATACTACAACTATTACTACTACTATCTAACTAGCTAAGTAAAATTCTTGGACTCTACAGATACTGTGGAGGTAACGATGATCCTCCAGGTCCATACATGTATGGATAAGGATAGGGCAGAGGTTGAGACAATGATCCACTCATATGAGGAGGTGGGGGTTGGAATGAAGGCCTGCTCATATGAGGATGATAAGCCTAAGGGTACGGAGGCATTGGTCATTGATACATATATGGATGGGTCGAAGGTTGAGATGACAAAGATGGTGCAGATGTGTCAGGATGGTCTGTGAAAGCTGAGAAGCTGAAGCTTGAGACGTGTGATGTGTCTGAGTTTCAGAAGACAAGCCTACATACTTCTCGAAAAACCACTGATATGTATTCTGCATCCCCACGTTTGTTACTGGACGTTTTTCAGGTGGAAGCTGCTGATACATGTATTGAAGTTGCCCATTCATGACCTTCATAATATCAACCAATTCACGTATTTCCTCAGTCGATTGTTCAGGTGGTGCTTGAGACTGAGTGTTTTGAGAGGGATAAATTAACTTTTTCACTTTAACTTGCAGCCAACTCCTCGCTGTTGGCCCCGCCTTTCACCAAGAACCTAACTTAGTGTCTTCATTTGATCGACTGAGGAAGAATCATCGGTACCTAATTCAACTATCTACTAAGTCTTAGCTTTAAGAGTTGACTTCAACTTAACCTGTTTTTAAAAAATATGACAATACAAAAGACAAATATAATTATTTGGTTTAAGAATAAAGTTAAACTTACATAATCTCATTCAACATCCTCGCTGACAAAATTCTTGTTCTTTTTTGTCCACGGATGCTCCTTCCATTCCTCAATGAGGTTCAAGTTCAACTAATAAAGAAAATGAGAATGTTAGAGAACTTATAAATTGATACAACTTAATTAAGTTAATATTTTCACTTACTTTTTTGTGACGAGTGACCGCTAATGATTTCATGTCTTGTGTTGTAGAGTACTTCATTTGGTCTCTGTTTATTTTGTTTCTTCATTGAGCACGCAATAAGCTCTAGACTCCTGAAAAACTCACAAATTTGTTTCCACTCATCGGCGTTGACATCTTTGGGTGAATTCTTTAAGACCTCGTCCCAATCATCTGGTCATTTGTAGAGCTTTTTAAAGTGGGTGTACCGCTTAGTTTTCCTATCTTGGTATCTCTCAGCCATTTCAGCATCGACACTGTCAATGAGGGTGGTATAATCGGGTTGCCCATCTATTTGATAGATGTGCTACAATCAAGAAAAAACATGTTAATCGTGTTGGAATTATAATAGAATTATTATTAAAGTAAATTCTAAAAAATTTACCTTCACTTTACTAATGACATTGTCCTTATACCGCTTTGGGACACTTGTCCAAATCCTTGTAATATCGAATATATGTGTCTGAACGACATCCAAAGTTTGGAGTCTCAGATTCATGCATCTGATGCATGAACATCTTAGTCTCCCATCACAATATTTGTGTTGTGACGCCATATTCATGAAATTTTGGAGACCATTCCATTAAGCATCACTGGCATGATTTCTCAATTTTGTCCAACTCTTTTCAATCGCCATCTACGGTATATATAAGAACGTACAATTTTATAATATTAATTATGTCAATTGGTTGACTTGCTCAGTGCGTATGTTTATCAATTTTATTTTATTTTATAAAAAATGTTAAAATGAAATTACAGACACATCATTATGATCATGTTGGTACTTAAAAAGTTTTTTCCATGAGCATACACAACCTCGAACCCTTTGTTACTCTATCATTTTTTATAGTAAAAAAGAAAAAGGTTCTTTGTAATTACATGTACCATTAGAAGTTTTTGTTATTAGAAATAATAATAAAAAAATTATAAGAAATAATAAAAAAAAAATTGTTATTAGAAATAATAAAAATTATCACTATGTGATAATAACCATCATATCCTATCCTGACCTCCAACCCTATGAACTCTATCCTGACCCTATTAAGACCATATCCCGAACACTGAATCTATAAGTGTTATATTATTTTATAATATAATATAATGTAATATTATATTATATTATAATATAATGTTTTAGATTAAATAAATGTGACAAAGAGTGTCACATATTGTAACATATAATAGAGAGTTACAATGTTTAGATATATGAGATATATCCAAATATATAACATATTTGGTGTTACAAATTTGTAACTTCCAAATATTACCCTTTATTGTGTAAATTTGGTGTTACACAATATTGAGATGAATTTCATAAAGCCATATGAGAAATGGTTGTTAGAGATATGATTTTAACCCCAATAATGTGTTTTGGGGGTTACAAAATCAATTGGGAGGGTTTGGAACCGTTTGGAAAAACAACACAAAAATGTGTGCTGAAAATGGTCAGTGGCTGCGGCCATAGGTGCATTGCAGGCCATTTTTTCAATCTTTGTTGAACGGCTCCAAAAACCCAAATAACTCCCAAATCTCATTTTTAATTCCATAATAATCTAATTAATCATTGGTAACAGCCATGGGGGTTGATGGAATTTAAAATTCAAAGGGTGTCTCTAAACTCTATAAATAGGAGCCTATAGCTCACTTGAAAGACACAACATTTCTATCCATTAGAGCACTTGGCTAGAAACACCTTGAGGCTTGATAATTCCATAAAGGAACCATAAAGCATTTCCTTTAATCTGAGAGAGATCCCTTAGTGCTTGAGTTAGGGGGAAATAAGCTTTTGGACAAAGGTTTTAAACCTTGTTCAATTTGGTGATCCCCAACCCTCTTCACTTAGGTTGTGTAAGTGAGAGTTTACTTGTGTTTCTGTTCTTACATTTTATTCTATTGCTTTTCTTCTTATTCTCTTATTCTATTTACTTGTAACTTTTGTTTAGGGTTGTAATCTTCTCTTTTGTTTCAAACACCTTTACTTTACTTGTAATCTTTTGCTTAGAGTTGTATTTTTCACTATTCTATTCTATTCTATTCTTCTTCTTATTTTTGTTTATTTGTACTTTCAGTTATAGAGTTGTAATCTTATTTAATCAATCTATATTTATTTGTAATATATTGCCTAGAGTTGTAATATTCTTACCTATTTCCATTGAGGCAATCTATAGTTTTCCCACATTCAAAAGTTTAACCCTTGTTTGTTTCTATGGAAGGTAAGACCATCAAGATAATGAATCAAGACCTAGTGAGGTTGGATAGGTTTGATGGGTCCAATTTTACTAGGTGGCAAGACAAGGTGAGATTCCTTTTGACCACTCTCAAAATCGCCTACATTATAGAATCCACTCTAGAACCTCTCCCAACGCCATCCAACAAGGACACTCCCGAGGAGGTGGAGAAAATAAGGAATATGGAGGAGGACAATCTCCTTTGTAGGGGTCATATCCTCAATGCCCTTTCCGATAGCCTCTATGACCTCTAAACCGAGACCAAATCGGCCGAGGAGATATGGGATGCACTTGAGACAAAGTTCAAGGCGGAAGAGGAAGGTACCAAAAAGTTTTTGATATCTCAATACTTTGATTTCAATTTTTTTGGTGATAAACCTATTATTCCTCAAATTCATGAATTGCACTCTTGAATTTGTAGAACGCTTTATAACAAATATAGATACGCTATTAATTATCCATTGTTACAACCATAATTGTCAATCAATCCTTTATAAACGGTCTACAATGAGATAGGACTAAAATACCGTTTTACCCCTCATTGTATTTTATCCTTAAAACACTTAGTTCCTTGTAAATGATATTTCAGTCAACTAATTTAATTACTGAAATGAGATCTCTATCATTTAACATCTTGAACCAAACTAAAAGGAAACTATCGTTTGACTTCTTCATCAGAAGCTATAGATGTTCATATCTATGATTAACACTCCCACACAATTATACTACCGAGTTCCCAAGATGTAAATATGGGCTAGTCCGTAGGGTAAGCCGGTAACGAACAAGTCAAAGACCTCAAATAATACAATCAATTAGAATACTAACCACTCAGAATTGAGATTGAATTGACCTATGGTCAATTATATGATATGACTAGAATAGATAATAATTGTATGCTTACTTATCTTATCAACTGTCAATATTGGTCCAGTCCGATGTAACAAATACATACGATCTTATCTACTTTGCTAATGTTCTGGAAAGAACATAACACTGTATGTGTAAGTAGATCATATCGTAGATTGGCAAGTCAGTGTAAATCCTGTGCACTGACTAATCTTAGGACTAACTTATTTTGAATATATAATCATATTTATATTCCACTGTGATGGCGTCACTATAAATAAGATTAGCTATATGCTCGGAATTTAATAGAAGTTTATATTAAACAAATAATCATGAAAATAAAACATGTGAGCAAAGTGATTGACCAAGTCAAAAAATTATTTATATTCTTTTATTGATAATAAAATGAGATTACAAAGAATTTGAGTTTTAATTAGGGCATAAAACCCCAACACTAAAATCATACTGAAAGCATACTTTACCAAACTGTAACATATTGTTACAGATCCACATCAAACAATAGACAAACTTTACAAACTTCAAACAGATTGTTACGAATCCAGAAAATAACATATATAAGCCATCTTTCTTGTAGGAAAGTGAAAAGTTTCTTTGTTTTGAGTCAATGAATTCTCCTTAAAGCACCCAATAAAATGACCATGTATACTTATAGGGCTTTGAAATGTTTAGCATATTTCAATTAAGCAAAATATATAGAGACTTGTTTAAATTATCATATAACAAACATTGTTTTTTAAACACATATATAATCATTCAGAAACATTCAAGTACTTGGAAAATAACTTTAATGTATTGAATTATGCTATCTTAAATGAACACAAAGGGTAGTTGGTATAAACAAACAAGTAAAAGCATAATGAGAACAAAAAACTAAACCTAAAGGGCTAAAATCACAAACAAGTATTGATGTTTATGAGGATAAAATAGAGGAATGGGTATATTATAAAACATAATATCAAATACCAAACCTAAAAGGAAATCAAACTGGCCATTAGAAAGAAAAATTATCGATAAATGATGAAGATAAGAAAACATCAAAGTTAAAACAATTACCTTAGGATTCAACAATGGGTAGGCCTTTTTTGTAATTGTTTCTTTGTATCATAAACAGTGTTCAATTTAGCCTTTTTTTTAAACTGATTTTGACTTTTCTTATGAGAAAGGAGAAGCTTTCCTTTTCATTTTCTTAGCAGCACTTAAAGAAGCAACAATGGAAGTTCCTTCGAAGCCAAATTTAGGAAACCCAAATATTTGAAAACAAATGATCCAAACACCAAACCAACAAATGGTTAGAAGCAGCAGATGAAGAATTTAAAGCGAGGAGAGAACGATCTCTGGGAGAAAAGGGAGAAGAGAGGAGCTGAGAAATAAAGATGGAGAGAGAGTTAGAGTTTTCAATTGGGGAAAAATGAGACCTAAAATTTTTCTACTTTGTCGTATAAAACTTTTTTTTTAAGTTTATGTATTTTTTAAACAAAATACCGTATAAAAAAACAACCGTATATTTTGAATTTTTTTATTATTTATGGTGAAGTGTGTAATTTTTCCATGTTTTTTTAGCAACACTAGTGTCATCGAAGTTTTATGTTTATAATTTGAGTTAAAGTATAGTGTTCTTTATGAGGAAAACATCTACATCCTCATTAAAACATCAATTCGAAGCTTTAAGGGAGCTAAAGAGCAAAAGATCAATACTAAATTTGATTTGTAAAGTGGATTATGTTGGGAATATATGACTTTAATCTTTGCAAATCAATAATGAATTATGATAATAATGCAATATTCCAAACCCTAGATGTTGATCAATATTCAAATTCAAAGTATGAGTGCTATTCTTGATAATCAAAGAAACATATTCATGATATGAATGTTAATCTTGAATATAAAGAACTAAATGATTAAATGATGATAAGATGAATTTAGATACATTTAATCATCAATACAAACAATGAATAACATAATAGAATCACAAAATAAAATATTAGGGTTAGAGAGATACAACATTTGTATTGAGCAACTTGAATCTTCAACTTGGGGAACTTCTAAGGCTTATACACAATATGAATATTGTTGTCCAAAATCTCTATTCCAAGCCTTCCCAATTGCTTGAAACTTCAACTAAGTGGAATGAGATTTGGGATTGAACAAGCCTTGAAACTCATGCAAGCCAAGCAAGCTTGATGAGTTTCTTGGAGAAAACTTAGGTCTTAGAGAGATAGAGAGAGAGTTGGAAAGTGTGATCAAGGCTTTTCAACTCTAATAACCCATATATATAGTGTAGGCATCATCATTAGTCTAACCAATAGGATTAGAACATTCAAAACACATCATTGGGAGCATTTTATGTAAATTGTACGGCCCTAAAAGACCGCTCAGGCGATGCATCGCCTACTAGGGTTTTTGAAGCCCTTCGCATTTAGGTGATGCTACGCCACTTAGGGGGCAACCTATCGCCACCCTTTCTGAATTTGGACTACTCCAATGGTCCTAAAATTTCTCCAAATGCTACCAAACTTTTGGGGAATGTTTGGATTCCTCATTGTATCAATTTAGACCCATAAAAGTCACTTTTAGATGCCTTCTACACAATCTCATGTTTTCACTTCTCTTTAAGTGAAAAACTGTTAAATGTTTTGCACCTCAACGTGTAAACATATTAACCATTATATTTAACCAATCTTAACATAATAAATACATTTCATGACCTTGTAAGTAGGGATGACTAATTAGCAAAAGTCCTCAACATGAATTAGGCAGTCGCTGTCCTTAGTCGCTTTTCTTGAAAATAAAACTATAAGGGCATGTTTGGTATGTTGTATAAGGAGGTCGTATTGTATTAAATAAGTTGCACACTATGTTTCGAATGAATTTTGTATTGTATTAATTATTACAACAACAAAATTTAATACAATATCAACCATATTATTCAATATATAAGAAATTGTAAGTGTTAGCTCGTATTGTAATATTTTTAAATTAAGTTATATTGTGCTTAAGTCCAGGTTGAGGTCGGGGTCAGGGTCAGGGTAAGGGTCAGTGTAATGTCACGGATTCGTTATTAAGGCTGAGTGCCTTGATTACTGTGTCTGGACGACCTAATTGGAATTAAATGGTTGATTAATGGATTATACGTGTGATTATGTGATATAAATGATTTGTGTGGTAATGTGACTGGATATGCATGTTTATGTGTATTAAATATGCATGTGGGCCAATTTCTGTAAATTGGGGCATGTTTGTAATTTTGGCCCGTTGAGGGGATAAATGTAATTATATATGTGTTACGTGTGAGACCCCAGTGTTATGGGGATATATTTGAGATGTGTGGTCCGAGGAGATCCTAGGGAGCAAATTAGCGGAATAGTCACAACGGGGTTGAATACCCGGCTCAGGGTGAGCCTAGGGTATTTTGGGAATGTAGCAGTTGTTTGGGGTTACCGGGTAATGGGTACTTATTTAGTGATTATTTAGGTATGACGGGATTAATTGGGAATTTATAAGAATACTTGAGGAATTAGCATGAAATGTGGAAAATGACAATTTTACCCTTGGAGGCATTAAAGAACTAAGATTGAGGCTATGGGTGTTTTAGTCTTTTCTCCTAACCTTAGATATACTTAGATGATTGTAGAATCTATGGGAAACTTTCAGATAATTGTAGAAACAAAACACTCAACAACTTTCTTTTCTTCTCTCTCTCGTTTCTCTCCTCTCTCTTGAGCCTTGGATGGGGTTGCATCATTTTGGAGAAGTTGGCTTAGGAATTGAAGGCTAGAAGCTTGGATTTAGTGATCTTGGAGGGGATACAAAGCTAGGAAGTAATCAAGGGCCAACCTAGGGTCATAATTTACAGTGAGGGTAAGTAAATTCCTTTATTATTATTGAATTTCCAGCTTGGTTTTTGTGTTTTTGAGTTTCGAGCTCAAGGATTTAATTTTGAGTTGTGATAGAGTTTTGGCCTAGTTGTTGCTGTGGTTGTGTTTCCTTAAGTGTAATATTGAGGCATTGGGATTCAGTTGTGGCTTTGGTTCACGTTTGGGATAGATTTTGATAGGTTTGGCTCAGGAAAAGCAGTGAAAACGTTGAAGATTTCTGGGTTTTGGGCTCGAGCCGCGACCCATGAGTGGGAGGGGGCCTTGGGGGTCTCTGAAATTGCCCAAGCATCGCAGCCCGCCTCCCCCAAAAGAGAGCGTTGGGGCTCTCTGACTTGTAGCGCGTCGCGACCCTAATTAAGATAAATTTCCAAAATAGATTTTTAAGCTCGAGAACTCAAATCTTAAGGATCGGGAGGGATTCTACTACCCGGTTTAGTAGAATTCGAGGTCCCAGAGGCTAGTATACTATTCTAAAGCTTCTAATTGATTTAGATTGTGATAGCTATTTATTATTACATTGTGACTAGGTTTTACTGCTAAGGCTCGGGATTAGGGATCGTGTTCGGGATCACCTTGTGTTGTTAGCTCGGGACTCGAGGCATGAATACTGACTATGCCCGTAGAGCTATATTGTGCTTAGTGTTGTGTGTATTTCTTGTAACTATTACATCATACATGTGATTATGACAGAATGACAAAGGCCGGGAGCGTCGAAGGCTCGGAACAGCAAAGGTCGAGAATGGCAAAGGCCGAAAGCGGCAAAGGTCGGGATCGACATTAAGCATGTTGATTGCAGGCCACCAAGGAAAGACCCTCAAAGGGTATTGTACTCACCCGCTCGGTTAAGACCGTGGACTTGGTGCCTGGTAACGCACCCTGATCGGCGGAGGCCGTTATTGTGTTGTTATTCTGTTGTGTTGTTGTGTTGTTATGTTGTTGTCATGTTGTGAATTCATAAAGGAACTTGTGGATTGTTTGACGCATTTGATTAATTAGGAATTTTCTAAAGTAAATTAATATATGTTGTGCTATGAAGTTTTCTTGCTGGGCCTCGGCTCACGAGTTCTCTGTGGTGCTGGTAAGAGCAAGGAGGGTCGACCAACCATGAGTTGGAGGGCATGGAGTGGTGCGTACATGTTTGGCCTACTTGGCCACCATGGATGGGGTTGTTTTGAAGGACACGTTGTCAACGTTCGATTGAGTCGCTTAGGTAAACTGCCCACATTTTTGGATTGTAAATATATTTCAAAACAATATTTTGGGATCCCAATGTAACCCTTTTATAATTTTAATGAATGTCCAATCCTTTATACTTAATTTTCATTAAACGAGTCTTTATTTTGATTTATTCAGACTTTTTAGTCTAAAACCTCGATTAGCGAGTTAATGACACATTTTAAAATCACATGGTAATGGCTCTAAAGAAGTAGGGCATTACAACTTGGTATCAGAGCGAGCCAAAGTTTATGGTTCGTAGAGATTGACCGAACATGTACGCTCGCTACCAGAGACAAGCTTGACTCAGGGTTGGTTGGTATTAAGTGCAATATTTGCTTTAACTGCATATATGAATTGCCTTATCTGCTAGAATAGAGAGCATGATGTATATGTATGTATTTTTTGGGAATGAGACTTGGTAATTGAAGCATGAGCGTTATGGACTTGCGTCCTGGTATGCACATTGTATATGGTTATTGTGTTGTTTGGCCTTGCTAATGGTATAGTTCTGGATAAGAATAACAGGGCTGGTAGGTTAGGTTATTGGCAGTAGATGTTTGCTGGCATGCAAGCAAGAATGCAAAAGCAAGAGGAAGAGATTAGGTGGTTGAGACAGCGGGTTCTGTCACCGAACGTTGCCCTGTGTGTTGGCAACAATAGGACCAGCTACGGTCCAACCTGAGGGTGGAAATATTTATTTAATATTTTTAAAATTATTTTCTAATATTTGTTTGAAGTCACATTTTAAATGTAATGCTAAGAACTTTTCCTGCAAAAAAAATTGATTTATAAATGTAATAAATTAAAAATAGGGTAAGTAATTATTTGGTACCTTATGTTTTTGTAAAGTATCATTTTTGTGTTTATAATAATTCTCATTTGGTATTCTTAAAAAATCAAATTTAATTACTTAATTACATATAACTTATGACAATTTGATCATATTGACAAAATTTTATTAATCAAATATGAGTATAATGTACCAAATATGTATGATTTTAAAATACATGGTACTATATAATCATTATTGAAAAATGATGGTATCGAACCGATACTTTGCAAAAACACATAGTACTAAATGAGTAAATTCTCTTAAAAATATTAGACACTTTTGTCGCAAATATCATAAAATATAATAGTAAGGGAGTAATGTCCACATTAAAACTTCACGTTAATAACATTCGCCCGAAATATCTATTTTCTAAATATTATTTTACCATAATTTTAAACAAATTTTATTTTTCACCTTATTTTCTCACTTTCTTAGTTTTTTTATCATTTTTTTGTCCTTCAGTCACCTTGTTCTCTTTTTTTCTTTTTTCTATGGGTTTATACCTTTTGGACCCTGTGTTTTGTCTCATTACCTGTTTGGACCCTGTGTTTTGATAATGACTTTTTGGACCCTATGTTTTGTAAAATGGTTAAAATAGAACCCTGAACCTGATTTTGGTCAATATTTTCTCAAATAAAATCACAAATAATTTACCAAACTAACAATTCAGAACAAAAATAAAATCATTCAGCTTAAAAATCGTGTTGTTATATTCAATTTTTTCTTCATCAAAATTGAATTTAGGGTTCTTTTTTAAGCATTTTACAAAATATAGGGTCCAAAAAGTAATTTGTCAAAACACAGGGTCCAAACAGGTAATGAGAAAAAACACAGGGTCTAAAAAAGTATAAACCCTTTTTCTATCGATCTCACGTTGATTTCTTACTTCTCTATTTTTTTTGACAAAAATTTCTCTCTTTAATCTTTATTATTTATTTTCTTCTTATTTCTCTTTATATCATTTTCTTTAATCTCACTAATTCTTTATCCTTTTTTATTTTCTTATATTTCATTTTCTCTTATCGATCAGTTCACCAATCACATTTATTTCAGATGAGACTTACTGTTTTAAAAAAGAGTGTCACTTCAGTTGATATAATATTTTGGTGCATAATTTTAGTACACATATGATTAATATTTTCTCCCCCCATTTAGTTTTCTCATTTTCTCTGGTCTGACTTTCTCTTTTCTCTCACTCTTTCTCTCATCACTTTCAATTTTTTATCAAACATATTCTATTTTAAAATAAACAAAGAAAAAATGTTTTAATGTTTTATATAAAAAAAAATAGAGAAAATTATGGAATACACTGTAGAAAGCAAAAAAAATTGAAATATACGGTTACCTACTATTATACGCTATTATATATCAAATTCACGATATTCAACCCTTACTATTTTAAAGCTATTTTAAAAAAAAAATTAGATTAAAATAATCACCGAAGCTTTTCTCCTTCCCTTTTTCTCTTTTTTTTTTTTATATTTGATTTTCTTTCTCTCTCATCTCTTCATCTTCCCTTTTCACTTTTTATACTCTTCATCAGAAAACCTGATTGTTTGGGTTTATTTAGTGCGTTGAGTTTCTTCTCTTTTTTTCAAATTTGTTTGCCATGGATTATCGAAAAAATGGTTGTCACTCGTTCGGGGTCTGCATCCCCTACTGGGAAGGGTGGTGCGGTTTCTGGCTTAGGTGACTTGAAGGAAGCTGAGAATCAAGAGTCTGCCGAGTCTAAGGGGGAAGCATTGAAGAGTAAACCTTCTCTGTTGTCAAAATGCAAAGTTGTTTTGAAGGATTAATCATATTCTTCCCTTCCTAATGCAAACTATAGTGATGTTGCTGGTTCAGATGAGTTGAAGGAGGCTGACGTGCATGTGAGTGATGAGTTTATCGGGAAACAGTTGAAGAGAAAATATGTTTCATTATCAAAGAGCAAAGGTAGTGCAAAGAAAGCAAAGAAACCAATGATTGGAGACTCTAGTCGAGTAAAGTTCAAGGCTAACAAAAAAAATTTGAAGAAGAATGTAAGTTTACTGGCTAAATTGAAGGTATTTTTTGTTGTTTCATTTAAAAAAATTTCATGTGATCTGTTTTGAAGATGTTTATTATATTTATGTAAATAGATGTTATAATTTTTTTAATTATTTTCCCAAATTCGCTTGTTATTTTATATAATATATGAACAATGTGTTTCATAATTATTTACATGTTTTATTGCTTTGTTAAAAGCTTTTTCAATTTTTTTTTAATTTAATTGCTCTAGTTGGAAGATAATGGCTCTATTTGTTTCGATGTTGTTAATATGTGTTAAGTTTATGTAACGATATGTTACATGGTTGTTAATATTATTACCGATGTTGCAAACATGTTTTTGGTTTATGTAAATATATGTTACAAGTCCTAAGTTGGTAGTTTATGGTTTTGTAGAATATAGGTTCTGTCTTCTTGAAATATGTTTTCAATTTTGTTAATGCTTTGATATGAGTTATGTACATTATAATTGTATACAATATAGGCTCAGTATGTTTTAGATATTTTACATGTTTTGTTGCTCTTTTAATAGTTTTTACAATTTTTGTTTATTTAAGTTGCAAGATAATAGTTCAATTATATACATACCATGTTATATTTGTTTTGATGTCGTTAACTTGTGTTATGTTTTTGTAAAGATATGTTACAGGTTTGTTAATGTTGTTAATGTCCTGATATGATTTTATGTAGATGTGGATTATATGTTTCAAGTTTGGTGATATATTTTATTATTTTGTAAAATTATGTTACAAGTTTGTTAATGTTGGTTGTCCATTATTTTATGCAGCTTATGGAATGTTTTATCAAACATGAAGATCATTATAGAGCAAGAGTCAATTTTCATTGTGGCTTTGAGAAGATCAATGTGATCTCTGAAAAACAGACTGAGTCTCAAAAAGATTTGTTTAGTAAGACTTGTTTTGGTCATTTTCTAAACATTAAATCCTATGCTAAACAAGCTAATTGGTTCACCATGTATTGTTAAGGGAAGTTAACCAGCCAAACTTAAATGAAATGTGGTTTAAAGTTTGTGGAAAGCTGATTAGGTTTTCATTGGGTGAATTTGGGTTATTGACTGGGTTAAATGTGTTTGGTGACATTGATAGAGGTGGAATTAAGAATAGTAATCCTATTGGATTGTATTCTAAATTTTTTGGTGACCATACAAGGTGTATTTTAAGAATTGTTGTTGAAGAAAGGTTTAAGGCTGTCAATTTTGATAATGATGATGAGGTTGTTAGGATGGTTGTACTTTACCACATCCCTAACTTTCTGTATGCTTGGCAAAAAGAGAAGAACATTGAAAAAACTGACTTGTATCTTTGTGATAGTGGTGGTTTTAATCATTTTTCATGGGGTAAGGATCTTTTCAATGTGACTTTCATCATTGAGAGATGCTTTAATGCAAAATGAAATTTTTATTACTAGACAAGGTTCTTACCCAACCTATATAAGTTGAATGGATTACCACTTGCTTTCCAAGTGTTCATTTACGAATCAATTCCTAGTTTAGTGGGAACTTATTGTGAGAAGATTAGTTGTGGTCTGCCTAGGATTATAAATTGGTCTTCTGTTGCAATTCCATCTCATAAGGAACTTGAGAGGAATGTTTTCCATTACATAAGGTAAATTTTTATATTTTTTTGTTTATCTTTATTTATGAAATTATTTAATGATTTTTATTTTGTAAACTAATGTTACTGATTTGTTCTTTGCAGACCAAAATTGTGAAATTTTTGCCCACTAATGAAGAGAACAATGCCTTCAAGATTGAAGGTTTTTTCCAGTGCAACAAGGATTTGAATATTTTTGACTTTGAAGATGATGATTTTGTTGCTCCTCCAAAGAAACCAACAAGTGAGGTTGTAACGCCCTGGTTACTCCAAGACCATTACTGTGAACTTTGAATCGTGCTTAACTCGCTAATCGAGTTCTTTGGTTATAAACGTGCCTTTAAGTGTTATTAATAGGATAAAGTGAAAAACCAATCAAAAGGAAATGATATATTTTTTTTAAAAAATAAAAGTTTTCATGGGACCATAAAAACATTTACAAGTTATTTACAATAAAAAATAGTCATTACAATATAAAATTTACAACCCGCCGACCTAAGCGGCAAAAATATGGTGAACCCCCTAGTTCCTCCGAGAAACTCCTTGGCCGTGGTGTTCAAACGGCCGCATCTGTACACATCACCACCTAAGGTCTCCACTCAAGGTTGGGTGAGCTTTTCTTTCCCTTTACCTACACCACATAGCACCCATGAGCCAAAGTCGAGCTAGAAAACTCAATATTGCATGTATATAGTAACAAATGATGATCATGATAATCATACATAGCTTATAGCCTTGAACAGATGAGTGAATATCACTTTGTGGTTATGTTAACCATGAAGGAGCATATAACTATAATCAGATGAGTGATTTAACACTTGAGGTTCTCTTAACCATAATGAGTGACTAATGAGCAAGTCACTATGGGGCTCAGCACCCACAGCCGTGTGACAGTCCAGTCACCTAGACCTTCCAGCCCTGGCTCCAATCAAATGAGTGACTGTTGGGTAAGTCACTTTAGGCTTAGCACCCATAGCCATGTGTAAAAGCATTCACCTGGGTCCTCTGGCCCTGGCTCTAAGTGACTAGCCATAGGCTAGACAAGCGCATTTAGCTTTCATCGAACTTGAGGTCAGCTCGGCATTAATGCTCATTTGAGTCATTCAATGAAGATGTCGATTAGATTTAATCTTTGTCGGCTTGCGTTAAACACGCTAAGTCCGTTCTTGAATTATTAGCTAATACCAGGTGACCAGTGCTCAGTACTACTGCCGAACTTGACTAGTGAGTCATAGCTTCACAGTTAATATTGACACCATTGCCAATTCTGACTATTTAGTCAGTGCCATGCACAAGTGAGCAAGATTTTCTAAGCATTTGATATACAATCAATGTCCACATTTAAACACTCAATATGCCTCATAAATAACCATGCATGTCACATATGGGGTGCAGTTTTCTTACCTCTGGTTCGAGCGAGAAATAGTAAAAGAATGACCCTTGAGAACGATCGACCTTTTGATTCCTTAGCGGTTACCTAATCATAACAAATTATAACCTCCATTAATGAAAATCAACAATAAAAGGGTCCTGACCTAAACCTCACTCCCAGGACCCCGAATTGTACCCAAACGGTGAGTAGATTCGATCCCGAGCCTTAGGAATTGAAAGCCCGAGCCAAAAACACTTAAAAATGCCCAAAACAGGAATCTGAAGAAATACGGTAGCAATACCCCCTAGCGCCCCAGCGCCCAAGATAGAGAAGACTCCCCCTGAGTAGCTCTGTAGCGCAACACTCAGCCAGAAATGCCCTGAAACTTTCCCCCTTCGACTCCACCATTTCCATCCTGAACCAAAAGCTTCCAAACCTCATTTTTAGTCCCAAATGAACCCAAAAACCATCTACACATGTCCTAGGCTCCGGCCGTGGCCTGGGACATTGTTGGCTGCGGCCACTACGTTCTGTCCACCAGGCCGCATTCGTAGCAATTTTATCTGTTTTTTGATTTTCTTCTAATGGAGTGACTGAAAGTATTTTAAGCATAACTTCCTCGATATAACTTGGAATTGGACGATTAAAAAATTATGGAAAGCTAAGAAAAATATCTAAAACTTATATTTCTAGGTATATTTCCAAAAGAGTATTGGAAAATTATCAAAATCAAGTATGAAGTTTCAGACTTGTAATTCCGAGTTTAACCATTGCTTGTAAAATATCCAAAATATCCAAAATTTATTCGCTTTCATCAAAATGTCTAGAAAACCATAAAAAAATAAAATAAAATAATTAAACATATATAAATAAATAATCAAGTGCATAATCATAGAAGAATAATGAATTAAAAATAGACAAATTCGGTACTTATCAAAAATTCAAAAGAAAAAGGAGAAGAAAAGAGGTACGGAAGAGATGTGTTTATGCTCTATTTTTTATAATCTTCTACAGCCTTCAATGGCTTAACTATATTCTAGGGGTGAAAAGACCGAATTGCCCCTAAATCAAATAAAGTTTTCTAAAGGCTCTTAAGGGTAAAATCATCATTTCTCACCTATTTCGTTAATCATAATTAACACTCACTAATTCCCGATATTCTCAAATACCAATAATTCATATCTAGTTACCCTTTAATTCCCGGCAACGCTCTAATCACCAAAATACCCTGAGACTCACCCCCGAGCTCCGAACTTAATCCCGTTATGACTAAACCGCTAACTTGCACTCAGCGATCATCTCATGCCGAATGGATCGAACAAATCTACGTTATGATGTAGCCTCAACAATAGTTCACCAAAATGCATGAAAATACACAATTATGCCCTCAACGGGCCAAATTACCAAAATGCCCCTATGATGAAATGTGGACCCACATGCATGCATTTAACATCATATTATAATATGATTCACATAAACATGCAGATAATAGTTTAATGGCATAATAAAAAAATTATGGCCCTCCCGGCCTACTAAGCCAACCATTAAACTGCATTAGGGATATTGGGGCATTACAACTATCCCCTCCTTACAGAAACTTCGTCCTCGAAATTTACCTGAACAGCTCGGGATATTGATTCTGCATATCTGACTCTAGCTCCCAAGTCACTTCCTCGACCTTGTTGTTCCTCCACAATACATTAACCAAAGGTATCGTCTTATTCCTGAGGACCTTGTCCTTTCTGTCAAGTATCTGGACTAGCTGTTTCTCATAGGAGAGATCTTCCTCAAGCTCCAGATCTTCATAGCTCAAAACATGTGTCACATCAGATACATACCTCTGAAGAGCTGAAATGTGAAACACGTATGCACGGCCGACAATGCCGGAGGTAAGGCCAACCTGTAAGCTACCTGACCAATCCTCTCCAGGATCTCAAATGGACCTACATGTCTAGGGTTCAGCTTGCCCTACTTCCCAAATCTTCTCACCCCTTTCCATGGCGAGATTCTAAGGAAAACATAGTCTCCCACCTAGAACTCCACGTTCCTGCCCTTGGGATATGCATAACTTTTCTGTCTACTCTGAGAAGCGAGCATCCGAGCTCTAATCTTCTCAATGGCCTCACTATTCCTCATAATCGCCTCAGGTCCCAAGGATCTCCTTTCACCTATCTCATCCCAATGAATGGGAGATCTACACTTCCTACCATACAACATCTCATAAGGTGCAACCCCAATGGTAGACTGATAACTGTTGTTGTAGGAAAACTCTATCAAAGGTAGATACTAACTCCAGGATCCACCAAAGTCCAGAACACATGCTCCCAGCATGTCATCCAATATCTGGATTGTCCTCTCAGATTGCCCATCTGTCTGAGGATGAAAGCAGTATTGAACTTCAACTGTGTTCCCCTAGCCTTCTGTAAACTTCCCCAGAACTTGGAAGTAAAAGTGGGGTCTCGATCTGACACGATCGACCTTGGTGCTCCATGGAGGTGCACGATCTCTCTCACATAAAGATCTGCATATTGGTCAACTGTATAAGTAGTCCTCACTGCCAAGAAGTGAGCTAAATTGGTATAGCGATCCATAATAACCCAAATAGAATCATGTTGACCAATAGTCCTGGGTAATCCCACCACGAAATCCATCGTGATGTCCTCCCATTTCCACTCTGGGATATCCAGAGGCTGCAATAACCCTGCCGACCTCTGATGCTCAGCCTTGACTTGTTGACATGTTAAGCACGTAGCCACATATTCCACTACATCCTTCTTCATCCCTGGCCACCAATACAACGATCTCACATCCTAATACATCTTCGTGGTGCCTGGATGCAAAGAGTAAGGTGTAGTATGAGATTCATCCAAAATCTCTCGCCTCATAACAGTGTCTAACGGAACACATATCCGACCCTTGTATCTCAGCAAGCCTAAATCAGACACTGTGTAATCTCTGGATACTCCAACCAAAACATCCTCTCTGATCTTGATCAGCTGTGGATCATCCAAATAACCCTCCTTGATTCTCTCCAATAGTGTAGACTGTAGCGTAATATTGGACAACTGGCCAACCAGCAACTCTATACCAGCTCTGGTCATATCATCTACTAACTCTCTGGCTATCAACCTCGCACTATAAACCTACCCCGGACCCTCCAGCTTAAAGCATCATCTACCACGTTGGCTTTTCCTGGATGATACAAAATCTCACAATCATAATCTTTTACTAACTCCAGCCAACTCCTTTGTCTCATATTCAGATCTTTCTGTGTGAAAAAGTATTTCAGGCTCTTTTGGTCTGTATAGATCTCACACTTCTCCCCATAAAGGTAATGCCTCCATACCTTTAAAGCAAAGACCACAGCCGCCAACTCCAGATCATGAGTGGGATATCTCTGTTCATACTCCTTCAACTGACATGAGGCATAAGCAATTACTTTCCTTGACTACATCAAAACACAGCCTAAACCTTTATGTGAAGCATCGCAGTAAATCACAAACTTCTCCTGATCTGTTGGAAGACTCAAAACCGGAGCTGTAATCAATCTCTGCTTCAGTTCCTGGAAGCTATTATCACACTTGTCTGACCACACAAAATTTTGATTCTTGCATGTCAGCTCAGTCAATGAAGTAGAAATCTTAGAGAACCCTTCCACGAAACGCCTGTAATAACCTGCCAGACCAAGGAAACTTCTAACCTCATAAGCATTCTTTGGCCTTGGCCAATCTCTGACAGCCTCAATCTTGGCTGGATCTACCTTAATCCCCTCCTTATTGACAATGTGCCCAAGAAAAGATACATGAGATAACAAGAATTTACATTTCTTGAACTTTGCAAATAGTCTGTTCTCCCTCAGTCTCTATAGAACCAATCTTAGATGCTACTCATGCTCTGACTCTGACTGAGAATAAACCAGGATATCATCGATGAAGACGATCACAAACTGGTCCAGATAATCCTTGAACACTTTGTTCATCAGGTCCATAAAAGCAGCTGGGGCACTAGTCAATCCAAAAGACATGACTAAGAACTCATAATTCCCATACTTGGTGTAGAAAGCAGTCTTCGGTATGTCTTGACCCTTAACTGATGATAACCAGAACGAAGGTCGATCTTTGAGAATACCTTTTCACCTTGCAACTGATCAAATAGATCATCTATCATTGGAAAAGGATACTTGTTCTTGATTGTTAGCTTATTCAGTTCTCTATAATCAATGCACATCCTCAGAGAACCATCCTTCTTCTTCACAAACAGAACTGGCACTCCCGAAGGTGAGAAACTAGGTCTGATAAAACCCAAATCCAATAGCTCTTGCAATTGTACCTTCAATTCCATTAACTCAGCTGTGGCCATTCTGTAAGGTGCTCTAGACCCTGGCTCCGTCCCTGGTGCCAGTTCTATCACGAACTCATTCTCTCTATGTGGTGGCAACCCTGGAAAATCTTTTGGAAACACATCCGGGAATTCAAAAACGAGTCTAGCCTCACTGGCATGACCTGAGTGGTGTCAACCACACTGGCTAAGAATCCAATGCAACCTACTTGCAATAGATCTCTAGCCCTTAAAACATAAATCATAGGTATGCGAGGTCCATGCACAGTACCAACAAATACAAAAGGATCCTCACCTTCAGGCTCAAAGGTGACCATCTTCCTTTTGCAAGCAATGGTTGCCCCATACTTCACTAACCAGTCCATACCCAGAATCATGTCGAAGTCAGTCATAACTAACTCTATTAAATCCACTTACAACTCTCTGCCCCTCCACTGTCATCGGCAAAAATCTGACCCATCTCCTGGATACCACTAACTCCCCGGTAGGTAATAAGGTTCCAAACCCCACAACATAGTAATCACATGGTCTACACAGTCTATCAATAATACCACTAGCAACAAAATAATGTGTAGCACCAGAATCGATCAAAACATTATAAGGGGTTCCAGCACTAAGAATCTGACCTGTAACTATTGAGGGAGAAGCCTCAGCTTCTACTTGTGTCAATGAGAACACTCGAGTTGGGGCCAAGCTATCCGCTTTCCTGGGTTCTTCCTTTCTTGCTTTAGGGCAGTCTTTCTTGAAATGACCCACTGCTCCACACAAAAAGTAGGCCTTTGCCCTACAATCTCCAAAATGACACCACTTGCATTTAGGGCATTCAGGACGAGTCTTCCAGGCCTCACTACCACCTTAAGGACCCATTGAAATACCACAGGGGCGCCTATCAGGACCTGGAATTGGGAAGGTGTCAAGAACCTTCCTCTTCTACTCACTGGGGCCTCCACCCCTACTTGAACCCACAAAAGGAGTACCTGTTCTCCTAAACTCTTTTCTGGCTACATTGTCTCGCCAAATCTTGTTCTCTGCACTCTCAATTGTGAGTGCCTTCTCAACCACCTGTGCATAGGTAGTAACCCCAGCCACAGTGGTAATGTGAACATCTTGGGCTAATCTAGGTTGTAGCCCTTGGAGAAACCTCTCCCTTCTATTTCCGTCAGTGGGTACCAGCTCCATGGCAAACTTTGGCAACCGATCAAACTTCAAGGCATACTTAGTCACTGACAAACTCCCTTGAAGTAACCTGATAAATTCTTCAGCTTTTGCTGCCCTGATGGCATCATTATAGAGTACTTCTCATTGAACAGAGTCTGAAACTCTTCCTAAATCAGGGCATTGATGTTTCTGGTCTGGGATATAACTTCCCACCAAATTCGTGCATCCTCCCAAAACATATACGTGGCACAGGCCACCCTCTCATTACTAGTCACCCTCATGAAATCCAGGATGGTGGTAATCATGCTCATCCATTGTTCTGCCTTTGCAGGATCTGCACTACCTTAAAATACTGGAGGTTGCAGCATTCTAAACCTTTCATAGAGAGGCTCCCATTTGTTACCAACCTCAGGCAGCTACTCAGTTGCTGGCACCAATACATGAGGTGCCTCAGGTACACTGGCCACTGCAGGAACCTGCTGTTGTCTCAGGAGACAGAGTTCTTCTCCCAGCCTCATTACTGTAGCCTGCAGATCATTAAATAATTGCAGCCAGTTCTCAGGAGTTGGCTGTGGAATTTGACTCTGGTCATTTTCTTGACCCTGGTTATTATTCTGGCCTTGATCACCCTGGTCAGCTGAGGAATCTGTATGCCTTGGAATCATTCTTATCAACTTAAAACTTGCTGAAACAATCAATGCGCCCAATTAAGCAGTAATAACAAAACCTCTTGCCGCCTCACGGTTCAAGATCAATAGATAATCACCCATTCCACAATCATACAGATATATAGATGGATACATGATTATAGCATTTAACATGTATCAAATAATAATTCACAATGAACAATAATAATGAGTACGTTCCAGCAATATAAGTACTAATTAGCACACTTTTGGTAACACCCAGGATAGCCAAGACTGCTACACTGTGTATTTAAAAAGGTGCAGGACTTGCTAATCAAGTCATTAGGTTAAAAACGTGTTATTGAAATCACTAATGAACTAGGGTTAAAAGGTTTTGGCCTTAAAAGATACTTTCTATACAATTAAACATTTTAAACATGGGATCCCAAAAGAAACGGTATTAAAAAGTCTATTTACAAAATTCCCAGAGTTCAAACACCACTAGCCACTCTAAGGGAAAAACAGACGTTTCTGGTTCTCCTGTTCCTGTCTCCCTCTCAACCGTGGTGGCTAAGCAGCTAATCATGTACATTCTGCTCTCAGAGCTCTCCGAATAAGGGCTAATCATGATTTCCCTTGCCTTTACCTGCACCACGAAGCACCTGTGAGCCAAGGCCCAGCAAGAAAACATACCATATTACATAACAAGCAATAATATCATTTGAACAACCCTTTAAGAATGTTCATACACTTAACATACCACAGTAATCACAAAGCATGAAGATTCAATCAAAGAATCATCTAATCATAGCTCAGCTATATAACATAACAATCCATCAAACAATAATAACAAACAAGTCACATAATAATCAGGGTCGACGCCTTAGGTCGCACACTCTGTTTATCCCACTGACTCCGGCCCGCTTAAACCGAGCTCAGTGAAAAATAAGTTGTCCTCAACTACTAGTGGTCGAGTCGTGCCCTGTACGCTAGTGTAAACTTCAGCACCCTTAGGCCGTTGGTTTACTGTTTACATGGCATAATATCATCCTTTCAAAGCATACAAAATAGGGAACCCTTAGTCCCATTATAAATCCACAACCGGGTGCAGTTTTCTTACCTTTAATTTTCAAGTTTACTGATTACGAGCGACGCCTCTCGAGCACGATCCGCTTCACGATCCCTAGCTTAATACCTAGTCACAACCAAGATAGGGAGTACCATTAATAATCGCGTTAATATTTCTGGATGGAGTTCTAGCTTCCAGGACATCGAATTCCACCAAACATGGTGGTGGAATCGGTCTCGAGCTCCCTAGGTTAGGTTCCCACGCTTAAAACCTCCAAAAGATAAAAATTACCCATAAGGGTCGCGGCCCTTGGAACCCATGGCGCGGCCCGCCCCTGAAACAAAGGCTAGGCCTCTCTGACCACAGACACGTGCCACGGCTGTACCCTGTGGCGCCGCGGCGCTTCCCCACTGTAGAGCCTCCTTGGCTCTTCCTTGTTTCCCAGGGCCGCGGCACTCTAGAACAGAGTCGCGGCCCAACCCTTTGTGCCAAGAAAAACCACCATTTCTAGCATCCTAACCTTGCTTAAAACCACCCCAAAGCACCCTAATAAAAAAACCCATTGATTACAAGACTCCTAACATGATTCTAGCAACTCGATCCAACAAAAACCTAGCTTAAAAACACATTAAAAACCCATTTTGATTTCTGAAACCCAGTAGCTCAAGAACTCTAAAACAAGTCATGAAAACTCAGAATTTAAGCTCTAAACTACGAACTGAAGCTTACCTTCTTTGATGAACCACTTCCTTAACAATTTCTGAGCTAAAACCCACACTTCTCAGCTTCAATTCAGTCCTTAAACATCAAAACCATAAACACTTTTAATACTCAACCACAACTCAGAATTCTAATGATCAAGAGTGTAATTCAGCCCTTACCTGAATCCTGGTTGAGTTTCCTTAGCTGAACACTGGACCTAACCTTCAAGATTCCAGCCCAAACCACTGAATTCCCAGCTAAATTCCCTTAGGTTTCAGTAGCTTTCTTAAGAGAGAGAAGAGAAGGAAGATAGGAGCAAAATGGGTCGGTTTGTTTCTTTTGTTCTATTGTTTTCTGCTTACTTAGCCTAACCTTAGTCAATTAAGTTAATCCCGAGGCTCGGGGTATCGGAAACGTCCCCGAGGGCAAAAAGGTAAAATTCCCCAATATTCCTTCCTAGGCTTCCTAACCTCAAATATATCTCTATATATTTATTTCCATAACCCGATAACCCAAATAATCATCTAATACCCAAAATACCCCTTGACTTGCCCCAAGTCAAATATTAAGTCTCGTTGTGACTTCCCGCTAACTAGCTCCCTAGGATCGCCTCGAGTCGCACGCTGCAGATACCCACATAATAATGTGGTTATCACAAATATATCATATAATCACATTTACATTCATATAGTCATACAAACATGTTTATCATATAATCACACGTTAATTTAATTAGTTCACACATAAACCAATTATGCCTTCCTAGCACACTAACCAAGGCCCTTAAGCCATATTAGTGATTTTGGATCGTTACACTTTTGTTGAAGATGCAGTAGTTAAACCATATCCTTATCAAGGTATCCCATGTAAATAGGTAAAGCATTTATACAATATTTATGCAGTTAAATATATAACCACAGAAATAGTTACCAAACCATGAGTCGAGTTTGTCTTCAGTGGTGAGTGTACATACCCCGCCAATCTACAGGAACCCTAAACCTTGGCACGCTCTGATACCAAGTTGTAACGCCCTAGTTACTCCAAGACCGTTTTTGTGAACTTTGAACCGTGCTTAACTCGGTAATTGAGTTCTTTGGTTATAAACGTGCATCTAAGTGTTATTAATAGGTTAAGGTGAAAAACCAATCAAAAGGAAATGATATATTTTATTTAAAAAAAAAACGGTTCATGGGCCTATAAAAACATTTACAAGTTATTTACAATCCAAAATGGTCATTACAATTTAAAATTTACAACCTGCTGACCTAAGCGGCAAAAATAGGGTAAACCCCCTAGTTCTTCCGAGAAACTCCTTAGCCGTGGTGGTCAAGCGGCCGCATATATGCACATCACCACCTAACCTCTCCACTCAAGGCTGGGTGAGCTTTTCTTTCCCTTTACCTGCACCACATATCACCCATGAGCCAAAGCCCAGCAAGAAAACTCAGCATTGCATGTATATAATAACAAATGATGATCATGATAATCATACATGGCTTATACCCCTGAACAAATGAGTGAATATCACTTTGTGGTTACGTTAACCATGAAGGAGCGTATAGCTCTAATCAGATGAGTGATTTAATACTTGAGGTTCTTTTAACCATAATCAGTGCCTGATGAGCAAGTCACTATGGGGCTCAGTACCCACAGCCATGTGGCAGTCCAGTCACCTAAACCTTCTGGCTCTTGCTCCAATAGAATGAGTGACTGTTGGGTAAGGCACTTTGGGCTCAGCACTCATAGCCATGTAACGAAGCAGTCACCTGGGCTCTCTGGCCATCGTAATGTCTTCCCACTTCCACTCAAGGATACCCAAAGGCTGAAGCAACCCTGCTGGCCGCTGATGCTCAACCTTTACCTGCTAACATGTCAAACATCTGGCCACATATTCTACCACGTCCTTCTTCATCCCAGGCCACCAATACAATGTCCGTAGATCCTGATACATTTTTGTGGTACCCGAATGAAGCGAGTATGGCGTGGTGTGAGACTCATCTAGTATCTCTCGTCTGATCCCCTCATCTGCCAGAACACAGATTCGCCCCAGATATCGAAGCATACCTGCTTCAGAAATAGAATAATCCTTAGCTGTCCCTGGTAAGACATTCTGCCTAACTTCCTGAAGCTGCGCATCTACCAACTGCCCCTCCTTGATCCACTGTAGCAGGGTCGACTGCAAGGTAATATTGGCCATCCGGCCCACCACCAGCTCTATCTTTGCCCTGGCCATCTCATCAGCTAATTCTCTTGAGATCTGAATAGCTACCCCGAGCCCCTATGACTCAATGCATCTACCAAAACATTGGCTTTCCTTGGGTGATAAAGAATGTCACAATCATAATCCTTAACCAACTCTAACCAACGCCTTTGCCTCATGTTCAAATCCTTTTCGATGAAGAAATATTTAAAACTCTTATGGTCAGTGTATATCTCGCACTTCTCCCCATACAGATAGTGTCGCCAACTCTTCAGTGTGAATACCACCACCAGCTCCAGATCATGGGTGGGATATCATTGTTCATACTCCTTCAGCTGTCGCGATGCATAAGCTATAACCTTCTCATCCTGCATCAGCACACAGCCCAAACCCATCCTCGATGCATCACAGTATACTACAAACTTTCCTTCTTCCGAAGGAAGACTCAGTACAGGTGCATTAATAAGTCGTCGCTTCAACTCTTGGAAACTGACCTCACACATCTCTGACCAAACGAACTTCTGGTTCTTTCTTGTCAACTCTTTCATTGGTGAAGAAATCTTTGAAAATCCTTCCACAAACCGCCTGTAATAGTCTGCCAACTCAAGAAAACTACGCACCTCTGAGGCGTTCCTTGGCCTCGGCCAATCTCTCACTGCTTCCACCTTGGACGGATCCACCTTAATCCCTTCTGCACCAACTATATGCCCAAGAAATGTCACCTCAGGCAACCAAAACTCACATTTCTTAAACTTAGCATATAACTGGTGTTCCCTTAATCTCTGTAAAACCTGCCGAAGATGCCACTCGTGCTCTGCCTCTGAATTGGAGTACACCAAGATGTTGTCGATGAAGATAATGACGAACTGATCCAAGAAATCCTTGAACACCCTATTCATTAGATCCATGAAAGCTGCTGGGGCATTTTTCAAACTAAAAGACATGACCAAAAATTCGTAATGCCCATACCGTGTTCGGAAGGTCGTCTTCGATATGTCCTCATCCTTCATCCTCAACTGGTGATAACCAGATCGAAGATCAATCTTTGAGAACACTGTCTTTCCCTGCAGCTGATCGAACAAGTCATCAATCCTTGGTAGAGGGTACTTATTCTTGATAGTCAACTTGTTCAGTTCCCTGTAATCTATACACATCCCCAAAGTCCCGTCCTTCTTGTTAACAAACAGAACTGGAGCACCCCATGGAGAGTAACTAGGTTTGATGAATCCCAAATCCAGAAGATCTTGCATCTGTATCTTCAACTCCTTCAATTCTGTTGGTGCCATCATATATGGTGCTCTTGATACTAGCTCTCTCCCTAGTGCTAACTCAATAACAAACTGAATCTCCCTGCGTGGCGGCAACCTCGGTATCTCCTCAGGAAATACATCTAAAAACTCACATACCACCCTGGTCTCACTCGGCCTTGCTGGCAACATCTTGGTAGTGTCCACAATACTAGCCAGAAAACCTATACATCCACCCTGTACCAAGTCTCTGACTCTCAATGCAGATATCATGGGTACGCGGGGTCCATATACCGCACCCACAAAGAAAAAGGATCCTCGCCATCTTCTTCCTGCAGCCAATAGTAGCCCCATATCTGACCAACTAATCCATCCCTAAGATCATGTCGAAATCCTCCATATCTAGCTCAATCAAGTCAACAAAAAGCTCCCTACTATTAACCATCACTAGCAGTACCCTAATCCATCTCCTAGAAACTACCAGTTCCCCAGTAGGCAATAAAGTCCCAAACCCCGCAGTCCGATAGTCACTAGGTCTACATAGTCTATCAATCACTTTACTAGAAATAAAGGAATGTGTAGCACCAGAATCAATCAATACAGAAAAAGGAGAGCCAACGCTAGAAAGTTGACCTGTCACTACCGAGGGACTAGCCTCGGCCTCTGCCTGTGTCAAGGCGAAATCTTGAGCTGGAGTCAAGCTGTCCACCTTTCCTGTTTCCCCTTTCTTCACTGTTGGGCGATCCTTCTTGAGGTGCCCCACCGTGCCACTTACATAGCAAGCCTTGGCCCGATGTTCGCCCTGATGGCGTCTTCTACACCTCAGGCACTTTGGATAACTCCTCCATGGTTCACTGCAGCCCTGATGGCCGCCCTGACCACCCCGACCCCTCCTATCAGGACCAGCAGCGGTCGAACTGTCAGGGGTCTTTCTCTTGAAATCACTGAGGCCTCCGCCCCTACCTGACCCAAAATAAGGAGGCACCACCCTGCAACCCTCGTGCCTTACTGCACTTTCCTTCCAAATTTTTTTCTCCACTTCCTCGGCGGTAAGAGCCTTCTCAATGGCCTGGCCATAGGTTGTTCCTCCAGGTACCGTTGTAATCCTAACATCCTGGGCTATCATAGCATTAAGCCCCCTAATGAACCTGTCTTGCCTGGCTGCATCTGTAGGCACAAGGTCTGGTGCGAACTTCGTGAGTCTGTCAAACTTCTGTGCATATTCTGTAACTGTCCTACGAACTCATTAACCTTTGCTGCCCATATGGCAACATTATAGTACTTCTGACTGAACAAATCTTTAAATCCTTCCCAACTCAATGCAGTAACATCCCTGGTTTGTGAGGCCACTTCCCACCAGATGCGGGTATCCTCTCTCAACATATACGTGGCATAGGCAACTCTGTCATGCCCCTCTATCCTCATGAAATCCAGGATAGTAGTAATCATAGTCATCCATTGCTCGACCTTCAATGGATTAGGTCCTCCTTCAAAGATTGGGGGTTGCTGCTTCCTGAACCTCTCATATAACGACTCCCACCTATTCCCAACCTCCCCTGGCTGTACAACTGGTACCACTACAGGTGGTACAATAGGGGCAGCACTCCCTGATGGAGCATGCTTTCGCAACAAGCGAATCTGTTCATCTTGACTCTGTAATCGCGCTTGCATATCTTCCATAAGTTGCTGCCAGTTCTCAGGGACTGGCGGAGGAATCTGGCCCTGGTCATCACCCTCGGTCCCAGACCTAGTGCCGGCTAGTCGCGTAGATTTTCTTGGACGCAAAGCTATCCAAGTCAATCTGCAATCAACGACTCGGCAGTCAGACCATGATGACAGGGTAAAAGCTTCTCCAAACTCCACCAAAAGGAACATAACCAATCACAAACAATCAAAATATAGGTAGTTATCCACATGCATCGGCTGCTAATAAGCATGCCCTAAACTTTCAACACAACAACTAAGATATAAGCATTCATCCATACACTATAAAAAGTCAATCTCCCAAATATTCATTTACATGCACAGCGAAGCTAATAAGCATGCCTTAATATTTTCACACATCAATCAAGGGCCAGGCCCTATCAGTATCTCATGCTTCCTATTAATCCAATAAATATAATCATTCATAACTCATTCCAAGCATAAAAGCATATAAGCATATATACACATTACCAAACCCTGAATCGAGCTTGTCTCTGGCAGCCTATGTACATGTCCAGCCGTTCTTCAGGAACCCTTAAACCTAGGACGCTCTGATACCAAGTTGTAACACCCTGGATAGCCAAGACCGCTACACTGTGTATTTGAAAAGGTGCAGGACTTGCTAATCAAGTCATTAGGTTAAAAACGTGTTATTGAAATCACTAATGAACCAGGGTTAAAAGGTTTTGGCCTTAAAAGATACTTTTTATACAATTAAACATTTTAAACATGGGATCCCAAAAGAAACAATATTAAAAAGTCTGTTTACAAAATTCCCAGAGTTCAAACAACCACTAGCCACTCGAAGGGAAAAAGAGACGTTTCTGGTTCTCCTGTTCCTGTGTCCCTCTCAACTGTGGTGGCTGAGCAGATGATCATGTACATTCCACTCTCAAAGCTCTCCGAATCAGGGCTGATCAAGCTTGCCCTTGCCTTTACCTGCACCACGAAGCACCCGTGAGCCAAGACCCAGCAAGAAAACATACCATATTACATAATAAGCAATAATATCATTTGAACAACCCTTTAAGCATGTTCATACACTTAACATACCACAGTAATCACAAAGCATGAAGATTCAATTAAAGAATCATCTAATCATAGCTCAGCTATATAACATAACAATCCATCAAACAATAATAACAAACAAGTCACATAATAATCAAGGTGAACGCCTTAGGTCGCACCCTCTGTTTATCCCACTGACTCCAGCCCGCTTAAACCAAGCTCAGTGCATAATAAGTTATCCTCAGTTACTAGTGGCCGAGCCGCGCCCTGTGTGCTAGTGTAAACTTCGACACCCTTAGGCCGTTGGTTTACTGTTTACATGGCATAATACCACCCTTTCAAAGCATACAAAATAGGGAACCTTTAGTCCCATTAAAAATCCACAACTGGGTGCAATTTTCTTACCTTTAATTTTCAAGTTTACTGATTACGAGCGACGCCTCTCGAGCACGATCCGCTTCTCGAGCCCTAGCTTAATACCTAGTCACAACCAAGATAGGGAGTACCATTAATAATCGCGTTAATATTTCTGGATGGAGTTCTAGCTTCCGGGAGATCGAATTCCCCCAAACACGGTGGTGGAATCGGTCCCGAGCACCCTAGGTTAGGTTCCCACGCTTAAAACCTCCAAAAGATCAAAATTATCCTTAAGGTCGCGGCCCACCCCTAAAATAGAGGCTAGGCCTCTCTGACCACAGACACGCACTGCGGCCCTGCCCTGTGGCGCCGTGGTGCTTCCCCACTGTAGAGCCTCCTTGGCTCTTCCTTGCTTAGCAAGGCCGCGACACTCTAGAACAGAGTCGCGGCCCAACCCTTCATGCCCAAAAAAACCACAATTTCTAGCATCCTAACCTTGCTTAAAACCACCCCAAAGCACCCTAATGAAAAAACCCATTTATTACAAGACTCCTAACATGATTCTAGCAACTCGATCCAACAAAAACCTAGCTTAAAAACACATTAAAAACCCATTTTGATTTCTGAAACCCAGTAGCTCAAGAACTCTAAAACAAGTCATGCAAACTCAGAATTTAAGCTCTAAACTATGAACTGAAGCTTACCTTCTTTGATGAACCACTTCCTTAACAATTTCTGAGCTAAAACCCACACTTCTCAGCTTCAATTCAGTCCTTAAACATCAAAACCATAAACACTTTTAATACTCAACCACAACTCAGAATTCTAATGATCAAGAGTGTAATTCAGCCCTTACCTTAATCCTGGTTGAGTTTCCTTAGCTGAACACTGGACCTAACCTTCAAGATTCCAGCCCAAACCACTGAATTCCCAGCTGAATTCCTTTAGGATTCAGTAGCTTTCTTAAGAGAGAGACGAGAAGGAAGAGAGGAGCAAAATGGGTCGGTTTGTTTCTTTTGTTCTACTGTTTTCTGCTTACTTAGCCTAACCTTAGTCAATTAAGTTAATCCCGAGGCTCGGGGTATCGGAAACGTCCCCGAGGGCAAAAAGGTCAAATTCCCCAATATTCCCGCCTAGGCTTCCTAACCTCAAATATATCTCCATATATTTATTTCCATAACCCGATAACCCAAATAATCATCTAATACCCAAAATACCCCTTGACTTGCCCCAAGTCAAATATTAAGCCCCGTTGTGACTTCCCGCTAACTAGCTCCCTAGGATCGCCTCGAGTCACACGCTGCAGATTTACCCACATAATAATGTGGTTCTCATAAATATATCATACAATCACATTTACATTCATACAGCCATACAAACTTGTTTATCATATAATCACACGTTAATTTAATAAGTTCACGCATAAACCAATTATGCCTTCCCGGCACACTAACCAAGGCCCTTAAGCCATATTAGTGATTTTGGGTTGTTACACTTTTGCTAAAAATGCAGTAGTTAAGGCATAGCCTTATCAAGGTATCCCATGTAAACAGGTAAAACATTTATAATATATTTAAGTAATTAAATATATAACCACATAAATAGTTACCAAACCATGAGTCGAGTTTGTCTTCAGTGGTGAGAGTACATGCCCAGCCAGTCTACAGGAACCCTAAACCTTGGCATGCTCTGATACCAAGTTGTAATGCCTTAGTTACTCCAAGACTGTTACTGTGAGCTTTGAACCATGATTAACTCGCTAATCGAGTTATTTTATTATAAACGTGCATCTAAGTGTTATTAATAGGTTAAGGTGAAAAACCAATCAAAAGGAAATGATATATTTTATTTAAAACATAAAAATTTTCATGGGCCTATAGAAACATTTACAAGTTATTTACAATCCAAAATGGACATTACAGTTTAAAATTTACAACTCGCCGACCTAAGGGGAAAAAATAGGGTAAACCCCCTAATTCCTCCGAAAAACTCCTTAGTCGTGGTGGTCAAGCAGTCGCATATATACACATTACCATCTAAGCTCTCCGCTCAAGGCTGGGTGAGCTTTTCTTTCCCTTTTCTTGCACCACATAGCACCCATGAGCCAAAGCCCAGCAAGAAAACTCAATATTGCATGTATATAATAACAAATGATGATCATGATAATCATACAGAGCTTATAGCCCTGAACAGATGAGTGAATATCACTTTGTGGTCATGTTAACCATGAAGGAGCATATATCTCTAATCAAATGAATGATTTAAAACTTGAGGTTCTTTTAACCATAATGAGTGGCTGACGAGCAAGTCACTACGGGGCTCAGTACCCACAGCCATGTGACAGTCTAGTCACCTAGACCTTCCTGCCCTGGCTCCAATAAAATGAGTGACTGTTGGGTAAGTCAATTTGGGCTCAGCACCCATAGCCATGTGACGAAGCAGTCACCTGGGCTCTCTGGCCATGGCTCTAAGTGACTAACCATAGGCTAGCAGTCACCCCTAGGTCAAATAAAGTTTTCTAAAGGCTCTCAAAGGTAAAATTGTCTTTTCCCTCCTATTTCATTAATCATAATTAACACCCTCTAATTCCTGTTATTCTCGATATTCTTAAATACTAATAATTCATATCCCGTTACCCTTTAATTCCCGGCAACGCTCTAATCACCAAAATACCCCGAGACTCACCCCGAGCCCCGAACATAATCCCGTTATGACTAAACCGCTAACTTGCACTCAAAGATCGTCTCATGCCGATTGGTTCGAACAAATCCACATTATGATGTGGCCTCTACAATAGTTCACCAACATGCATGAAAATACACAATTATGCCCTCAACGGGCCAAATTACTGAAATGCCCCTATGATGAAATGCGAACCCACGTGCATGCATTTAACATCATATTATAATATAATTCACATAAACATGCATATAATAATTTAATGGCATAATAAATCAATTATGGCCCTCCCGGCCTACTAATCCAACCATTAATCCGCATTAGGGATTTTAGGGCATTACAGATGCTCTTTCATCATCTTATGTTCCTTGTGTGACATTTGGCTTTTTTGATCTGAAAATTATTTTAGATGATTGTCAAAATAAGTGTAACAATATGTCTAAGAAAATTGCAATGTCAAAGTCTGCTAGTGAATCTAGACATGGGCATTGATGGAGATCTTGGTTAATTTGAAAAATTATCAAGATATAAGACACAAGTCTGCCATGGAAATATTAGGTGAGTTGAGGCAACAATCATGTGGTATTAATGATGATATTGATCATGTTGATGGTGGTTTGTGGGAGCTGACTGTTCTGGTGGAATAAGTGGCATTGAGGCTGGTGTGAAGGGTTTATTTGGGAGGAAGGATGATGTTGGTGATGCTTCTAGTGGTGGTGTTGTTTTAAAAAAAAATTATAAGTTTTTTGATAATGAAAGTTTTACCCAAGTTTTTAATGAATGCATTCAAGCAATGCAAGAAGATGTTGGAGATATGGTAATTGAATATGACAAGAATGATGCAGCAAATAAGAATGAGGAGACTACTGGGAATGATATTGAAGAAACAAAGGTCTTTATACTTATGTGAATATTAATTTAATTGTTTGATTTTTTTGTTAATTTTATTTTATATTTTATAAATGTTTATATTTTTGTTAATTTATATAATTAATATTCTCTTTTTATTAATTTTTGTTTTCCCTTTTTGATAGGAATATGATTTTGTTTCCATTGGAGTATGAGAAGTGGAAGAGAAAGTTTATAATGCATGTTTTGTAAACCTTTTGTTATTAATCTGTAAACTTTAAATTTCTAAATTAGTTTTGTACAAGACTTTTCCTGAGTATATGTAAACTCTATGATGTTTTAGTAAACTTATGTACTTTGGATTGCTTGTTTGGAAATTATTCTTCTTTATTATATCTTGAACTTTTATTTTACATTTTGTCTTTTTTTATTCTGGTGCTTGTAATTGCTTAGTTATGTTTATATATGTTGTTTAATTTTTATATTTGTTAAATTTTTTAGAACGTTGCATGTGATGATATTATTAAGAAATATTTTGTTGATCAAGACAGCAATGACTAGTTTATTTTTGTTTCATCATATGTATTTTTTCAAGTTAATGTATTCATGTATTTCTTTATACTTTTTAAATTCTGTTTTGCCATAGAATATTGCCAAACTTCATGATGATGTAGCTGATGTTGTTAAAGATCTAGAAGAGAGACTCATATGTTTGACAACATGAATGTGGAGATTTTTTATAAAGTTGTTCATGCAGCTGTTGGTGATTTTGGAAAGAAAAAGGTAAGTAAACAAGGCAGATTTTGTATTTTTTGTTTTGTTTTTGCAATATGTATCCAGTTGTTGTTTTATTGAGTTTTTCATATTATTTTTGTTTTTAGGAAGTTGTTATGGCAATACCCATTGCTGGTTCTTTGATGAATCGAGTAGTTGTCTCTACTCCTTTTGTTGGCAAAAGAAATCCAAAGCCTACTACAGTTTTGCAATCTCCTTTTGTGAACCAATTTGGATCATCTTCTTCTGAGAATATGAAACATTTGAATATTGTGAAGCCTAAAAGGAAGGTTGTGGGACGATATGCATTTAGAGACAATCTTTTTTATATGCCAAATTAGAATGATCAAGACTCTTTTAACAAGTGGTTTTCTCTGGGGTTGAGAAAAAATAATAAGTATGCTTCTCTTTTTTATTTGTTTTTTTATTTATTTTGTATTTCAGTTTCTGTTACAACATAATTGAATTTTTATTGTTTCTATTTGTTGTAGGCATAAGAAATTTGATGATAATAATAATAATATCATTAAGGAGCCATTTCAGTTTTGTGTAACTGAGATTGAGAGAAAAATATGGTTTTATGATTTAGTTAAAGATGGGAGGGATTTGGATAATGAGGTATTTTTTTCCTTGAATAATATTAAGATGTTTTGTTGTTTTAGTTGTATTGTTTTCATTATTCTTATTATGGTTTGCTTCCTGGTTTTCAGTATATTAATGTATGTTTTTATTACCTTAGAAAAAAATCAAAGTATTGTGAGTCGATAAAGGTTAGAGCTACCACTACAGATAACTTTTTTTATCAAGTTATCACTGGTCTGTCTGATGTGTATCTGTCAAGTGACTATGATTGATTTGTTATATCGAAGAACAGTGTTGTTTTTTAGTATATTTGTGGGTATGAAATGCTTTGTAACACCCCATGGTTGCTAGTAGATTTTATTTTGTTCCCTATTAATATGATTGTTGGTGACTGTAATCATTGGATTCTTGGTGAGTTCAAAGTGAAGCAGAGATTTTTAAAGTCTACAACTTAATGAGGAGTAGAGTTATGGATAAGAAAGTGTTGAAAGTTGTTGAAGCATATTCTCCTTTGTTGCCCTTGTTTCTTTCTTTAAATAGTTTTTATGAGTCAAGGGAGGATATTGATCTAAATGTACCAAAATTCAAGGGCATTGATATGTCTCATCCATTGGACATTGTGTTTGATGATGAGGTTCCACAACAGAGTAACAAGTAAGTGGTTTTGTTTGTTATTGTTATTTTTTTATTTCATGATTTTGTTTATATGCATTTTTTTATTACTGATTTTGAGTTTTTTTTTTTTTTGCAGTGATTGTGGGATATTTATCATAAAGTATGTTGAATTTCTTATGCATGGACTTATTGAAAATATTCCCAATCCTCTGAATGTTAGTTTCCAGAGAAACAAAATTACAGTTGAGTTATATGTCCATGCTAAAGAAAAGGAAGATGAAGGTTATGTTTATGATTGGAAGTTCAGAGGAAGAATGAACAAGAAGATTTTGAATATTAATGCAAAGGAAGTATGAGAGGATCAAAGTAGTTGACATTTGACTTTTATCCTGTAAAGATGATACACACTTAGGGGGTGTTTGTTTTGAGTAGTTGAGTTGCTTTGGAAAATGTAAAGGAACTTAGGATGGAGGTAATATTAAACTCTTGTGTATAAAATGGTTCACTTAACCCTTAAAATACATGTTGGGCTCACACAAATTATTAACTTTACCCCCTTAAAATTTGAATCAAACATAGGAAGGGATTTAGATTCTCATTCCCACCTTTACTCTACCCCATACCAAACACCCCCTTATGGCAAGATAACTTTTGTGATGTTTGTTTTGTAAACTTTTCAGCAAGTATCATGTTTGAATATTTTGCATACTGTGGCATATCAATGAATTTTGCTATTAGCTTTTTTGTATGTGGAATGTTCTTTTTTAAATGTTGTTGTTCATTTTGTTTATTTTTTTTAGTAAAAATGTGTCTCAAGTTTGTAACTTGACTTTACAACTTTATTTCTATATATGTGTGTGTGTGTGTGTGTGTGTGTGTGTGTGTGTGTGTGTGTGTGTGTGTGTGTGTGTGTGTGTGTGTGTCAGATAACTTCTCTTAAAAGTTTGAAACCTAAGTTTATGCAATAACTTTTTGCTTAGCATTACTTAACGTTTCTTAATAGTCACGATAACTTAAGTTTCAAATATGTATCAAATCATTACAAACTTTTAAAGTTAATCATTGTTAATGGACTGAAAACTTAACAAATAGAAATTGAATACTTATGTTTCAAACCTGTAACATAAGTTAATAAAAGAAATTATTTCCTATGTATTTGTTTCTGGAAATGTCTGTTAGAAGCTTGTAACATAAGCTTATGCATTTAATTTGGTTGTTGCATCACTGAACGTTCATTAATATTTATGACAATTTATGTTTCAATTACGTAACAAATTTGAACAAAAACGTGTGAAGAATATTAATTTCAGACAAACTTGTAACAACTATGTAACAAAAATTTACAAAAACCGCCCTAAACATTAATCCTCATATATTGATGCAATTTTTTTAATAAGTTCTAATAACATTCCATATATTCAATAAAATTCCATAAACCTTTATCACAAGTAATAGTGATAAGTAGTGTTCCAATCACTGTTCCGAAACCTACAAAGTTTCAAAATTCAAAAAATAAGTATTTTCAATCTATAAACTCCTCATTAAAGAGAAAAAAAAATTTAAGTTTTTTTTTTGGGTTCTCAATAGTGGCTGGTTTGTGCAGGTTTTCCGGTTGTGCCGAAGCTCTCCACACCTTCCACATTTAAGCTAATAAGACCCTTCTCTTGCTAAAACAAACCTTTTTTTCCTTGGCCTTCCACTTTTTCTATTTCCCTTTGGAGGTAGTACTTCTATTTCCTCAACATTAGGTGGAAGTCTCCATTTTGGATCTCCCAATGGATGTATTGAAGCATTATAGGTGTTCAACATGGCTTTTTTTGTGAAATAATATGAGAAATATTTTTTATACTGAAGGTTCATATTTCTAATGACTGCCATGGCATGTTCACAAGGTAATTCATCCAAATCAAACTTGTTACAAGTGCATGATTTCTTTGCAATGTCTACAGCGTTTGTTGTTAAACCACTGTGTACACTGTAAATGAATGTGCTAGCTGGTTCTACCTGCAATAAAATAATAAATAATGAATAAGGAAGTATATTAATATAGTGGTATTTATAAATGAAAATAGTTGTACTTATAGTCATGTTTAGTGACTTGACAAACTTAAGTATTCCTCTTGTTTCTTTGGCAAGTCTGTAAAGGTTGCTTCCGCCTCTTTCTTGTTGTTGTATATCCATTTTCGAATGAGGTTTCTAAGACACTCAAGTAATGTTTTTACTTGAAGCTCTCTCATTTCTTTTAGTGCCGCATTAATGGATTTAGCTATGTTTGAAGTCATAGCTGCATATCTACGACTTTTGGAGTAGATTCTTGTACACTTTTCATATTTAACCTCATTGGCCAGAAAAGGGCAGATTTCTTTATGTAAAATGTCCAAGTCCTTCATGTATTTCTCAAAATCTTCCATGTTATAAGCTTTTGCAGCAACATGAAATGCCATGTTGGTTGCTTCTGAATCTGTTCTAAACTTGGTTTTTATGTTGTAGAAAAGATGGCACACTCCATGAGCTACATTTGCATAGACATTTTTTATAGCATTCTCTATGCTTTCATGTCTATTTGAAACTATACACATCTCTTCTCTTTCTCCATAACATTCTTTTATTTTTCTAAAAAACCACTCTCGTGAATCATTGTTTTTAGAATCTGTTATAGCAAAAGCCAATGGGAAGATGTGTCTATTTGCATCCTGGGTTGAAGCTGTGAGAAGTGTACCCCCAAATATAGCTTTTAGGAATGTTCAATCAACAACAATTACTGGAATGCAATGTTTCCAAACTAGAATTTATTGTCCCATAGCCATAAAAATATATTTGAATATGTTTAGATTATCAATTTCCAAAACTGTTACAGTACCTGGATTTTTCTGCTTCAAAATGTGCAAATATCGTGGAATGTCTAGGTAGGAATCTTGACTTGACCCATGTACAAAATTAACTGCTTTTTCCTTAGATCACCATGCTTTTTGGTAACTCATGGAAACTCCATATTTGTCCAACATGTCTTTAGCTATATATTTAGGTCTATAATTTGTTTTTGGATCTGTGAACTTGGTCTTCACAACATTCTCAACCATACTACTTGAAGCTTGGCGGTGATCTCCAAGAATAATGTCCAAGGAACATGTGTGGGCATGATTGAACTTCCTAACTTGGAACATATATGTCTTTCCATATCTTGTAGCATAAAATGACCACGTACATTCTGAATCAAGGCACTTCAACTGATATTCTTTTTTGCAAGATTTGTGGACCTTGAACTGGAAATTATTTTCTTATGGCATAAAGACCAATTGTTTTTGTAAGAACCTCTTTGTTTTTGTATACCTATTTTTCTCTTATTCCATCAGAAATCGCAATAGTTATAAATGTAGTTTCTATTTCGATGTGTTCAGGAATTAATTCATGTTGTTCCTTCTCCAAAATCAAATATGTAATATGATTTTTCAATTGAATGAAATTTGGTAGTTCTTGAGGTTCATCTAGAGAGAATGTTGATGTGTCTGAAATATCATTTATTATATTAATGATATTATTACTACTTGAAGCAACATTAGAACTCATCATTTGAAGTGCTCCACAAGTGATTGTTTGGCTATTCTCTGTTACAGAAACTATCAAAGGGTATTTTGTGAGTGTTATGTCATTTCTTTTGCACTCCAAGTAGAATTGTATAGAGCTATCACTGTTGATCTTCATTGGAGGCAATGTTTCAGCAATCTGGTACTCAATGGTTGCATTTTCTGTTGACAGAATGGTAGACAACTATGTGGACAAGATATTCATTAGTGTTGTAAATGAGCAATCTAATGGTATTAACACTCCAAGCATTTTGAAATCTTCATACACATTATTTTCATTCAAATGACCATCATAATATACCAAAGATGTTATTGAATTCATGTCTGCAAATGAATAAAAAGGAAAAATTAGATTAATATGTAAAGATTCTTTATATTTTCATTACAAAACCAAATAGGAGCAGCAAAGATTTAGCAAAAACAAATACATTGTTGTTGTAAAGAAGAATGATCTCAAAGTCAGCAAAAGCTATTCGTTAACACATCCACCAGTAAAATGAGAATTTAACATATAAAATTCTCACATTATGGATTATAAACTATCAAATTCTGCACAAGCAAGAGAAAATTACTTATATATTAATAATTTTTCACAATAAATTGGAGAAATTCTGATAATGATGATTATAATATTTTAACAAATTTTTTATATAAAAGGTTTTCATGTTTTACAATTGTTACCATGTTAAGATTTTTCTATGATTCTATGGAGAACTGTGACAAAATATATGATTTTGCTAGATTTTCTTAGTGAGTTTCGAAAGTTCTAAACTAATTATCTATTCTAGATGCAAGATGTACCAAGAACAAAATAGAAGAACAAGGTTACTTACCACGGAATAGATGTTTTAATTTTGTCGTTGAGTTGTTTTTGTAGACACGTCAATTCGAAAATTCGCAGTAGATTGCAGTAGAAAATTTTGGATTTTGCCCAGACTTCACGAATTTGTAAGCTCTTGAACCAGTTTTTGATTTGCTTATGGTTTTTCGAATGCTTTGGAGATCTCTGCAACGGGGATGAAGACAACATGTTACGAGAATCAGCTAGGTTGTAATGGGTTAGGTTTGTGGGTTGGGGTTTACCGTATATGTGATATTGGGTTTTGGGCTTGTGGTCTTTGAGTTTACCGTAAATTTGTAAGGAAATGGAAATACCGTAAATACCGAATTTCTTTGTTATTTACTGTATATATAAAAATTTTCCAAAAAAAATAATACCTGGTCTGGCCGTAATTTTATGTGTCACTTGTATAATGGGTCTCTTATATATGTATTTGTGCGATTTTATATTCACACTACAAAAGTACCTAATACACGGTCAACTTTGTTAGGAAAATATTCCCCTAAAAAGTAAAAAATATCTTAAAACATTGTCCATAAACTGTGTATATTTAGTATATTAGTACATACTTTACAAAATGAGAGTCAGAATTGAACAATATGGTTATTATTTATGAATAAGATTTATATATATAAATATCTATTTTAAGAAAAATGATTTATATACTTTTAGATAATAATATATTTTTGTATCTTCTATATAAAAAGGGTGTAGATAATAATTTTTTTTGGTTTTAATAGTTTTTTTTGTTAATTTTAATGGAATATTATAAATATTTAACAAAATATACTTTTAAAAATTATTGAAAAATAGATATTTATTAATTATATTAATATAAATTCAAATATTATAAAATATCATTATTATAATAATATTTAATACAATACTAAATATTTAATAATTATATTAATATAAATTCAAATATTATAAAATATCATTATTATAATAAAATATAATACATAATCTTAATTTTTATTAAAAAATATTATTTTTATTTATACAGAAAACATATTTTTTATTACTTAATATAACTTAACTAAATATATATTCATATTAAATAACAATTAACATTATAAATATATTATATATAAGTGTCATGTGTACAAATAATATGACTGTGTAACTACATAAGAAATTAGAATAACATTTATCTTCTATCAAGAATAAACAAGCTTCTTCTCCAATTATATCTAAATGTGTGATTTGAATAATATCATTAATATTTTATACATTAAATAGTATAGTTTATGATCTAAAATGTTATCATATAAATATATTTTTTTTTCTTTTTAAAAAACCATAAACAATGTTTAAGTTTAATTTTTCTTTTAATATGTTTATATCATTCTTATATATATACTAGATACAAACAACATGCAATGTATGTTTGTTTAGTTTTATTTATATAATTTATTAATTATTTTTATTAAATTTGTAACATTGTCTTATGAATTTCAAATAAATAACAATATTTTATATAAAAAATGACATAAACATATTAATTGAAAAAATAAACCAAAACATTGTTTATGTTTTTTTTCAATATATATATATATATAATATGATAACATTTTTAAACATATATGATGGTTATTTTTTTATAAAAATTAAGGTTATGTATCATATATTATTATTATTATATTGAAATTTATATTAATATTAATATAAGTATTAAATATCTAGTTTTGTATTAAATATTATTATAATAATAATATTTTATAATATTTGAATTCATATTAATATAATTAGTAAAAAATTATGATTATATATTATTATCATAATAATATTTTATAACATTTAAATTTATATTAATATAATTATTAAATATCTAATCTTGTATTATATATTATTATAATAATGATATTTTATAACATTTGAATTTAAATTTGAATTTGAATTTGAATTTATATTAATATAATTATTATATATGTAATCTTATATTAAATATTATTACAATAATAATATTTTATAATATTTAAATTTATATTAATATAATTAATTATATATATTTTTTAATAAATTTTAAAAGTATATTCTCTTAAATATTTAGAATATACTATCAATGTTAACAAAACAAACCATTAAAATCAAGAATTTTTATTATTTACAGATTTTTTTTATTTAGAAGAGATATATAATATTGTTTATTTATTTAAAATTTATAGGATAATAATAAAAATTTTAAAAATATATTTAAATATTTTTTTTAAATAATATTAAACAACATGCATTACACATTGTTTATACATATAGAAATAAAAAGTACGATAACTATCATTTTTCTTCAAATAAATGTGAGGAGTGTTGTTCCATATTTCTGAAGGGTCGCTATTAACTCAATTTATGCATATATATATAATTATATATATATATTCATATAATTTCACAGGAGATTATTCTCATTTAATTATTGGACATGCCCATTTAAAAAAAAAAACTTACTGGGCATCTACTCTGGATCAAGGAATCATATTCGTTGCAACTCATCATTTTATCTAGTTATTTGTGACACATATCATATATATGTGGTGAACAAAATCAAAATATCATATGCACCACTCTCTTCGTAATTGAATAATTAATTTCAACAACTTTTCTTCTACTTATTCATCTTTAATTATTAGAAATTGGATTTTTCTTTACTATATGTCGATATTGTTCTATTGGTCTCTCTCTGTCTTTTCGTTTTCTGCAATAGTACACCATTGACAAGTTGAAAAAGGATGCGAATGAGGTACACATAAAAATTAAAATATCAATTACAAGTCCTGAATTTGCTATACATAAAATTGACAGATACAGATATTTTTTTCTTATCGACTTTTAAAAAATCAAAGTGACAGGGACGATTTTCTACCGACTTTGAAAATTTATAGAGTGGACTGTCTGTGCATATATAACACCATTTTAATATGATATTTAAAAGAATAATTTTGAGTGTATCAACCACATATTAATTAGTTAGCTGCTATTGTAGAATTGTGTTTTTTCTTAGCGATTACATCAAAATTAAATTTGTATTAATTTGTTTAAAATAGTTATGAGTTGAATAAAAAATTATCATCTTTTATATCCCACGTGAAAATAACTCGAAAGCAGCAAATGAATATAGAAAGAATTTCCTTATCTTTGCTTGTTAAAAACACTTTGTGCACGTATGCAAGAATATCGGACCAAAAAAAATTCGTATTAAATCTCTTTTTCACCTTTATACTTTTGGTCTTTTGCGGTGTAACCTCAAAAATAACACACCGGTTTACTCTTTCCTGTTTTCGGTACTTTAATGATTTTGTGCTTAATATTTTTATGATTGTGTACGTTGTAGTTATTTAGAATATCTACAAATTTTTAGAAATTTTCAATAATTTATAGTGTCGAAATAATTTTCAAATAGTTTGTTGCACGCGTGTAACATCTTGAATAGTCAAGACTGTTATATCGTGTGTTAAAAATAGTGCTTAACTTGTTAAGCGAGTTATTTGGACTTAAAAGTGTAAGTATGGTTAAATGACAGTTTAGGTATTAACAGTTTTGGTCAAAAGTTGAACTTTTCATTTAAAAGGTTAAATAGTTACATGTGTAATGCCCCGGATTCTTTATTATGGTTAATGACTGGATTAGTAGGCCGGGAGGGCCATAACTGCTTAATTATGGCATTTAAATGTGTTTATGCATGTTTATGAGAATTATATTATCATATGATGTTAAATGCATGCATGTGAGTCCACATTTGTTTACAGGGATATTCTGGTAATTTGGCCCGTTGAGGGTATACTTGAATATTTGTTTGCGTGATAATGATATATTGTGAGACCACATTATAATGTGGATTGGTTCGAGTTTTCCGACATGAGACAATCTTTGAACATGATTTATCGGTTTGGTCATAACAGGTTTGAGCTCGGGGCTCGGGGTGAGTCTCGGGGTGTTATTAATAACTATAGCGTTACCGGGGATTTTAGGGTAACGAGATGTGAATTATTAGTGTTTGAGGATTTTGAGATTAGCGGGAATTGGGAAGCGTTAATTATAATTAACGGGTTAAGCTAGAAGTACCAATTTTGCCCTTGGGTTGGTTTAGGAGGCTTTGGATGGTATAAGGGCATTTTGGTCATTTTAGGGGTGGATATACTTGTTTTAAATGGCTGAAGGCTGTAGAATAAAACAGAACAAAACAGAGGCTCTATCTTCTCTTCCCGTACCTTCCCATAGCTTCATCTTCTCCATTGCCTTCTTTGAGAGTTTTGTGTTCTTGGTGGTAATTCAAGCTAGAGGAACTTAAGGCTGGGTTGGAGCACTTGTGTTAGCCTGTGAGGGAGGCTTAAAGCTAGTCTCAAGGTGAGTTTTGGCCATTAATTTCAGCTGGTGCTCTGTTTTGCTTATAGTTTTTAGTTCATGGCTTTTGATGTGGGGAGTGAGGATTAAAGGGAGTTTTTATGTTGTTTTGATTGGGGTTTAATGTGAGTGAGCTAAGGTTGTTATTTGGGGGTTTAATTACATGTTTGGAGGAGGTTTTATGATGGTTTGAGAGGCTGGTTTGAGAGAAAAACGCACAGGGGGAAAATCTGGTTTGTGCGTGGGCTAGTTGCTGAACTGGGCTGGGTGTCGCGGCACAGCTTTTGCGTGCCGCGGCCCATGCGCGTCTGGCAGATGGGGGCCTCTTAGTTTGGGGGCGTGCCGCAACACAGCTTTTGGGGGCCGCGGCCCATAAGGCCAAACTTGCTAAAAAATGGTTTTTAGCTTAGGGATTCAAACCATAGGCCTCGGGGTTGGACCTAGTACCCGGTTGGGTAGTATTTGAGGTCTCGGGGGCTGGGTTTTGGTTTGAGAACCCTCAGTTATCATTTTTATTGATGAATCCTATATTTTGGTTATGACCAGGTGACCGTCGAGGAATTTAAAGGTTGATCGTTCTAAGGGGTCGTTCATATAATTATTCTCACTCGAACCAGAGGTAAGAAAACGGTGTCTGAGTACAGTTGCACCCTGTATAGGTATATGACATGCGTGGTTTAATACTTGAGGCATGTTGGTTGATATATGTGGACATGGATTGCATATTAAATGTTGTTGAATGTTGTTTACCTGTTTGAGACACTGACTAGTCAGGGACCGACTCTAAAGTCGAGAATCATGCATTGAATGGCTCTATAGCATTAATGCCAGACCGACCCTAGGGTCGAGGAACTTATAAGCGCTTGCCTGGTCTACGACCAGATGATTATAGCCAAGGTATATGACCCCGATGACTGTTTGTCACAAGGCTAGGGGACGTTGTCCATAGTTTCGACTCTAGAGTCGTGAGGAAGGTTATGTTGGTGACCAATCACCATACACCTATCCTAAACAACTTATGAAAGATTCATTTCTCAGTTAAGCCCTGGTGACCCTATCGTCACATGGCTAGAGGGAGCGATGCTCATTATTGTGACTTTTGGCTATTGTCACCTGTTTGTTGGACTGATAGTCCTGAATGGTTATTGTGATCGTTGTTGATATTATATCATGTTTTATCATGTTTTCTTGCTGGGCCTTGCCTCATGGATGCTATGTGGTGCAGGTAAAGGAAAGGAAAAGCTTGGTCAGCCTTGAGTGGAGAGCTTGGGCGGTGTGATGTACATACAGGGCCGCTTGATCGCCACGGTCAAGGAGTTCTCAGAGGGACTAGGGGTTTACCCTATTTTTGCCGCTTAGGCCGGCGGGGATTGTATATATGAACTGTAGCAACTTTTTTGTAACATGAACTACTTGTAAACATTTTAAAAAGGCTCATGAGCAGTTTATTTACTTAATGAAAAGTGCCCTTTCCTTTTTACTGGTTTTACACCTTAACCTGTTAATGACACTTAGATCACGTTTTTAACCAAAGGACTCGGGTAGCGGGTCAAATTTCCGGTTCACCGTTCTCTGTAACTATTCTGGGGTAACCAGGGCGTTACAACATGGGATCCCAAAAGTTTCTAATAAAATACAATTTTATCACAATTACAGACTTATCCGACCTAAGCAACAAATTTTTCACTAATGACTCATGTTCCTCAAAATATATCGACCGTGGTGGCCAAACAAGCTGAGTATGTACATGACGCCTTTACAGCTCTCCAACTCATGGCGGGTCTAGCTTTCCTTTGCTCTTACCTGAACCACGAAGCACCCGTGAGCCAAGGCCCAGCAAGAAAACCCAATCATGTCATACATATATTCAAATAAACATTAGCATGTATTGCGTACTCTATAATCACAACGGGTTCACATAGATTTTCCAAACAATATACGACTCATGCCGAGTAGATGGATGTCACATATTCACAGTGGCCCCATCACTATGGCGGATATTGCATCCGCGTTATGGTTCTACCACTACGACATACATTATCCATGTAATGCCAATAACAGCATCCTGATCGAGCGATCAGTACAAACAAGTATAACAGCATAGATTCAAACAAAGTAGACATTCCACTATAAAAGGATTCATGATACGACCATTCATGTGCCCTATAATTGGAGCGCACGCCCTACACTCGGTGCAAGTGTCAGTTTTCTTACCTCAAGTCCTCAGTGATAGGGCGAAGCAACAACGAGCACGATCATTTCCTTCCCGAGCCTTGCGGTACCCCTAGTCACAACATATTAACGGATAACCATCAAGAACTAAACCAATTAAGAGCTTCAAGATTGATTCTTAGCCTTTGGGGACTCAAATTCTACAAAACCACGTAGTAGAATCTTTCCCAAACCCTTAGGATTGAGTCCCCGCAACTCAAAATCTTAGTTGGTCAAATCTAGTTAGAGAGCCACAAACCACAAGGGCACAGGACACGCGCCACGACGCTGCCTACCAGGCGCCAAGACGGTCCAAAGGAACCCCCCCAACGCCTCTGAGTTCATGCAAGCAGCGACGCTCCAAGAACAATGTCGCGACGCAACCCCGTGAACCCAAAAAATTATGCGATTCTAGAAATCGCAAACCGACCCAAAATTCATCCAAACCCACTCTCAACCCAATTTTGACCATTAGAACAACACCAGCAACACAGAAACACAAACAACAACCATCAAAACCCTTATAAACACAACCAAACTCAAAACCCAAGGATTTCATCAAAACACCAAAAATTAAAGTAAAAGATTTGAAAAACACTGAGATTACCTCCTAGAATTCGAACTCCCCCACTAAATTCCCAAAGTTTGGCAACTTCTAATCCTCAAGAACTAGCTTCAATTCCACTAAGGGTTGCCTCAAGATCAATTCTTCAATAATCTTCTACTTGGAACAAAGTAGAGTGAGAGAGAGAGAGAGAGAGCAAGAGGGAGAGAACATAAGTGAAAGACTTCCCTCAGACTTTGGCTAAGTCTGAGTTATCCCCTTGGAAAAAGACCATATTGCCCTTACCAAAAAAAAATTCCTTTAGGCTCCCCAAGGGCAAAAAGGTCATTTGACACAACTTTCCCGCTAAACCTCAAATTCCACTTAAGGTTCCCAATTAATCCTACTAATCTTCCAAACATCAATATTTTCCCTCAGTTATGTTAGGATTAATGCCCTAAAAGCATGTAAATATATTTTATTAGTTTTAAATAAAAGTACAATTTTATTATATTTTGAATGTTATAATTATTGTTTGAATTAATTATATAATAATATCAAGAAAATTCTCTATTCATTCATGAGAATATGATCTTGTATTAGTACGAGAGAATTAAGATCATATATAATGAATAAAATAGTCAGTAATATATTAAAGTAAGGAATCTTTTATGAATGGTTACTAGTACGGTTTGCTAAGCATACGAGATGCAAGTAATCTAGATTCAGATTACTGATGTGGATAGACATCTTAGTAAATGTAATGTATATAATAGAAATTATATATGACAGGACCAATGAGAATTAATTATCTTTATAAACTTGCGTTTGACGTAAATATTTAATTCTTGTCATAATAGACTATCATTTGTAGATCAATCTAAATCCTGAGTATTCATGAACTCATGTTTATGTTTATTGGATCTTTTGATTCACTTGTTAAGGTCTCTTAGAATAATGAGGCTAATGACTTTTGTTTTGGAGATTCAATATCATGGATGGCTAGGAACATGGATTACAATATTGGAATTCATGTTTTCCTAACAGATCGAATATTGGTTTCTTTAAGAGTTGATTCTGGAACTGAATAGTTATTGAGCTCAAATCTATAATTAGATTACAGATTAATTATTCGCTAGTGAATTAATGGTACTTAAGGATCAAGAGGTAATTAGAAGAGTAAAAATGTAATTTTGACCAGCTCTAATTAACGAACCAATAATGGATGACAGAACTACAAATATTGATTATATCAATGGACTACTAGAGAAAACTCTGTAAATATAATTCTATAAATACTTAGAGTGAAATTTCATATTTATAGTGGAGTAATCATGGAATTAATAAATAAGATTATTAGATTAAAGAGTTTATTTAATAATCTGGTTTATTGGAGCATCGTATTATAGGTCCATGGTCCCCGGATCACCTCTGTCCTACAATGTCAAGGGTAAGGATATCAAAAGAAAGATTTGTTAAGAAAAAGGACTAAATTGCAAATGAATTAATTTTCTAGGGCAAGGAAATAATTATTTGATAATTATGGGTAATTGATTAATTGTGAATTAATTAATTATTTAACTATATAGTTTTTATTTTGAAAAACTATATGTTAAAATTAATATTAATCTTGTTTGGATTAATATAAAGAGAGAAAATAATAAATATCTTATTTATAATATAATATTTATTTAATTTAAAACTTATATTTTAAGATAAAGTTAATTTTAAATCAACTAATATTTGTGTTGGAATAAATATCTTGTTTTAAAAGTTGATTAAATAAACAAATGAGAAAATTATGGCAATTCTAATAGGGCTGGGCGACACACACTGTACAGTACACTATGTGGCACCTAACATTAGGGTTTTTATCCCTGGGATTTGAATTTTGAATTTCAAATAATTTTTTTAATCAGTTATTTAATTATTCTTTTTAAATATTATTTAAAAAGATAATTAAATGAAAATATCTAATAAGTTTTAATTTGAATTATATTTTAGTTAAATAAATATTATTTAATTAGCTTAAATATCTATATAAATCGGATATACGTCATATTCATATAATGATGGTTAATCAGACTCTCTCTCTAAAGCGATAGTTTTCTCTAAACCTGAAAACTATTCTAAACTTTTTCTCTGTCAAAACTCTCTAGATCTCATGTGTTGAGTACATCTAGGGAGTCACATAAATCAACATTTTGAATCGTAAGTGCCCACACGCATCCTTGTGTGTTTGAGGATTGGTCTAGAAGATTAGGGTGTGAGAATTCAGAACACTGGATAGGAAGATCGTTGATTTATACAAAAAGACTCAAGGACACTTGATAGGCTACAAGAGATAATCCATGATCTATTTGTATGTGATTTAATATTTATATATGTATATGATCCTAACAAGTATTAATATTTATTAAAATAGGTCCATATATTCCGCTATGTACCTTTTATTTGATCATTTCATACCAACAAGCTATAACTCATACTCCAATACCCCCGGTAATTCACCGAATTACTAAAATACCCCTAGGCTCACCCCAAGCCGGGTATAAATCACCGACGTGACTTTTCGCCAAATTTCTCGCTAGGATTGCCTCGTGCCACACATCTCAAATATATTCACATAATAATGTGGTCCCACTCACAAAGCACATATAATTACAAATATACCCTCAGCGGGTCAAATTACGAAAATGCATTTTTTAACAGAAACGAGTCTATAAACACATTTAATACACTTAAACATGCACGAACAGTCATATCATGATATAACTCATAAAATTCACATATATAATCACAATTAAATCATACTAACACATAAGCTTTATTAGCAAATTTGGGACGTTACAACGCGTGATTGCTTTTTTTTTTATGTGCGTGGAAAGTAGTCTATTTGAACTTCAATTTTGACACTATAAATTATTCGAAATTTCCTGAAAAATTTGCAATATATCTAAATAACTACAATATACACAATAAAAAATAATTTGCGCAAAAAATCATCTAAATTTCAAAAACAAAAAAAAAGGTGCACTACTCCTTTTTGGGGGGGTGCACATGAGAACTCTCCTATATTTTTATTTTGTTTTGGCCAATACATTTTTAAATTTAAGAAGGAAAGGCTTTGAATATCTTACGGTAGAACTTCTATATAGATATACTTTATATAAGAATAACTTTTATTTTATTATATAAAAAAAATGTGGTCTCAACTTGAGTAAGTCATAAATTGCCACCTACTCATTGTGTATGAGATTAATAGTACATAAAGATGTGATAACAACTATAAAGAGTAAATCAATGTGCTAAATAATTTTATATAAATAATCTTTTAATAATAGTTATTAGGGAGTTCTTACTGTTATTATTGTTAAAATTGATACTTTTGGGTGTTGGAAATTTTTTTTGTATCAGCACCTCTATTCAATATAACATCTCAATTAGAATATAATTATTAGGAGTGATGTTATTTAACATCTTAAGGTACCTAACACCACATAAAGTGACACCCTATGGTGAGTTAGCAATATTTTATAATACAATCTAATAGGGATAACTTGAAAAGCACCCAGTGTTAAGATTAATTAACTAAAATTAGCCACTAAATATATTTAATTTAATATTACTCATTTTTATAATCATATTTCTCATAGTATCACTTGAAAAGTACATTGTCTTGTGAGTGTTTGAGCAGGAAAAATGTTATAACATGAATAATAACTAAAATAATGTGTATAAAAAGAAAAAGTTTCAAAATATTGCTACAAATGAGAGAGGGTCACTTAAAATGGGTACCTTGCGTTATTTTTACTAAAATGTATGAGACCTGATATTATATTGCACCAATAACGCTGTGACACTTCTTTGTGGGCACTATTGATGCCCCTCAGCAATACTCATACCATTAGCTTAGTGCCAAAACTATTGATACACACGCTGTAATGCCCCAAAATCCCTAATGTGGTATAATGGCTGGATTAGTAGGCCGGGAGGGCCATAACTGTTTAATTATGCCATTAAATGATTATGTGCATGTTTATGTGAATTATATTATAATATGATGTTAAATGCATGCATGTGGGTCCACGTTTCATTATAGGAGTGTTTTGGTAATTTGGCCCGTTGAGGGTGTAATTGTATATTTGTATGCATGTCGGTGACATATTGTTGAGACCACATTATAATGTGGGTTTGTTCGAGCTATTCGGCATGAGACAATCTTGGAATATTAATCAGTGGTCTAGTCATAACAGGTTTAAGTTTGGGGCTCGGGGTGAGTCTCGGGGTAATTTAAATGATTAGAGCATTGCCGGGAATTAAAGTGTAACGGGATATGAATTATTGGTGTTTGAGAATATTGAGAATAGCGGAAATTGGAGAGCGTTAATTATGATTAATGAGATAAGTGGGAAATACCAATTTTTCCCTTGGGAGCCTTTAGAAACCCTTAATTTACCTAGGGGTAGTTTGGTCTTTTCACCCCTAGGATAGATATAAGCCATTAAGGCTGTAGAAAGGAGAGGAAAATAGAGCATCTTCAAGAGTTCTCAAGTACCTTTTCTCCTTCAGTTTTCTTTGTGATTTTTGAGCCATTCTTGAGGATTCAAGCTTGGGAAGTAAGCCTTGGGAGTTTGGAAGTGTGTTACACCATTGAAGAGCATCATAAGCTGAGCTTGAGGTAAGTTTCTAGCCATTAATATCCCTGCTTTTCCCTGTTTTAGTTCTGGTTTTCAGTTGGGATTTCTAGGTTGAATGATTGGTTTTGTTGGGAGTTTTGGCTAGGGTTCTAGTGGTTGTGATGCTTGGGGTATGTGAGGATGGTTTTTGGGTTAATTTGGCACCAAAAATGGGATTTGGAAGCATTGGAATCGAGTTAGAACTGAAGGAGTCGAAGAAGGAAGTTTCAGGGGAAAACCAGTCTGGGGGTAGCGCTACAGCGCCCATCAGAGGGCGCAATAGCACTACATAGGATTTCTGTGGGCGGTTTGGGGGTACTAAGTATAGCGCTGGGGCGCTATTGAGCAGCGTTGTAGCGCTACTCTGTTCCTTCAGAATGCCGTTTTGAGTGTTTTTAGGGTTTTTTGGCTCGGGGTTTCAATCCTTAAGGCCCGGGATCGAATCTACTCACCGTGTGGGCATGTTTCTAGGTCCCGAGAATGGGGTTTAGGTTAAGACCCTCTCATTGTGGATTTTCATTAATGGAGGTTATAATTGGTTGTGATTAGGTAACCGCTAAGGAACCAAAAGGTCGATCGTTCTCAGAAGTCGTTCTTGTTTAATTCTTGCTCGAACCTGAGGTAAGAAAACTGCACCCTATGTATATGACATGCATGATTGTTGTTGAGGCATGTTGGTTGATATATGTGGAAATTGATTGCATATTAATTGCTAGCAGATGTTGTTTACTTGTGTATGGCATTGATTAGTCAGGGACGGCACTGGTCGCGTATCACTGACCTAAGAGTCAGAAACGGCATAAGCGTCCTGAACGCAAGGTCGATTAAAGATTAGATCTAATCGATATCAGCGTTGAATGACTCTAAGGCATTAATGTTGGATCGACCCTAAGGTCGATGAAACTTATAAATGCTTGGCTAGTCTAGGACTAGTTACTCAAAGCCAGGGCCAAAGGCCTAGGTGACTGCTTGTGTAACGCCCCAACTCCTGGGACCGTTACGGTGTGCCTTGTAAACAGTGCTAAACTCGCTAATCGAGTCATTTGGCCAAAACGTGATCTAAATATGATTAGCAGTTTAGGGTTAAACACTTTGGTTATGATGTAACGTTTCACTAGAACGTTTAATATATATATTGGGATCCCGAAAATAAAGTTTCAAAGTCTATTACAGAAAATATTTACATCAGTCGTTCTAAGCGACAAAACAGGGTTCAATCCTAGTTCCACTTTAAACCTCGGCCGTGGCGGACGAGCAGCTGCATATGTACACGTCATCACCTAAGCTCTTCAAGTCAAGGATGGTCCAGCTTCCTCTTGCCTTCACCTGCACCACGTAGCACCCGTGAGCCAAAGCCCAGCAAGAAAACACAATAAAGCATGATATAATATCAACAACGGTCATAATAACCATTCAGGACTATCAGTCCAAGCAAATAGGTGACAATAGCCAAAAGTCACAATAATGAGCTTAGCTCCCTCTAGCCATGTGACGATAGGGTCACCAGGGCTTAACTGATAAATGATTCTTTCATAAGTTTGATCAGGACAGGTGCATGGTGAATGGTCACCAACATAACCTTCCTCCCGACTCTAGAGTCATGCTATGGACAGCGTCCCCTAGCCATGTGACAAACAGTCACCGGGGTCATATACCTTGGCTTTAAACATCTGGTCATAGATTAGGCAAGCGCTTATAAGTTCTTCGACCTTAGAGTCGGTCCCGCACTAATGCCATGGAGCTATTCAATGCATGATCATCGACCTTAGGGTCGGTCTAGCATTAGTGCCATAGAGCCATTCAATGCGTGATTCTCAACTTTAGAGTCGGTCCCTGACTAGTCAGTGTCATACACAAGTAAGTCATGCCATCAATCATATATCACATGTTCCATATCCATAAACAAGGTATTCAGCATGCTTACCAAACAGGTACTAGTACAATTAGGACCATGCGTAAACACAGAGGCTCAAGCTCTGGATGATATCATACTCAGTATACAAAGCATGTCCTAATCACATGTTTCTCATGCATCATATGCATAATATTCAACAATCCAACATGCATCAATAACCGCCATGCATGTCACGTTCAATAGTCAACCAACATGCATCAAGAATAGCCATGCATGTCATACTTAATAATCAACCCACATGCATCAAGAATAGCCATGCATGTCATGCTTAATAATCAACCCACATGCATCATGAATAGTCATGCATGTCACATATACACAGGGTGCAGTTTTCTTACCTCAGATTCTAGCTAGTACCAATATAAGAACGATCCTTGAGAACGATCAACCTTTAAGCCCTTAGCGGTCACCTAATCATAACCAAATATGGAATACCATTAATAACATGATAATCAAAGGTTCCACACCAATATCTAGCCCCCAAGAGACCAACCCAAACTAATCCAAGTAGTAGGGACACTCCCGAGGCCCATAGCTAAGTTCCCGGGGTCAAAACGAGCAAACAGGGTGAAAACAGGGCAAGGGCTGCGGCCCTAGCACCTTGGGCCGCGGCCCCCAGGGTTCTCTGAGGCTAGGGCTGCGGCCCAGGCCGCGGCGCCCAACAAGGCCAATTTCCTGACACCTGCTTCTTCGAACTAGGGCCGCGGCGCTCAAGAACAGGGCCGCGGCCCCCAACCGTGGGCCATTCCCAAACGCGTTTCAAGCACTCAAAATCCTCCAAAAACATACCCAAACATTCCCCAATCATCAAATCAAAGTTCCCAAGCTTCCCAATACTCCAAAACCCTCAAAACCCAAAGCTCAAACCAACCAAAAACTCAACAATTAACAAAGTCCAATTCTAAGCTTAAAAACTTTAAAAAGTTCAAACTTCAAACTTAGATTACCTTTGATTGAGTTGTTTCTCATCAAATCCTTCGGTTAAGAAGCTTCTAATCTTTCCTAGGATCGCTATGCCTTGACCCTCGCTTGATTCCGACTCCTAGAACTCAAGATTTCCTCAAAAAGGCTCAAACGGTAAAACAGCCTGTTTTGAGAAAGAACGAGAAGTTTCTAACGTACGTTCTTATCTGTCAAGCTACTTCAAGCTTAAGTAACCTCAAATAAAACCTAGTACTCGGGGTCCCGAAAACACCCCCGGGGACACTATAGTCAAAACTTCCAGAATTTCACCCTGATCTCAAATATTCCCAATCTATCACCAAATAAACATTTCTATTACCCCAAAATTGACCCCGTTATGCTAAAACCGCTAACTCATAATCTAAGATCATCTCATGCCGCATAGATCGAATATATCTCCATAATAATGAAATCTCATTCACAAATTACAATATACGCCCAATAGGCCAAATTACCAGAATGCCCTTATCATTGTAAGGACACCCGTATGCATGCATTTATCATCATATAATAATATAATTCACATTAACATGCATATATTCATTTTATAACATATTAAATCAATTATGGCCCTCCCGGCCTCCTAATCAAGGTCCTAAATCTTATTAGGAAATTTGGGGCATTACAGCTTGTCACATGGCTAGGGAACAGTATTCCATGGTTATGACTCTATGGTCATGAAGTAGGTTATGTTGGTGACTAGTCATCCTGCACCTAACATGTTTAAGCTAGTGAAAGGATCACTTATCTTTAAAGCCCTGGTGACCCTATCGTCACATGGCTAAAGGGAGTTGCACCCACCTTAGTGACTTTTCAATTGTCACTCCTCTATTTTGGACTGAAAGTCCTAAATGATTATTATGATCATTGTTGATATTATATCATGCTATATTGTATTTTCTTGCTGGGCCTTGGCTCATGGGTGCTATGTGGTGCAGGTAAAGGGAAAGAAAAGCTCACCCAGCCTTGAGTGGAGAGCTTAGGTGGTGATGTGTACATATGCGGCCGCTTGACCACCACGGCCAAGGAGTTGTCAGAGTAACTAGGGGGTCTACCCTAATTTTTGCCGCTTAGGTCGGCGGGTTTGTAAATTTGAAACAGTAATGACCATTTTGAGTTGTAAATAACTTGTAAATGTTTCTGATGGGCCCATGTACAGTTTTATGTATTAAATAAAATATATCATTTCCTCTTTATTGGTTTTTCACCTTAGCCTGTTAATAACACTTAGAAGCGCGTTTTTAACCAAAGGACTTGGGTAGCGAGTCAAATTTCTGGTTCACCGTTCACCGTAACTGTTCTGGGGTAACCATGGCATTTCACACGCCTTTGTTTGAGTTGTTTTTCTCTCATATCTCTTTATTTATTTATTTAAAAAAAACATGTGTTTTGATTGTTTTGTCGTTACCTGTTTTATATTAATGAATTGAGTTATAAAATAAACTTAAACAAAAGAAGGTACAATATAATATGTATTATTGAATATTAAAAAGAAGGTACTATTTATTTGTCTTAGAACTAGTTCAAAATATTTTTATAAGTAAAAAATAACAAAAATATATTTTTTTAAAAAATATTTCATCAAATTAGTAGAAGTGTATAACTGTAATTTGATTTACTATAAGATTGTATTAGTTCCAAAACAAATAATAAAATACTAAAAAAGTATACATTTTTTTTCTTAAAATAGTATAAATTAAACTGGATTATAATATTATTCACTCTTATTACTTTCTATCAACGTAATTCTTTCAGCATCACAACCTCATTGTTGAAGCAACAACTTTATCTTTCTATATCTGGAGGTTTCTGCCGACGAATGCTAATCTTCCGATCCTTCTCTGATGGTGATGATCGCTTGGCAATTGTTGCTTCGTCGGGGGTACCTGCAAGAAAGAAACTCCGATGCCTAAGTTAGATTTTTTCATCCCTTTATGTAAATAAGAATCCAGTATTTATAGAGCAGAAATGTGAGGTGGTTAGTTGGTTAAACTGAACCCCTGATTGGCGGGGGAAATAACTGAATTTTCCCCCAAGATGCGCTGGTTTCAATTAAATACGCAGAGGTCAGAGGCGCAGACCGCCTCTGACCCATGGCTTCTGTCTTTGGAGCCTCTACAGATCAAAACGATATGTTTTAAGCATACTAAAAATGAAGAAAGGTCTTTGGGCCGAATATTTTGGGCCCAACAGATGCCCCCGGCCTAAGCTTCGAACGGATGAGGCACGCTTATTCACTCGAACCTTGGGCTGAGTCTTCAATGCCAAGGATTTCACCCAAAGTCGTCATTTCCCATAAATCGAGGCGGTCCGCAGGTACACGATCACATAAACCCCTGAAACTTCCCACTTAGATTTCAATGAAAGCACGATCACCGAGTGTAGCACTCGATTAAGGCATTTTGTTTCCCATTTTATTGGTTCAGTTCAAATAATCTTTATTTCAAACTTTATTCTTGCCTTTTAGAGAAGAACTCGGAGAGAAGAAACCCTAAGATTGATCATCCTTCTATTTACACAGCAAACCTCCCAATTCTCCTAATCATGTCTTCACGTTCATCTCCCGAACCTATGGATCGTGAAGGATACAAAGCTGCATACGAACGCGTACGCAAGTCGTTTGACATTCCAGATAATGTCACAGTCTGAATGTTCTTGGACGCTGAACTACGGGAATGGCGATTCAAGGATGTGGTCAAGCCCAGTGAGATCGTTATGAGCCTGAGACACATAGAGTGGCTTCGTTTCCCTCTCCCTGCTCTGTTAGTGCAAATAATTTCAAACTCTGGAGCTCACATTTCTCAATTTCTTCCGAACGCTATTCAATCCATAGTTGGTGCTCAAATGATAGGAACTCTTAGGAATGTCGGCATTCAATCAGATGATATCTACGCATGCTTTACTAAGTCGACTAACAATGCAATAGAAGGTAAACCCTGGAAGACTTTCTATCTTTCCTCCAAAAAGGACCGAACAATCTTCACTGATTTTGACAGGTCCCACAGAAATTGGGATAAATACTTCTTCGCAATTGGAGGAGCGTGGTATCCTGAATTTTTGCCTCAGGAAATTTTTCCCTTGGCCAGGGTTTTCATAAAAGGCGAGTCCTATCTTTACTTTGTTCTTTCTCGCCTTTCGTGTGAGTATACTATGTTTGAATGATTGTCTGTCAATCTGACACTATGCGTAACCATTTTATTTTATGTACCAGATTTCGCATGGCCTCAAGTCAGCATGAGTCCCGAGCGATAGAGCCTGCTTATAGAGAAGGGGATCCTTCACGATTCCAAGGAAAACGCCATTAGCATCACTACTGCATGCAAATCATGACCTGGCTCTGCTTCGTGGATCGAACCGATCTCGGCGCCATGCGGGTCAGGTCATAGAAGGGCGACATGTCCCTCGGCAAAATCACGGCTACATGTGCGAGGCAGTTGGGAGTATTTTTGAAGAAATCTCCCCCTGCTTCTTCAACTCTGTCGCTATCGAAGACTGAGTACGAAAGGGTGTGCTCTGAGACCTTTGTTGCACGTGCCAAGCGCCAAGGGATCCCCGAATAACAAGAAGAGAGATGGCACTAGCTTAACCCCTGCGGCAGAATCATCTCCTGATAAATCTGCTTTGGCACGCAGGTCTTCTCGTATACACGGACGATCCTCTACGTCTTCTGACACTCTGCAGATCCAACCTCTCCAATAGATGCCTCTGCCAAAGGATGCTCTGGGGAAGAGGAAGTCGCGAGAGGAGTCTTCTGATGAAGACTCGGACGATGGGAAATGCATTTCGTCCAAGCTTCAGATCTCGAGTGGGTCTGCTTCTGCCGCTAGAGGTTCTCCTCTAACAATCCATAGGCTTACTCCAGGGAAGTTACCAACTGGGCAAGCTCTGTCGTTGTGCAAGAAGCCTCAGGGGTTTGCCCCCATTGGCTCTTTACCATCATCTTCTTCTTCACCTGCACTTGGATCCTCCTTGGGGGTGGGTTCGCAAGGCGTTGCGCATGTTGCAGCTCTGTCTCCTACATCGGCCAAACCGTTAGAGGCAGCGACTGTTACTGGGGTGCAAGGTGATTTTCCAGTTGAGGCGAGATCCCCTAGCGCCTGTGCAAGGTCATCAGAGGCGTTTCCCTCTGTTTCCGCCTTGGCTGAGGGTTTTGACGTTGGTCAGAGGAAAGGATCAGAGGGGAGACGCCCTTCTTTTGCCTCCCGTAAGAACTGTCTTTTGGAGGATGCTTTCGGGGGTGGTTTTGAATCTATGAGCAGTCCTTCTCAACCAGTTGACGCAGGCCAGGTCGTTACTCCTTAGACTCTCCTCGTATGTAAAAAAATTAGGGACTACCGAGGTCGCATGTGATCATATTTTAGGTGTTGATGTTCATGTAACATCACTTGGGGCTTCTAATTCTCATTTAGGAGAGGTCGTCATCGTATCCCCGAAGGATACAAGTAATTTTGAGTCTCCCAATGCTTTTTTGGAGCAACTGACGTCCTCTGCAATGCAGACGCCAGTGTATCTGCCAAGTGACTTGGGCGAAGACGTTGGGGATGGGTTGCTTATACACCCTTCCATGCCATATCTTTTTGGAGTGGGAACAACCGCTTTCACATCTGATAGTATTATGGTGTCAACGCTAGCGGGAGGTGGGGAGCCGGTTGCCCCCGTTGCCCCCGTTGCTTCTGTTGCTGTGCTACCAAGAAGAGAAGCAAGTGACAGAGTGGGAGATATGCCCGAATATGTACCTTCTGCGTCAACAGAGGTGATGGAGGAGATGATGCGCATAAGTAGACATCATCTTCCTGCGGAAGCTATCGGGTCGTTTAGTGGGCAAGGTGGCTTGCTGCAACAAGTGTCGGACCATATATGGATGGTAAGTTTGTTGAAAATGAGCATGGTTTCAAAATATGTAATAGAGTGAATATCGTGTGGTGCGTGTCTTGTTTGATGGGTGATAAGTGTAGTTAATGTTTCACAGAGCTACGTATGTGCTTCTGCTGCTAGAAGGGAGTATGCAGCGGCTGTCCAGAACAGCACAAAGATGGCGGAGCAGGTAGTGATGCTGGAAGAAGAGCGGGGAAGGAGAAGGATGGCCAAAGCAAACCAAGATGTGCTTCTGGAGGCCATCAAGAAGTTAGAAACGCAGCTGACAGAGGCAAAAGAGAAGGTTGTAGCCATAGAGGAGAAGCTAGTAAGTTATGTTGGACTTGAGGTGGAACATGACAAACTAAAAGCAGACTTATTGGCGATGACCAATAAATGGATGGAGAAGAGCCAATTTTGCGTACAGCACGAAGCCCGAATGGAGAAGCTCGATGGCATGATAAATGATTTGCAGGAAGATGTAGTATCTTTGCAGACAGATAAAGAGATTTTGGAGAAAGAAAAGAAAGAGATACATCAGAAAATGGAGGAGCTGGAAATGGGCGTTGCAGATGCGGGGAAGCAGAAGCTGGAGGTGGAACTCCAGTTAGAAAAGAAGTTGAAGGAGAAAGAGGAGGTTGTCATGAAAACTGAGAGACAGTTAAACGAAATGGCTGAGGTATGAGTTGTTTCTGTATTCATTGGTATAATGGCATTATGGTTGAGTAATACGTCGCATGTTTTGATGAAGTGATGGATTTGTTTTGCAGAAGGCAGAATAGGCGGCAGTGGAAGCTACGAGGCAGCGAATCCGAGATCGTGAGATTACCAAATGCAAGTTCGTGAGGATTGCTGAGGTGGACACTGCAAAATACCTAGATCTTGCACTCCGTAATAAGAAGCAGACCCAAGAAGAGAAATGGGCTAAATTGGAGATGTACTGCAAAAGCATCGACGTGAAAGTGGGAGAATATAACGTCGATAGATATCTAAATAAGCTTAGGGATCTGCAAATCACCTACCCAGCACATCATCTAGAAAAACTGAAGCTTAAGGGAGACGCTTTGGGCTCAGTTTACAATGCCAGTGGGGAACCTGTGGAAGAAGGTGATGTCATAGGGCAGGTGTCATCCGTTGATGTGGCAGAGACTTCTGAACAGATTGAGATACAGCCTGCTCCAGTGGCAGAGGCAAGACCAGCTGGCGAAAGAGGTGCCATAGAATGATCGACACAGTTTTTTGGTGCTTGTATATGCATTATTTGTCTTCTTTGTGTTGTTAACTCTTGGAATATTATAGATGTAATGTGCAAACTATCAATACAACTTGTAGAAATTCGTTCACGTTAGTTGTCCGGTTGCTAGTGGATGTGTTTTTCTTTGTACTATATTAATTAAGATATTACAGCAGGTGAGAGTCAGTTGACGTATTCTGATAAGAGGCTTCACATACCCTTTAGGCCATTGCGTGTGAGATGCAGTAAGAGCCTATACAGATGGTGGGAGAGAATGCCCAGTTAAGTGTTGTGTGAGCGATTTAGCTTAGTGTTGAGGTGATTGGTTTGTGCTGATGACATTTCTGTTGCAAGTGAACATCGTGAGTGGGTAAACGTGTCATTTTTTTAGGTGGGTCTTTGATAAGCCACAGTGGTTATACTCGATGTGGGCGTTGGATGAGTTAGTAAGAAGTGGAATTCCGTATTACATATCGTGCGAGTGTTATGGATTAGGCCATCCGAAGCTAGAGAGTGTGATGGCAGAGTATATGCGTCGTATTGAATGGGATTAGATACTCCCAAGATGTACGTTTTGTAAATTATGTTATGCCTCCGAAAGGGGTATATAGTAAATAAAGTAATATTTTGTATATAACTGGGAATCGTTATGAATACAACATAGTTTGTAAATAACAGCTTCTGATTAATAGCTTTTATTGACTATTTGTGGGCCTCTAACTATATGATCTACAAAGTTCACATTGTTTTCGTGCGTTTACGATTAAGAGAGTCGAGTGCGTAGGTAGTCCCCCGCTTATCATTTGTTGAACCGGATCACAGTCGCAAAAGTTTCATACTCTGTAAAGCCTACTCTGTTGTTTTGCGTTGAACCTGCTTGCCTTGAGAGAGCTATGTTGGTATCTTATTAGAACTAAATCGTCCCCTTGGGTCCATGGAAAAGCAAGGTTGATGCTTTACCATTTGCTAGAGGGGGCGACGAGGTTCAGCTTGGACGCAAAACGTAGCATGCGAGGCTGGGCATCGAGGCCAAGCTGAGAAGGGCAGAACCCTGGATCAGACATCTTTCTAGTGCACCCATACCGAGGTGTTTGTGGCAACGCTTGCTAGGGTAGGCTCTCAATCCAACAGAGGCAGCTGTTGTACAGAACGTGGGTGCACGTGGGTGCGACTGCGGGAAAAGTTCCTCCCAACCTTGGATTGTTAAACCAGTTAGTGTACACTGGGGGTGAACCCGAGGTGGGGCGTCTGATGGTTCTACTACGGTAGTCAGGGCAGACTAAACTGCATGGCGGATCCCCTCGTATCAAGGTAAGAGGAAAGGGTAGTTGGTGAAGTGTACCCTGGATGGACAGCCAAATCCGCATAGTCAGGCCAGATTAGACTGCGAAATGGCTGGCCTTAGCTCCCCATTAGCTTAGTCAAGTCAGATTAGAATGCCTTTAGGTGAAACCTAAAATTTCGTGGGCAGGATATCGAGTTTAGTGGCAGAGGCAACACACCTGTGTATGTACCTTCTGTGTGTGAAGTGAGCTTTTGCATCTTACCATGCACTACTTTTTGTATGCTAGTGCACATTCTTTTTGTTCTAAGGAACCCTTAAGTTTAGAATATGGCTACATTGGAATTAAAGATTCTTGTTGTATCTCGGCTGAATGTTTAAATGGATGAAAAACTGATAACCAAAAATGTCCTGATGGTCACTATATATAGCAGGAGTGGTAGGTAGTTTTAAGTGCACGTGAATAATGTTGTTTCTCATATGGGTAGGTAAGGATATATTAAAATATGTGCTTGGTAGTATCTCTCAGTGCGGAGTGAGTAAACTGATAGTTGCCACATGTGTGTCCTCTTTATGTTATGACAGTAAGGATTTCGTATGCAAAATTGTGTCAGCAAAAGCTAAGTATGTAAAATATACTAAAATAATGTAAAAAGGAAAGTTGTTTTATTACTTTTGAATTATACAGTACAACTATCAACAATAATATTGTTTCAAAGACATTGAATTCCAAGTACGAGGTACAATTTTCCCATTGCGTACATTTTTAAGAGTATAAGACCCTCGCCCTAGTACTTCTACGATTTCAAAGGGTTCGTCCCAGTTTGGCTCTAGCTTCTTTGGGTTGCCATTGACTTTACGCAGAACCCAGTCTCCCTTCTTAAATGTGCGTGAGTGGACTCTTTTATTGTAGTAGCATTCTGCAGCCTTTTGCTAATTTTCGTGTCTTATTTGTGCTATTGTTCGCAAATCTTCCAGGAGGTCAAGGTTGTGTGTCAGCTGTATGTTGTCTGTGGTCAGATCAGAAGCTATCTCTGTTCGAAGTGTAGGTAGGCCCACCTCTGTTGGGATGATAGCCTCTGTTCCATACACCATGGCGTAGGGAGATTCGCCCGTAGAGGACCTTTTTGTTGTCCTATATGCCCATAACACCTTTGGTAACTCTTCTACCCACGCGCCTTTTTTATCTTCCAAGTTTTTCTTGATGTTGGAAAAAATGACTTTGTTGGAAGCTTCTACTTGGCCGTTGCCTTGTGGGTAGGTGATAGAAGCAAAACTCAATTTTATCTTGTATGTGTCGCACAGCTCCTCTACTTTGGCGTTTTGGAACGGGGTTCCGTTGTCAACGACTATCTCCCAAGGTATCCCAAATTGACAGATGATGTGCTTCCACACGAAGCTCACGGTGTCTGATTTGCTGACTGTGACGTATGCCTCTGCTACAATCCATTTAGTGAAGTAATCGGTGGCTATCAAAGTGTACCGTTTTTCTCCAACAGCTATGGGCAATTCCCCTACCACGTCCATCCCCCACTTTGCAAAAGGCCAAAGTGCAATGATGGAGTGTAAAGCTTGAGCGGGCTGATGGATGGTGGGTGCAAATCGCTGGCATTTGTCACACTTTCTTGCGTAGTCGCGTGCTTCTATCATCATGTATGGCCAGTAGTATCCTGCTGTAAGTGCTTTGTGTGCCAAACTTCGGCTCCCAGTGTGGTTTCCACATGCTCCTTTGTTGATCTCCTCTAATAATATTTTAGCTTCTGATGGACATAAACATCGAAGATAGGGGCCATTAAAGGACTTGCAATACAACGTTCCATGGATGATGGAGTAGCGTTGAGCTCGAAGACGTACATGCTTGGCGTCTTTTGCATGGGCTGGCAGTTCAGACTTAGACAAATAGCGAATGATTGGATCCCTCCAGCACTCAGGTTCTGATGAGGTTGAGAAAACTTCCAAAGCTTTTTGTGATTGGCTTGTGTATATGACGGAGTGCCGAGAACATTCCCCTGCAGAGGCTAATTTGGCGAGGGCATCGGCCTTCTGATTTTTGTTCCCTCGGTACTTGTACTAGTTCAAACTGATGGAATTGTGACTGTAATTCAGTTACCTTTTGTTATAGGCTAGTCAAGTGGGGTGCCTTGGTGTCGAAATTCCTGACCACTTGTTTTATCATGAGCTTTGAATCCCCTCTGACTTTCAATCGTCTATTGCCATGTATCATGCCAGTTCTAAGCCGTAAATCAGAGCCTCATACTCAGCCTCGTTATTCGTGGAAAATTGTTTTAGCCGAATGGCTTCTTTAATTTTTAGTCCGGAGGGTGCTTCCAATACGATGCCAATCCTAGCTCCTTGAGAATTGGAGGCTCCGTCTGTTTGCATTGTCCATACCCATTCAGCTTCTGATTCCAACAGTTCAGGTAAGGTATATGGGGTAAAAGATTGTATCTCGACTAGGAAATCAGCAAGTACTTGGTCTTTCTTTGCTTTTCGTGGCAAGAACCATATATCATACGTCCCGAGTTCAATTGCCCATTTGGATAATCTACCAGAGAGATCGGGTTTGTTCAACACCTACTTCAGTGGGTAGTCTGTATATACAATGATGGTATGGCTTTCAAAATACTATCGTAGCTTCTTCTTTGTTGTAATGAGTGCGAGTGCAAATTTTTCCATCACGTTGTAGCGTGTTTCAGTTTCTAGTAGCATCTTACTGCAGTAGAACACTGGCTTCTGTCGGCTCGCATCTTCCCGAAAGAGCACAGAACTCACGGCAAAGTGCAAGACATATAGGTACAGGAACAGGTCTTCGTTGGGGATGGGAGAACTCAGTATAGGAGGAGAGCTCAGATAGGCTTTCAATTCTTCGAGCGCTTTATTTTGTTCTGTCCCCCAAGTGGTGTTGGTAGACTTCTTGATGCATTGCAGGAAAGGCTGACAACGATCAGACATGCGTGATATAAACTGGGTTAATGCTACAATTTTTCCTGTTAGAGCCTGGATGTCTCGGACGGTTCTGGGTTCCTTGATCTCTAAAAGTGATTCAATCTGGGTTGGATTGGCCTCGATGCCCCTCTGGCTGACCACATATCATAAGAACTGGCCAGAGGACACCCCGAAAGCACACTTAGTTAAATTTAGTTTCATTTTATAGGTGTCGAGGATGTCGAAGCATTCGGTTAAATCATCCACATGTGAAGAACTTTGTCGAGATTTGATGACCATGTCATCGATATATACTTCCATGTTTCTCCCAAGCAATGAGGAAAACATTTTGTGCATCAGCCTCTGGTATGTTGCTCCTGCATTCTTTAGTCCGAAGGGCATAACTTTGTAACAGTACAAGCCACATTCTGTTATAAAAGCTGTATGGATTCGATCTTCTGCCTTCATTGGGATCTGATTGTATCTCGAGGAAGCTCATTCTTTTGAAACCTGTCGTGGCGTCTATCATCTGATCAATCTTCGGGAGAGGGTAGCTATCCTTAGGACATGCTTTGTTGAAGTTGGTGTAGTCTATGCACACTCTCTTTTTCCCGTTTTTCTTTGGGACCACTACAAGGTTGGCTAGCCAACTAGGATACAGGCATTCTTTGATTGCTCCTATGCTCAGAAGTCGTTGTACCTCTTCTTGGATGTCCTGGTTGATTTCGGGAGCAAACCTCCTCTGCCTCTGCTTGACGGGTGGGAAGCTGTTCGATATATTGAGGTTGTGTTCATGACAGAGGGGTCTATTCCTGGTATATCATGTGGAGACCAGGCGAAGGTTCCAATTCTAGTTTTGAGGAATTGGATTAGAGCCTGCTTTTCTTTTTCAAGAAGTTTGGTACTTACCAGCACTATTTTGGATGGGTCTGCATCATCTATACAGATTTCCTCTAGATCATTGAGGGTGGTCTGGGGATTTTCGTGATTTTCCTCTAGATTTATGCCTTTGAGACATGCTGGTAAGTCACGTTGTGATTGCTATTTGTTGGGGTTGTCTTTAGGAGAGGAGGTGTCAGAATCATTTATTTCTTTCAGAGTAAGGAAGCATTTCTTGGCTTGCTTCTGGCACCCTTTTATGTCGATTGTATACCGCTCATTGGGTGAGTGGCACTGCATAACTTGGTGCAAAGTTGAGACCACTCCCTGCATTCTATGAATCCAACTTCTTCCCATGATGGCGTTGTAGCTTGTGACGGAGTCCACGATGAGAAAGTCCACAAGCAAGGTGCGTTCTGCGGCTACCACGATTAATCAAACAACGCCCTTCGGGTATACCCTCTGGGCGTTAAATCCCAAAATTGGTGTAGCAGAGGTCCTGATCTGATTTTCTTCGAGTCCCATTTTCTGAAAGGCTTCCCAGAAGAGAATGTTAACCCCACTACCCCCATCGACTAAAACTCTCCCCAACTGGCAATGGTCGACCTGTAGCGAAATGACTAGAGGGTCGTCATGTGGCAGGTGCACTCCCCGCAAGTCATCTTCAGTGAAGGTGATAGCAGAGGCTGGATAGCGTCTGTCCTCCGAAGTGACAAGGTTGACTGTGTGGCCTAATAATCTGTATCGCTTTACCCGTTCCTCCATCCTCCTGTGAATTTTGGTTGCCTGCTCTTGTTCCTCGGTGAGCTCCACGATCCCGTGTATCATGGGGATTTGCTTGAGAGGCTCTTGTGAGCTCGTGGTGGCCGTATGCAGGGGGTCTGCTACTGGTGGTGTTGGGGCAGAAGCAGTGTTGGGCTGTGAGGTGCCGGGTCTGCTTGTCCCTTTAATATACTGGGTTAACTGTCCACTTCTCATGAGGGCCTGGATCTGATTGTGTAGGCTGTGGCATTCGAAGATTGTATGGTCATTATCCTTGTGGAAGAGGCAGAACTTGTTTTTATCTCTTCTTTCAGGAGGAGTGGTAATTTTGTATGGTTCACGCCAGATGGGCCTATCTTTGTTTTCTTCGTAAACGACTTCCTGAGGTACGGTGTATTCGAAAGAGGGGTATCGTGGTGGGTCTCGATTTGGTTTTGGCCTTTTCCCTCCTTTCGTGTGATCCGTTTCTCGTCTTTTCCTCTTGTCGTCCCTTGCAGGTGGGGGAGGAGGGTTATTTGCTGGTGGAGCGGAGATAAGTGCGGATTTCTTTTGTGCACGCTCTCGAAATTCCAGGACCCTAAAGACGCCCTCGACACGGATCTGAATCTCAGCCATGTCATAAGGTGGTGTCATGGTAAGGTTTTCGTGTAAGAGAGATCCCACCTGTAAGCTTTTGACGAAGAGGTTAGCCGTGGTGACTGGTTTGACATCGTGGATTTGATGTACGAGGTCGATGAAACGTTGCAGGTATGATTTTGAATGTTCATTTTCCCCTTGCTCGATTCGGTAGAGATCTGTCATCGTTCTTGATGCCTCGCGGTTAGCATTATACTGTTGGAGAAAGGCTCAGCGGAGATCACCGAAACTGTTGATAGAACCATGTTTCAACTGCCTGAACCACAGCACGGCTGGCCCAGAGAAATTCATGGAGAAAACTTTGCACTGTGTGGCTTCATTGTTGGCTTCTAGGGCCATCTTCTGTTGAAATTGGAACAGGTGGTTGAGCGGTTCTCCCTTTCCATTAAACGTGGGTAGAGGAGGGATTATGAAGTCCCATTGTTTGGGCTCGTTCTGGATCCATTCTGCAAAGGGCGGCCTCTCAGTGGTTCTTGATACCAAATCCATGTGCTCAGTAGTGTGAGCAGACCTTCCATCCGAAAACTTCTGCATCATTTCTCCCATCATCTCTTCTTTCCAATTTTCCAAGAATCAGATGGAGGGGGTACAGTCCTCGGCTGGTGAGACTTGCACGACCCATTGTGGGGTCTGCTGGGGCCCACTCTCGGTGGCTGGTTGAGTTGTTCTTGTGGGCTCTGCACCGGCTCGTGCATGCGTCTCACAGTGTACCGTCCGCCTCTCCTCGCCCCCTGGTGAAGACGGGTCAGGGAGGATGGTAGGGGACCCTGGGACCCTTCTCTAACGTGGTGTGTGCTTCTCCAAGGGGAGTCGATCTGAACGATCAGAGCTTCAGGTCTACCAAGGTCGAGATTCTCGTTGTCTTGGGTCCTACGCGTGACTTTGTTGGACTTTCGCAATTCTGCGATCTCTGCTTCGATCCTGGCCTGAGCTTTGATCAGCGTCTTAATGGCTTCGTCGGATCGCTGCTGGCTAGCCTCTAGCAGGCGACACATCATGTCGATTTGGTCGCCCACATCAGTCGGTGGGACGACCTAGGCGACGGTGCCCGGTGCTCCGTTGTTCTTAGGCGGCATGGCTCCAAAGTTTCAAGTAGATCTTGATTACAAGGAAAGAGCTCTTGATTTGACGAAGTGGTTGAAAAGGGAACAGGTTTCCCACAGACGGCGCCAATTTGTTGAAGCAACAACTTTATCTTTCTATATCGGGAGGTTTCTAGCGACGAATGCTAATCTTCTGATCCTTCTCTGATGGTGATGATTGCTTTGACAATTGTTGCTTCGTCGGGGGTACCTGCAAGAAAGACACTCCGATGCCTAAGTCAGATTTTTTTCTTCCCTTTATTTGAATAAGAATCCAGTATTTATAGAACAAAAATGTGAGGTGGTTAGTTTGTTAAACTGAACCCCTGATTGATGGGGGAAATAACTGAATTAGATGCGTTGGTTTCAATTAAATACGTAGAGGTCAGAGGCGTAGACCGCCTCTGACCCGTGGCTTCTGTCTTCGGAGCCTTTGCAGATCAAAACGATCTGTTTTGAGCATACTAAAAATGAAGAAATATCATTGGGCCGAATATTTTGAGCTCAACACTCATTATTTTGATCAAGAAGCTAGAACTAAAATATAAAGGGGACCAAAAAAAATTTTAAAAAAATTATACTAATATATAGAAAATATTTAAATGGATAACTTTTTCTTTAATTTTAGAGGGGGCAGATATGAATTTTTACATATATTTATATATTTTTTTTAAAATATATACAAAGTACAAAAAAGTAAAAAATATATATTAGTGGGCCATGGCTACCCTTCTTTTGTTCATCTTTTCCAATCAACTTTTTTTATTCCCCATCGAAAATCTCCACGGACGAAAATATATATAATAAGCTTTTAATCTCTACATCAAGGTCACATTTGATATCTTTTATTTATTTTTTATAGTTATGGATTAGCTAAATGTTTTATACCATTCATTTTTTAATCAGCTAAATGTTTTGAAAACCCACCAAATTCGACTTGAAAAAAAGTGAAAGAAGAGAATATAAGAGGTGCATATTTGAAATCTCTAAAATCTTATGAATTAGCTAAATGTTTTTTTTTTTAACTATAACAGAATCTTATTAAAGTAAAATTCTGGCTTTTGAGTCATGTCAAGTTGAATTAATGAATGTCTTTGTCAGTGAGTCAACTAAGAAGAGGATGAGGATCTTGCAACTTGACAGACATGTATTGAGTATGACTTCCTAGCAAATTCGTAATCACGTGTAGTTATTGTTGTAACTTGTTTTTTCGTTTTTTTTTTGGTAATATTCATGAACCATTGTTACAAAACGCATATCTATAAAACTATTGGTGATTATTAATCCGTTATTTGTATAAAATATATTAGTAAATCATTGTTGTAAAATTTGTTTTAAGTACAAAAAGCTTAATTCGCGTCAGTTTATAACTAACTCTTGAAGGTCTTTGCGTCACGATAAAATTTGATGATGCAAATTTTTCTGAATTTCGCGTCTATTGTCCCTTGATGCAAAATGTACTTATGTGATGGGACAAAACTAACACTAATAATATACTTTTTTTTTTAAAAATCAAATTGCTAAAATTCATTTGGCACAAAATTAAAATTGAATTAAACATAGAAAAAAAAAATCAAAACATATACAAATTTGAAATCTCCCCAAAAAATTTTACACAAATTCAGATTTACACAATGAAACTTCCCAAATTAGCCTTTTTATTTTTCTTATATACAAAATTTACAAACTCCCACACAACAAAATCAGTGTACAAATTATAAAATTAGATCAAAAAATAAAATCCTTGATACCTTTAGAACCTACTGCCACCACCACCACTACCACAAGCACCACCATCTACAGAATAGAAAGAAAGAAAAAAACAATTCACAATTCTTGCAACCACATGCTATAACTACCACCCCAAACCCTCACCGCCACCACCACGAGCACCACCATCTGTAAAACACGGAAATAAAACAAAAGTAGTAGAGGAAGAGTGAGACCATGACCACTGACTACCTGACCCATGAACCCCCCCACCCTCTTCCTGTGACCTCCACCCAACCCGACCCCAGCCTCAAGATCCCCTGACCCCTCGCCTCACAGCCCAACGCCCTATGACCCCCGACCCGCCGACCCCATGAACCCCACAACCCCCTGCCTGTGACCCCCAGCCATCCCGACCCTAGCCCCATGAACCCTCTAACCTTTTGCCTCACAACCCACAGCCACCCCAATCTCAGACCCTAACCCCGTGACCCCCCGCCTCACAGCCCAGAACCCCTTGTGACCTCTCGATCTCAGACCTCCTAGCCTCGCAACTCCCTGTTCACATCTGTTACCACCGTGACCTCAAACCTTCATAAATTTAGAGAGGAAGAGAGAGAAAGACGTACCTTGAGGCCATATGTTCGTTCTGAGCCCCTGACATTCATTGAGCAGGTGATAGAGAGGGGGAAAAGATGAGAGTGAGAAAATAGGAAGATAGGGTTTTAAGGGGAAAAGGAAATAGGGCTTCGGCCCATATATTGCCTTGTGTAGTCCACGAACAAGACCTAGATTTGCAATTTTTCTCAAACTCCTATAATTAATGTGTCTTAATTTTTCATGCCACAAATCAATAGCATTATAAGTGACATAATTACAAATTTGTGTCTATCTTATAGTGTAGCAATTAACAATGAATCTAACACATTCCAAGACACAATTTCCATTAGAATCATACACACAACAATACTCTCGATAAAAATTCACATGAAAATTTTGATAACAAATTTGATTCACACTAATAAGATTAGCTTTGAGTCCTTCAACAAGTAGGACATTTTTCAATTTTGGCATCCCTTCAATGTTCCTTTCCCAAGAACTTTTCCTGATACACCATCGCCAAACATTACCTCTCCCTTATTCATGGGTTTGAGTATTGGTAACTTGTTTACCATGTGTGCAGCGGAAAGCACGGGGTGGTGGACCCTGAGATTTCAAAAAAAATATATTTAAACATTCTTTAAATAACATATCCATTAATATGCAAAACATTAATCAAAGAGAGAGAAAAAGATAAGGAATTACTGGCTATAGAACAATCAAGAATCCTCGCTATCTCTTAGTACGTCCAACGAATATCCAATCCAAAGCAGTCTTGTGAGTACTCAGACCAAAATCTTCCAAGATGTATCTCTACACCTCAAGACATGTGTGGGCAGGAAGAGTAATGGTGGGAAAATTTTGTATTATTGGAATATTAGGTCTAAGACAGTTTTTCAGGGATAGAGAAAAATAATACGATATATTTTAGTATTTTGGTGAATTACCAGGGATATTAGATTATGAGTTATAATTGGGGGAAAATATTAGTGTTTGGAAGATTAGTGGGATTAATTAGAAATTTTACATGGAATTTGTGGTTTAGCGGGAAAGTGGTGTCAAAAGACAATTTTGCCGTTGAGGGAATTTTAGAGAAAGCTTTGGGAAATGGGCATTTTAGTCCTTTCATAACCAGGGATAGACTTAAGCTAGCAGAAGCCTTCACAAAACAAAATGAGAAACACTCAGTAGTTCCCTCAACTCTCTCTCTCTCTCTCTCTCTCTCTCTCTCTCTCTCTCTCTCCTAGTTGGTTTGGAGTTCATGAATTCTTGAGTTTTGGGGCAAGGCTTGTTAGGGATTGAAGTTTAGTTGGGAATTGGAAGCTGTTGACCCTCAAATTATCCAACGACACGGAGTCAAATATACGACAGGAAATAGAACGACGCTTGAAAAGATAATCTAATGGAAATGAAAAAAACACCAAGAATTATAGTGGTTCGGCCCCAATGATTGGTAATGACCTACGTCCACTTTATGATATTGTTATTATAGAATCCTAAAGTTGTGATCAAAGAACTAGGGTTCTTCAGTTTCACAAACCTTAGGCATAATACAATCAGATGATAACAACTCACCTTAGCTTGTTTTCTCTCAATCTTAAGCAAAAAAGCTAAATGAATCCCCCAAAAATCCCCCTCTTCCTTGAGCTATTTCATGTGTATTTATAGGTTCAAAGAGGGTTACATATGATAACGTGTCATATCTTATCCTTAATAACTGCATATCAAGAATAATTATGAAGAGATATTAAAATGCAGTTAATATTAGATTACAACCTAAGAAGGAAATAAATCGGGCTTCACGACCAGCCTGGTCGTGACAAACATTAACACCGACAAGGAGGCGCGCCTCTGGTCGATAGTCAAACAATACCTCTGCCTTTTAATTCTGCCACGTGTCAATCTATGTGTAAGTAATCCTTGCCACGTCATCAATGACCTTTTTTGGGTAAACATTTGCCCCCCAAGTTTATTTATTGCGACCACAATAAGTAAACTTAGGAAACTAACCTTTCGTGTGCCCCACGAAATCTGTCAGAGCCGCCCATGTCTTCTCGAAAAATGTGACTAATCTTGTCTAATCAGGTCCTTTCAGTTTCCCAAAAGTGTGTCTGACGGCCACTCCACTTCCCCATACTTAGAATAAAGTAACTCATGATTGCCTCTTTTATCGTGCCTTGGTCTTCATAAATAATCCTCAAGTTACAATTTTTACCTTTTACTTGCCTTTGCCTTCTTGAAGAACACTGAAGAACTCGCACCCCAGAGCCCAGAAACTTTTAGACATCTATACTCAAACGCCCGATAGCTCTCATCTCTGGACTTCAATCTTTACCTGAGTAAGTTTTACGAACTTTCTTGTCCTTTTAGTTGTTATTCGAAACTGCCTTATGCGTGTTTTTATCTTTGAACCCCTTCATATTCTTGGCCGAAAAGATATGGGGATTATTTGCATGTTGACAGATGATTAATAGGGTAGTGAAATATTGTTTCGTATGAGTTAGGAGCCTGTTTGGTAGTCGGGATTGTAGATTTAGGGCGTAAAATCGAAGTAAAAAATCGATTTTTAAGCTAGGTGAAAAACTGGGTTTTTCCCACCCCTTCGGAGTTGAAAAAGCTTTTTCCCAAAAAACTTTTTACTTCCGCTTTTCAATCTGCTTTTCAAACTACTCATATAGAACTTAGTGTTTATGTTAGAATGCTGCTGGTCGTATACGCGAGCAACATTATTCCAACTTTCAACATAAGCTTTCAAGTGTGTCTTATCTCCTCCTTTCTCTGTTCGCAGCTTTCATGCAAGATCCGTGGGGAGGAGAAAGACCCATCGACGATGACTTATTGGCTCAACTGCTTGAGGACGAGGAGCAAACGTCATCGCTAATACCTGACATTCCCTTTTCTCGTGCCACTTTAAACACTCCATCAATCCTTATTCAAAATATGGCTCGAGCAAAAACTACAGCCCAGAAAAAGAAAACTTCCAATCCTTCAAATCAGCCCGCTCCTCAGGCTGAAATTCCCTCGACCAGTGGTCGAGCAGAAAATATTCCTGACCCCAATATCCAAACTCATGCTCAGCCCCAAAATTCCATTCAACCAAATGTTGAGTGGTATGTAGTACCTGAGATTCGGGTGACAATTAGGATGATCGCCAACTATATCAGAAAATATGGACTCCCGGGGATGACATTAGTCCGACCCAACCAAGACCAACGGACAAACCTGCCCGGAGGCGCCTTCAGCGCCTGGTCGAGGTACCATATTGAGGCAAGGACTACCTTACCTCTTCATTCATTCTTCCAAGGGGTGGCCAACTATTTCGGAGTCACCCCTTTCCAAATAACTCCCAATGGGTATAGAATGCTTGCAGCACTCTATATCCTTTACAGCCACAAAAAATGGCCCGTGCCAACTCCTCATGAGGTTAACTATTTGTTTTACCTCAAATCCAACCCCAACCAAAAAGGTACGGGGTTCTTTCACTTTTGTCACCAGGAGACTGGGCGCACCTTCTTGACTGACACCACTCACATATCGAACGTAGGGAGGTACTACTAGGAGTATTTCCTTACGACCGACATGATCGAGAACAATCTAGCCTTTGCTCAAGGAGGTAAAACCTTTGTATCACTGGTTGTTAATATTTATTTAGTGTTTCCTCCACACGTTCTTAGACTTTTAAAGCTTTTCAGGCCCATGGCTGCGACCAAACCCCACTCCAGACATGGAGTTGAGATCAGCCCTCTTGGACAGTATGACTGACGTGGAGAAAAGCGTTAAACATCTGGTCACAGATGCTAACCTTAAGCTGGTCGGCCTTTTGGCCCCTCATTAGGACATGAGGGAGTCAACAATAGAGAGTGCTACTGGCGGAGAAGTTCCCGAGCAGCACCCGGACGTGGAACAAACTCCTCCGAGGAGGGCCACCGCAGTAACAATCAGGGAACCTTCCAGCACCCCGCGAGCTGCCACTCCCCTACCCCAAAGGGAAAAGGGAAAAAGAAAGCCACCAAACCCCTCGAGCCCCTCAACGAATCTTCGGACGAGAACGGTATTGATCTCTCGCTCTTAGATAGCTTGCCAATTTCCTGTCACTTATTTGACGGGGACGGCAATTTTAAGTACGCTCCAAATTTAGATTCATCCTTCTCCATGCTAGAGAGTGAGTATAAGACTAGTAGAGTTTATAATGTAGCGACCAATAATGATAGCTTGGGTATTTCACTTACAATTTTTTCTGTTTCTTTTCCTTACATAACATATTTAATTGTTTATACTGTCTCACTGCTCGAATGTTTGCTTCTGTTTCAGATATGGACTCCGAGTGCGTGTTCGACATATACAGCGCCTCCGATGCTCCCGCGGCTCCCTCGAGCAAAAAGAAAGCGAGCAAGAGGCATTCTGAGGAAAGCAGTAAAATGCCTCAAGCTAAGAAGCCTCGCACTGCAGGCCTCTCGGAGGACGGACCCTCAACCAATGCAACACCAACCCCTTCTCCTCACGAGCAGCAGACACCCCCTGCTCCTGCCGGGTCGACTCCATCACCAGCGGCCCCAACTAACCAGACTCAGCAGGCTGGTCCTGCTTTCACCAGGGACGACATAACAAGTCATGCCTTCAGATCGGTCAAAGACAGGGTCGCAAAAATTGTGAAGCACGACCACTGCCGAGAGGCAATGGCTGCGAATGAGACAATGGATGTCGACCAGATCCTAACCCGAGATTTAAATGAATTTGCCAGTGTGAGTTATATTTTCCTGTGGAGACGGCTTCTTGTATACTTTACAGTTAGTCTAATCTTTGCTCTGACCGCAGGCATTTCTAACCCTTACCACCGGCCGGCTACGCTCGGGCACTGTCACCGAGCAATCTAAATCCTTGGAGCAACAACATGCTAATGAACTCAAAGCTGCCAAAGCAAAATATGTTGAACAGCTTGCAGCGGTGCTCGAGGAGAAGAACAAACTGGCTGAGGAGTTGAAGGAGAAGCAAAGTGCTCTAGATAAGGCCATCGAGCTGAGAAACAACTTCAAGAAGTCTAACCACGTCAATTACCGCGCGACTAAAAATCTCAAAGAGGACTTGGCCGTGAGCAGACAGGAGACTACAACTTTGGAGGGCCGGGTTGAGGAGCTTGAGAAAGTCAATGCCAGCAATTTGGAAAGGTACAAGAATGCCACGAGTAAGTGTTTTTATGACTTCTAGAAACACAACCAAGGGGTGGACTTCAACTACCTTCCCGAAACCGCAAGGCAAGCCGAGATAGCCTGCTGCGTTGCTCAACAGGCAGAGGAGGAGAGGGCAAGAGTACCTACCTCGCCCAAAATCTCCTTGGCGACTGGCATGGACGAGGCGGATAATGAAACTGCATATGTCGTCGATCAGGATACCCCTCAAGATCCTCCAGATTCGTAGTCTGCTATTTATTTTAATCTTTCAAGTACTCGACCTAAGGGTCGTAATGTAAAGACATTAATTTTTATTGTTGCATGGGCAACTATTTTCCTTTTAATCATACAATTACATCCGAGCAGTTCTGCTTGCGGTGTAAAGTAATTCGTTTATGATATTATAACACCTTTTTATTTTATTATAATATCTTGTTCACATGACCGAACTTAGCATAGCACTTTGGTTTGATTTAACAAAATACAAAAATTTGAAAAATACTCTAAGTATCCTAGCATGCTTTCACTTATTTTTCTCATGTGTTTACATACCTTTTAACGATATGCTTTGCTTACTTGTACCTTATATGCCCCCCAAGTGATCGAGGAGCTTTAGGTCCTTGGTCACTTTCCTTGACCAGAACCTGTTCAAACATTACTGCTTGTAGCAATATAATTAGAATTATAATACAGCAAAACAACATACATGATGAGCAAATACTTGTAATAAATACAATAATTGGCAAGAAATAATTGGTTGCGTACAATCCCTTAAATTTCTCGTAATAAATGGATGAAACATGTCTGTACGAGTGATCAATAAGATCTTACACTTATAAGCGATCGGGCATATAAAATGACGAACCCTTTTTCAAAACTTGTAAAAAGTAAAATTAATACAAGCCAATTCTTTAAGAAGAATTGTTTATTGGTAATACTTGCGCAGGTGTTCTCCATTCCAATAGAGAGGAACGAGATCTCCGTTTAAGTGTGCAAGCTTATAAGTGCCTGGGTGAAGGACTTCTTCAATCTGGTATGGCCCTTCCCAATTAGGTCCGAGTACTCCAGTAGCTTGGTCGCTGGTATTCAAAAAAAACTCTTCGAAGTATAAGATCTCCAACGCTGAACTTTCTTTCGCGCACTTTAGAGTTGAAATACCAGGCGAATTTTTGCTGGTATGCAGCTACTCGGAGTTAGGCTTGTTCACGTTTCTCATCGATCAAGTCCAGGGAGTCCATCAATAGCTGGCTCTTTGAATCTTGACCAGCTGTTATTCAGCGATGCGAAGGCGGATCTAACTCTACAGGCAACATAGCTTCATATCCATAAGCCAAAGAGAATGGAGTATGACCCGTTGCTGTTCGGTGGGAAGTTCTGTATGACCAGAGTACTTCAGGCAATTGTTCTGGCCACGCCCCCTTATCTTCTTCTAGCCTTTTCTTCAGTGTATCCTTCAGCGTTTTGTTAACTACTTTAACTTTTCCATTTGCTTGGGGATGAGCAATTGAAGAGAAGCTCTTGATAATACCATGTTGTTTGCAGAAGTCCGTGAATAAATCACTGTCAAACTGGGTGCCATTATTCGAGACAATCTTCCTTGGCAATCCATAATGACAAATGATGTTTTTGATCAAAAAATCCAGCACCTTCTTGGTCGTTATGGTTGCAAGCGATTCAGCTTTGGCCCATTTGGTGAAGTAGTCGACGGCAACCACAGCATATTTTACACCGCCGTTTCCCGTGGGTAAAGATCTGATAAGATCGATCCCCCAAACTGCAAATGGCCAAGGGCTTTGCATCTGTTTAAGCTCATTGGGGGCTGCTCGCGGGATTTTGGAGAATCTCTGGCATTTATCACACTTTCGCACGAATTCCATCGAGTCTTCATTCATTGTTGGCCAGAAATATCCTTGCCTTAGGATCTTTTTTGACAAACTCTACCCCCCAGCGTGGTCTCCACAAAATCCTTCGTGCACCTCTTTCATAAATTCTTTGGCTTTCTCTTTTGTAATACATCTGAGGAGTGGCATTGATTATCCCCTTTGGTACAGGATTCCATCGGCCAGGATATACCTAGCAGCTTGCCGCTGAAGGCTCCTGGCTTTGTTTTTGTCCATTGGTAACACACCGTTCGTTAGATACTCTATATATGGTGCCATCCACGTGTCCGCCATCTGGATCACCAGAGTGGTCTCTGTTGTTTGGATTCTTGGTACGGATAGTCGCTCGACTGGCACTATGTTCAGAGTATCAGCATCCTTCACACTTGCCAATTTTTCCAAAGTGTCCGCATTGGAATTCTGATCGCGAGGCACTTGTTGGAGACTATATTTGTCGAACTGAGCCAATAGATCCTTCGTTTTGTTCAGATAGGCAACCATCTTTAAACCTCGCGCCTGGTATTCTCCCAGGACCTGATTCACCACCAGCTGAGAATCACTATAGATATCAAGCACTTTTATATTCATGTCCTTAGCTAATCGCAATCCAGCGAGTAGTGCTTCATACTCGACCTCATTGTTAGAAGCAGTGAAGTCAAATCTGATTGCACAGTGAAATCGATGCCCCTCCGATGTTATCAATATCACTCCTGCCCCAGCGTGGGACTCGTTAGAAGAGCCGTCTGTAAATAATTTCCAGGTGGGTGCTTGGATTTGACTTTCAGGTCGTTGAGCTTTTCAACCTGCTCGCCATTCGTAAGCTCAGTGAATTCTGCAATGAAGTCATCCAAGGCTTGACCTTTTATCGCTGCTCGCGGTAAGTAAGATATGTCGAACTGCCCGAGTTCGACTGCCCATTTTAGCAATCTACCTGCAGCCTCTGGTTTTTGCAAGACTTGCTGAAGAGGCTGGCTAGTCAAGACCGTAATTGGATGAGCTTGAAAGTAAGGTCGTAGCTTCCTAGAGGCCAAAACTAGGCAATAGGCTAGTTTCTCGATGGGCGGGTACCGTTGTTCTGCTCCAATCAGTCTTTTGCTTACATAGTAGACAGCCTTTTGCACGCCTTCTTCTTCTCTTACTAAGATGGCACTAGCAGCGTATTCCGTGATTGATAGGTAGATGAACAAAGTTTCTTTATCGACCGTCTTTGACAGGATGGGTGGTTGCGCCATATGTGTTTTTAGTGCTTGAAAGGCCCGTTCGCATTCCTCTGTCCATTCGAACTTCTTATTGCCTCTAAGTAGATTGAAGAATGGGATGCACTTATCTATTGACTTTGAAATAAATCTACTAAGAGTGACAATTCTTCCGGTTAAGCTTTGAACATCCTTGACCTTTGCTAGCGACTTCATATCGATCAGGGTTTTAATTTTCTCGGGATTGGCTTCAATTCCTCTCGAGTTAACTATAAATCCCAAGAACTTCCCTGATCCTACTCCGAAGGAGCATTTAAGGTGATTTAACTTCATCTGATATTTGTTCAAGACGCTGACGCACTCCTGTAAATCCCTTACATGCCCTTCTTCTTTCTTTGACTTGACCAGCATGTCGTTAATGTAGACCTCCATGTTTGTGCCAATCAACTCCTTAAACATGTGGTTGACGAGTCGCTGGTAAGTCGCACCAGTGTTTTTCAAACCGAAAGGCATCACTTTGTAACAGTAGAGCCCTGTATCAGTCCGAAAGCTAGTGTGATCTTCATCAGGGGATGCATACTAATTTGATTATACCCGAAGTACGCATCCATGAATGAGAGGATCTCATGCCCTGCAGTGGCATCGACCAGCTGGTCGATCCTTGGGAGTGGGAAACAATCTTTAGGGCAGGCTTTATTTAGGTCTATAAAATCCATGCACGTATGCCACTTGCCATTCAGCTTGGGCACTAGTACGGGATTAGAGACCCGGGATGGATAAAACGCCACCCTGATGAACCCATTCTCCTTCAGCTTCTCGACTTTCTCTTTCAAGGCCCTTGATTTATCTTTGTCGAGTAGCCTTCTTTTTTGTTGTACTGGTGGATAATTCTTGTCAATGTTCAGGACATGGCTTATGACTGCAGGATCTATCTCGACCATGTCTTTATGCGACTAGGCAAAGACCTCTTGGTTCCTCCTTAAAAACTCCACCAGTGCTTGTTTTGTTGTTGTCTCTAAGTTGTTACCGACTTTCACAACTCTGGTCGGATTTTCCTCATCGAGTTAGACCTCTTCAAGGTCCTCGATGGGCCCCACTTCTTCTTAAAAATCCTCAAAATGAGGATCTAAGTCCCTATCCTCACTTTGGGCAACGCCCTATTTGGTGAGATTATCACCAGAGTGGGCTTCACCATCAGTCGCCATTTGCAACTCCTTTCCAGTGGCGTCTCTCGACACACCCTTCTTCACCTTGGTGATCGAGGCGTTGTAACACTCCCTCGCTTCCCTCTGGTTTCCCAATACGCATCCTATCCCTGCGTCCATTGGGAATTTCATAGCGAGGTGCCATATGGAGGTGATGGCTCGTAAGTCGACCAAAATTGGTCTCCCGATTACAGCGTTCGAGCCTTTTTTGGTGCTCGATCTTCCACACTCATCATCTCGATGTCCTAGTCGTGGCATAGGGTTCGAGCGTATCGTTCCCTTGCCTTCCCACTGTCTCATGCAAGGTGTGGGCCTCCGCAGATGGTGAGTAAAGTGCCTGCCACAGGAGCTGGCTGTAGAGGTGGCGAGCGTTGGCGTGCAAGCGCCTGCTCGTTGCCACCTTGAGCCTCTCGCTGAGACCCTCATGCAGCTCGCACATATCTTCTTAAATGTCCGTGCCTGATCAGGAACTCAATCTCGTCTTTCAACTGGTTACATTCATTGGTTTCGTGCCCGTAGTCGTTGTGAAAATGACAGAACTTTGTCGTATCTCTCTTGGAGATATCTTTCCTTATAGCTGCGGTTCGTTTGTAAGGCACACTTGAGCTGGTCGCCTGGTAGACCTCAGCTCGACTTTCAACAAGGGCAGTGCAGTTGGTGAATCTTGGTTCATACCGATTACCTTTGGAACGCTTATTCTCGGAGGTCGAGGATTCGTTGTTCGCCCGCTTCCCACCATTTCTACCATTGTCGTTCCCGTTGCCTTTGTTGTTTCCATTGGGTTTTTCCGACCCATTGGCGGCTTTGGAGGGCTCTTCCTTGGGCCCCTTGTATTTTGTTGGCGATTTCCCTTCATTGGCAATCATGTCTTCGAGCTTGATGTACCGATCAGCTCGATCTAAGTACTCTTGGGTGCTTCTTACCCCATTCTTTCTGAGGCTACTCCAGAGAGGTGAATGGCGTCTAACCCCAGCAGTTAGGGCCATCATCTTACCTTCATCGCCCACAGTTTTGGCTCCAGCTGCAGCTCGCATGACGTGTTGAACATATTCTTTCAAAGGCTCTCCCTCTTTTTGTAGTATCTCGACCAGTTGGTTTGCCTCAGTGGGGTGCACGCGACCCGCATAGAACTGTCCGTAAAACTCATTTACAAACATTTCCCATGATATTATACTAGCATGAGGGAACTTAAAGAACCACTCCTGGGCAGTGTCAGACAGTGTTGCCGGGAAGATGCAGCAGCGGGCATCTTCTGACACCTTTTGTATATCCATTTGTATCTCAAACTTATTAACGTGAGATACTAGGTCTCCATACCCGTCGAAATTTGGCAGTGTTGGCATTTTGAATTTTTTGGGGGTTTCAACCACAACAATCCTCTGTATGAAGGGAGTGTCTCTCCTCCGATCGTACTCAATGTGGGATGTTCACCCCTCGACCAGCTGCTGCACCGCCTAGTTCAGGGCATCGATCTGAGCCTGGAAAGCTTCTGGGATTGCTGGGGCCTCTGGCGCCGGGGGAACGTACTCATCGTGCCTTTCTCGGCGGTCGTTAAGTACGTCCCTCAGACCATCATCTCTTCGTCGCTGCTCATTGGCTCCCAGCCGACTAAAGATGTTCTGTTGCCTGGATTGCCCCCCAGCGTTACGGCCCACTGGTCGATCCTCTCTAGGTGGGGGGCTCCTGCCCCCACCTCTTTCTTCGTTCCTCCGACCAGCATTTCTTCTGCCAGAATCGGCATCATTGTAGTCGTGGCCATCTCTGAATTGTGGCTGACTATGGTGCGATCGGCTATTCACTTTGTTTCCTCCTTGGGCTGGCATTTCCCGAGCGTTAGGGGGAGGCCTGCGCTGGTCGGTGGGTCCCCGTGCATTGTTATGTCGTGGGGGGCCCCTGACCGCAGAGCCTGTCTCAGAGTTCCTCCTGTTGGCGGAAGGACGCTGCCCCCTGCTCGGTAGATTCGGCTCTTCATCCCCTGGACGTCTAGGATTACGGGGCGGTTGCCCAGCCCTATTCTGCCTCGAGCGCGGTGGATTGCCTCGACCAGCCTGAGATAGAGGCTGCTGCTCAGGATCCCTAGGTGGGACATCATCCTGAGCCACAGGCGGCTGCTCCGGCCTTTGAGGGCTTACTGGCTGGAGCGGAGGACTAGGATTGGGACCCCTTTGAGGTGGCCCGTTTGGTGGTTGGTCTGGTTGGGAGGCAGGCGCCACCTGATTCCTAGCCAACTGAATGGCTGCTTCAAGGGCGGCCATGGCATCCCTCTGTCGACGATCCATCTCAGCCTACTGCTCGCTCAACTCCTGACACTGGCGTTCTATTTCTCTTTGCTGCGACGCAATTATCTCTACATCATTCTCTTGATTAGCCCTCAGATTGGTCAACTCATCCTGAAACACCCCCAGTGTTTCCTTCAAGGTTTCAGAATCTAACTCCTCCTCATCAAACTCTAAATGTGGTTCGTCCTCAGCCACATTTGGGGGAGGAGGCTGGGATGATGCAGCGTTAGCGACCTGTCCGGTCTTCTTGGATGTTTTTGCCATTAGATTCTTTCACAATCTCTCAATGAAAGCACCAGAATGTTGACCCTCAAATTATCCAATGACACGGAGTCAAATATATGACAGGAAATAGAACGACGCTTGAAAATATAATCTAATGGAAAGGAAAAAACCCCAAGAATTATAGTGGTTCGGCCCTAGTGATTGGTAATGACCTACGTCCACTTTATGATATTGTTATTATAGAATCCTAAAGTTGTGATCAAAGAACTAGGGTTCTTGAGTTTCACAAACCTTAGGCGTAATACAATCAGATGATAACAACTCACCTTAGCTTGTTTTCTCTCAATCTTAAGCAATAAAGCTAAATGAATCCCCCAAAAATCCCCCTCTTCCTTGAGCTATTTCATGTGTATTTATAGGCTCAAGGAGGGTTACATATGATAACGTGTCATATCTTATCCTTAATAATTGCATATCAAGAATAATTATGAAGAGATATTAAAATGCAGTTAATATTAGATTACAACCTAAGAAGGAAATAAATCGGGCTTCACGACCAGCCTAGTCGTGACAAACATTAACACCGACAAGGAGGCGCACCTCTGGTCGATAACCGAACAGCACCTCTGCCTTTTAATTCTGCCACGTGTCAATCTATGTGTAAGTAATCCTTGCCACGTCATCAATGACCTTTTTTGGGTAAACAGAAGCTTAAGACTTAAAGAGGCAGCTAGGAAACGGTTTGATCAGAGGTAAATTCAACTTTTAAGTTTTGAGTTTTTTATTTTTTTATTTTTTTATTTTTAGAATTTGTTTTAAATTTTGAGTTTGGGTGATATTTTGTTAAGTTTTTTGGATAGGTTTTGATGATTGTGAGCTGCTGAGAGCACTTCTCTGGTTTGTATTAAATTCGTGTTTTGGAAAGAATTTTGGGAGTTTAGAAATCTGGAAAATGTTGGAAATTCCAGGTTCGAGAGGTTGCGTCGCGACGCTGTTCTTGGTGCGCTGCGACCCACATGAACTTAGAGGCTAGGGCGGTTCTCTTAATCACCTTAGCACCGCGGCGCGTGTCCAAGGTGATAGCTTGGGGGGCTTTCTAACTTTTGGAGCGCTGCAGCGCTAAGTGAGGGGTTTCGAGACTCATATTGGGAAAGTTATCCAAAAAGAGGTTTTGAGTACGGGAACTAAAACCTAAGGGCTCAGGAAGGATTCTACTACCTAGTTTAGTAGAATTTGTGGTCTCGGAGGCTAGGAATCAACCTTGAAGTTGTTAATTGGTTTAGTTCTTGATGGTTATCTGTTAATATGATGTGAGTAGATTACCGCAAGGCTCGGGATCAGGATCATACTTGAGGCCGTATCGTCATCCGCGCGGAACTCAGGGTAAGAAAACTGCACCCTTGTTGAAACTATGGCTTAAGCCCCTGTGATTAAATTAGTTATGACTCTGTCTAGAACTGTTTGTTTGAGTGTGTATAATTGTGCTTTACATAGTTGAGTTATGTATGCATTATACGTTTGTTCATGTATGGAAGTGCGCTACACACTGATACGACACTATTGCTGCTAGAAAAGAGACAGGAGCATGAGTTACGCCTGTCAAACTCTATATCTGTCTGAACCAAACAAGTGTGGTACGCACTTGGGTGGCCCTATGGTCACGTGAATAAATTGAATATTGTTGAGTATTGTTTTTAATTATTAAGCAAGTTGTTTATAATTGTAATATGTTGATTTTCTGTATGCTCGAATGAGTTTTCTTGTTGGGCCTTGGCTCACAGGTGCTACGTGGTGTAGGTAAGAGCAATGGGAAGTTGGACTAGCAATGAGTTGGAGAGCTTCGGGAGCGACGTGTACATAGGCAGCCTGCTCGACCGCCACGATCGAGACTTCTTTTTGAAAGCTAGGGTTTAGTGGTTTTGCTGCTTAGGACGAATTTTATGTACTTCGTTTATTTTTCTTTGTATTAACTTTTTAAACTCCTTTTTTCTTTGGGATCCCGTGTATATATACTAAATTTTAATGAAAAGTAGCAAATATCGAACCAAAAAATTTTACACCAAATTTTAACTAACCTCAACTACACGTTTTAGTCCAAATGACTCGCTTAACGAGTTAAGCACAATTTTAAACACAGAGTGTAAGGGTCCTGGTTTGGTAGGGCGTTACAACTTGGCATCAAAGCTACCAAGGTTTAATGATTCCTGAAAATTGTTGGGCATATACACTCGCCGCCAAATAAAAGCTCGACTCATGGTTGGGTAACTAATTATCTGAATATATTTTAATTGCATAACTGAAATAGATATGTTGTATTTATATGTTAGCATAGGAAGCCTAAAATATACTAATAGGGTGTGGCCCTTGACTGCTATGTGTATATGAAAAGGCATGCTTATTAGCATTGCTGTTGTATGTTAATGTTATTGAAATGCTTATTAGCATAGTGGTTGCATGTATTTTCTTAATCGTTGGTGTTGGACCGTGGGGTGACTTCTAAACCATGTTATCATTGCATGATCAGCCAAGTCGTTGATTGCGGATATACAAGGAGAGTTATGCCTCCAAGGTGATCAGTTTGACTAGCTGTCGCTGAAATTGAGGCTAGAGATTAAAAAAAAAAAAATAGGGTCAGAACCCTCCGCCAGCCCCTGAGAATTGGCAGCAGGTGCTTGTTGATATGCAAGCTAGAGTTCAAAGTCAAGATGAGGAGATCTGGTTATTGAGTCAGTGGGTCCCGTCAGCGGACGCTGTACCAGTCATGCCACCTTCTATGGTACCAATGGTACAACAGACGGAGGTTGAAAACAAGTTGGAACTTTTGTACGAAAGATTCAAGAAACAACACCCTCCAACCTTTGAGGGAGGTCTAGATCCACTCAAGGTTGAGCAGTGGATGTGCCTGACTACCTCCATCCTGGATTTTATGAGGGTGGTATGTAATGACAGAGTGGCTTGCGCCACCTTTATGTTTCAGAACGATGCCTGTATCTTGTGGGAGGTGGCATCCCAAACTCAAAATGTTGCTACTATGAGTTGGGATGAGTTCTGAGACTTGTTTAACCAGAAGTATTATAGTAATGCAGTTAGAGTGGCACAGGTGAATGAGTTTACTAGTTTGGTGCAAGGCAGTATGTCAGTCACCGAGTATGCCTTGAAATTTGACAGGCTAGCTAAATTTGCACCTGATTTAGTGCCTACAGATGCAGCCAGGCAAGATAGATTTGTTCGAGGACTAAACGCTATGATAGTCCATGATGTTTGAATTACGTGAGTACCTGGGGAAACTACTTATGCTCAGGTGATTGAAAAAGCCCTCATAGCTGAGGAGGCAGAGAATAAGATATGGAGGGAGAGTGATACACGACATGATGTTTGGAGGGTAGTACCTCCATTTGTAGGACCTGGTAGGGGCGGAGGCCCTAGTGACCAGAAGAGGAAATCCCCTAACACCTTGACCACTGCAGGTCCTGATAGGTGGGGTCGGGGTGTTCAAGGCGATCGCCAGGGTGGCAATGAGACTTGGAGGAGTAACCCGGAGTGTGCCAGGTGTAGGAGGCACCATCTGGAGAATGTCGGGTGTTGTGAAAATTCAATATTATTTTTGCGCAAGTATACACAGTCACAAAACAAGTAATACAGTGGTAAGTGAGTCTCGTCTCCACAGGGATTGATTTAGATTTAAATTGTGCAAATCAATACTAAGCAATTAGGATCTTGGAACAAAATTAATTCGAATGATTTTTCTTTCTAAAAGCTTAAACTGAAAATAAAAGAAACTTAGAACTGTTTAGAATAATCGGCAATAGATAGGAAAATACAAACAAGCAAACATATAATCATATAGTGATAACAAACATACCATAAGTCCACACAAGTGTTCAGAACAACGCTAATTTAGCAATCATCATAATATATACTCTACGTCATAAAAAAGATCATAACCATAAGTTATAATAATTCATAATCATAGGTCATAATAGGTTATAATCATAGGTCATAATAGATCATAATCATAGGTCACAATAGATCATAATAACATGACAGGTATAAGAAAAAGATAAGTGCTTATACAAGGGTGACAATTAAGCACCGGACATAAGTCTGTCATACAATTTTGGCAACCGAGTTGTAATGACCCAACTATTTCTAAGACTTAGAACATTAAACCTACTAGACATAACTACTACTTTGAAGAGAACATACATGAGAAAAATTCATAACTTTATTGAAAACTTTAAAATAATATTTGTAATACATAAATGAGCTCATTGTTTTAAAATAAAACATAACTTTAAATGAAATTGTTTACAAAGCTAAATACGAAAAATACATAAAAATGTAATTTTAAGAGACTAAAGAAAATAACGCTGTCCTCGAATCGACACGCAGCCCATCCACTCCATTCGCCTCAACACACATGCCAAGCTTCCAAGAATCCTTCCGCCTTTGTATCTATTTTCATACATCAAACTGAAAGTAAAGGAGTGAGCCTAATGCCCAGCAAGGAAAACTACTAACAACATAAAACATATACATAAATTATATCATAACCACATATACTATAAACATATGTCATATAATACTACAATGGCCATTATACTGCTTGGGGCTTGTTAACTAGGCAAGTCATATGCCTAATAGATTTGTGGAGCTTGCTAGCCAAACAAGTCATATGCTCATAAATTATTGGGGCTTGCTAGCTAGACAAGTCATATGCCCAAGGTTTATAAACGCTATACATAACATATAACATAACATATCATACAAACATACAAGATCTATCTTATTTTCCTTACCAAAACCGGGATTTTTTAGAACAAATGCGGGACTTGGAACACTCCTAAAACCAACAATAAGAATGGTGAGGATTTCTAAAGAGTAAAGAATAAATGTGGGAACTAAACATTTAAAAAGAAACTTACCAAGAAAGATCCTTAAGTTTCAAAAACCTAGTCAAAAACCAATATCAAAAGTTAGGATCTGAATAAAAGGAACTAAAGAAAAACTAAAGTAGTTTAAAGAACTGGACTTAGAGAATAGAAATACCTTAATTAACCTTATGGATTGGTCTAACTTCAATGCCGAAATACACTAATCCTCACTTCCCAAGTATTTTATAAAGCTTAAGAATGGCAAAGCTTTTTCCCAACCCAAGTGTTTATCACTCTATGGAATCACTAGCACCTTGGAGTCTTTGATCACAGCTTGAAGAGTGAGAGGAAGGCTGGGTACTAAGTCCTATTTATAGAGGTAAGGAGTGAAACTAACCCCATTTTGATTTGAATAAAATAATGATTTTAAAATGAAAAAGAATTGAATTTTCATCAATCAGAGGCTGAAGACTCGGTCAAAACGTTCAGAGGTAGGTCTAAGTAGTTATGGCTTGTTTTTAAAATTAAAAACAAAAAAAATAAAAAAAATTGTTGATAAGGGCGATATATCGTCCCTATGTGGCGATATATCGACTCTGCCCTAGTCCCGAGTCTTCGTTCGTCCATTCGTGCAACGTCAACGTGTTTTCCGTATCCATCGTCAGGCGATATATCGGCTCCCAGCTGTGATATATCGGCATACGTGAATATTTTAAACACGTAATTTTTTAGCATAATTTGAATGGGATAACTACTTTGACCGAGTCAAACTACGACCCTAACAATTTTTGGTGAATACTAAAGCTTATATTTCCTTAGTTTATCATTAAAATACTTAATTCCTTAATAATCATGCGTATGACAAGTGTCATAATCCTATTGACTCTATCTAAACCTTAGGTTATAATTAATATTCTTAAACTATAGGTTAAACTTATAAAATCCATAACTATTGCTAGGAATTTCCAACTAAGTCCCGGTTTGAACCAAAATCCACGAAATCTAAAATACTACAACTCCTACTAACTAGCTAACTAAGTAAACATTCTCGGACTCTACACGAGTCTACCAGACATCAACTTAGGTCTGTCATAAATTTCTGAACACCTTAGGTCCAGCCACACTTATCTTCTTAATGTACCTGAATTGTTAGGGTCATACATATCACAATACTAGGTCATAAACTAAACTACCTAATTCTCCTTACCTTGAGTGTGGAAATGAGAGGAAAAAGGGAGATTGCTTTTCTATAGAAAATCGCTCAAAACCTTACATATGACATAAAATATTTAAGATTAGAGACTTATAATACAACTAAACTTCCAAAATCTCTAAACCTTATAAAAGTCATACCATTAACCTAGAACCAAAAGATCAAAATCCTGAGCCTTCTATAATGCCTATCTCCAACACAACACCAAGAGCTTCAATACTTGGAATATTTCGGCTATAAAGTGGTTTAAAAGGGCATAGTGTTTTGGCTATGTGTGGTTGATATTGGCTCAAGTGTTTGAGGCTAATTAAGAAAATAGAAGAAGAAAGAAGTCATGAGCACTATAAAGGCTATAGTGGTTCGGCTATGGTGTGTTTATGGGCCAAAAATATGAGAGCTTTTTGGGAGCTATGAATTTCAAAAATGGAGAGGCTTGAAAGCTTTGTTAAGTGTGAAAAATGGTGATGGGAATAGCTCTATTTATAGGCTCCAAACCCAACTCCTTTCCTTGATTCTCTCTAACTTCATTAAAAAAAAATTCAAAATTAAAAAATCCTTCCTTAATAATAATTTCGGTCATCCCATTTTCTACCTATTCAAAGTGCTAAAAATACTCAATTGTAACCATATGTAGTCAAAGTCCTATCTAGCTTGCCCAAAGAGTCTCCCACGCCTACACCTAGCATTTTTAAATTCAAAATCTTTCAAATGGTTTCAGCTATCACTAATATACTTACTTGATACAAGCCTAGTGTGACACCTCATTATGTAAATTCAAAATAAGCCAAAAACTAGCCTATTTTTATGCTACACGTCCAAGAATAGGTAAGTCTCCACTTGGTTCTTCAATTTAACTCTATTACTTAATTTAATAAATTCACAAAAACTCCACCTAATAAACTATAGGGAATTTCGGCCATACACTATATTTTAAATAATTGGGACTTAATTTAATGCCACATGTAAAATCTTTAGACCACCAAAAATATGTGCATTAAAACTATATTCTAATTTAATTAAAAGCTTACAACTATACACTAAAATCTTATAAATACTAACTAAAATAATTATAACTATCCAAATTATAATTATTTTCTAAATCATAAAATCATATCCTTAAAATAAATAATTTAATCTTAAAGCAATCTTTTTAATTTCCACCACTCAAACTAAACTATAAACTATAAGAACTAACATACAGTCTGTTGGCGCCGTTTTTCGTCAACTTAAATTGTAGAGAAATTAAACAATTGAACAATGAAGCGAATAAATGATGAAGAGAAACAAGAGAATTTTTACGTGGTTCAGCAGTTAATTCTACCTAGTCCATGAGTCTGTGTTATTAAGATTTGGAGTTTTCTGGAAATTCTTTAGAGATGAATTACCCAGAGCTTTCTCCTCAGAAATCAGAAATCTATCTTTTACAAGTGGTGATTCCTTCTCTATTTATAGAGAAGGTTGCAGAATTCATTACCACATATTTCGGGAAGATATTATGTATATCAATTGAAATAATGATATTAAATGCATTATCTCCTATATACATGGAAACGTCCCATGAGGATCAGGAACGGAGTACAGATTAAATGCCATCCCTTAAATATTGGGATTGCACAACAATAAATAAGTCCATATGCAATGGGCTATCCCAGGTGATTTATCAGGTCTTCGAGATCAGCAAGTGGCATTGAGTCTATCGAGACTATGAGTCAATCACGAGCTCGCCACCCAACTTTGCGCTATGCTCGAGACAAGTAGACGCTGACGAAGTTGTCGCATACGAGCTTGCATTTTACGAGCTTGAGCTTTCTTGCCTGAAGTCAATCGGTGAAAATATATCTAAGTGTCATGTCGTCATGAGTTCAAAACATACTCGAGGCTACACACCCTCGAGCTTTCGAGGTCAATGTTTTACTTCAGAGGTTTTGCGGCTGGACCATATGATGTTTTCATACATTTCGAGCTCACACCTAACGAGCCCAGTTTTCGGGGTCATAACCTCTTATCTCGAAATCTGGGTGTAACATTTTTCCCCCTCAAAAGTATCAGTTTGAATCCTATGAGAAGGAAACTTTTGAACTGCCCTTCTTTGAAACTGCACCACCAATTGCACTCGAGTGTGGACACGCGTCATCCACGGGTTGCTCATTCAGAGTACTTGAGTGCTTTTGTACCATGCCCACGTCTATTTGTTTGCCAACTTTATGCCACCATTATCACGTTTGCACCCGACCGTCAGATCAAATACCGAATCAGGCCAATGGCCCAGATCAACTCGACCTTTGACATTCCCTGGTGCTTATAAATTTGCCTGAGTCATCTTCTTCATCCCATTTTTGCATCTTTTAGTTTCAGAAAGAAAAAGAAAAACCAGAGCAAAAAAACCAATTTTTTTTCCTCTTTGCATGTTCTCCAAACCAAGAAGACAAAACAACCTTGGCCTTTTCAATTCCGTGAGGTCATTCTTGCAACCGCTCCTCCAGTCATCGCTTTCATTGTATCCGCAAGCATCTATGTGTAAGTCTCTGTTCTTGATCATGTACGTTTTTTTTTTCATGCATGTTTATGTTATAGTAGCATTTTTGGGCACAAGTTTAGCACCAGGATGTATTAGTCAATATCGTGTAGTTTTTAGGTTCTTCTAAGATTACAGATTTCCAAACCCAGATTTTGCATGAATGATGCAAATATGGCTCTTTTAATGGGTTGTCTTGATTTTAAATATCATATCGTGTAGACCAAGAAATGGGTATAAAATTTGGGTTTATAAATTGCACGTTTCTCAATAATATCACTTTTTGAGTAACCGCCAACTTTTTTCCTTGAAAATCCAAGATCTTCGAAAATAAATCCACCTTGCCCCCTTTCCGTGGAATACACGCTCCGCGCCTGATCTCGTTCTTTGGATCAAGCTTGCTTCACAGTCTCGATCATTCGAGCTTAGGTTGTCTTGATTTTTATTCTTAATTTCTTGTTCGTCTGGCCCTCACCCTTTTGCTCTCTTGTTAGATGCCGCAAAACTCAAAAAAGAGGTGGGGTTCAAAGCTTGCAATTCCTTACTCACTGAAAACTCCGAGCCCAGAGTCACCTTTTACTCGGAATCAACGTTTAATTCGAGAGCACCAACTAAGGTGTGAGCAAGAAGATACCTGAGCTCACTTTCGACTCAAATCGACGAGGTTGAGGAGAGGAAAAGGAAGAGACTTAGGGTCTCCATCTACCCAGATCCAGATCCCAAGCCAAGACCAATCCATATCGATACCACTCTTAAAGTGACAATCGCCTTCAAGCCAGGCGATCTCCAATTTTCACTTATGGAAGAACCATCAAATCCCCCTTATACTTCACAACCAACCTCCATTCCCACCTCGAAGAAAGAATTTTTTTAGGCTGAGCACTATTGGAGCTCGATTTCTTCACTGGGGCAGATCTCTGACATCTTGGCCCTTCACAATATTGGACTATCAGGCTCGTTGAGGTGTCGAGCTCCAACCTTACATGAGCAAAGTTGTCGTGCCCTGGGAGATGGTAATCCTAATAACAAGTTAAAATATGCGGCTTGGAACCATGAGCACGTGAAGGCAGGGGCCTTATTGCCCTTAAAGTCCTTTTTCACGGACTTCTTCGATTTCTTTGGGCTCGCTCCCTTCCAGCTCAACACCAACTCTTATAGGGTTTTGTCAGCCATGAGGTCGCTTTATCACGAGCTAAAGTGGGAAGGACCTTCACCAAAGGAGATTTTGTATCTCTTTTTCTTGAAAAGCAATCCCTCCCGAGCTCGAGGAGGGGACGGCTTCTACTACCTTTCGAGCTATCCCAAGGAGAAGAAAATCTTTGAGTATTTACCCAACCATCCCCCCGATTTCAAGAAGGCTTTCTTTAGGACAGATGGCCTGGCTCTATCTAGATACTATTCGTTCAGACGAATCCGTAAGTATAAAAAATCTCTTCTTTTTGTGCTTGAATTTTTTGCTTAGGCTCAAATCACTCATGATATGTTTATTTCTCCAGCCAATTATCATCGATCTACTCCCACCGATAAGATGAAGGAGCACAAGGAGGCCTTGCTTCAATTCCCTTACGGTAGGCATTCCCTTTCCTATCTTCTTCATGAAGATAGGCTCGGAGCTTGCGATCTCCTGGAAAAGGATCAATCCACAAGTGACTGGTCCAACAAGAAATACACCAAGTGGGAGTTCGTCCCTCTCCCGACCGGCAACCTCCCCTCGAGGCACAACTCTAAGTCACAATCCCCGGCTCTACATTTTAGGAGTCTGCAATCAGGGAACGAGGCCAATCACGAGGCCTCGAGCTCGAGCGACAGAGGTACAGTCATCCTTAGCTCAGACTTAATACTCCCTTGCTACTTAAGCATAAGCCCGACAGATTAGTCTTGTGTGAAGATGATAGGGACAATTTTTATGTATGGTCCTGGGTAGATGAGAGGGTTCATGTAATGCCCTACTACCTTAGAGCCATTACTAAGTGTGTTTAAAATGTGCAACTAACTCGCTAAACGAGGTTTTTAGAACAAAAGTGTGTTTAAACAAAAAGTCAAGGCTGTAATCTTTAAAAGTACTATATTTCATTAAAAGTTCCAAGAGTTTAACATTTAGGATCCCAAAGTACAGTTTATAAAACATTTACAACTCAAAATGGTTTTGCAGATGACTAATTATCAAAAACGTAGTTTATTACAGCCATTTCTCAAAATTCCCCCAACCAAAGCAGCCGGGCAGGCCAAACATGTACGCGCCGCCCCGCGCTCTCCGTACTTGTGGCTGATAGACTTTTTCCTTGCCCTTACCTGCAACACAGAGCACCCATGAGCCGAGGCCCAGCAAGAAAACTCACACAGCACATAACATATGCATATTAATTAATCAACATACTAGACAATCCACAGATAAAACAGATAGCCCATCAGACTAAACAAGTACGGCCATGCCGTCCCAGAAGCGTTACCAAAGCCTTGGACCTCGGTTCTCACCGTAAGGATATCCCATGTATCCATTGGGGTCTCACCCTAACCATAAGCACTCCATGTGCTAAGTGTTATTCCCGGCCCCACTGCCGTTCCCGGCCTTCGCCGTTCTCGGCCCTTCGCCGTTCTCGGCTCCTTTGCCGTTCATTCTACCATAACCACATTTAGCATACTTAAACAGCATTCAAGCATATAATAATTCAATCGAGGCTACACCCTAACAAGCAATACCATCTAGGGTTGTGCCCTGCAACAACACTATGGGCCCATGCCCTACTCTATGGGTGCTACAGTTTTCTTACCTGTATCCCGAGCTTTACAATGCACCGAAGTCACGAGCACGGTCCTCTATCCCAAGCCTCTCCGGAAACCTAGTGACAACACATAAGAAACATCCTTTACTACTAACCAATCCAAAACCACTTCTTGGGACCAATCCCGTACTCTCGGGACCTCCAATTTCCCAAAACAACGTAACGAAAACATTCCCCAAGCCTCCGGAACAAATGCCCAAAAATGCAAAATTACCCTATCCTGAAAATAGCCTAGCGCCGCGGCGCTACCCGTGAGAGCCGCGACGCCCAGCAAGTCAGAGAGCTCCCCAGCTCTAATACAGCCTCACGTCGCGACGCCAAAGAACAGGGCCACGGCGCCCCTTCGCGAACCCAGAAATCTGGGTTTTCCCCTGCATTTTCCCCGAGCCAAAACACCTCCAACTCAACCCAAACACATACCTAAACCCCAAAATCAATTTAAAACCCCAAGTAAACCATTTAACAACCTATATACATCAACAACAAGCTCAATTACACAATTACACCCAAAATTCACACTTGAGTTTCAGATTTCAAGAGACTTAACCATAACTTTCTTAAAACTTAAACCAGATCTTGAAGAATGTAAACTCGACTTCTAGATTCTTAAACCACATCAGATACAAAGATTCAAACATGCTTAAAATTCTTACCTCAATCAATAACTCAGCTTGAACTCCCTTCAATCCCAGCTTTAAACCAATTCATCTTGCTTATCAAGCTGAATTCTCATGCAAAACCAGCCACAACTCTCTTTCAATTTCATGCTTATTCTCTAAAAACCAGACTTGAAACTTAAACAAAACAAAGACAAATCCTTACCTATGAATAATCTTGGCTTATGTTCAACTTAATTGCCTTAAACCACCTTGATTCTCCTCCTAGGTCTCCCAACTTCAGCCCCCTTCTTCCTTTCCTCTTTTCTTCTGGTTTTCTTCCAATTTTCAGCATAAACAAGATATGCCTAAGTGTTGAAACGTGAGTCATCCTTTCCCTCAGCTGAAAGTTCCTACACCCTGCCAAAAGACTACTCTACCCCTCCAAATAATTCATTTCCTAACTAAACCTCAAGGCCATCTTTGACATTTCATCTTTCTTACAATTCGGCCATTTCCTCATCTAAACTTGTTACCCTTAATGGTTACTAATGGTCACCCAAGTTATTCAATCTCCATTAACCATTAGCTCACAAACTCACATTATAAAATCCCCAAAATACCCTTAGGCTCCTCCCGAGCCGGGTATCTAATCCTGTTGTGACTTTTAAACTAATTAGCTCCCTAGGACCGTCTCAGCACATGGATCGCAATAATATCACCACTCACACGTGGTACTAATCTTATAATACAATTATCACATTTATGCCCTTAGCGGGCTAAAATTACCAATTTACCCCTAACAAACAAACGGGGCCCACATGCATATTTATTCCACCTAAACATGCATTCTAATCACACACATTCATTTAAATTCATATATTAACATGTTAATTCACTTATTGCCCTCCAGGCATGCTAATCAAGGTCCTAAACCTTATTAGCAACTTGGGGTGTTACAGTTCATAGGTTTGATAGTTGGCTAGGGAAATACGATACTGTGTATAGTCTGATCGAGGTATGGGACGGAATAGTCATTCAATATGGGACAAATGATTATATGGACCTTTCAAGGTTGACTTCCACATATAGGGAAGGGACTCCCCCTGCCTCTTCTGAAGATGGGGGAATTACGTGGTCACCGAGCACGAGCTCAAGGGAGAGTTCCAGTTAGGTTCCTCTTGTCCTTTATTCCTTGCCTGTCTGCATTGTGCTAACTTTTTGTGTCTTGGACTTTCTTATGATGTGGTGTGATTATGCAAGTGCTATGGACTCTGATCTCGACACCATTCTTGCCAGTGTCGATGGGGCTCAGAGGAGTAAGCACCTGAGAGTCTCGCGAAAGTTAGATCAGCCCGCCAAGGTCCTTAAGAGGACTGAGAAGACTCCTCCTCCAGCTCCCATTGTTACGAACTCGGCCACGGGTCCTATATTCCAGGTCAAAGCTTCCACCACATATGTCCCCCTATGCCTCCTACTATCATGGTCCACCCAACGCTTGGCCCTCCTCCGAAGAAGCCAGCGACCAAAGGGCGCCTGTTGTCGATTTCTACTCATGTTGATGAGTATGTCATCGACAACACTACCGGGACTCATGGAGCTACAATTGGCTCGGACATCTTGTCTCGAGTGGGCCAGAGCATCAGCAGCTTCGAGGCTCCCCGGTGGCACTTTTTGAACAATGCTCGGGACTGCAACACCCTTTATGACAAGAGTGTCGAGCTCGTTTCCATGGTAACTTCTCTTACTTTACCATTTGTTGTATTTATGCTTAGCATGTGTTCTAACTGGATTTGTTTGTGTTTCAGTCTCTTGCTGCCATTGCTCAGCTTAACTATAAGTTGAACAACGAGGTCCACTCGAGCATGTCCTATGCCCAAGATTCGAAGAATCTTTAACTTAAGCTTACTGACGAGCTCAAGGCCACAAAGGCAAAAATGGAGGCTGAAACTGAGCAAATGAAGGCCAAGGTAGTCGAGCTCGAGAAGGTAAACGCCAGGCTCGTGGAGCTTGAGAAGATCAATGCCAAGCTTGAGGAGGAGAAAGCGACCACCTTTGAGATATTGGAGGGCGAAAAGGCTCGTCTTCTTGCATAGTTCAAGGAGAAGAAGGATCGGGCGGTCGACCTGGCCATGTACAGGATCTGGGCCAATAACGTCGATCTTGATACCAGCTTCCTAGGCTCTTTTGAGGAAGAACTCGTGGCCAAATGGCAGACTCAGCTCGATGCAGATGAGGCTGCTCGGGAGAAGGCAAAGAGGGCCAAGGAGGACGCTGAGAAGGCTAAGGAGGGCACTCCCTCCTCCTAAATCTCGACCTGGGGCTGCGTCCCTTTGAACCTCTTGTAATAGTTTTTTATCTTCTGTTTTTTATGCCCCTGGGGCTGAGACAATTTATAGCTCATGAAAGAGCTATTTTCTTATGATATCTATAATACCATATTTGACTTTACTTTAATATTTTTTCTTTACATTTCTTAAGTTGAAATATTTCAAGCAACTTATATAAAGTGTCCTTATGTCTATTTATTCATACAAACACGTGGTGGATTTTAAGCTCGAGCTTCAATGCATTCATGCACAGTTTACTCGACGAATCCGTGTCCGATCTCGTTACTTGTCAAGGTCGGAACTTACTTTACCATGCACTCAAAAGTACTTATATGGCGTGTAATAAAGGTGGTTTAGTTATATCCTGGTTTTCTAGTTACTTTTCATCGTCCTTGGGTAGCTCCCCAAATTTATGAGGTCAAAACTATCTTTTTGCAAGATACTCCAGCCTCGGTCTCGATTTAACTTGAAGTAGGTTTATTTATATTCTAACTTTCTGTCGATTAATTTTAGCTGGTTTGGTTCCAAACCTATTTAGGTCATGTTTTTGGTTCGTAATCCACACAAATATTTCTGATCTAGTTATGTCTAGATCGCGCATTTGGTTTTATCCAAATTATTTTGCCTTGTGTATTTGGTTATATCCAAACACTTTTATTCTTAATAACTTGGTTATGTCCAAACTATCTTAGCTCGTGTATTTGGTTATTTCCAAACACTTCTATTTTTTAATAGTTTGGTTATGTCCAAACTATCTTCGCTCACATATTTCGTTATTTCCAAACACTTTTATTCTTTTCGTATATGCTATTTTATTTTTCAAGCTGACGGTATATGTACCACTAATGCCCCTTAATATACTATGAGTGTGACCATAGGTTATTAAATTAAGAGAGTTCGCAAAAAATACAGCATATGGAAACGAAAATGATTTTTATTAGGAATTGAACAATTCATTAACAGGAGCATAGTAAAAATAAATAAGCACGGTTACAGGTGACATCGTTCCTATACTATTGATAGTAAGGTCGTAGATGTTTGCCATTCCATGCTCATGGTACCAAATCCCTGTTCAATCTCACCAATTTGTAAACGCCGGGTTGGATAACCGATTCGATCTGATAAGGTCCTTCCCAATTAGGCCAAAGAACGCCAGCAGTCGGGTCCCATGTAGCCGAGAATACACACCTTAGCACCAAATCTCCCAAACTGAATTTTCTGTCTCAAACCTTTTTATTGAAATACCGGGTGGCTCGCTGTTGGTATGCAGCACTCTTTAGTTGAGCCTCGTCCCGTCTTTCTTCAATCAGGTCCAGACTTACTTTGAGCTGGGATTGGTTCGAGGTTTGATCATAAGTGTGGGTACGAATGGTAAGTATTTTGACCTCGATTGGTAGCATAGCCTTGCATCCGTATGCCAGAGAAAAAGGGGGTATGTCCTGTTGAAGTACGAGTTGTGGTTCAATATGCCCACAAGACTTGGGGCAATTCTTCAGGCCATTTCCCCTTAGCTTCTTCCAATTTTTTCTTCATAGAAATCTTCAGGGTTTTATTCACAGCCTCAACTTTCCCATTCGCTTGGGGACGGGCCACAGAGGAGAAGCTTTTTATTATCCCATTTTTCTCACAGAAGTTGGTAAACAATTTGCTATCGAATTAAGTACTATTATCAGACATTATCTTCCTTGGCATCCCATATCGGCAGATGATTTTTTTTACCATGAAGTCCAAGACTTTCTTCGAGGTAATTGTTGCCAAAGGTTCAGCCTCGGTCCATTTCATAAAGTAATCTACCACGACTACTGCATACTTAACTCCGCCTTTGCCAGTTGGCAACGAGCCTATGAGGTCAATTCCCCAGATCGCAAATGGCCATGGAGAGGTCATCATAGTTAGCTCGGAAGGTAGAGCTCGAGGGACTGTGGCAAATCATTGACACTTATCGCACCTCTTGATGTAATCAAATGAGTCTGCTTTGATGGTGGGCTAGAAGTACCCTTGGCGTATAATTTTCTTAGACGGGCTATGCCCCCCAGTGTGGTCCCCACAAAATCCTTCATGAATCTCTTCTATGATCTTCTTAGCCTCGGGTGGAGTACACCTGAGTAATGGTATAGAGTATCCTCTTCGATATAGCCTTCCTTCCACAATAGTGTACCTGGGAATCTGATACATCAGTTTCCGAGCCTTGGTCTGTTCTGCTGCGAGAATGTCGGTTTCAAGGTACTAAACTATCGGGGTCATCTAGGTTGGCTCGGAGTTAATCATGCATACATCCTCTTGTTCAAGCTCGCTTATACTGGTTGACAATAGATGTTCGATTGGCACAACATTCTGCTCGTTGACCTCGGTGGATGTGGCGAGCCTGGCTAGGGCGTCTGCATTCGAATTGTGCTCTCGAGGAACCTGTTCTATCGTGCAAAATTCAAAATGTTCGAGTGTTGCTTTTGCTTTTTCTAGGTATGCATCCATTCTTGTCCCACGAGCCTGGTATTCCCCTAAGATTTGGTTGACCACCAACTGTGAGTCACTGTAGCAATGTATTGCCTTAGCCTTGAGTTCCTTGGCTATTCGACTTCCTACCAGTAGAGCTTCGTATTCAACCTCGTTATTTGATGCTTCGAAGTCAAATCCCAAAGCAGAGTGAAATTGACTCCCGGTTAGGGTGATCAGTATTATTCCCGCTCCCGATCCATTTTCATTGGAAGAACCATCGACATAAAGTTTCCACAGCTCGTGGGCTGGGGTTATAACTTCGTCGTCAGTCACTCCAATGCATTCCACTATGAAGTCTGCCAAGGCCTATCCTCTTATGGTTGTCCTCTGATGATAAGTGATCTCGAATTGTCCGAGCTCAACAGCCCATTTTAGTAATCGGCCCGAGGCTTCTGGCTTGGATAAGACTTGTCGTAGTGGTTGGTCAATCAGCACATGGATGGGGTGCGCTTGGAGGTAAGGCCGAAGCTTTCGAGATGAGTGGATTAGGCTGAGAGCCAACTTCTCCATTAAAGGGTATCTCGATTCTGCCCCCAGTAATCTTTTGCTAAGATAGTATATTGCCTTTTGCACCTTCTTCTTTTCTCGGATGAGCACGACGCTAATGGCGTGCTCGGTTGTAGCGAGATATAGGTACAAAATTTATCCTGTGATAGGTTTCGACAAGATAGGAGGTTCTGCGAGGTGCTTTTTGAGCTCCTGAAATGCTAGCCCGCATTCCTCTGTCCATTCAAAAATGTTGCCCCCTCTCAAAAGGTTGAAAAATGGAAGACAGCGGTCTGTAGATTTTGAGATAAACCTACTTAATGCCGCCATCCGTCCAGTCAAACTCTGGACATCCTTATGATTTTGAGGTGAGGGCATGTCAATTAACGCTTGGATCTTGCCAGGATTAGCCTCTATTTCCCGGGCATTCACAATGAAACCTAGGAACTTCCTCGAGGATACTCCAAAAGAACATTTATGGGGGTTGAACTTCATGTTGTACTTCCATAACACGGCAAAGCACTCTTCGAGATCGTCCACATGGTTATTGTTATTTTTAGATTTAATTAACATATCATCAACATAAACTCACATGTTATAGCCTATCTATTCAAAAAACATCATGTTTACGAGCCGTTGGTATGTGGCTCCAGCATTCTTGAGCCCGAATGGCATAACATTGTAGCAATATAGTCCTTTATCTGTCACAAAAATTGTATGCTCTTGGTCTGGGGCATGCATGGAAATCTGGTTATATCCAGAATAAGCGTCCATTAACGACATAAGTCCATGCCCAGCTGTGGCATCTACGAGCTGGTTTATCCAAGGTAGGGGGAAGCAGTCCTTAGGACATGCTTTATTGAGGTTTGAGTAATCAATACAGGTTCGCCATGTTCCGTTAGGTTTCAGAACTAGCACCGGGTTAGCAACCCAATCCGGGTAGAAGGCATCTCGTATGAATCGATTTTCCTTTAACCTGTCGACCTCTTCTTTCAGGGCCTTCTTCCTGTCGTCGTCCAGGAGTCTTCACTTTTACTGCTTCAGGGGGAAGCTCTTTTCAATGTTAAGAGCATGGCTTATCACATTCGGGCTTATCCCTACCATGTTCGAATGTGACCACGCAAAAACATCCTGGTTCTTTTTCAAAAAACAAATAAATTGCTATTTCGTTTCTTCCGAAAGGTTTTTCCCTACCTTCACTGTTTTCGGGGGGTCTACCTTCTCGAGCTCAGCCTTTTCGAGCTCTTCTAATAGCTCAAGATTTATTTTTTCCACTATTCTTGGATCAATTTCTTTGTCTATCTCGTAGAATGTCCCATCCTTATTTTGAATTATGACAATTGTTTGTGCACTTGTCTGTTTCTTTCCTCTAACGGAAATGCTATAGCATTCCCTCCTTGCGAGCTGGTCTCCTTTCAGTGTCCCGATACCACTAGAAGTCAGGAACATGATGGCCAAATGACTTACAGACGAAACTACCCCCATCCCTACTAGGGCGGGTCTCTCGAGCAGTACGTTGTAGGCCGATGGTAGATCCACTACTACGAATTCCATCATCTTGGTTGTCGAGACCGGGTAGTCTCCCAAGGTTACGGGGAGTTTGATGGATCCCATACAGGCAATCCCTTCTCCTGAAAATCTATACAATGTCATTGCGTAGGCCTTAAGGTCATGAAGCGTGAGTCCCATCTTTTCTAAGGTGGTCTTGTAGAGGATATTCACTGAGCTCCCGTTATCAACCAGGACTCGGTGTACCCACTTATTCGCGAACTGAAGGGTGACGACCAATGGGTCATTGTGAGGGAATTGTACATGAGACGCATCATCCTCAGTAAAAGTTATGGGTTGAGATTCAACTCTTTGCTGGTTATGACATCTTCTCCATCAATTGGAAGGGGTCGTTCGTCCTCCCTTGCTTGGGAGTTCCTGTTCTGGACAGGTGGTGCTGCTGTTGCCCTCTGGCTAGTAAAAGCTTGATTGGGGTTTTGATTCCTAACATATTGCCTGAAATATCCTCTCTAGATCAGGCCTTCGATCTCACCTTTTAATTGAATGCATTCATCGGTTGTATGTCTGATATCTCTATTGAATCTGCAGTACATGTTGGAGTCTCTTTTCGCTTTCTGGTTTCTCATGTGGTTCGGACATCTAAAAGGGACCTAGTTTTCATTAGCCAAGTAGATATTCTCCCAAGACTCATTGAGCTCAGTATACACCTTGTATACAAAGAAATATCTTTCCCCTTTCTTCTTCTTTCCCCCTTCTGCCTTAGAATTATTCCCTTCATTCTTCTTCCTTTTTGAAGGGTTGTCCCTAAGGGGTTTTGAGGTCATAGGATCCGCTGAGGTCGAGGCAGAGTTTACTTTTGTTGTTGTAGTTATGGGTTGAGAGGTCATATTCAATGCTGACCTTGCCTCTTCGACATTAACAAACCTCTAAGCTCGTTGATTGAACTCAGTTAAGGACCTTACGGGCTTCCCTTGCATGTCCTCCCAGAGAGGACTTCCAGGCATTACTCCGGCTCGGACAGCCATTAAATGGCCACTGTCATCTATGTCACGAGCTAGGCGACTTCCAAATTAAACCTTGTGAGGTAACTTTTCAATGTTTCATTCGGCTGCTGTTAGACATTGGTCAACGCAGACGCCTCGGGCCTAATTCCGACCATGGCTTTGAATTGCTTCTTGAAATCTCTAGACAATTGATCCCAAGAAGCGATCGAATGTCTCTTATACTTCTTAAACCATTTTTTTGCTGGCCCTATGAGCGAGGCTGGAAACAGCATGCATCTGAGCTCATAGCCCACATTACTTGCTCGCATGATTGTGTTGAACGTACTCAGATGACTGTATGGATCAGAATTCCCATCAAATGGTGGGACATGAGGAATTCAGAATCCCTGAGGAAACAGGGTGCTGGAAATATGAGGGGCAAAGGGTTAGAGTTCTTCATCGAACTCTTCATCCCGATCCCGACCTCGTTCATTTTGTAAGAGCCTGAATTCTCTTTCCAGTTATTCAATCCTATCTTGGACTGGATCCACGGGGGGTCTGACATGAGATAGTGGGAACTGGTTATCGTTGATCACAACCTCAGTTTCGCGCCTCGACACAGGGTTCTTGCATCCATTGAGATGATCCCTCAGATCTGGATTTGAGGGATTATCATTCCCCCGATTATGGTTCAGGTGTTCTCGTAAATATGGGTGATCCCTTCGATTCCCAGTATTTCTATGTCCCTGGTCATACATCCTGACCGACCTAGTGTCTCCCGAGCCTTCACTGACATGGCTCATTGCACGGTTGTTTCAAGATCGGTTCCTTGCCGGTTGCCTCGTCTCAATAGTGTGAGACCGAGACATTTGGCTTCTCGTGGGTTGGGTACCTTTATGCTCCTTAGCAGTTTCCCCATTTCCACGTCTTTGCCCATCTCGCCTTTCCCTATCACCCTGAGTCAGTTGTGTGTTTCTCCGAGTTAGTGAGGGATACCTTATTAGCGATGGTGGCTGCCTTATGGGTGATGGTGGCTTCCATCCATTACGGGGCCTTGAAGGCCCTGAGTTTGCTCGAACTGGTTCAGGAACATTCTGCACGTTACCAGGATTTTGGGTCCGAGCCTCCGTGCGGGCTCGGTTATTCCCCTACCTTGACCGGTACCACCGCAGTTGAGTTGGCAGGAGCTCCGGCCCAGTTACTTCTCCGGGGCCTTGACGGAGCAGGCTGTTCTGATGGCGGTGGAGGTTGCTCCGTTCTCCGGGTGGCATCATTTTTGCGCGGTCGCCCACGAGGCCTGCGTGGTGGAACATGAACGTCCCATGGAGGCGGAGCTTGGGCCTCTGGCGGAGGTGGATCCTGAGCTGCCTGTGCCTTAGCAGCCAATCTGGCCAGCTCTTCGCTACGTTTCTTGGCCTCTGCCAACTGCTTTTGCTGTTGACGATTTTCGAGCTCCACTATCGGGACATATCGTTCAGGATTATAATACATGTCCTCGTCGTCCCTGGGAATCGATGGTTCCCGAGAGTCGGATGAACCACTCCTCTCATTAGGGTCCGAATTCACCATAGGCTGCTTTCTAGGGCGTCGAGGGTAGTCCGCTTCATCTAAAATTTCCTCCTTAGGAACATTGGGATCATTCGCGGCCATTGTTGATTCAAGGAGGCTTTTTTGACTAGTCTCACACACGTACTGCTTAATGCTCTCAATGAAAGCACCAAAATGTTGACGCCGTTTTTCGTCAACTTAAATTGTAGAGCAATTAAACAATTAAAAAATGAAGCAAATGAATGATGAAGAGAAATAAGAGAATTTTTACATGGTTCAGCAGTTAATTCTGCCTAGTCCACGAGTCTGTGTTATTAAGATTTGGAGTTTTCTAGAAATTCTTCAGAGATGAATTACCCAGAGCTTTCTCCCCAGAAATCAGAAATCGATCCTTTACAAGTGGTGATTTCTTCTCTGTTTATAGAGAAGGTTGCAGAATTCATTCCCACATATTTCGGGAAGATATTCTGTATATCAATTGAAATAATGATATTAAATGCATTATCTCCTATATACATGGAAACGTCCCATGAGGATCAGGAACGGAGTACAGATTAAATGCCATCCCTTAAATATTAGGATTACACAACAATAAATAAGTTCATACGCAATGGGCTATCCCAGGTGATTTATCAGGTCTTCGAGATCAGCAAGTGGCATTGAGTCTGTCGAGACTATGAGTCAATCACGAGCTCGCCACCTAACTTTGCGCTATTCTTGGGACAAGTAGATGCTGACGAAGTTTTCGTATATGAGCTTGCATTTTCTGAGCTCAAGCTATCTTGCCTGAAGTCAATCAGTGAAAATATATCTAAGTGTCATGTCGTCGTGAGTTCAGAACATACTCGAGGCTACACACCCTCTAGCTTTCGAGGTCGTTGTTTTACTTCAGAGGTTTTGCGGCTGGACCATATGATATTTTCATACATTTCGAGCTCACACCTAACGAGCCCAGTTTTCGGGGTCATAACCTCTTATCTCGAAATCTGGGTGTAACATAGTCAAAATTAAGAAGAAAATAATAACCTTGGTTATTACAGATCCGCTATCATATGGATGGTGAAACCAACATGGTCGTTGGGGACACACGTGATGATGATCCGTTGTCTTTCAAATAAGCAATGTGTAGTGGTAATAAGGATCTTTGGCGTGAAGCCATGAAACAGGAAATGAAGTCCATGTACTCTAACTCCGTCTAGGATCTTGTAGAAGCACCTAATGACTTTAGGGCCATTGGTGTTAGTGGATCTACAAGAAGAAGGGCTGAGTTGATGGAAAGGTTTAGACTTACAAGACTTGACTCGTGGCAAAAGGTTATACCTAGAGAGAAGGAGTTGACTATGAGGAATATTTTTCTCCGGTTGCCATGCTAAAATCTATTCGCATACTCTCATCCATAGCCACAACTCTTGCTTATGAGATTTGGAAAATGGATGTCAAGACAGCGTTCCTTAACGGGAACTTAGATGAAACCATTTATATGAATCAACCAAAAGGGTTTAAAGTAACTGGACAAGAAAAGAGAGTGTGCAAGTTGAATATGTCTATTTATGGACTTAAGCAAGCTTCACGTTCTTGGAATCTAAGGTTTAATGAAATCATTAAAACCTACGGTTTTGAGCAGAATGTTGACGAGCCCTGCACTTACCAACTCAAGGAAAACAACATTGTGGTATTCTTGATTCTCTATGTGAATGATATCTTGCTCATTGGAAACAATGTCAAGAAATTATCAGACATAAAGAACTTGCTGGGAACTCAATTCCAGATGAAGGACTTGGGTGAAGCAAGTTATGTTCTTGGTATCCAGATTTTGAGGGATAGAAAGAACAAAACTTTGGCTCTATCTCAAGCAGCTTACATAGATAAGGTGCTTGAGCGTTTCTCTATGAAAGATTCAAAGAAAGGACGTTTACCGTCCCGGCATGGAATCCATCTTTTTAAAAAGCAGTCTCCACAAACTCCTGAAGAGGAAGATGATATGAGAAAGATTCAGTAATGCCCTTCTACCCAGGCACCGTTATGTTGTGCATTTTAAACAGTGTTAAACTCGCTAACCGAGCCATTTGGCTATAATTGTGTAACTAAATGTGATTAACGGTTTAGGGTTAAAAATTTTGGTTAAATATACAACGTTTCACTAAAACATTTACTGCATACATTGGGATCCCAAAATATATTTTAAAGGTTAATTACAATAAAATATTTACAACCAGCCATCCTAAGCAGCAAAATAGGGTTTATCCCTACTTCCTCTTTAAACCCTCAGCTGAGGCGGTCGAGCAGCCGCATATGTACACATTGTCACCTAAGTTCTCCAACTCAAGGATGGTCCAGCTTTCTTTTGCCTTTACCTGCACCACATAGCACCCGTGAGCCGAGGCTCAGCAAGAAAACTCAATATGCTCATGAACAGGTAATAACATGTCACTGAATCATAATAAGCATGCCTAGCAATAATAGCCCTATTCATGCATGCAAGTAAGTCCAATTAAATGATTGTGGGCTCTACCCTCCTGTATGGATGACTATCAAGTCAATCCTAAGTGAATATCAACAATGATTCTAGTAATCATGATGGGGCTTGCAGCCCAATCAAATAAGTGACTAGGAAGTCACGAACTTGGGTTCCACACCCTAACCAGATAAGTGACTATGGAGTCATGAACTTGGGTTCCACACCCTAGCCATGTGACATTACAGTCACCTGAGCCTTTTGGCTCTGGCTCTAAGTAACTAGCCTTTAGACTAGACAAGCGCTTTTGTTTTCATCAAACTTGAGGTCGGTCAAGCATTTCATGCTTATGTTGATTAGATCTAATCTTTTCGGCTTGCATTAACACGCTAATACCATTCTTGACTTATAAGCCAATACCATACGACCAGTGCTCAGTACTATTGTCGAACTTGACTAATACTTCACAACTTCATAATCAATACTGACACCATTGCCATTTTTTACTATGGAGTCAGTTCCACTCACAAGTAAGCAATGCACCTAGGTGTATATCACATGTCAAATATCCAAATATAAGGCATTCAACATGCTTACTCAACATTCACTAGCATAATTATGATCATGCACACTTACAGAGACTCAAGCTCTGATCAACCTCATAGTCAATATTCATGCCATGCCTTAATTACATGTAACACCCTGGGTAGCCAAGACAGCTACATTGTGTACTTATAAAGGTGCAAGACTTGCTAATCAAGTCATTAATTTAAAAATGTGTCACTAAACATGTATGAACTAGGGTTGAAAAGGTTTTGGTCTCAAAAGTTTCACTTTATATAATTAAGCAATTATATACATGGGATCCCAAAAGAAACAGAGTTTAAAAGTTGGATTACAGACTCCCCAAAATACAAACAACTGTCAGCCATACTAAGGCAAAATGAACAATTTCTGGGTCTCGCGTCTCTGCCTAAACCTCAACCGTGGCGGCTGAGCAGCTGGCCATGTACATTCCGCTCGCAGAACTCTCCAAATCAAGGTTGATCAAGTTTTCCCTTGCCTTTACCTGCACCACGTAGCACCCGTGAGCCAAGGCCCAACAAGAAAACATGATGTGCAACACAAACAACAATAACAGATAGTAAATTCACTAAGCATGAACTCTCATCAAATAATCCTCATTAACCATTTAGTATATATTCAGAATCAAAGATGCAATCAATCACTTATAACACTCATATCACATAATAACTAGGGCCTACAACTTAGGCCTCACCCTCTGTTTATTCCACTGACTCCGGCCCGCTTAAACTGAGCTCAGTGCATAATAAGTTGTCCTCGGCTACCAGTGGCCAAGCCGCGCCCTGTGTGCTAGTGTAACCCTTGGCACTCTTAGGTCGTTGGTTCACTGATTAGTTTGCATGGCATAATACCATCATTTCAAGCATACACAATAGGGAACCCTTAGTCCCATTACAGATATACAACAAGGTGTAGTTTTCTTACCTTTGATCTTTGCGGTTACTGTTTACGAGCAACGCTCCTCAAGCACGATCCATTCCCGAGCCCTATCCTCAACACCTAGTCACAACAAGATATAGGGTTCTATTAATATTCAGATAAGGGTTTCTGGATAGAGAACTAACTTCCGAGAAACCAAACTCCACCAAGCACGGTGATGAAATCGATCCCGAGCACTCAAGGCTAGATTCTCGTGCTTTAAAACCCTAAACGTTCAAGTATGCATCTAAGGGTTGCGGCCCTTGAAGCCTAGCCATGGCCCTGCCCTAAAACAAAACCTATGGCCTCCCTGGAAGAAGACACGTGCCGCGGCACTCACCCCTAGCAGAGCCCTTCTGGCTCATCTTCATCCTAGGGTCGCAGCGCTCTAGAACAGAGCCGCGACCCTTCCCTTCGTGACCAGAAAACCCACCATTTCCGAACATCTAAACCTCATCCAAAGCCATCCCAAAGCTCCCTAATTCAAAACCCATTAATCACAACACTTTTATCGTGACCCTAACAACACATCCCAACAGAAATCCAGCCCAAAAACCTACTAGAATCCCATTTTCAATTTCTAAAACTCAAGAACTTCAAACACTAAAACCAGCCATACAAACTCAGATTGAAACCTCTAAATCATGAATTAGAGCTTACCTCTTCTACCGAACCACTTCTCTAAGGAGAATCCAAGTCAATTCCCAAGCTTTTCCACCTTAATTCTGCCCTTAACATCAAAATTACAATTATCTCAATACCCAGCCAAAACTCAGAATTTCTAACCACAAAGAAGGGAATTTAATGCTTACCTTAGTACTGATTAAGTTTCCTGGTTGATTCTTGAGCTAAGCCTCTAAATCACTCCTTCAATCCACTGAATTCCAGCTGAATTCCCCTAAGATTTTCAGTGTTTTTCTTATGTTTTCCTTGAGAGAGAAGAGAGAGAAAAGGCTGAGAATAAGAGTCGGTCTTATTTTTGTTCTACTGTTTTCCCTTTAATTCAGTTTACCCTTATCCCTTTAAGTCAACCACGAGGCTCGGGGTGCCGGAACCGTCCCCGAGGGCAAAACGGTAAAATTCCCCAATATTCCCGCCTAGACTTCCTAACCTCAAATATATCTCCATATATTTATTTTCATAACCCGATAATCTAAATAACTACCCGATACCTGAAATACCCCTAACTTATCCAAAGTCAACTGCTAAGCCTCGTTGTGACTTTTCCCGCTATCTAGCCCTAGGATCGCCTCGAGTCGTGCTTTGCTAACCTACCCACATAATAATGTGATTCTCACAAATACCATATATATATCTATCATATTAACATCAATATAGTCATACAAGCATTATTAATCATATAATCATGCATTTAAATCAATAAAATCATTCAAATCACATTTAACCCAATTATGCCATCCCGACACACTAATCAAGGCCCTTAAGCCTCATTAGCGAATTTGGGGTCGTTACATTACATGTGGTGCTATGCATTTACACTGCAATCAATGTCCATATATAGAGCACTCAACATGCCTCATCAATAACCATGCATGTCACATACTGGGTGCAGTTTTCTTACCTTTGGTCCAAGCACAGGTTACCAATAAACGAGCCACAAGCACGTTCCTGTTTCCAAGCCCTTAGTGATAACCTAGTCACAACCATAAAAGAAAACCTCATCAAAATGAGTAAATAAATACTTCCAGACCCAACCCAAGCCTTCGGGATGTCGAATCCCACTCAGCTGGGTAGTAGGATCGATCTCAGGCCCTTAGAGTTAAGTTCCCATGACTAAACCAAATCTGGGCACAACTGCCCTTAAGCGTCGTGGCCCCCAAACCCTGAGTTGTGGCCCGCCTCCAGACAGAAGCCAGACCACCTCTCTACCTGCACCTTGCGCCGCAGCCCTACCTGCCCATCAGCCAACCTCATCCTCTTCATCAAGCCTGGGTCGCGGCGCCCTAGAACAGGGCCACGGCCCAACCACGACCCAGCCAAAAACCTTCGTTTTCTTCATTTAAAAACCTTCCAAAATCCTATCTAAACATCTCCAAATACCAAAATCAAAGTTCTCAAACATCCCAATTAACCAAAACCATTAAAATACAAGCTTCAAATCATCCAGAAACTCATCAAAACATAAAATCCAATTCAATCTTAAAAACTCAAAAACTCAAAACTTAAAACTTGGATTACCTCTGATTGAGTCATTTCCCAACTAAATCCTCCTGCTAAAAAGCTTCTAATCTTCCCTAGAATCGATATGCCTCGATCCTTTCCTGAATTCAAGTCCTAAAACTCAAGTTTCCTTCGAAAATGTGATCGGTGTCAAAAATGGAATAGGAGAGAGAGAGAGAGAGAGAATGTTTTGAACGTTCTTTTATAACTCTGACAGGTTACTTCAAGCTTAAGTAACCTTAAGCAAATCCTAATGCTCGGGGTGCCAAAAACTCCCCTGGGGGTAAAATAGTCAAAATTCCCAAAATTTCCTCTTGATCTCACTAACTCTCAATTTATCATCAAATATTTATTCCCATTACCCAATATCCTGGTAATGTGCTAAATACCCCTTGACTCACTCCGAGTCAAGTATGAATCCCATTGTGACTTTCCCACTAGCTTGCCTCCTAGGATCATCTCGTGCTGTGTAACCCAAGCATAACCAAATAATAATGAAGCATCACACACATACCACATATATGCCAAATATACCCAAAATGGGCCAAAATATGAAACTTGCCCAATTAATCAGAAATGGGCTCACATGCATATTTAATACACCTAAACATGCATATCAAGTCACAATATAATATTGTTCACATATTCGCATAATAATGCACACAAATATCATATAATCATATAATTCCATAATTTTCCATCCTGGCCCCCTATTCAAGGCCCTAAGCCTTATTAGGAAATTTGGGTCGTTACTGTAATGACCCAAATTTCCTAATAAGGTTTAGGACCTTGATTAGGAGGTCGGGAGGGCCATAATTGATTTATTTTGCACTTAAATGATTATATGAATGTTTATGCAAATTATATTATTATATGATGATAAATGCATGCATATGGGTCCATTTTTCATTATAAGGGCATTTTGGTAATTTGGCCAGTTGATGGCGTAATTGTGTATTTTCATGCATGTTGGTGAATTATGAGTAAGACCACATCATAATGTGGATTTGTTCGAGTCATTCGGCATGAGACGAGCTTTGAATGCAAGTTATCGGTTTGGTCATAACAGGGTTAATTTCGGGGCTCGGAGTGAGTCTCGAGATAATTTTGTGATTAGAACATTACCGGGAATTAAAGTGATAAGATTTATTAACATTTGAGAATATTGGGAATAACGGGAATTTGAGGGTGTCAGGGCTGGCAATTTTCGATACGACACGATGACACGACTCGAAAACGACACGAAATAAATGGGTTTGGGTGACACATTTAATTTTCGTGTCATAATCGTGTCGACACGTTTAACACGTTTATTAAACGTGTCATTTTCGGGTCAACCCGCTTAACCCGAAAATGACACGCTTAAGACACGTTTAAGATTATATAAACATTTTAATTTATTTATATTATGTTAATCGTGTCAATTTCGTGTCGTGTCAATTTCGTGTCGTGTCATTACACGTTTAATTGTGTATTAATCGTGTCAGTTTTAGATTTGTGTCAAATGACAAATTTATTAAACGTGTTATCGTGTCGACACGTGTGACCCGCTAAGATAATCGTGTCGTGTACGGGTTTGGATTTCTGACACGAATAATAATCGTGTCGTGTACGGGTTTACTCTAATCGTGTCGTGTCATAATCGTGTCGACACGATTATGACACGATAACACGAATTGCCACCCCTAGAGGGTGTTAGTTATGATTAACGAGATAGGTGGGAAATGATGATCTTGCCCTTAGTGGTTGTTTAGGGTTTATTTAAGCCTAGGGGCATTTTGGTCTTTTGACCTTAAGGATTATATCAACTTGAGAAGCTGTAGAAGGCCGTAGAAAACAGATCCCCTTTCTTCTCCTCCAGTTCATCTTCTTCTCTCCTTCTTTCTTTGAATTTTGAAGCTCCATTTGAGGAACCAAGCTAGGGAGTTGAACCTTGATGGTCTAGGGTTGTGTTCCACCATTTAAGAGGGTGTGATACTGAGATTGAGGTGAGTTTCTAGCCATTAAAACTCTGGTTTTGTTCTGTTTTTCCTTTTGATGTTCAGTTGGGATTTTGATTGGGATAATGAGAATTGATGGGAGTTTTTGGCAAAGGTTGCTTGGGTTATGATGCCTAGGACATGTAGAGTAGATATTTGGGTTCATTTGGGGGTTTGGATGGAGTTTGGGATCATGTTTTGAAGGTTGGAAATGGAAAACTCGAAGGAGGAAGAACCAGGGCTGGTTCAGCCTAGTTCTAGCGCTATAGCGCCCAAGGGAGGGCGCTACAGCGCTAGCCAAGGCAAACCAGTTCTGGTTGTAGTGCTGGGGCGCTAGGGGGGCAGCGTTGTAGCGCTACTCTGCTTTTCGTGATATATATTTTTGGGCACTTTTGAGGGTCTTTGACTCGGGGTTTCAATTCCTAAGGTTGGGGATCGAATCTACTCACTGTTTGGGTACGATTCGAGGTCCTGGGAGTGAGGTTTAGGTCAAGAACCTTTTATTATTGATTTCATTAATTGAAATTCCATATTTGGTTATGACTAGCTGACTGCTAAGGGATTAAAGGATCGATCGTTCTCAAGGGTCGTTCATTTCTTATTTCTCGCTCGAACCAGAGGTAAGAAAAGTGCACCCAGTATGTGATGCATGAGAAACATGTGATTAGGGCATGACATGAATGTTGAATACGATATTGATCAGAGCTTGAGTCTCTATATTTATGCACGATCATAATTATGCTAGTGATTTTTAAGTAAGCATAATGAATGCCCTACATTTGGATATTTGACATATGATATATGCCTGGTTGCATTGCTTACTTGTGTATGGCATTGACCCATGAGTCAGAAATCAGAACGAGCTGTATGGTATTAGCTTAAGAGTCAAGAACGGCACTAATGTGTTCAACACAAGCCGAAATGATTAGATCTAATCAACATAAGCATTGAATGACTCATCATGAACATTAATGCCTGACCGACCTCAAGTTCGATGAAAACTAAAAGTGTTTGTCTAGCTTAATGGCTAGTCACTTAGAGCCAGGGCCAGAAGGCCCAGGTGACTGCATCATCACATGGATATGGGTGTTGAGCCCACATTAGTGACTCACTCATCTGGTTTAAGTTAGTGACTTACTCATCAGTCACTCATCTTATTAGGGCTACACACCCCAGCATGGTTATCAGAACCTCAAAGTGTTAAATCACTCATCTGATTAGGGCTATACGCCTCAGCATGGTTATCAGAATCTCAAAGTGTTAATCACTCATCTGATTGGGATTGACTTGATAGTCATCCATTCATAAGGGCATGATCCCCCATCATTATCTGGATTTATTTGCATGCGTGAATAGGCTATTATTGCTAGGCATGCTTGTTATGATTTTGTAACATGTTATTACTGTTCATGAGCATATTGAGTTTTCTTGCTGAGCTTCGGCTCACGGGTGCCATGTGGTGCAGGTAAAGGCAAAAGAAAGTTGGACCATCCTTGAGTTGGAGAGTTTAGGTGATGATGTGTACATATGCGGCTGCTTGACCGCCACAGCCGAGGGTTGAAAGAGGAACTAGGGTTAAACTCTATTTTGCCGCTTAGGTCGGCTGGTTGTAAATATTTTGTTGTAATTAACCTTTAAATTATATTTTTGGGATCCTAATGTATACAGTAAAAGTGAAACGTTGTATCTTAACCAATTTTTTTAATCCTAAACCACTAATCATATTTAGTTACACAATTATGGTCAAATGACTCGATTAGCGAGTTTAGCATTGTTTAAAATGCACACCGTAATGGTCCCTGGGTAGTAGGGCGTTACTGTTACAGATTCCTTATGCATTTGCAGATGGAAGTGCACTATACCGGACATCTGCCATGCAGTGGGAGTTGTGAGCAGATACCAGTCAAACCCAGGAAGGGAACATTGGATAGCAGTCAAGAACATACTAAAATATCTTCGACAAACTAGGGATTATATGCTAGTCTACTCGGGTGGAGTTCTGAACCTGTTAGGCTACACCAATTTTGATTTTTAGACTGATGTCGATGACAGGAAGTCAACTTCTGGAATGGTGTTTACTCTTGGGGGTGGAGTTGTGATATGGAGAAGCGTTAAGCAATTTGCGATCTCAAATTCTACCGTGGAGGCTGAGTACATAACTGCTTCTGAGGTGGCTAAGGAAATAATCTGGCTAAGCAAGTTCTATACAGATCTTGGTGCTATGCCAGAAATGGATAAACCCCTCATTTTGTGTTGTGACAACCATGGGGATAGCCAATTCTAAAGAACCTCAGAGCCACAAAACCACATTTCTAATGTAATTTATTCATTATCAATAAAGTAGTAGAAATCATTTTGTTCAATCAAATTGCGTTGTTTACATGTTTTATTACATGATTAATTATTATTAATCCAAACATTTATAAAATCTTGAACATATGTATAGTTACAATTATAGTGACTCGGTCATATTGGATTATAATTGTAATTATATGTTCAAAAGCATTTTGTCCTATGATTAAATCAGTACACTGGATTTTTACTGATTGGGTAATCTACGATAAGATCTACTTACAAATCTGGTGTGATGTCATATCCAGAACATTGACCAAGTAGATAAGATTGGATGTATTTTGTTACATTGGACTGGACCGATATTGATTATTGACAAGATAAGTAAGTATCGTTATTATCTAATCTAAACATATCACAACGTTGACCATATGTCAATTCAATCTTAATTCTGAGTGATTAATATTCTGCTAATTGTATTATTCAAGTCTTTTGATTTATTCTTTACTAGCTTACCCTACGAACTAGCTCATACTTACATATTGGAGATTTGGTAGGATAATTGAGTGAGAGTATTTATCATAGATATGAAATATATAACTTTTGTTTAATAAGTGAAACGATGATTTCCTTATAGCTTGGTTCAAGTGTTAAAAGATAGAGTACTCATTTTTGTAATTAAATTAATGGAAATATCATTTACAATGAACTTAGTGGGAGTTAAGGATAAAATACCAATGAGGGTTAAAATGGTAATTTGCACCTATCTCATTAGTAGATCATCTATAGAGGATCGAATGACGGTTATGGTTATAACAATGGATAACATATTTACATTTGGTGTAAAATGTTCTATGAATTCAAGAGTGCAATTCTGAGTCTATAGTAGAGTCACGAAGAATTAATAAGATAGTGAGATTATTTGTTATAAATAAACTCACACTAACTTATTAGAGCTTGAGTTCATGGATCCATGGTCCTCATTAGGGATGCACACGGGTAGGATTTTTGGGTTTTGGGTAAATCGGGTTCGGGTTTTGCGGGTTTTGGGTGGTGAAAACTAGTACCGAAACCGATCCAAAATTTTTGGGTTTTTTCGGGTTTCGGGTTTGTTCGGGTTGGATTTTGGGTTGGGCCAGGCCTATTGGGTTTTAAGCCAAAAAGCTCAATTTTGCAAAAATACCATTTTTTACACTTTTTAAATTTTTAAAGTTTGTTTTTACACATTGATTTTTAATTGATCTCTTAGTATTATACACCCATCAAGCAACTATGCAAATAACTCTATATGAAAAAAGCCAGCCTTTAACCTCTATAACAAGAATTCCATACATAATCATACTATTGTACACCCATCAAGAAACTATGCAAAGACTCCATGAAAGTTCCAACTTCAGACTAAAAGCTATTAACATAACCAACCAGCATAAGGCAATAGAAACAGCCAGAAAATGAATTCCACGGTTACAATCACCCAAATCAATGGTTAATGTGAAACTGTATAGAATGTTTAAATTTCCACCAAGTCTATTGGAACAATTATTAAACCAATAAACATGTCAAAACTGTTAAGATAACAAACCAAAAATCATCCACAGATATTTAGCGTAATTCTATTCAAAACAAAATTGTCAAAAGTTCTAGATAAAATCTTCAAATTCCCCCTAAAACTATATTAGAAAATTTCATAGAAATGAAGTGATTTTTTAGAAGTACTACCGAATTAACACAGAAACTGTGAAAATGCACTGGATAAAATCTTCAAATTCCCCCTAAAACTATAACAAAGTGCTCAGGTGGGGTTTCACTCACAGTCACTGGGAGGAGAGTTGGCTGGCTAGTGGTGGCACTGTGCCGGCGATGGGAGGAGAGGAGGTCCCTGTTGGTGGCGTTGTGGCTGTGCGGCGCCGGCTGGCATGCTCCCAGAGTACGGCTACAGGAGGGAGGCGAGAGCTGCTCCTGCTGTGTGGCTGGCGTGCTCCCTGAGTACTGCTATGGGAGGGAGGCGAGAGAGATGGTGTGGTGGTGGTGGTGGTGGTGGTGGACGGACTTGGGCTTGGCTGGTGAGTGAGAAAGGTATTTTCTTTCTACTGTCGTTTGTGCGTGAAAGTGAAAGAGAAGAAGAAAGAAGGAATTTTATTAGGGTTATTTTTCTGATTTTAGTTTTTTTTAAAATTAATTTCAGTCGGGTTCGGGTCTAACCCGAACCCGAGATGACCAAATGTGAAACCCGAACCCGACCCAACATATATCGGGTTCGGATCGGATTAAGCCCGAAATGAACGGGTTTTCTGAAAATTTGGGTTCTCGGGGTTCGGGTCGGGCGAGTTTTCGGGTTTTGCGGGTCAAATGTTTACCCCTAGTCTTCATGTCATCGCTTATCAAAATGAACCTAGTAGATTTGAATAATTAATTTAATTATTAATTATAAAAATATCATATTGACTAGGTCAATGAAAATTGTACGCCCTAAATATCCACGGGCTATTAGCGAGCTGAGAAATGGCATAATTATATTGGCCACATGGATGTCACGTACCCGGAGCTGCTGTTACCAGGTCCTACCTCCCTAGCTCGAGGTAACCAAAGGCTTAATGAGATTACTAAGGAGTCGGGTCAGAAGTAGGGACACCACGGGCTAAGAGTACATCAAGCTCGAGGTACGAGCTTGAGTTGGCACCTCTGACTCCTTATAAAGTCAACCACACAATGTAAACGTGCATATATCAGACATCACGTGTCTGATCCATCCCTGAATTCTCAGACACGCAGCATAAACGTGCGTGTTCAGGCACCCACGACTGGGTTGGGCCGTGCGGCCCATTATCCCCCTTACCTATTGATTAGACCACACTTCAGTGTCAGGTTTTAGGAATTAATCATGAATGTCACAGAAGTGACATGATGGGTAAGAAGGTCACGGGATGACCCCCCTTTGCCAACCCCCAGGTGCCCTCTCCCTATAAATATGGAGACCCTGGGAGTTGCAAAGGGTTGGATTCTATTTTGTAAAGAAATACCCTTTAAAGAATATCATAAAGATAGCAATAATATTGGCTGGTGGACTAGAAGGATTTTAACCTTTGAACCACCTAAAAAAGTATTCGTGTCACCATTTTACTTTGAGATCATTCATCTGTTACAGTTCATTATCTAGCACTAATCTCACTCTCTATTCTATTAATTACCTGTTGCCGAAGAACCGCGTCAATAGTTTGGTGCTTTCATTGAGAGCTTGTTAGATTGGTGCTATCGCAAATTCCCAACCATGGTAATCACTCGCTCAAGACATGGTAGCGAAGCGGACCAACGTGATGAGCAGGAGGCCCATCATGCCGCCATTTCCGATGATCAGAACCCTGAGGTTCAGCAGCGGCCGGGCAAGCAGCCAATAGGCCAAGATGACACTGGAAGTTCGGCTCCCTGACCACCTAATCCGAACCCAGATTTCTACACGGCGGTAGAAATGGAAAATGCGCAGTTGAGGAGTCAGTTGGTGAAAGCTAACCAACAAATTCAAGAGGTTTTGGCCCGACTACCCCCTCTTACAACCGACGCTAACGTCGGAAAGAGGCAAGGCGAGACTCATAAGTCCCGCCGGGGTAATCGGTCCAGGCCTGATCAGTCGACCAAACCTCCGGCATCAAACTCTATTCCCACATCGCACCACCGAGAAACCACTTTTGAGGAACTACCTAGGGTCGAGCAACAGTACAGCCGATCGGTCAGGACCTCAACTCCCAGCTCACTTCTGCCCTCGAGCGCGCCCAGGAGGGCTCAAGGGACTTCGCAAAGGAGATCCGGGGAGGGCTCATAGCGACAGCCCGCCCTGGCCAGCCGTCCTGCACCCCGCTCAGACCGCCGGGCATAGGACCCGGAGGATGGTAGAGCGGAGCGGCCCCGGCCTAACTTGATCCGCCCTGACGGGACGAGGATCGCTTCCCCAGTCAGGCATCCTCCTTCACTAATAAGATACCCGTCTCATCGCCGGCCAGTCCGAGACATTCCGGCTCATGGGAGCAGCAGGAGGAATCCTCCTTCTGCCGAACCTTCCCATCGTAGCCGGGCGCCTAGAGAAGTCCCGGATCCTCGTCCTTAGCGGCGGGCCCCGAGCTTCTCAAATGGAAGCTATTGGACTGGAAGCCGCCGAAGTGATTTATACGGCGAAGACCTGCACCAGCGCTTGAGCTCGGTGCAAAGTCCTCAGGCCGCCTCTAGGGACGACCTCCGAAATCGCCTAAACTCTCGAAGGGGAGACCCAATGGGAAACGGCAGCCGTGCTCACCAAAGGGAAGACCTATTCGAAGTACGCGACAGCAAGAACATCCCATATAACCTATCTCAAGATAGGAGGGACAATAACCCCCCAAATGCGTACAATGGATCTGGAGCTGTCGAACAGCCCCGGAACAACCAAGGAGATCAGGACAAAACCCTTGAGCGTCTGGCTCAGATGGAGGAGCTGATGAGGAAACTCTTATTAGAAAAAGAAAAAGATGAATATGATTCAGGGGACGAACTTGAGCTATTCGCCCCCAGCATAGCAGCAACGGCGTATCCACCTGGTTTCCGTATGCCTCACTTGTCCAAGTTCAACAGAGACGGGGACCCATCAGATCATCTGGGCATGTTCAATACCTTGATGATGGCCCACAACATTGGTCCCGAGCAGAGGTGTCTAATATTTCCTTCCACCTTGACTGGGCCAGCCAGACAATGGTTCAAACTGAATAAGAAGCAGTCAATCGGCTCGTGGAAAACTTTCTCTACTGACTTCAAGAGTGCATTCTGAGCTTCCTAGGTTGTCCGTGTCAAGGCCGATACCCTGGAAAACGTAAGGCAGCAACCCAACGAGCCTCTGAAGGCTTACCTGAGCAGATTCGTGAACGTCGCTGCTCGGGCCAGAGACGCAGATGACAGCTCCAAGCTCATGGCTTTGAGAACGGGAATCCTCGTCGGGGGAGGACTCTAGAAAGAGATACAAATGAAGGGAGTCAGCACCATAAATGAATTCCTAAATAGGGCCCAGGGATGGATCAACCTGGAGGAGGCGCAAGCCTCAGTCGCAGGGACCAGCCAGGCCACTGAACAGCCCGATGGAGTGGGAACAGAGGTCGTGACAGCGACCCAGACTGTCACACAGAATAACCAGTTTGGTGGAGGCAAGAGAAAGGGGAGCAGCAAGGGCAACCAGCACAGCCCAAAGAAGAACAAGTCCATAGAAAAATTTAAGTCAGTCTACGCGACTTATACTGAGCTCGCCCACTCTAGGGAGAATATCTTCCTAGCAAATTCTGCTCGCCTCCCCTGGAAGAAGCCGGAACCGTTAAAGCACCAGAAGGGTAAGCGAGACCCTTCCAAGTTTTGTCGGTTCCACAACGACATTGGCCAAAATACCGATGATTGTAGACATCTGAAGGATGAGATCAAAACTCTCATCAAAGTTGGACCCTTGGCTCAGTATGCACGGAATCGAGTTCCCGCAGGCCATCCAGCTCCGGAAGTCCCGGTCAGTCAGTCCGGGTCTCGGATAGATCAGGACGTCCCTCCTTCCATGATAGGAGGAGAGATATCCATGATCTCTGGACGTCCCCATTTGGCTGGCACGAGCAGAGGTGCCCAAAAGAGATACGTCAACAAACTTGAGGCTCATAACAAAGTGGAGTTCGTCCCTGAGCAGCATCTCCCAAAGTAGCAACGATTGGAGAGGCAACCAATCATATTTACTAAAGAAGATGCAAGCCACGTCCAGTTCCCTCATAACGACCCTCTGGTCATAGCCGTGCAGCTCGCTAATCGGAGGGTTAGTAGAGTGCTGGTCGATAATGGGAGCTCGGTAAACCTACTATTCCAGTCCACGCTGGAAAAGATGGGTTTGTCTGTCACCGAGCTTAAAGCCACCTCCATGATGCTTTACGGAATCTCTGGAGAAAGATCGGCGGCAATAGGAATGATCGAGCTAGTGATCACCTTGGGAGAGGGACCTCGGACAGTCTCGAAACTCCTCGAGTTCGTGGTCACCGATTGTCCCGCCGCGTACAATGCCATTTTGGGTCGACCTACACTAATAGCGTTTGAAGCCATTACCTCCATCCGCCACCTCGTGCTAAAATTCCCCTCTTCCACGGGGATATGCACTGTCCGTGGCGATCAACTTGCTGCCAGGGAATGCTACAGTATTTCTATGAAGGGAAAATTAAAACCCAGGCAGTTAACGATGATCGTCCAAGGTGGAAATGAGGAATCTCAGGAACTCATGCCTAATCCTGAGATTGAAAAACCTCAGAGTGCCGAAGGGGAAAATATCATCTTAAGTGATGATATTGACCCCAGAATAGGCGAGGATAAATCCGAGCTCCAAGTTATCGAAGAGCTCGAGGAGGTAAATATCGATCCACAGAATCCCTCGCGGATGGTAAAGCTCGGGAAAAGTCTATGTGGCGAGAGGAAGGCAGAGCTGATTAAGTTCCTGCCGGAAAACCTAGACGTGTTCGCATGGTCTCACGAGGACATGGTGGGGATCAATCCGAGCATCATCATGCACACCCTCCATTTGGATAAAAGCGTGCCTGCGAAATCCCAGAAACAAAGGCGCCTAGGAACAACCCGAGCTGAAGCCCTAGAAGAGGAAGTAGCCCGGCTATTAAAGTGCGGCTTTATCCGCGAAGCTAAGTTCCTGGTCTGGATCGCCAATCCTGTGTTGGTCCTGAAGCCCAACGGGAAACGGCAGACTTGCATCGACTTCTCCGACCTGAACAAAGCTTGCCCCAAAGACTGTTTCCCCTTGCCAAGGATCGACCAATTGGTAGACGCCACGGTGGGGCACGAGCTCATGTCCTTTATGGATGCGTACTCGGGCTATAATCAGATCACCATGAATCCAGCGGACCAGGAGCACACTATCTTCATGACCCCAACTAACGTTTATTGTTACAAGGTCATGCCATTAGGGCTGAAGAACGCCGGAGCTACATACCAAAGATTGGTAAACAGGATGTTTGCCAACCAGATCGGGAAAAACATGGAAGTGTATGTTGACAACATGCTGGTCAAGTCAAGAACTGTCGATAACCATGTTTCCGACCTGGAGGAATGCTTTAAGATACTGAGAGAATACGGCATGAGGCTTAACCCGCAGAAGTGCACTTTCGGGGTCGCATCAGGGAAGTTCCTTGGTTTCATTGTCAATACCAGAGGAATTGAGGCAAACCCCGATAAGATCAGGTCATAGCTCGAGCTGCCCTCACCTCAGTCGCGAAAGGATGTTCAAGGCCTGACAGGAAGGGTGGCGGCCCTCAATTGGTTTATCTCTAAATCTACTGACAAGTGTCTGCCATTCTACAACCTGCTCCGGGGGAATAAGAAGTTCGAATGGACCGAGGAGTGCGAGCGTACCTTCCTCAATCTGAAAGTACATTTATCCGAGCCACCTGTATTGTCCAAACCAACGGTAGGAGAACCCATTTTCCTTTACCTAGCCGTCACAGAAGATGCAGCTAGTGTCGTATTAGTCCGAGAAGAGGACCGGTCTCAGAAGCTAGTCTATTACATCAGCAAGAGGCTTCTCGGAGCTGAGTCTCGGTATCCGTTGATGGAAAAGATGTCTTTCTGTCTCATTACGACCTCCCAAAAGCTCAGGCCGTATTTCCAGTCCCACTCAATACATGTCATAACCGATCAACCTTTAAGGCAGGTTTTGCAAAAACCTGAAGCATCGGAACGTCTGTTGAAGTGGGCTATTGAGCTCAGCCAGTTTGAGATTTTGTACACTCCGCGAACTACAATAAAAAGCCAAGCCCTGGCTGATTTTGTGGCAGAATGCACAGTATTCCAAGAAGATCCTGTGGAAGATTCACCCCAAGCCTCGTTAGTCCAGGCCTCATGGAAGGTCTTCGTAGATGGCTCATCTAACGAGAATGGCTCCGGGGCTGGAATCATTTTGATATCCCCAGAAGTACATAGATTCCACTCGGTGTTGAGATTCGGATTCAAGGCATCCAATAACGAGGCTGAATACGAAGCTTTACTGGCTGGGCTAAGGGTGGCCCAAGAGCTGAAGGCCAGCTCCGTTCAATGTTACAGCGATTCCCAGCTCATGGTAAACCAGGTGCTAGGTGAATACCAAGCACGGGGAACCAAGATGGCTGTTTACCTGGCCAAGGTAAAAGTCGAGCTGTCAGCATTTGAACGGGGCTCAATCGAGCAGATACCTCGGGAGCAGAATGCCAACACAGACGCCCTCGCAAAGTTCGCTACCTTCGGGGAGACAGAGACTTTGGGGATAGTACCGGTAGAGTTCTTGGAAAAACCAAGCATAGAAGTCGGGGCGGAGGTCGAGATGATCGACGCCAGACCGACCTGGATGACCCTCTTCCTCGAATATCTCACAGCAGGAAAGTTACCTGAAGAGCGCTATGACGCAAGGCGGGTACTTTACCAGGCTCCAAGGTATACAGTAGTAGATGGGATATTATACCGGCGTGGGCACTCTCTACCCCTCCTACGATGTGTTCTGGCAGGCGAAGCAAAGACCATTTTACAAGAAGTGCACGAAGGTTTTTGCGGAGATCACACTGGGGGGCAAAGCTTGGCCATGAAGATCTTAAGGCAAGGATGTTACTGGCCCACTCTGTCAAAGGACTCGATCTCCTACGTTAAAAAATGTGACAAGTGCCACCAATTCGCCACAGTTACCCAAGCTCCCCCAGTCGAGCTAAAGATGATCTCGTCCCCGTGGCCATTCGCGGTCTGGGGAATCGACTTGGTTGGTGCCCTCCCTAATGGAAAGGGAGGAGTCCATTATGCGGTAGTGGCTATCGACTACTTCACCAAGTGGGCAAAAGCAGAGCCCTTGGAAACAATCACTTCAAAAAGAGTCCTCGACTTCGTGGTCAAAAGCATTATCTGTCGATTCGGGCTGCCAAAGAAGATTGTATTAGACAATGGAACGTAGTTTGACAGTGACCTCTTCACCGAATTCTGTGAGATGCACGGCATTGTAAAAAGCTTCTCCTCGTGGCCTATCCCCAGGCAAATGGGCAGGTCGAGGCCGTCAATAAGACGCTAAAGGCGAGCCTTAAGAAAAGACTAGACGAAGCCAAGGGAGTTTGGCCAAAACAGCTCCCCCAGGTACTGTGGGCATACCGGACCTCGCATCTAATGCCGACAGGTCATACTCCTTTCTCCCTAGCTTTCGGGAGTGAGGCAGTCCTTCCTGTCGAAGTAAAAGTAGCCTCGCATAGGGTCCAGACATATGACCAGGACCGCAATCACGAATTTCTCTGCGCGTCCCTTGACCTGATTGATGAAAGACGAGAAGATTCACAGTTACAGCTCACACATTATCAGTAAAAGATCACTCGTTATTTCAATTCAAAGGTCAGAAAATGAGCCTTTAGCATTGGTGACCTGGTCCTCAGAAGAGTCTTCTTAGCCAGTAAAGATCCCAAAGACGGAGTATTGGGGCCAAACTGGGAAGGGCCCTACCAAATAACCGAGGTCATAAAGGAAGGAACCTACAAGTTAGCTCAGCTCAATGGAGAAGCAGTCCCACGAACTTGGAACACTATCCATTTGAAGAAATATTATCAATTATACCTTTGTAAGGCTTAGTCAGAGGCCATCCTTTGTTTATTAAGTAATGAGAATTAAATCTTTCTTCATTAGTGTGTATATTTGTGGATGTAATGTCAAGTAACCACGAAAGACCCTTTCCTAATTACTTGGGGGGCATATGTCCTGGATATAACCAGGTCGTCCTAAACAACTTAGAAGTTAACCCAAATCGATTGATCGATGTTTTTCTTAAAAAGCACAAGATATCGATAAAGGATTAACACGAACTAAGTTGTATCCTGGATATAACCAGGTCGGCCCAAAACTTAGAAGTTAATTCAAATTGATTTATCGATGTTTTTCTTAAAAAGCACGAGATATTAATAAAGGATTAACGCGAACTAAGTTTTCAAATTAACGTCCTGGATGTAACCAGGTCCCAAAACTTAGAAGTTAATTCAAATTGATTGATCGATGTTTTTCTTAAAAAGCACGAGATATTAATAAAGGATTAATGCGAACTAAGTTTTCAAATTAACATCCTGGATGTAACCAGGTCCTAAAACTTAGAAGTTAATTCAAATTGATTGATCGGTATTTTTCTTAAAAAGCACGAGATATTAATAAAGGATTAACGTGAACTAAGTTTTCAAATTAACGTCTTGGATGTAACCAAGTCCTAAAACTTATAAGTTAATTCAAATTGATTGATCGGTGTTTTTCTTAAAAAGCACAAGATATTAATAAAGGATTAACGTGAACTAATTTTTCAAATTAACGTCCTGGATGAAACCAGGACTTAACTCTTAGAAGTTGGTTCAAGTTGGTTAGCAGATGTTTTTTTTTTAGAAAAGCGCAAGAGGTCAATTACAACACCAACAGAAACTAAGAGTATTACCAAATGCATAGAAGAGAAATGAGATAGAGGAAAAAAGGTGTAAATCAATTAAAAATAAAGTTGAAGAAACCAATTGTCTCGAGGTTAAAAAACCTCATCACATAACATTACAAAAAATCAATAAAAGATAGAGGAGAAAATTCCTAGGCCCCGCCGGGTCGCTTTGTGGAAGTCACCACCTCGCCGTCCTGCTCGATCGCGGCTGGAGTTTCCCCGGTCTCGAAGGGCACCTCTTGTTGGAGGCGAGCTTTGAACTTCCCGAGGAAGGACTCCCATGCTTCCGTCCCCAAGAAGGAAAAGTCACCATCTGGGTTGAAAGCCCAGCAGTGGTACAACATGTTCTCCATGGAGGTGGTGGAGGTCGCCATCTCCGCCGCAAGTGCAGCCTTCTCTGCCCCAAGGGCGGCCTTAGCTTCTTCAAGTTCCACCCTCGCAGCATCCAGGGCGACCTTGGTAGACTCGGCCTCCAGCAGCTTAGGTCGAGATGCGTCCAGCTCAGCCCGCGTGGTTGCCAGGGCATCTTTGGCATCCTGTTCCTATTTCTGGGCAGTCGCAAGGGCGGCCAGGGCAGTCTGATGCTCACTCCTCATCTCCTCAAGCCTGGCCCTAGATCGGGATATGCTCTGGTGAAGAGCCAAAGACGCCTGCGAGAAAGAAAAAATGTGTAAGGCAGATTCCTTAGAGATAAAGAAAATGAAAAGAAACGAATGGTAGAGCTTACTTACCGTGAGAGTCATCCCCAATGAAGACTCCATCATGTTCTCAGGACTCCTCGTCTCGATCTCCCACAGGTCCCTTGAGGTGGCATTATAATAGTGGTCCACGGTGTAGCTCGTCGTCTCGTAGACCGTCCCCCGAAAGACATCGGGGATCTTCTCCAAGGCCTGGGGGTTCACCGGGACGTGCACCTCGGGGGGCGTAGTTGGCAAGATCCCAGCGGCCTCCTCCTTTTCCCGAGCAAGAATGGGAGGTCGCGGTGGAGGTAGAGCCATCTCTTTTGCGGTAGGAGGGGGTGGAGGTACCTTTTCGGAAGGGCCTGGATTTTTCCCCTTAGCCAGGGACTTAGCAGATGTCCTAACAGCCTGCTTCGTCAACCGAAGCCTCTTCACCAAAGGCCCGGAGGGAGGATTTCCCCCCTGGAACATGGCCCGCAAGCTGTCATCCCCAGCCTGCGACATCTCTGTTGTAACAAAGACAAGGCATTAATATATATGAAAAAATATTTGTACAAAACAACAAAAATAAAAGGGAAAACAGAGCTCAAGTATGTATTGAAAGGGGTCCTACCCTCCGAGCTAGAGGAGGAATCTATGGTCACGACCTCCGGCCCCGGAGCTTTAGCAGGAGAGCCTAAGATAACGACTTCGCGGGCTAGAAGAGGCTCTGGGTCCGGATCTGCCTCGGGACTGGACTCTTGTGCGTACTGCCTAAGACCCGGAGCTACTACACCCTCCAGGAGGGAGGGCCACGACCTAAGATTGGTCCCATACTCCTCAAAGAAGGCCAAGCTAAAGGCCAAGGTGTTGTCTACTACTACCATTCCCCTAGGGCGACCCATTTCGTTACATAGCACGAGCTAGTCAACACATTGGAGTAAAGTAATGTTACGGTCTGGGTCTATTCGGTGGCAGTGGACGATTTGGCCGGGATTAAACCTAGCCAGCCTTAAGTCTGCAGTGGCCCTATCTAAATCCCTAAACAGATAAGGATTACCTTGGTCGGAGGGGCCGGCGGCTGCCCCGAACTGGGCCCTCTCCACATTTCCTTCTTGGGCGACCTCCAAAGCCTGCCTCCGCCGCACGAGGGGCACATCTTCCTCCTCGTCCTCATCCTTTCCCGCGGCCTCCTCCTCGGGGATGGGCGCCATCTTGCGAGCAGGAGGGAGATTCCGCGGTCTCCTCAAGGCCAAAGTCTGGCCCGGAGAGATTAGCTTGCACACCAGCATCAACTCATCGGAGACGAGCTGACGATAATCCTTTTCGCTTGGGGGGAGCCCCGCCAAGGTCTTATATTGACCCCCAAGGGTCACTGACTTGGTCGTCCTCGCGAAAATGGCTGCATGGTAGTTTCTAAGTCAGGAACGAATAAAAGAAGTTAATCAGCAATCAACTTACGAGCTGAGAGTAGAAGGTACTTACAAGGGCGGTTGAAGTAATGGTGTTCGCAGTTGCAAAACCCCTTGGACATAAAAAAAAATGGTCCTTAAAGTCGTTGCGATGGTTGGGCAGCTTGATGACCGCAGCCGAATTTGGAAAACGGGTCAAGTAGTAGAACCCGTCGCCTCGCCCCCGCTGCTCTGGGCTGGCCTTGAGGCAGAAGAAGTAGAGGATGTCCGCCGGCGTGGGGACCTCCCATTCCTGCTTCAGGAATAGATACTTCAACCCCGCTAACAGGCGGTATGAGTTAGGAGGGAGCTGGAAGGGAGCCAGCTTCACGTAATTTAAAAAATCCGCGAAGCACTAGTCCAATGGGAGGAAGGCTGTAATGCCCCGAATTCTTCGATGATTTTAACGGCATGAATAGTAGGCCGGGAGGGCCATACTTGCTTAATTATGTTGTTAATTGATTAAATGCATGTATATGTTGATTATATTATGATATGATGTGAAATGCATGCATGTGAGTCCATATTTCTCATTACAGGGGTGTGATGGTAATTTGGCCCGTTGAGGGTAATTTGTGTATTTGGGTGCATAACTTGATTTGTGAATGAGATTCCATTATTATGGAGATATATTCGAGCTAAGCAACATGAGACGGTTATTTTTAGTGGATTAGCGGTTTTACCATAATGGGGTCAATTTTGGGGTAATAGAAATGTTCATCTGATGATAAATTGGGAATATTTGAGATCAGGGTGAAATTTTGGAGGTTTTGACTATAATGTCCCTGGGGGTGTTTTCGGGACCCCGAGCATTAGGTTTTATTTGAGGTTACTTAAGGTTGAAGTAGCTTATCAGATAGAACATACGATAAGAAAACCTTCTGTTCTTCCTTTTCAAAGTCCGTTTTACCATTTAAGCCTTTTTGACGAAATCTTGAGTTCTAGGAGTCAAAATCGAGTGAGGATTGAGGCATAGCGATCCTAGGAAAGATTATAAGCTTCTTAACTGAAGGATTCGATGGAAAACAACTCAATTGAAGGTAATCGAAGTTTAAGTTTTGAGTTTTTCCGAGTTTCTAAGCTTTGAATTGATTTTGTGAATTGTTGAGTTTTCGGTTCGTTCGAGCCTTGGGTTTTGAGGGTTTTGATGTATGGGGAAGCTTGGGAACTTTGCTTTGATGATTGGGGAATGTTTAGGGATGATTTTGGAGGCTTTGAAGTGTTAGAAACGCGGTTGGGAATGGCCCAAGGTGGAGCGCCGCGGCCCTGTTCTTGAGGCGACGCGGCCCTTCTTTGAAGAAGCAGGTGGGGAGCTTGTGCTCGCTGGGCGCCGCGGCCCTAGCCTCTGGGAACCCTGGGGGCCGCGGCCCAAGGTGCTAGGGCCGCAACCCTTGCCCTGTTTTCGCCCCGTTTGCTCGTTTTGACCCTGGGAACCCAGTTTTAGGCCTCGGGAGTGTCCTTGCTATTTGGATTAGTTTGGATTGATCTCTTGGGGGCTAGATAATGGTTTGAGAGCCCTTGATTATCTTGATTATTGATGGTATCCTATATGTGTTGTGATTAGGTAACCGCTAAAGGACTAAAAGCTAAACCGTTCTCAAGGGTCGTTCTTTTGTTCATTCTAGCTCGAATCAAAGGTAAGAGAACTGCACCCCAAGTGTGACATGCATGGATGTTCATGAGGCATGTTGGTTGTGAGAATATGGACATGGATTGAATATAGAATGCTTAGCATATGTTGCTCACTTGTGCACGGTACTGACTCATTAGTCAGGTTTGGCAAAGGTGCTAGTATCAACTGTGAAGCTGTGACTTATTAGTCAGGTTCGACAGTGGTACTGGGCACTGATCACGTTGAGCTGACTCATTAGTCAGGACGGCCTTAGCGTGTATTACGCAAGCCAATAAGATTTGATCTAATCGATTATCAGCATTGAATGACTCAAAGAGCATCAATGCCAGACCGACCCTGAGGGTCGATGAATGAAATAAGCGCTTGGAGGCTTGTGGCTTACTTAGCAGCCACTCTCCCATTTGAAAACAGTGACGTGCCTGTTAGTCACTCAGTATGGTTTACCAAAATCTGTTGAAGGCTAGTGGCTTACCTAACAGCCACTCTTCCATTTGAATTAGTGACTTGCCTGTCAGTCACTCAGTGTGGTTCATGTGATGTTCACTCATTTGTTTAAATCTTATTGCTCAGTGTGATTATAATGATAATCATTTGATAATGTTTATGAAAAGTGTTATGTTTTCTTGCTGGGCTTTGGCTCATGGGTGCTATGTGGTGCAGGTAAAGGGAAAGAAAAGCTCACCTAGCATTGAGTGGAGAGCCGATGTGGTGTTGTGTACATATGCGGCCGCTTGACCACCACGGCCAAGGAGTTCTCAGAGGAACTAGGGGGTTTACCCTATTTTTCCGCTTAGGTCGGCGAGATTGTAACTTTACAACTATAGTGACCTTTTTGTACTGAGAACCACTTGTAAATGTTTTGTTTAGCTCTGCAGAGCACTTTGTAGTAAAATCTCCATTTCCTTTTTATTGGTTTTATATACCTTAACCCGTTAATTACACTTAGAGCACGTTTTTGACCAAAGGACTCAGGCAACGAGTCAAATTTCCGGTCCACCGTTCACCGTAACTGTTCTGGGGTAGCCAGGGCGTTACAAAGGCCCCAGCCTTAAGGTGCTCGTTGCTCCAAGCGGCGTACTCCTCGTCGAACGGCGCGCAGCTCCACTCGCCTTCAAGGGGAGGTCAGGCGTCCAGGGCACCCCCCCAATCTCAATATTGTGAGAAAGGAAGATTTTATTCACTTTCCCCTGGGTGGTGACCTTTGAGGCGATCCTCTCGGCCTCGAAGAAAGTGTCGGGCCCTACCTCGACCTCCTTCTCCATAGCTGGACCGAAGGTGGGGATCGGGGAGTCCGTGGCCACCTCTTTTCCCTTGTTGGCATGCTGGGAAGACGAGCTGTCAGCACTCTTCTTGGGTGCGCTCTTCTTTGGTCCCATCTAGTCGCCTAACGAACAAAAGAAGAAAATTTAGAAAGGGCGACCTAAGAATAAGAAAGAATCTGGCGCGAAGTGTTTCATTTACACGGGCTAAGGTAATCTCAGCCCGTGAAGAGTGAGACCACGCGGTTCTATGAACATGCGCCTGTGCTCCCAATGGGTCCCTGATTACTCGGAATCCGTGTGTCAAGAGGGTCAGAGTAAAAGTTTGCCTTGGAAGGAAAGTTTCAGTAGGCAAACAGTGCAAAATCGCCTGTGAAGCGTGTCCCCTAAGCTACCCGATTTTCGCACCCTAAGAACTGGTTATTCCAAACAGGCATACAAAATTTTTACCCAGAAAACCTCCCCAGAAAGTGTACCCTATGAGTCATGCTTCTAAATGGTTTTTCCTATGGCCGATGCCCCTAGGATAAAAACCTACGCCTAAAATACCAGCAAAAAACCAGTAGCATATTGCATGCGATTAAAGAGATAATTTACCTAAGCAACAGTGAAGGAAAAAGTTTAAAACATGCACAAACGGAGGACTTACAGAAATGTTTTGCTGTGGTGAGACTGAAAAGGTCGTCTGGGTTGGAATCCTCCTAGGATTGCTGGTACCGGAGTCTCGAAGGAGTTCTCGTGCCTAAATTTCTGGAACGCTGAGAACAGTGGCCGGAGGAAAAAGAGGGTTTCGAGACTGAGAAGAAAGAAGAAAGTGAGAAAATGAGAAAAATTTCAAATGAACGGGTAGCCCATGCGAAAGGTGGCCAGCCCTTTTATATACCTAAAAGGCCAAAGGAGGAGGGTCGTTGGATCGCCTTGATGTAGGATACGAGGATCACTACTCGAAAGATGAAACGACGGCCGAATATAGGCTAGGCCATTTAATGCGATTCTCGGAAGACGTACCGTCACCAACCACGATGCTCCACGTACTCAACGCCAGCATAATGGGCGGAATGTGAAAAGTCCACACAGAAGCCTAAAAGCCCCCATTGTGGCCCCAGGTGACATCATATGCCACGAGCAGGGGCTTGGGGGCAAATGTACGCCCTAAATATCCATGGGCTATTAGCGAACTGAGAAATGGCATAATTATATCGGCCACATGGATGTCACGTACCCGAAGCTGCTGTTACCAGGTCCTACCTCCCTCGCTCGAGGTAACCAAAGGCTCAATGAGATTACTAAGGAGTCGGATCAGAAGTAGGGACACCATGGGCTAAGAGTACATCAAGCTCGAGGTACGAGCTTGAGTTGGCACCTCTGACTCCTTATAAAGTCAACCACACAATGTAAACGTGCATATATCAGACATCACGTGTCTGATCCATCCCTGAATTCTCAAACACGCAGCATAAACGTGCGTGTTCAGGCACCCACGACTGGGTTGGGCCGTGTGGCCCATTATCCTCCTTACCTATTGATTAGACCACACTTCAGTGTCAGGTTTTAGGAATTAATCATGAATGTCACAGAAGTGACATGATGGGTAAGAAGGTCACAGGATGACCCCCCTTTGCCAACCCCCAGGTGCCCTCTCCCTATAAATATGGAGACCCTGGGAGTTGCAAAGGGTTGGATTCTATTTTGTAAAGAATATCATAAAGACAGCAATAATATTGGTTGGTGGACTAAAAGGATTTTAACCTTTGAACCACCTAAAAAAGTATTCGTGTCACCATTTTACTTTGAGATCATTCATCTGCTACGGTTCATTATCTAGCACTAATCTCACTCTCTATTCTATTAATTACCTGTTGTCGAAGAACCGCGTCAATAAAAATAAATAATTTTTAATTTTTTTATTGATATATTGTGAGAAAAGAAATAAGAAAATTTGAGGTTTTTATTGCAAAGTCTCAAAAAGAGAGTATTATAGCCAATTGAGACAATTTTGTTAATATTGATAAATTGGTATTAATATTAATAAAATGAATTAAATAAATGTCAAAATTATAATTGGTTAATTTTGACAAGTATTTAATTAATTATAATTATTAAATAATTAAATTAAAATGGGAAACTAAAACATATTCTATGTCCTAGCTAATTACCTATATATACTAGTGTTATAGAATGCATTAGGTAAGATGAATTTGACAAGGTAAAAATTCACTTCTAATATTCTATACCTAGCCACCCTCTCTCCGTGTTTTTTCTCTAGGAATTCTCTTCTCATATGTTGAGACTTGCCTACACAAACACTATGTGGTTTTAGAGAAAGACTTGGAAGATTGTGGTCTTGTTTCAAAGCGGTTTGGATTCCTTGCAATACCTAGCATTCAACAAGGACAAAAGGTTATGGAATCTAAAGAGTGTAATCATTGTTCTGCTATGCATCTTGTAAGTACTCTAATTGTTTTATTATTGTATTTACGAATCTCTATATGAAAATCGCTTCTCTGCATGTATTTATGTTTTCTATTGTATGTTATTTTGTGCAATAGAAAGCATGCATATAGACTTATATAAATGAAATCCTACATAGCCCTATATGACCTAAGCCCCTTCTATTGAAACTAGTCCCCGAAGACCCCAAGCCTCAGTCTTTGACTTAACTACCCTCAATCCTCGATGTCTCTAGCCTTAGCTCCACGACTCAAGCCTCGCACAAACATCAACCTCATTCTCATCTTCCCTAAACCACCGCCATACGCATCTTCATTGCCATCTTCTAACCTAAGCTCGTTGTCTTGCCTCATTTCCATCTTTGCATCTCTCGATTTCCTTCTTCTGTCTTTGTGTCACCCTACCCTCTAACTTGCCTTCTCATTGTCACTGTCCCTGCATAGCAAGTCCTCCGTCGACGTGCCAAAGATTTTGGTTTGAATCTCTAGGTGTACATTTTGATTTCGGCAAAGTTTGAATTTCGTGTGAACATGTGTGAATCATATGGAAACATGTTTGAATTTAGTGTGAACCATGTCTGAATTTGGTGTTAACTAGGTCCGAATTTGGCGTTAACAAGTCTGAACTAAGACAGTACCAAGTTTGAACTAAGTACAAACCAAGTCCGAAAAAAAGTACAATAATTAAAAATAAATTATAATAAATATTAATATAATTATGTAATATTAAAAATATATAATATATATGCGAAAAAAATAGGAAAAATGAAGGATAAAACAAAGATATAATGGAAGGAGAATAGAATAAGTGGAAAGAGAAAGAAAAAATGGAAGGAAAAAAAATGTAAGGAAAAAAATACAAAAAATTATAAAAAAAATAAAGAAATAGAAAAAAAAAATTACTCTGAAGATCAAAGAAAACATAACTATCAATAAAAATAGGAAAAATATTATTTTGGTCTCTATATTTTTTTCTAAATACGCAATTAGCTCTTATGTTTTGCTAAACGATAATTCGATAATTTGAACTCTGTGTATTACAAAATGGATCAAAATAATACCATAAACTTGATTTCAGTCAAAATATTTCAATTATAAGATCAATTATTGGAACATTGGCAATGCATGGGTTCAGAGAAGCATAAAATATGGAGGAGTTGAGAAAGAAATTTGAAAATATTTTGACCAAAATTATATTGAGGTTTTTTCATAAATACCCATTTTTTATGATTTTTTTACATTTTTACAGTCCTTCATTTTTATTTTTATTTTACATTTTTACTAACTCAAGTTTTCAATAATACGATTTTAATGTTTCAAAATTACAAAAATAAGATTTACACTAAACATCAACCCACAAAAAAAAAACGTTAAAAAAATAACAAGAAAACAACTTCACAACAACACAGTGCAACATATTGCAGTTACAAAAAAAAAACCAAAAAACAACATCGAAAAACTCATTCTTACATTTTAAAAGAGCAACACACTACAATTAGGGGTGCACACGGGTCGGATTTTCAGGTTTTGGGTTCGGGTTTTGCGGGTCTCGGGTGGAGAAAAATGGTATCGAAACCGATCCGAATTTTTCGGATTTTTTCGGGTTTTGCGTTTTTTTAGGTTGGATTCGGGTTGGGCTGGGCCTTTTGGGTTTTGGGCCGAAAAGGTCAATTTTGCAAAAAATACGTTTTTTTAAAAATAAAAATGAAAAAAAATTATGTGATCATATAAAGGTTATTTTTTATGTAAATTTTCCTTTATACAATTCTAACTACCAAGAAATTAATTGAAAAAGTAACTCAAAAATCTAAATTAACTAACATATCAAGTTTTCTTTAAAAATGAATATTACCCTTATAATGTAATTTTTCTTTTCCAAATGTTTTGTCATTTAAACTATGTTATTATACATCCTTTCATTTTAAAAAAAAAAGTAAGAAAAGAAAGAAGAAGGAAGTTAAAATATAATGTCAATCAAAAGTCTAAAAACACTTAAAATACAAACAAAGTTCAAATTACCAATTACAAACATAAAAAATATCAAAGTCCCAAAATACAACCATAAACAAAGATAAAGTCCATAAACTAAAGTAAATAACTAGTTAACTACAAAACCATAATAAAGTCCATAAGTCTAGAACCATAAACATAAAGTTCATGAAAATTCAAAATACAAAGAAAGTTCATGCCCTTTCCTTCCTTCCTTTCCTTCATTCCTTTCAAAATTCAAATAAAAAAAATATTAAATAAAAGAAATCAAGGATAATAAATAACAACATACTAAGTAAAGGCAGGCACGAATAAATTCTTACAAGCAATTCTTTTAATTCGTAGATTGTTGTGCAAATGAGGCTGAAGACTGAAAATTGAGAGAGGATGAAGTTGGCCAAGCACTTGTAGGATCATTGGTCATCTCTACAAATATTATTAATATAAAAGATAAATATTAGATCATAAAACATTCACAAACTTAAAATAAATATTTACAAGTTATTAGTTTAGTTGCAAGTTAGACCACGAAAATCCAAATAAAGTGTAATAAACTACCTGAGCCAAGATACTCTGATGTTTGAAGCGCTTCTTCTTCATCCATACAGTCTCGAACAATGATGGGTTGATGTGATCCACTCCACCAGTTATTGAGACAAATTAATGCTTCGACCATCCTTGGGCTTAGTGAGCTTCTAAAAGGATCTAAAATTCTACCTCTTATAGAAAATGTCACCTCAAAAGCAACGGTGGTAACCGGTATAGCTAACACATCACGAGCCATGAGTGATAAGATCTTGTACTTGGACCCACTACTAGCCCACCATCCCAAAACATTAAAATTCTCACTTGGTCGCTCAGGTTCCTCTTCCAAATATTTATCGACCTCATTTTTTGTCATTCCATCATCCTTCTCCAATCTCCGTGCCACAAACTAATCATGCAAATTTCGTGACTTCTTGTTGGCACTAGGTCGACCACTAACAGGCATGACGAATGTGGATGAAGCACTAACAATAGAGGTTGACTGTAGCTGAGTCATAGATGTCGATGGATGAAGACTTGATGTTGTCTCATTATATTGATCAAACATTGCATGCATTGTCTTCTCTACCCTTTTCACCATCCATTTACACGTCATCTCATCATAAGTAGCACTAAAGCAATGACTGAGATAGTCAAGCTTGTATCTTGGGTCAAGGGCCAAGGCAATTAGAAGTGTCTCATTGCAATTATCAAGTTTTCCCCAATATTTGTCATACTTTAGTTTCATGCTCATTGCTATTGTCCTCAACAACTCATTCTCGTCATCGTCAGCTGCTAAGTCATACAGCTCCTGTTGCATATTGCAGATCTCAATGAAGTACTTATTAGCAGTAACATAAGTAGACCCACTAAACTTTAATGTCATTTCGTAAAAAGTCTCCAAAAACCTCAAAAACACTAGAGCATTATCTCAATCAACAACAGTGGGGGGCCCCTCCTTTGGTTTTCCATCTTTGTCAACCTCCTCAAAATATTTCATATAATAAGCATCTAGTTGCATCCTATCAAATGCCTTCCGAAATTTTATTGCACAATTGAGCATTAGATATGTGGAGTTCCACCTTGTTCGGACATCTAAACACAGAAGCCATTTACATTCAATCCTTTCTTGCATGACACGGTCCTTAAAAAAATTTAGCCTAGAAGGAGAAGACCTAACGAACCTCACAGCATTTCTAATTGCTGCAATTGACCCATGTTTTTCCTTCAACCCTTCAGTGACAATTAGGTTCACTATATAAGCGCAACACCTCATATGTAAAACTTTCCATCCAAAATTAGGCCCTTCTCTTTCTCCTTGAATTATTGCCTCAAGTATCTAATGGCAACATCATTAGAAGAAGCATTGTCTATCATAATGGTAAACAACTTAGAGATGCCCCAATCTAAAAGACATAACTCGGTCTAATTGCCAATGGTTTCCCCTTTATGATTTACCACTTGGCAAAAATTGATAATTCTTTTCTAATACTCCCAAGAATTATCAATCCAATGAGCAATGATGACCATATAATTCAAATTTTGAATGGAAGTCCAAGTATCGGTAGTAATCGATATCCTCTCACGACTCAAAATATTTTTCAATGTCACCTTCTCCTCCCTATATAACTTCAATACATCTCTAGCAACATTCATTCGAGAAGGGATCTCAAACCTAGGTTAGAGTGTTTTGACAAATCTTTTGAACCCTTCACCCTTGACATGTCTAAATGGGAACTCATCCAACACAATATATTGTGTGAGGGCTACCCAAGCTTCTTTGTTATTAGCTACCGCTACTAAGCTTGTTTTCCCCGCTTTCCCTCCCTTTACATGCTGAAAGCTTAAAGTCTTTTGTTTCTGCTCATCAATCTTAAACGGACTTAGCTCGCATACTTTCCTAAAATGGTTCCACAAATGACTAGTCCCATGTTTTCTAGTGTCACACAAGAAGTCAAACCCACAATAATTACATATACACTTGGGGGGAGGAGACTCTTCGTTAGGATCTATCGAGGGTGGAGGAGGATCTTCCTTAGTAAAATGATCCCAAACAGATGACCATTTTCCCTTTGTTTTCCCAGTACTACTAGCACTAGGGATGGGAGGTCTAACCCTCTTTCTAGCCCTAGTTTTTCTACCTTTTTCAGAAGGAGGAGTAGGGTTTTCAGTCTGAGTGAGAGGTGGTTGATCTTGATCATCTATCGGGGGAAGAGTTCCATCTACCTCATCAATATCCATTACCTAATACAACATATTTAAGAAAAAACTAATCAACAGAGTAGCACACAAGTCTTTAATCCACTAAGTAAAGGGATGCACGAATAAATTGTATCATTAATTATTTATTCCCTTGAATAAATTGTATAAATTAGGTTTAAAAACATTATGGAATAAATTGGGTGAAGAAGCTCAATCGCCCCAAGAGCTTGGAATTCCCTTGGAGTCTCAGCAACAACCGGTTTAAGCCTTAGAGTGATGGTTTATAATTCAGAATTGGTTTGTGAATTTGAATGCCTTTGTTTTTTTTTTTTTTTTTTTGTTATGATAATGTTTCAAAATTTAGTGTACTTTGAATGCCCTTGTTGAATTGATAACTCTAGTATAAATTGACGTTGTTTCTCTCTTACATTAGTGTTGTTTGATGGATTTAGCTAGTCTCTTGTTCATTTTTAGTCTCTTATAAATTTTAGTGTATTTTGAATGCCCTTGTTTTTTTTTAGTCTCTTATAAATTTTAGTGTACTTTAGTTATAAAATTGTACCACAATTTATATTGTCTAATTGGTAAAAGCACATTCCACCAACAAGAATTTTCAAGACATGTCAGATTATGTTTCTTCCTCTACTCTATATTCAAAATTCAAACCCAATTCAGCCTCCGACAGTAACATTTATACATAATTCAGGGTGAAATCAAGATAAAATAAATAAAAAACTCTCGTGGCAGATTCAAGTTCAAAGATATAACAGATTCAAATTTCAAACTCAAAGCTCAATGATACCTTCCTTAAGCGGCTGATTGCAACGAACACAAGAGGAGAGGGAGATCAGGAGTAGAGCAATTGCATCGTCGAGGTTAGAAGAGTTGTCCTGAAATAAACGAAAATGGTAATGAAGTTAGTCAGCCAAATTTTGTAAATGGGTTCAATTAAAAATAAAATACCCAAATTTAATTGTGGGTTGATATTTTTTAAATTACAACAAAAAACTTCATTATATATATATATAAAACATTAGAATAAAAAATACAGACAGATAATCATTTATAAGAATCATTTTTCACTCAAAAGGGTAAACTAGAAATAGTTCGAAAAGATAAGTAACAAATTAGTAAGAACTGATTTATAATTTCAATGATAAGTAACAAATTAGTCATGCTTTAGAAACAAAAAGATAATTTTTTTACCAACTAACCTTATCTCAGCTCGCAAGTGCTCAATGTCATCAAATGTACTGGCATACTTCTGTATAGCTCCAATATCTACCCCAAAATATATGAAGGTAGCCGTAAAGGATCCATAGCAATTTTTTAATGGCTAAAATAAACCTTTGAATAGTTGTTTCAAATGATCATAACCACACAATATAATCCATGCATATGAATATATACATATATCCATACATACAAAGACCCATTCCATTACTGATGATTTTTTTTAACATGACTAATACAAGCTTGTTCGATGTTGTCTGAAAGATCACTACACATATAATCTAATACTACACATATAATATACATATATACCTAATCCTATATAACATCAATAATAATATAATCCTATAATCTCTTAATTATATATAATATTAAAAACACATATATGTTCATAATATGCACATTACCTTTGATATCGTATAATCTTTGGCTGGTGGTGGTGCTGTGGTGGCGTTGTGGCGGCAAAGGGAGGAGACGAGGCTGGCTGGTGGTGGCGCTGCTGTGGCAGCGAAGGGCCAATTTTGTTCGCTGTTGGTGGCTGGCGTGCTCCCTGCACGGCCGGGGTGCTCCGAGGATGTGGTGGGTGTAATAAGATTTCTAGTTAGTCAGTTAGTTATTTATTAGTTTTCTTTCTGTTAGTTCTTTTATTTACTTGTATTTACAGTTGGTTCTTTGTATTGTTACGTTGTTGTAGTCTGTTAGAGTATGTTTGTTAGAGTTTGTTAGTTTTCAGTTGTAGTCCTTGTCTTTAGTTAGTTGTCCCTGTCTTGTCTATATATACCGTGAGCTCGAGTTCTTTTGTAAGTCTTCACATTTTAATACAAAGCTTCAAGCATTTTGTTCATTCTCTGTTTTCAACACTCAAAATTCAATTCCGTGTTATGGTATCAGAGCGGGAAGGTTATACGTTCCCCGATCGATCCTAGTTCTTTCTCAGACGAGTCTCGTCTTCTCCGATCACGGTGTTCTGTCTTCTCCGGCACCGATCGCGTTTTTACTTCTCTGTTTCTCTGGCGATTAAGTTACTTTCTAGCAAGTTCTTCAGCAAGCTTCTGGTTTTGCGATCAATCCTTGTTTTTGATTTCTGTTCATAATCATTTTTTTGTTTCTGTTTTTTGCAATGGCAAATGAGGGAATTGCTGGAGTGTCTCTTGAATCGGACAATCAACCGATTAGCACCAATGATAGTCCATCTCCTCCAAGGCGCCATGAAAGTCCTGAATCAAGAATGACAAGTTCCAAGAATCCTTTAGAAGATCCAACAAATCCATATTACATACATCACAGTGACAATCCAGGAATTGTTCTTGTATCTCAAGTGCTTACCGGGCAAGATAACTATGTATCTTGGAGTCGTGCAATGCAATTGTCTATCTCGGTCAAGAACAAGCTGGGATTTCTTGATGGTTCAATTCTTCCACCCTCACCTTCTAATTCTGCACTTTATAATGCATGGTTAAGGAATAACAATATTGTCATTTCCTGGATACTCAATTCTGTTTCTAAAGAAATATCTTCCAGCATCCTTTATGATGAGTCTGCAGCAAACATATGGACTGATCTTAAGGTGAGGTTTCACCAAAGAAATGGTCCTCATATCTACAATCTGAGGAAAAGTCTTATGAATCTCAAGCAAGATACTCAGTCTGTAGGAATTTACTTCACCAAACTCAAGACTATTTGGGAGGAGCTCTCAAATTACAAACCGAATTGTACATGTAATGGATGTGTTTGTGGAGGTGTAAAGAAACTGAAAGATCATCATCACATGGAATACATAATGTCATTCTTGATGGGGCTCTCGGACAATTATTCTCAGGTTCGAGGAAGTATACTTTTAATGGATCCTTTGCCAGAAGTTAATCGAGTTTTTCACTTGGTTACTCAAGAAGAAAACCAGAAGAGATACCTTGCTTCAAACAATGATCCTGCACTTGCCTTCGCTTTCCAAGGAGATAAATTCAACAAATCTGCTCAACAAGGCACAAGAAATCAGTCAAATAGGCGAGGTAGACCATTTTGTACTCATTGCAATCTGCATGGTCACACAGTCGAAAGATGTTACAAGCTCCATGGATATCCTCCTGGATACAATAAAGGTAACAAATCGACTGAGGCTGCAGCTAATCAGGTGCATTCAAATGATGAAAAGCCAAGCACAAATGAAGAAGCACATACAATTCTGCCACAACTAAGTGTTACTCAGTATCAACAACTACTTAACCTGCTGGCAAGCCAACAAACAAGCACAAACATGCCTATGTCAGATCCTACTGGACAAACAGGTAATGGAGGTATGGTACTTACCTGTGCTCCTTTCAATTTTCAAACTAATACTTGGATTATAGATTCGGGTGCTACTAGGCATATATGTACTGATATAAAACTTTTTCAAAGTATTATGCATGTTATTCCTACTAAGTTAATCTTGCCAAATAATGAAGTCTTAGTAATCTGTCAAAGTGGTACAGTTTGCATAACTAATGACATAATACTTGAAAATGTTTTATATGTACCTAACTTTAAGTTTAACATCTTATCAGTAAGCAGTCTTACTAGTACAAATGATTTTCGAGTGTTGTTTGATTCTGATGAGTTTTGTATTCAGGAACTCCATCACAAGAGAGTGATTGGCAGAGGTAAAAATTGCAATGGCTTGTATGTGCTGGATAACTCGAATACTGCTACTTGTTCTCTTGCTGTAACTGCTGATATCTGGCATTCCAGACTTGGACATCCATCCAAGAAATATATGTCTTTACTTTTCAATAAACTCAATTGTAATATTGATGATATGAATAAAGAAATTCCTTGTTATATCTGTCCTCTGGCAAAACAAAGAAAACTTTCTTTTTCTAAACATGTTAGTTTTGCTAATGATAAATTCGATTTAATCCATTGTGACACATGGGGACCTTACCATATTCAATCACATGCCAAATATAGATACTTTCTTACACTTGTTGATGATAAAACTAGGTTCACATGGATTTATTTAATGAAACAGAAATCAGATGTTCTATTCATAATACCTCAATTTCTGTCTTATATACAAACTCAATTTAATTGTATTTTTAAAGTTTTTCGATCTGATAATGCTCCTGAGCTTGTTTTCAAAGAATTGTTTGCTTCCCATGGTATTTTACATGAATTTACATGTGTTGAAACACCTGAACAGAATGCTATAGCCGAAAGGAAGCATCAACATTTATTGAATGTGGCTAGAGCTCTTCTTTTTCAAGCAAAATTACCTATACGTTTTTGGTGTGAATGTGTTATGACTGCTGCTTACTTAATTAACCGAACACCAACACCTAACTTGAATAATAAAACACCTTTTGAATTATTGTTTGATAAGTTACCTCAGTATGATCATATGAAAGTGTTTGGCTTTTGCATCTACCTTAGTTTCTCACAGAAACAAGTTTACTCCAAGAGCAAGAACTTGTGTTTTTATAGGCTATCCTCAAGGAATAAAGGGATATAAACTATATGATATTAATACTCATGATATTTTTGTTTCTCGAAATGTCATTTTTCATGAACATATATTTCCTTTTCATAAGTTGAACACAGATACTGATTTTATTGATCCTTTTTCAACCATAGTTTTTCCATCTCCCCACATATCTAACACACAAGTTGAAGATTTTCCTAACTCAGATTCTAGCTTGGAGTGCCATGATCATTCTCCGCAGGTAGAAGATATTGTTATTACACCAGCAGACAATGATCAACTTCACAATGATCATGCAGCAGATCATATTACCATAAATGACCAACATGACACACAAAATGATGCTTCCATGGTCTCTGTTCAACCAGATAGACCAAGACGAACAAACAGAATTTCAAGACCTCCAACTTATCTGAGAGACTATGAATGTCACTCTGTCATTCAAGACAATACTTCTACTCCTCATACAATAAATAAATTTCTCAATTATGATAACTTATCCTCTTCTTACAAACATTTTGTTCTTGCTGTAACAGATTCATATGAACCTGTCAACTACAATCAAGCTGCTCAACATCAAGTATGGATTGAAGCCATGCAAAATGAATTAGATGCTTTACTCAAAAACAACACATGGACCTATGTTTCCCTACCACCAAATAAAAGAGCAATCAGTTGTCGTTGGGTGTACAAAATCAAGTACAACAGTGATGGTTCAATTGAGAGGCACAAGGCAAGACTAGTTGCCCAAGGATACACACAGCAAGAAGGATTGGACTTCTTCGACACTTTTTCACCTGTGGCCAAGATGGTCACATTTAAATTACTTTTAGCTATCTCCACCATTAACAAATGGCATACATTACAAATAGATATTAATAATGCCTTCCTCAATGGAGATCTCCATGAGGAAGTCTATATGGCTTTACCAAAGGGTCTAATATTACCTACTTCTCCCTTTGCAGGTTCCAACACTGTATGCAAGTTAAGGAAATCAATTTATGAATTGAAACAATCCTCAAGACAATGGTACCAAAAGCTCTCTACTGCTCTAATGGAGGAAGGATTCATTCAGTCTCTAGCAGACTACACGCTTTTCACCCGCGGATCAAACACTACTTTCATTGCTCTTCTAGTATATGTCGATGACATCATACTAGCTGGACCAAATCTCACTCTTCTGCATCAACTTCAAACCAAGCTTCATGCCAAGTTTTCTTTAAAAATTCTCGGACCATTGAAGTATTTCCTCGGTTTTGAAATTGCAAGGTCTACTGATGGTTTGGTTCTTTCACAGAGAAAATACACTCTCCAGCTCCTTCAAGATAGTGGATTCATAGGCAGCAAACCTTGTAAAACACCAATGGATCCAAGACTCAAATTCGATGACCAACAAGGAGAGTTATTGACTGATCCTTCTTCCTACAGACAGCTTGTTGGCAAATTTCTATATCTTACATTATCAAGACCAGACATCACCTTTGCAGTACATACATTAAGCCAATTTATGTCTGCTCCTCGAACTCCTCACATGCAAGCTGCACATCATCTCCTCAGATATCTCAAAGGAACACCTGGTCAAGGCTTGCTCTACTCAAGTTCTTCTTCTTTACACTTAAAGGGATTCTCAGATTCTGACTGGGCTTCTTGCCCAATGTCAAGACGATCTACAACTGGTTTTTGCATATTTCTAGGAGATTGCTTAATCTCCTGGAAAACCAAGAAGCAGCCCACAATTTCTCGAAGTTCAGCTGAAGCTGAATATCGTGCATTAGCTGCAACAGGAAGTGAGATCACTTGGATACAATATCTTCTAGATGATTTTCACATCTCACATTCTCAACCTGCCTTTATTTATTGTGACAATCAATCAGCTATACATATAGCTAACAACCCGGCATTTCACGAACGTACGAAGCATATTGAATTGGACTGCCATTTCATTCGAGAAAAGATCACACAGTCCAAAATCAGATTAAGTCCGGTACCAAGTTCTCTACAACTAGCTGATGCCTTCACCAAGCCACTCCCATCAACACTTTTATCTTCTCACATAGTCAAGATGTCAGTATATGATCTATACCGTCCATCTTGAGGGGAGGCTAATAAGATTTCTAGTTAGTCAGTTAGTTATTTATTAGTTTTCTTTCTGTTAGTTCTTTTATTTACTTGTATTTACAGTTGGTTCTTTGTATTGTTACGTTGTTGTAGTCTGTTAGAGTATGTTTGTTAGAGTTTGTTAGTTTTCAGTTGTAGTCCTTGTCTTTAGTTAGTTGTCCCTGTCTTGTCTATATATACCGTGAGCTCGAGTTCTTTTGTAAGTCTTCACATTTTAATACAAAGCTTCAAGCATTTTGTTCATTCTCTGTTTTCAACACTCAAAATTCAATTCCGTGTTAGGGTGGGTGGGTGGGTCTTTCTTCCCTTGACTGTGCGTGAGAGAGAAGGGGGGCTGGGCTGGTATGTGTGAGTGAGGGAGGCCATGCGTGTGAGTGAGGGTGAAAGAAAAGAAGAGCTGGTGGTGGTGTGGTGGAGAGGCGGCTACTGAGTGAGGGAGGCCGTGCGTGAGTGAGAGTGAAAGAGAAGAAAAATATTTTATTTTTAGAGTTATCATATTTCTTTTTTTTTCATTTTTTTTTTTAAATTTCGGTCGGATTCGGGTTACACCCGAACCCGAAATTATAAAATTTTAAACCCGACCCGACATATTTTGGGTTCGGGTCGGATTAAGCCCGAAATTAACGAGTTTTCCGAAAATTCGGGTTCTCGGGCTTCGGATCGAGCAGGTTTTCGGGTTTTGTGGGTCAAATGTTCACCCCTAACTACAATACAATATCAAAAAAGCAACTTAAATGCAACACGACAATAACACAGTGCAACCCATTACAACTACACAAAAACATCGAAAAATTTAACACTGTACTTTTCAAAAAATAAATGAATATGACAATAAGCTAACATAACATTGGTTCTACCTCCTTTATTAACAATATTAATATTAGAGACACATAGTAAATGTTTTATTATCAATATCACAAAAAAAACTCTACAGCTCATGACTTTCAAACACTAGAAATATATAATCAACAAACAATTAACCACATTTTTTAAAATTAAAATCAACCAAAGATGTACCGGTACTACTACTTTTTGTTGACAAGTCAATGTACGCGAAAGAATGTATTGTACACTTTTCTTGTTCAAATGAATATATACATTCATCTCTATAACACATGGGTACTTGAGAACCACGAGCAGCGCATATGATGGTTCGAGCAAATATTGGACTGAAGATTTTATAGCTCCAAATTTAATCCACGTGAATTCAAAGCTATAACATGTTCATTTACCAAGCAACATACAATATTTCTAGTTAAAGAAATCATGGTGTAAGACAACAAAATATTAGCAATTCTAGCTCATGCGGCCACAAGATAACATAACCACATACCCATTTGTTGGAGAACTCCAAAAAAAAAAAAAACACCACACAATCCTTCTAAAAGCAACGTGGTTTTGTTTCTAATCCAAAGTCACACCATCTTCATCTTCAACTTCGTACACTAAAGAAATATGCAGTGAAGTGAGTCAATGTAATAGATGACCATCGCCATAGCTACACATCATCATGGTCGTCATCATAGTTGGCATCTTCAGCTCCACTCCGACCATCACCAAGTTAGTTCAGACGTTGCAAAGCTCGACAAGTTGCCAACGAGTCTTGCAGAGTTGTCGACGGAGCCTGATGAGTTGAGGACACTATCTTCGATAAGGTCTCCATGCAAACACCTTCTACATAAAAATGAAATAAAAACAAATATAACGTAAAATTGTAAAAATTGCTACCGTAAGGTGGTTCCGCCACTGGTTGCTTCTTTTTCATTTGCCAGTGACAAGGAAGCTTCCTGGTGACGAGAATACAAGGATCATCTTCTTCAGTTCACGAACTGTTGCCATCAGACAGCCCAAGATCATCATTTCCGACTCAGATTCCATTCAAGTCGACAACAAGCCAAATTATGAGGTTCAAGTGGACTTGGACGATGATTATATTGAAGATTTTGGAGTTGATATCGTGAAGTCAGAAAAAAAGAAGCGGAAGTAATAGAAATCGTAAAAATGTAAAATAAAAACTTTGATCGTATACAAGTAAATTTTCCGTGTACCCATAAATAAGTAATATTTTGACTAAATATAACATTTTATGTAAAAATATGGTACTATTTTAATCTATAATATAAAACACATGGTTTAAATTGTCATTTAACAAAACACATATGTATATTGCATATTTGGGAAAAACACAGGGCCAAATTGATACCTGTCCTTAAAAATATGACATAATTTTAATTTACTTTTTTTACAAATTTTTAAAAAGACAATTCCATAAACATCAATTTCTAAATAAAAAAAAAAACCCATAAAACGCAAAAATTTTAAATGCTCATATTTCTGCAAAATTTTGATATAAAAGCCATAAACTGAAATTTTCCCTATTTTTAATATACTATACTATCATATAGATTAAAAAACATGTATGACAAAATGGTTGCCTCATGGGCCGGTCCGAAGAGTTAAAGACCACCCAAAACGGAGGAACCCCCTAAAATGGGAAGCCCGTCAATATTGTTCATTTTATCAATTCGCTCACATTTACTCGGCAATATGTCAACGGTGTAATAGATGGTTTGCAGTGGAAGATGTTTTTCAGGTTGAGCATCCGTTACTTATGTGACTTTGCACGGTAAATTTGGTTTTCATCTCCCCGAGGCAATATACAGAATTCTGCTCTGTTTCTAACCATAAAAGTTGAAATCTAAAAATATCACTTTTTAGACATTACTTTAAAACGCTAATATCCCATCCCAGGGCACGGATGTCAAAAATCTTATTAGCATTAAGGTAAGGTAAATTCACATAAATGGGTGCAAGCGGATCAATGCATTTATGTCATCATTGCATTAACCCTTATATTTCAATCTACTTTACTAACATGTCAATCAGTGCAGGCAACGTAGCTCATTTGTTCATGTTACGAGTGACATCAATGGCTTAGCGACGAATCTCATGGGACTGGAACTCGTTATTATACTAGGGACTGTGATATCGAATTTTCACAAGAAAAAAAATACATCTTCATTCAAAAAACAGAGACAACAAAAACACAATACCCAACAAATGATACTAAAGCTTACTAGACAACAAAAACACAATACCCAACAAATGATACTAAAGCTTACTAGGACCAGCTTCACTGTAACCTCAGCAAGTCTGAAAAGCAAAAGAACTTAATTTACGAGCAGTTTAACACCTCTTTCGTTATTAAAGTCACAAAAGGGTTGCCTGAATAACTACTCAAAACACACGACTTTTAACCAATTGGAAAATCAGAATAACAAAACAAATATTAACTTGAAGAAATATATCAGCCTCATTATGAATCCACTAAATAAGCTTTTGAAATAAGACTGTATTTATAAAAAAATTCAGCACAGGGAAAATGAATTGTATTGATCTTTCCAAAAAACTCCCCAAGTCTGACATGTGTAAATTTATTCAAAATTCCTCACCGCAGACCGATTAAAACACATAATTTTTATTAGAATTAAGTGAATTTCTAATGAAAGGGCAACAAAAGTGCATTGTTTTGTAGCTCTCATTGTTGATTTCGACATGGTAAAATGTATTCAAAAATATAAATTTTCTACTCTCTATAAATCAGAATAACGTATATTGCCCAATAGAGCCTCATAATCACAGAGCCACTAAAACTATAGAAAACGAAAAGCATTTTTAGATTCAAAACAAAGTTGATATAAAGCATAAACAATTAAAGTGAAAGACCAGAAGTGGTTAAGAGGTGTCGGTCACGTTAAAATCAGAAACACGGACCAATGGTTACTCATCATATCTAACAAAATGACCTTCCAAAAAAAAATCATAATTTTTTTTTTCAAAACAAGAACATAAATTTCACATTAAGACAAATATAAGTCATATCCATAACTTCAAATATCAAATAAACTGTAAAACAAACAACAATATGGCCAAAATCTTGCTAAAGGACTCCCATGGAGTTAACCCATTAACTAAATCAGAGGTTCCATGTCTTTCTTCTCCAAATGAACTAAGAACTAAATAAGACTTAAAATTGAAAGGCCATCCACCTTAGAATCCGAGCTTGGTGCGGCGCCAGTGTCTGCGCTTGGCATTGTACCTAATGGTATTGTCGGTCCTCAACCGGATCCAGTGAGGAATCGGCCTGTTCTGGCGCATCTTCTTGGCCAGCTTCTTCTTGATCCTGAAAGTCTTGTGCGACGGCATCTTCGCTGAGATCAGTGGCTGGCTGGCTGGCTGTCTGGCTAGCGAGGCAGCAGAAGAAACCCTACGCATTCATAAATACATAAATTAAAGAACAAAATAGAAGAATCGTGGAACAAATCAATCATATTGTTGCAGTTATATCCTCGTCAGTTGATTGCAAATATCAAAAAGAAGAAAACAAAAATACAAGAGAAAGAAATTGTGGAGGGACGAACCGAGTTGGGAAACACAGATCTGGAGGACGATACTTGAGAGCGTGCCCCTTGTTCACGAAGCGCCGTTTTATATCTCTAGATATTGCGCCAGAGATGAAACCCTAAATTGGTGATGCGGATGAGAATGGGCCTCAATAAGGCCCACAAAAGGTATGACCCTCTATCAACGTGGCCCTAATACTATAGTTACAGGAGGAAATTACACATATATGGGATTTATTCTTAAATTTTGAAAAATATCACAGTTTTTTTTCCTTAAATTTTTTATGGCATTTTTTTTTTTTACATCTTTATGGGAGTTTTCTTCCTATATATTTATAAAATTTTATTTGTACCTTTAGAAATTTACATAAATATAAATATGGAAAAAATAAAAATAGTTTCTATATTTATGGGAAAAAAATAATAATACAAAATATAGTAAGTTTTGAAAAAAAAAGTTTAAAATATAGTAATTTCATAAAATATAAAAAATAGATTATCATAATCATAAATACACAAAACTCTCTCTCACTCTCTCATTTCTCTCCCTCACGACATCTCTCTCTCTCTTTTCTCATTTCTTCCTCTCTCCTCTCCCATTTGGTTCTCTCATCTTAGCCATTTGCCGGCAATGCTACCTCTGCTCCTACCCCCGAAGACGACGCACGTACCTCTGCCCCTCTTCTTCTTCTTCTTCAGATCTTGTTTTATTTTTGTTCTCTTTGTTCTTATTCTTCTTTTTCACATTTGGTTTTGCCATTTCAAATATGATTTCGCATTTCATATTTTATTTTTGTTTACTTCTAAACCTAATTGTAACCTGTTACAGTCACGATCTGTTATGATTTATAGGTTTTTTTTCCAGATCTGTTTAAGTAACCGGGTACAATGACGTCTGATTCTTTTTATTCATATCTATTTTTTTTAGATCTAGTTGTAGCCAGTTACAATAACGATTACTTTAGATTTTTTTGTTTAGATCTAATTTTGTTTTCACACCTGACTAAGTAACCAAGTACCATGGCGATTGTTTTTTTTTTTTAGATCGAAATCTGTAACCAATTACGATTATGACAAGTTTAGTTTTTTTGTTTGTGATCTTATTTGTTTCCAGGTCTGCCTAAGTAAATGGTTACCATCACAACTAGTTCTTTTTTTCATATCTATTTTGTTTTCAGACCTAGCTATAACTAGTTACATTCACGATCAATTTAGTTTATTTTTACATATCAGTTTTTTTTCCAAATCTCACTAAGTAACCAGTTACAATTCAGTTGATATTTTGAAAATGGTACATTACTAAAAAAATCAAAATTATTTTTATAGCTGTAACTAGTTACTACAACACCACTTAAAAATAAAACTGATTTTTATTGTTATAACCAGCTACCACACATTACTAAAAAATGACAGTGGCACAAGATTACTATTACAAAAAAAAAAATCAAAATTGTGTTTTATGGTTTTAACTAGTTACTACAGATAAAATGTTGACTGAGGAAGAAAAGAAGAAAAAATGAGAATAAAATATATGGCGATGAAGGTCTCAGATTTTTTTCTTCAAAGAATTATGTACAAATATATATTTTTATAAAATATGAATGATAAAAAATAATACAAATAGATTAAAATTATAAAAATAATCTCAAAACATATCAAAACTAACTACTAAAAGTGTATAAAAGATAAAAGAGAACTTTACAAAAATATGGAGAAAAATAAATTACTTTCTATATTTATGGGCATAAAACTTATGTCACAAAATATGGTAATTCTAACAATTTTTTTTTAAAATATGGGAATCCCACAAAATAGTATGAACAAAATACGATAAACAAGAATACACACACACTCTCTCTTACTTTCCTCTTTCTCTCCATCTCTCACGTATCTTTCACTCATTCTCTTTATTTTCTCTCACAACAATGGCAGTCAACCATTTTCTCTCACAACAATCAGAGTTCTCACACTGGCAAATGGACGACGTACCTCCAGTCATCACCGACACCATCTCCGATTTGCTGCTTCTTCACGTTCTTCTTCTTTGCTTTCTTCTTTGTTTTCACGTTCTTCTTCTTTTTGTTCTTTTTGTTGTTGTTGTTGTTCTTCTTTACGTTATTTTGCATCTTCTTTGTTGTTTCAGATTTTTTTTTTCAGATCTGGTTTTTTTTTCCTTCCAAATTTGTCTAAGTAACTAGTTACTGACACGATTCTGTTTTGTTTTCAGATCTGAATTTTTTGTGGACTTAGCTGTAACCAGTTACCTTATTTAATCTAAATCTTCATGGTTGTTTTTAAATCTGTTTTGTTTTTCAGATATGGTTTTCTTTATAAAACTACCTAAGTAACCAGCTACTGTCACGATTTTGTTTTGTTTTCAGATCTGAGTTTTTTTGTGGATCTAGTTGTAACCAGTTACCTTATTTAATCTCCTTCTTCATGTGTTATTTTTAAATATGATTTTATTTTTCAGATCTGGTTTTCTTTATAAAACTACCTAAGTAACCAGTTACCTTTTTCGTTCTTCTTCTTGGTTATTTTCATATCTGATTTTGTCTTTTAGATTTAGTTGCTTTTTTGTTTTAAAGATTTGGATAAGTAAGCAGTTACCAATTAATTGTTATTTTGATAGGGGTAACCAATTACCCACTTCTTCTTCTTCTACTACATCTCAGATTAATTTTTTATTTTTTAAGTTTTATTTTTTTTCTAAGTTTGGCTTAGTAACTAATTATCAATCACTTATTTTAATAGGGGTAACCGGTTACATTCTTCTTCTTCTTTACTGGTTATATTCTCATCTCATTTTTTTTCTTCCAAATCTGCTAGTAACAAGTTCAATTCACTCGAATACTTTCCATGACAGTTAAAATTGATAGTGATAATCAGTTACTGCCACATTACTAAAAAATCCAAAATTACTTTTTATAGTGGTAACCGGTTATTATTTAAAATGAAATTAAATTACATATATACATCTTCAACAATAATCCAAAACATACATATGTATAATGACATAACTCAGACATCATCATCACCATAATTAGTGAAAGTCATTCTCATCACCTCATATTTGAATGTATATATACAAATATTATAATAACAATAATAATACATCCATATATATAAAAAAAATGTGTACAATTTTATAGTCTTATATATATGTATATACATATAAAAATAATATATGTATATATAATGGAAGAAATTATATGGTTTTATGTATACGATTAATTGTATATATGTATATATATATATTAGCCTAAATATAATTTAAAAAATATAGTAATAAAAATATCCCTAAAAGTAATTAAAAAAAATCAATATTGAAATTTTATATTAAGTATATGGTATATTTTAATAAAATTACAAAAATATGGGGAAAAATTTCATAAAAATGTAAATAAATAAATTATGCCATAAAAAACGTAAGGGAAAAAAGCCATATATATCAAAGTTTTACAAAAGATCCTATATTTCATGTAATTTTCTCTATCATTTATTCACACTTAATACACATAATTACCCTCTATTTAAAAAAATGACATCTATACCATTTTTCTTATAATATTCAACTAAAATAGCCTTAACATATAAAAAACATATTAAAAATGTATAAATTTTTATTGAATTAAGATTTTAAATTTTTATTTATTTTAAGGTAAAAAATACACACACAAAAATTACAAAGTATTTTTTTTTTATATTTAAAAAAAGTAATTTAAAATGTAAACAAAAATCAAGAACACTAGTTTATAATTTCCTTAAAAATTCAAAAGTGTAAGCAAATTTTTTACACTATATTTGAATTTGAAATAGTAAAAAGGTAGTTTACAACTTATATTTAAGTTTGTTGACGTTGTTTTTCCTCAACTTAATTATGTAGAGCAATAAACAATTGATCAGGAAGAAAAGAAAAGACAGATTTTTAACGTGGTTCAGCAGTTTATAATCTACATCCACGAGTAACTGTCATTATGGATTCTGTGCGAAAGCTTCAAGTGAAAGCAATTTTGCTGAGTCTTTTCTAGTATAAAATTTTGTGTGCATCCAAATGACCAAATCTATGTTATTTATAGGCCTGGTTACAATAATATATTATCCCTAATTTAGGGAAGTTACAACGTACATTCAAATTCAAATAAATATTTGAATAATAATGATAATACGATTTTAAATGCATTATTTAAATAAAGCTCTCATAAACATAGCGATTTGACACATAGACTTAACTAATCCCAAAGGAATAAGGATTTCCTAACAACTTTTTTGTGTGGTAAGCGCGTCATCGAGCTTGAACATTGCTTCAACGCGCTTTCGAGATCACTCATAGTGTAACGACCCAAAATCACTAATAAGGCTTAAGGGCCTTGATTAGTATGCCGGGAGGGCATAATTGGTTTATGTGTGTTTTAAATGATTTAATGCATGATTATGTGATAAGCATGCTTATGTGATTATATTGATATGTGAAACACATGTTTATGAGTATTATTATGCATGTGGGCCCTGTTTAGATTATAGGGGCATATTTGTAATTTTGGCCTAGTGAGGGCATAAATGTGATTATTTGTGATAAATTGTTGAGACCACATTAATATGTGGATATACTTGCAGCATATGGCTCGAGACGGTCCTAGTGAGCGGTTTGACGAATTAGTCACGGCGAGGATTTATACCCGACTCGGGGGAGCCTGGGGGGTATTTTCGGGAATTTAGGAGATATATTGGAGATTATTAGACTTTGCATAAATAATTGGCGATTAATTGGATGATGGGATTTGAGTGGTAAATATTAGGAACACTTGAGGAATTACGTGGGAATTGAGAGTAAATGACTATTATACCCTTAGTTTAAGTCAAATGTTAGTTTTCTTGGGAGGGGTAAAATGGTCTTTATGCTTATAAATGATATGCTCAGCCTTTATGTTAGAAACAAAACAGAAGAACTGAGAATAATCTAGGAAAGAAAGAAGGAAAAAGGTTCAACTCACTTCTCTCTCTCTCCCACACATCCCCCCCTCTCTCTCTTGCTTTCATTTGGATTTTGAAGCTTAGCTTCAAGGTGGGAGCACATTCTAAGCTTGGGCTAGGGAAACTTTAAGGAATTGAAGGAGAATTCAGCTGGAACTTGGAGGAAATTCAGGTGGGTGATAGAGCTGTGATTTGAGGTAAAATTTTGGGCTTTCATCTCTGAATTTGACTAGGTTTATGTTGAGGAATTCTGGATATATGAATGTGTGGATTGGACTGAGTTTTGGGTATTAAATTGGCTGAGTGTTGAGTGGTTATTACTAGAATTCTTGTGACTGAATTTAGGTATTGGTTTCTGTTTATATTGTTGGGAATTATAGGATGAAAATATGTGTGATTATGGATCTAAATTCATGGCTGGTTTAGTGTGGAATTGGGGGGAAAATTCTGGGTAAGTTGGTGTGTTCATGGCTGGGAGAAGGAGGAGGTTTTCTCTAGGTTCGCAGGGCGCACCGCGACCTAGCCTGGGGGCACCGCGGCGCGTGTGGCCCTTCTGGCCGAGGGAGCTCTCTGACTTAGGGGCGCGCTGCGACTTGCTTGGCCAAGTCGCAACCCGCCTCCCCTTTGGCGTGAGAGCTTGCTCTCTGACTTGGGGCAAGTCGCGACTTGCTGAGCCAAGTCGTGACCCACCTGGGAGTTTTGATCTTAGAGGTGTTCTGAGTGTTGTTAGGGCTCGGGGTTTCGAACCCAGGGGCTCGGGACAATTTCTACTACCCGGTTTAGTAGAAATTGAGGTCCCGGAGGTTAGTTTTGTTCCCTGAGTATTTTATTTCTGATTGGAAGTTGATAGACATTAATGACTCTTGCGACTAGGTTTGTCGCTGAGGCTCGAGGCTAGAGATCGTGCTCGGAACCAGTTCACCTTCTCCGCTTGGAATCAAAGGTAAGAAAACTACACCCGGTTGTGTGGCTATGTTGGGACTAAGAGTTCCCTATACTTGTATGCAATGTTGTATGATTGTATTGTGCTATATGGGCATGAAATAAACGGCCTAAGAGTGCTGAAATCGATATTTGCGCACAGGACGCAACTCGGCCATTGGTAGCTGAGGTTAACTATATAATCACTGAGCTCGCCCTAAGTGAGCCTGAGTCAGTGGGATATAAAGAGGGTGCGGCCTAAGGGCACCGACGCTGGATACTGTATGATATGTTTAATATTGTTAATCTAATGATTGCGGCATGTTGATTATCTGGATGATAGATTATTGGTTTGTTGACTGATATCACTGATTATGTGAACAATGTGGTCTGTTTAGTACCTTATTAATGATTTATGATTTATTTGATTACTGTTATTGGTTATGCTCTGTATATGTTGGGCCTTGGCTCACGGGTGCTACGTGGTGTAGGTAAAGGCAAGGGTAAGCTGGACCAACCCTAATTTGGAGAGCTCTGGGGACGAAATGTACATAGTCAGCTGCTCGGCTGCCACGGCCGTGGGATGATACAGGGACAGGAGACCCTAAAATGCCTATTTTTCCATTAGAGTGGCTTATGGTTGTTCATAACCTATGAAATTTTTTGTAAACCGTTATGTAACCCTATTTTTAGGATCCCGTGTATCAAACTCATATTTAAATGAAATTTATCTTTTATAACCAAAATCTGTTAACCCTAGTTCAGTTATGGTTTAGTACCACATTTTTAATTAAATGGCTTGATTAGCAAGTCTTGCACCTTTATAAACACATAGTGTAATGGTCTTGGTTATCCAGGGCGTTACAACTTGGTATCAGAGCGGTCTAGGTTTAAGGATTCCTGAAGACTAGCTGGACATGTACATTTGCCACTAAAGGCAAGCTTGACTCAGGGTTTGGTAATTGTGTATACATGTTTATATGCTTAAGTGATTGGAAAGAACTATGATTGTTGTTATCTTTTTTATTAATAGGGAGCATGAGATACTGATAGGGCCTGACCCTTGACTGTTGTGTGATGATATTAAGACATGATTATTAGCATTGTTGTTGCATGTGGATGAATATTTGATGAACTGTTATATTTTGATTGCTTATGATTGGTTGTATTCTAATGGTGATTCGTGGAAAGATTGTTACCCTGTCATCATAGTCCGACTGCCGAGTCGTTGATTGCAGATTAACTTGGATAGCTATGCGTCCAAGATGATCTATACGACTAGCCGCACTGGGTCTGAGGCTAGAGATGATGACTAGGGCCAAAACCCTCCGCCAGTCCCTGAGAACTAGCAACAGATTATGGCAGACATGCAAGCCTGGCTTCAAAGCCAGGAAGAGTAGATTTGTCTTCTGAGACAGCAGGCTCCGTTAGGGAGTGCTGCATCTATTGTGCCACCTGCTGTGGCCCCAGTTGTACAAACATAGGAAGTTGGAAACTGTTGGGAATCGTTGTATGAGCAGTTCAGGAGACAACATCCTCTAACTTTTGAGGGGGAACCAGATCCACTAAAGACCAAACAGTGGATGAGTATGATTACCGCTATCCTGGACTTCATGAGGGTAGAGGGTCATGACAAGGTGGCCTGTGCCACCTATATGTTGAGAGAGGATGCCCGCATTTGGTGGGAAGTGACATCACAGACCAGAGATGTCACTATTCTGGGTTGGGATGGATTTAAGGACTTGTTCAGTCAGAAGTATTACAACGTTGCCGTCAAGGCAGCGAAGGTGAATGAGCTTGTGGGGTTGGTTCAGGGCAACATGACAGTTTTAGAGTATGCCTTGAAGTTCGATAGACTTGCGAAGTTCACACTAGATTTTGTGCCTACTAATGCAGCTAGGTAGGACTGATTTATCAGAGGGCTTAATGTTATGATAGCCTAAGATATGAAAATTACAACAGTACTTGGGGGGACGACTTATGCCCAGGCTGTTGAGAAGGCTCTTACCACTGAGGAAGCGGAGAACAAGATCTAGAGGGAGAATGCTGCGAGGCGGGAGGTCCGCAGGGTGGTGCCTCCATATTCTGGGTCTGGTAGGGGCGGAGGCCCTAGTGATCTAAAGAGGAAGACCCTTGACACTTCAACCGATGCTGGTCTTGATAGGAGGGGTCGGGGTGTTTAGGGTGGCCATCAGGGAGGTGGTGACACATGGAGGAGCTATCCAGAGTGCACGAGGTGCAGAAGACACCATCCAAGCGAATGTCAGGCTAAGGCCTATTATGTGTGTGGGGTGGTGGGCCACCTCAAGAAGGACTGCCCAACAGTGAAGAAAGGGGAAGCAGGGAAGGTGGACAACTTAACTCCAGCTCGAGTGTTCACCTTGACGCAGGCAGAGGCCAAGGCTAGTCCCTCGGTGATGACAGGTCAGCTTTCTAGCGTTGGCTCTCCTTTTACTGTATTGATTGACTCTGGTGCTACACATTCATTTGTTTCTAGTAAGGTAATTGATAGATTGTGTAAACCTAGTGAGTACTGTACTGCGGGGTTTGGGACGATATTGCCTACAGGGGAACTGGTAGTTTGTAGGAGGTGGATTAGAGCACTGCCAGTGATGGTTGATGGTAGGGAGCTATCAGTAGACTTGATTGAGTTAGGTATGGAGGATTTTGACATGATCTTGGGGATGGATTGGCTGGCTAGATACGGAGCTACTATTGATTGTAGGAAGAAGATGGTGACCTTTGAGCTAGAGGGCGAGGATCCCTTTGTTTTCGTGGGTGCGGTATGTGGACCCCGCATACCCATGATATCAACGCTGAGAGCCAGGGACTTATTACAGGGAGGATGTATAGGTTTTTTGGCTAGTGTGGTGGATACCACTAGGGTTTTGTCAACAGGGTCGGGGGAGACTAGATTGGTTTTTGAATTCTTGGATGTATTCCCTAAGGATTTACCAGGGTTGTCGCTGCACAGGGAGATTCGGTTTGTCATTGAGTTGGCACCGGGGATAGAGCTAGTGTCCAGGGCACCATATAGAATGGCACCGACATAATTGAAAGAATTGAAGATACAGCTACAGGAACTTCTAGATTTAGGGTTTATCTGGCCTAGTTACTCGCCGTGGGGTGCTCCGATTTTGTTTGTGAAGAAGAAGGACGGGACTTTAAGGATGTGTATAGACTACAGAGAGTTGAACAAGTTGACTATCAAGAATAAGTATCCTCTACCAAGGATTGACGATTTGTTCGATTAGCTGCAGGGAAAGACGGTATTCTCGAAGATTGATCTTTGATCTGGTTCTCACTAGCTAAGGATCAAGGACGAGGATATACCAAAGACAACCTTTTGAACGAGGTATGGGCACTATGAGTTTCTGGTCATGTCATTTGGTTTGATCAATGCCCCAACAACCTTCATGGACTTAATGAACAGGGTGTTCAAGGACTTCTTGGATCAGTTTGTCATTGTCTTCATCGACGATATTTTAGTGTACTCCAGTTCAGAGGCAGAGCACGAGCAACATCTTCGGCAAGTCTTACAGAGATTAAGAGAGCATCGACTGTACGACAAGTTTAAGAAGTGTGAGTTTTGTCTACCAGAAGTGACATTCCTTGGACACATAGTTGGTGAAGATGGGATTAAGGTGGATCCATCTAAGGTGGAGGTAGTTATAGATTGGCCGAGGCCAAGGAATACCTCAGAGGTTTGGAGTTTCCTCATGTTAGCAGGTTACTACAGGTGGTTCGTGGAAAGGTTCTCGAAGATTGATGCACCGATGAAAGAATTGACGTGAAAGAATTTAAAGTTCGTCTGGTCAGACTAGTGTGAGAACAGTTTTTAGGAGTTGAAGCGGCGACTTATTGCAGCACCTGTGTTGAGTCTTCCTTTAGAGGAAGGAAAGTTTGTGGTATATTGTAACGCATCGAGGTTGGGTTTAGGTTGTGTGTTGATGCAGAATGGGAAGGTTATAGCTTATGCATCACGACAGCTGAAGGAGTATGAGCAGTGGTATCCTACCCATGATTTGGAGTTAGCAGCGGTGGTATTCGCACTGAAGCTTTGGTGGCATTATCTGTATGGGGAGAAGTGCGAGATATACACCGATCATAAGAGTTTGAAGTACTTCTTGTTAGAGAATATATATTATTGCTCAATGGAAATATGGAAAAACCAATATACAACTCTATGCAAAAAAATACAATAGACAAGGTAACTGATTAAATAAGTATTACAACTTAACTGCTCAAAATACAAGTAAATAGAAATAAGAGAAGGAAGAGAATTATAAGAACTAAAACCCTAAAACAAAAGACACTAATAAATATGTAAATAGAAATAGAAGTAGAGGATTACAAACTGTAACGCCCTGGCTACCCCAGAACAGTTACGGAGAACGGTGAACCGGAAATTTGACCCGCTACCCGAGTCCTTTGGTTAAAAACGTGATCTAAGTGTTATTATCAGGTTAAGGTGGTAAACCAGTAAAAAGGAAAGGATACATTTCATTAAGTAAACAAACTGCTCATGAGCCTTTTAAAATGTTTACAAGTAGTTCAAGTTACAAAAGAGTTGCTACAGTTCCAAATATACAAACTCCGCCGGCCTAAGCGGCAAAAATAGGGTAAACCCCTAGTCCCTCTGTGAACTCCTTGACCGTGGCGGTCAAGCGGCCCTGTATGTACATTACATCGCCCAAGCTCTCCACTCAAGGCTGGCCAAGCTTTTCCTTTCCTTTACCTGCACCACGTAGCACCCATGAGCCGAGGCCTAGCAAGAAAACACAATAAGATACAGTATAATATCAACAACGATCATAATAATCATCCAGGACTATCAGTCCAACAAATAGGTGACAATAGCCAAAAGTCACAGTAATGAGCAATGCTCCCTCTAGCCATGTGACGATAGGGTCACCAGGGCTTAATCGATAAGTGTTTCACTCATAAGTTTGTTCAGGACAGGTGCATGGTGATTGGTCACCAACATAACCTTCCTCACGACTCTAGAGTCGAAACTATGGACAACGTCCCTTAGCCACGTGACAAACAGTCACCGGGGTCATATACCTTGGCTATAGTCATCTGGTCGTAGACCAGGCAAGCGCTTGTAAGTTTCTTCGACCATAGGTCGGTCTTGCATTAATGCCATAGAGCCACTCAATGCGTGATCATCGACTTTAGAGTCGGTCCCTGACTAGTCAGTGTCTTAAACAGGTGATTAGCAATCATTAGCATTTGATATGCAATCCACGTTCACATATAACAAACAACATGTCTCAATATCAAACCATGCATGTCATATACCTGTACAGGGTGCAACTGTGTCCATACACTGTTTTCTTACCTCAAATTCGAGCGAGAAGTATGATAAAGACGACCCCTGAGAACGATCGGTCTTTTAGTTCCTTAGCGGTTACCTAATCACAACCAATTATAACCTCCATTAATGAGAATCCACAATAATAGGATCTTAACCTAAGCGCCATCCTCGGGACCTCGAAACATGCCCACACGGTGAGTATATTCGATCCCGGGCCTTAAGGATTGAAACCCTAAGTCAAAAACCCTTAAAAACACTCAAAACGGGGTTTGGAAGGAACAGGGTAGCGCTACAGCGCTCAACCCCTAGCGCTACAGCGCTATACTCAGAACCGCCCAAGTGCCAGAAACCCTCCTGAGGAGCGCTATAGCGCCCTAGGGTGGGCGCTGTAGCGCTACCTCCAGCCCAAAACTTCCCTGAACCGACCTTCTTCATCTCCTTCGATTCTAACTCGATTCCCAAGCTTCCAAAGCCTATTCTTGATGCCAAATGAACCCAAAATCCATCCCAACACATCCCAAACATCACAAGCATGGGAACCCTAGCCAAAACTCCCAACAAAAACCATGAATTCACCCTAAACATTTCAACTGCAAAACAAAACCAAAACAGAGCAAACCAGAGAAACTATGGTTAGAAACTTACCCAAAGCTCGGCTTATGATGGCCTTCACTAGTGGAACACACTCCCAAACTCCCAAGGCTTGCTTCCCAAGCTAGAATCCTCAAAGTTGGCTCAAAAACCACAAAGAACAGTGAGAGAAAGGAGGTACGGGAGAACTCTAAAACATACTCTGTTTTTCCATCACCTTTTTTAGCTAAATAAGGTTATATCTATCCTAGGGGTGAAATGACCATTTTACCCCTAGGTCAATTAATGGTTTCTAAAGACTCCCAAGGGTATTTTTGGTACTTTCCTCCTAACTCGTTAATCATAATTAACGCTCTCCAATTCCCGTTATTCTCAATAATCCCAAACACCAATAGTTCACATCCCGTTACCCTTTATCTCCCGGTAACGCTCTTACCCTTAAAATCACCCCGAGACTCAAACCAAGTCCCGACACTTAAACCTGTTGTGACTAAGCCGCTAATTAATAATCTACGATCGTCTCATGTCGAACAGCTCGAACAAACCCACATCATAACGTGGTCTCAACATATATCATCGGCATGCATACAATTAACATTATATTATAATATAATTCTCATAAACATACATAAACACGTTAAATGGCATAATTAAACAATTATGGCCCTCCCGGCCTACTAATCCAGCCGTTAACCATAATAGGGAATCTAGGGCATTACACAAACTCAATACACTAATAATACAAGAAGAACAACATAATGAAAAGATCAGTGAAAAAACAAACTCTCACACAACCAAAGTGTAGAGCAGTGGGGATCACCAACTTGAACAAGGTTCAAAACTGTAACGCCCTGGATACCCCAAGACCGTTACGGTGAACGATGAACCGTGAATTTAACTCGCTACCCGAGTTCTTTGGTTAAAAACGTGGTTCTAGGTGTTATTAATAGGGTTAGGTGGAAAACCAATCAAAAGGAAATGATATAGTTTATTTAAAACATAGAACTGTTCATGGGGCCATAAAACGTTTACAAGTTATTTACAACTCAAAATGGTCATTACTGTTTAAATTTACAACCTGCCAACCTAAGTGCCAAAAATAGGGTAAGCCCCCTAGTTCCTCTGAGAACTCCTTGGTCGTGGTGGTCAAGCGGCTGCATATGTACACAACACCACCTAAGCTCTCCACTCAAGGCTGGGTGAGTTTTTCTTTTCCTTTACCTGCACCACATAGCACCCATGAGCCAAAGCCCAGCAAGAAAACACAATAATGCAAACATATACTATCAAATGATGATCATGATAATCATACAAAGCTTATAGCTCTGAACAGATGAGTGAATATCACTTTGCGTTTACAATAACCATGAAGAAGCTTATATCTCTTAATCAAATGAGTGGTTTTAACACTTGAGGTTCTGGTAAACCATAATGAGTGACTGACAAGCAAGTCACTAGCTTGAATAGATGAGTGACTAATGGGTAAGTCAATAACTTAAACAGATGAGTGACTGATGGGTAAGTCACACGGGGCTCGGCACCCACAGCCATGTGACTAAATAGTCACTGTGGCTTTAAATGACTAGCCTTTGGCTAGACAAGCGCTTATAGTATTCATCGAAATTGAGGTCAGTCCGACATTAACACTCTTCTGAGTCATTTAATGCAGATGTCGATTAGATCTAATCTTTATTGGCTTGCGTTGAACACGCAAAGGCCGTTCCTGGTTTATGAGTCAGCACTGTGTGACCAGTGCCCAGTACCACTGCCAAACTTGACTAATTAGTCACAGCTTCACAGTTGATACTAACACCTTTGCCAATTATGACTATTCAGTCAGTACCATGCACAAGTGAGCAAGATTTGCTAAGCATTCAATAATTAATTCATGTCCACATTTACACATTCAACATGCCTCATGAATAACCATGCATGTCACATATGGGGTGCAATTTTCTTACTTTTGATTCGAGCGAGAATTAATATAAGAACGACCCTTGAGAATGTAATGACCCACTAATCTAGACTAATTGGACCATTGTCGAAACTATACATAAAACTTACATTTTTACAAAAATACCATAGTTTATTGAGTAACTTGAAAAATAAGAGTTATTTACAAAGAAACAGAATACTAAGAAGGATTATGGGATCCCATTGTTTTTAAAACAAAACATGATTTAAAATAAAAGACATTACATAATAATGCGGAAAATACACATAAAAACCATAAAAACATAAAAGGAGACTATATCCTCGAATCGAATAACGCTCGGCCCCTTGACTCCATTCATCATCGATACACATTCTCCAAGCGTCACGAATCTTTCCGCCTCTAAACTTATTTTCCTGCACATAAACAGAAAGGAGTGAGCCTAATGCCCAGCAAGGAAAATCTAACACAAAATCATATACATAAATTCATAAGAAAACATAAAGACTTAACATAACACATATAACATACACTTATTATAATGGCCATTATTACTTGGGGTCCCATAGACTAAACAAGCTTATGCCCATGAGATTAGTGGGGTCCTACCAGCTAAATAGGCTTATGCCCACAATATTTTTGGGGTCTTGTTAGTCAAATAGGGCATAAGCCCAAGCCTACAACATACACATCAATAACATATTCATAACAAAACATAACACATTAATAACATAAAACATATAGATAACACAAGCACATAACATATTAATTCTAGCCTATTTTCCTTACCAAAGTTACCAAGATTATGGACTGAGTTGGGATTGTTGGAACACTCCTAAAACCATAAGAAAGAGTAAGTCTAAAGAAAGGAGATGAAATGAAAGAGATGGAAAGACTAAACCATAGAAAACATACTTACCGACTTATATGCTTAAAAGCTTGGATTCCCTAACCAAAATAAGAATAAGGTTAGGGGACTGAGTAGAAGATTTTGAGAAAGGAAATAACATAAAAATACAGAAAAGAACTAGAGTCTTGGGTTTACCTCAAAGATTGCAAGACCAATCTAACATCCACCGAAATACTATAGCATTCACTTCCCAAAGTGTTTGATAAGCTTATGATGTTTAAGCTTATAGTTTTTCCCCAAACCAAGTGTTTACACTCTCACACTCACTTAACACTAGCAGCCTCTGAACTTAGAGCAAATGGTGAATAATGGCTGGGTACTAGGTCCTATTTATAGAGTTTGGGAATGAAAATATCTTGATTTTACTTGAATAAAAATAATGGCTTTTTAAGTGAAAATCATTTGAGTAATCGTTCAGCAGAGGCTGAAGACTCGTTCAAAAGATGCTGGACTGTTGAAGGAGTTTGAATGGCTGAAGGGAAAAGAATTCAAAAGTATTTGAATTCATGCTGGTGGAGGCGATATATCGCCCCCTATAGGCGATATATCGCCTGGACCTTTGTTCCCGAGGCGACCGTGCATCGATTCGTGTTTTCCGTATCTACGTGCTGCGACATATCGCCCCCTATAGCTGCGATATATCGGCATACGCTGAATATTTAAACATGAATTTACACATTTTTAGCTAAGTTTGAATGGATTAAACAGCCTTGACTAAGCCCTCAACGTACTCAAGGCTGCTGACTGACCCTATAACATTCAAATTTTACCCTTATTTAATTTAATCCTCAAAAATACTTAATCCTTAATTACCATTCATAACATGTGCTTAAAATCCTATTGGTTGATGTCTAAACCTTATAATATAATAATATAATCCTTAATATCAGTCACATTAATCAAACCTTAGGTTATACTTAATATTCTTAAACTATAGGTTAAACTTAGAAAATCTATAAGTACTACTATGAGTGTCCAAATAACTCCCGGTCTGAACCAAAAATCCAAAGTAACAATGATAACACTAAACATACTATAATACTACTAAACAATTAGCTAAGTAAAGTTCTTGGACTCTACAGAGAACGATCAACCTTTAAGTTCCTTAGCGGTCACCTAGTCATAACCAAATATGGGATACCATCAATAAAATGAAAAACAAAGGTTCCTGAACCAAGATCTAGCCTCCGGGACATCGAACCCCACCAATCAGGTAGTAGGAATGATCCCGAGGCCTAAAACTGAGTTCCCATGATCAAATCACCCAATTGGCCTCAAAATCACTCAAGAGTCGCGGCCCTAGAAGCTTGAGCCGTGGCCCCCAGCCACACCAGGAGCAAGGGCCGTGGCACCCACTACTCAGTGCCGCGGCGCCCATCATGCCCAAACTCCTCCACCTGCTTCTTCGAGCTTGGGCCGCGGCGCCCAAGAATAGGGCCACGACCCCACCTGGGAAACCTACCATAACCTCAATTTTCTCCATTTTAAACCTCCCAAAAATATACCTAAACACTTCCAAATCCAAAAATCAAAGTTCCCAAACATCCCAACGATCCAACATCATCAAATCCTTAGGCTCAAACGAATCAAAAACTCATCGATTCACAAAATCCAATTCAAAGCTTAGAAACTCTAAAAACTCAAAACTTAGATTACCTTAGATTGGGTTGTTTTCCGTTAAATCCTTCGATCAAGAAGCTTCTAATATTTCCTAGGATCGCTATGCCTCGATCCTCACTTGATTTCGACTCCTTGAACTCAAGATTTCTTCAAAATTGCCTCGAACGGTAAAAGGAACTAACGGGAAGAGAGAAAGTGTTTTAAACGTATGATTCTATCTGACGAACTACTTCAGGCTTAAGTAACCTCAAATAAAAACTAATGCTCGGGGTCCCGAAAATACCCCCGGGGACATAATAGTCAAAACTTCCAGAATTTCCTCCTGATCTCAATAACTCCCAATTTATCATAAAATAAACATTCCCATTATCCAATATCCCAATAATTTACCCCGTTATGACAAATCTGCTAATTCATAAAATAAGACCATCTCATGCCGAATAGCTCGAATATATCCTCATAATAATGAGATCTCATCCATAAATCACAATATGCACTAGGGGTGTGCACGGTGTGGTTTGGGCGGTTTGAACACTTTTTAATACACCACGCCACAAGTGCGGTGTAGTAGCTAGAACACACCATGCAGTGTGATTTGGTTGCACTAAACCGACCAAACCAAACAATTTTTTGCGATGTGGTTTGGGTGGTTTTCCACGGTATAAGTGTGTTAAAAAATATGTCATAACAAAATTTAAAATTAAAAAAATACTAAATCCTTAGTTTAAAAAAAATCCTTAAAAAGTTCTAAACAACATCACAAGTTATCAATTAAGTTCTAAACAACACAAAAAAAATAATATACAAGTCTCCCATGAACTTCTTATCAAAACCCTCATGGAACTTAAGTTCAAAACATCACAAGTTATAATAAACTTCTTTTCACCCCACTAAACTACCATCATGGAAGAAACCCTCTTGCTTCACTTCACCTAATCAAGGGATACAACTTCATATTTGTAAGTATACGGTGCGGTGCGGTGCAGTGTAAACCAAAATTTCACACCGCCAAACCGCGCACCGCACGGTTTAGCTAAGATATAAACCATACCGAACCATTACACTTTTGACATCGCAATTTGTGGTGTAGTGTGGTGCGGTGCGGTCGGTCGCCGCGATTTGTTGGTTTAGATGCTCACCCCTAATATGCACCAAAATACACAAATATGCCCTCAACGGGCCAAATTATCAAAATGCCCTAATAATCAAATGTGGACCCACATGCATGCATTTAACATCATATTATAATATAATTCACATAAACATGCATATATTAATTTAATGGCATAATTAAACAATTATGGCCCTCCCGGCCTACTAATCCAGCCACTAAACTGCATTAGGGATTTCAGGCATTACAAAAACCTTTGTCCAAGATCTTATTTTCCCCTATTCTCTAAGCACTAAGGGATCTCTCTAGGAAATAACTTTATGGAATTTTCAAGCCTCTATGGTGTATTTTCCAGCCAAGTGCTTTGTGGATGGAAAATGGCGTGTCTTACAAGTGAGCATTAGGTTCCTATTTATAGAGTTTGAGATACCCATTTGAATTTCAAATTCCACCAACCCCCATGGCTGTTACCAATGTTTAATTGGATGTTTATGGAATTAAAATGGAGATTTGGGAGTTATTTGGGATGTTAGAACCGTTCAATTTGGAAAAAACTAAAAAATTAAATAGGCTGTCAGTCTCACTGGCCGCGGCTAGGACTTTTCAGTGGCCGCGACCACTGGCTTCTGTCCCCCAGGCCGTGGCCACAGGCCATTTTCAGCACAAAAAATTCATTTTTCCAAAACGTTCCAAAACGTCCCAAATCCTTTCCAACATGATTTTGTAACCTCCAAACATCTATTGGGAATTAAAAACATGTCTCCAACAGCCATATTTCATCATGGCTTTATGAAATCTAATCTCAAATGTGTAACATATAATATACACATTATTGGTGTAACTCCAAAATATGTCACATTTGGGCACACACATGTGTCCAATTTTTGTGACTCTCAATAATATGTTACAAGATGTGACAAATCACATTTGTGTGATAAATCACATTTTGTCACATTATTTAATCTAACATTATATTATATGAAATAATATAACATTCCCCCACTAGATTAAATAATCACTTTTGTAACACTTATTTAATCAATCAAACATTATATTAAAATATAATATTCCCCCACTTGATTAAATAATCACTCTCTATAGAAACCTTTGCATTGGTGCATAAAGTAAAATGTCTTTCGACTTGAATTTTACCTTAGTGTAATTATCACAAAGTTTGTTGAAATTTTGGTTGCCGAAGCATTGAACCACTATTCCTTGATAACAAACCAGTGATAACACACAAACCTTTGCTTTGTTCACTTGAGACCTCAATGTCTCGCTTTTGCACCGTTAATGGCCATGTGCACATTCCATTCATAGACTTTTCTTGAGAATGACTCCCAATTCTCATGAGGGGCGGCACCACCCCTAGGTCTATATAGGTAGAACTCTTTACAGTATTTTGTTACCGTAAAATACTTGTCTTTTCAAGACTGAGTTCTATTAAAAAACCTTTCGGTTTTAACCCTCATTTTGGTAACACACTAGTACTCATATCTTAGATGGGACAAAATTTGAGTACTACTATTATTCACTTGATTGAATTGTTATTACCTATTGAACCTAATACTAGTTTGGTGACTAGTATTAAGATAGGTTATTGTTACGCCCCAACTCCAGGGACCGTTACGGTGTGCCTTGTAAACAGTGCTAAACTCGATAATCGAGTCATTTGGCCAAAAACGTGTAACTAAGCATGATTAGCGGTTTAGGGTTTAAACATTTTGGTTAAGATGTAACGTTTCACTAGAACGTTTAATATATACACTGGGATCCCGAAAATATAGTTTCAGAGTCTATTACAGAAAATATTTACAACAGGCCATTCTAAGCGGCGAAACAGGGTTCAACCCTAGTTCCACTTTAAACCTCGACTGTGGAGGACGAGCAGCTGCATATGTACACGTCATCACCTAAGCTCTCCAACTCAAGGATGGCTCAACTTCCTTTTGCCTTTACCTGCACCACAAAGCACCTGTGAGCCGATGCCCAGCAAGAAAACTCATATGCTCATGAACAGTCATATCATGATATCAAATCATATCTGGCATGCCTAGCAATCATAGCTCTATTCAACATGCAAATGAATTCCAACAAATGCTGAGGTATCCAGGATAAGAAATCCTGGCCTTCTGATTGGAGGACTATCAAGTCAAACCTAATCAGATGAGTGTCGCAACACTTGAGGTTCTGGTAAACCATACTGAGTGACTGACAAGCGAGTCACTAATTCAATTGGAAGGGTGGTTGTTGGGTAAGCCTCTAGCCTTCAATAGGTTCTGGTAAACCATACTGAGTGACTGACAAGCAAGTCACTAATTCAAATGGAAGGGTGGCTGTTGGGTAAGCCTCTAGCCTTCAATAGGTTCTGGTAAACCATACTGAGTGACTGACAAGCAAGTCACTAATTCACATGGAAGGGTGGCTGTTGGGTAAGCCTCTAGCCTTCAAGCGCTTATAATGTTCATCGACCCTTGAGGTCGGTCTGGCATTAATGCTCTTTGAGTCATTCAATGCTGATAGTCGATTAGATCTAATCTCTGATGGCTTGTGTGATACACGCTAAGGCCGTTCTGACTAGTGAGTCAATGCAATGTGACCAGTGTCCAGGACCACTGCCGAACTTGACTAGTGAGCCACAGCTTCACAGTTGATACTAACACCTTTGCCAAATCTGACTAGTTAGTCAGTTCCATGCACAGGTAAGCAATGCTATCAATGTGTATCATATGCCAATTATCCAAGAATAGGGCATTCAACATGCTTACTAAATAGTTGCTAGCATAATTACGATCATGCACAAACACAGAGACTCAAGCTCTGACCAATCTCATATTCATCGTTCATGGCATGCCCTAATCACATGTTTCTCGTGCATCACATGCATCACACTTAGTTATCCAGCATGCCTCAATAATAACCATATGCAAATGGGCAAAATTGCCAAGCATTCATTGTGCTATCAATGTTCACATTCAACATCTAACATGCTTTAATCATAGCCATGCATGTCACATATGGGGTGCAGTTTTCTTACCTCAGATTCGAGCTAGAATGATTTAAAGAATGACCCTTGAGAACGATCAACTTTTAGTCCTTTAGCGGTCACCTAGTCATAACCAAATATAAGATACCATCAATAAAAATGATCAACATAAGTTCCCAAACCAATATCTAGCCTCCAGGACATCAATCCCCACTTAAACGAGTACTAGGTTCAACCCCGAGGCCTAAGGCTTGAATCCCCAAGCTAAAAACACCATTTTGGTCAAAAAGGTCACTAAGGGCCGCGACCCGCCCTAGCTGCGCTGCGGCGCGCCCCTCAGACAGAGACTACCTCCCTGCCAGACGCCTTGAGCCGCGGCGCACCACAGCCATGCCACGGCTCAATACCCAGTTTTGCCAAAAACTCAGTTTGCACCAGCTCGCCTCCCCTGCGTTTTCCCTTGGAACCAAGCCCTTTAAACCTGTCCCAAACCTCAACCTAACACCCAATTCAACCACCAAACATCCTCTACCACTCTCCCTCATCAAAACCCAAAGAAAACATCACCCAAACTTTTATTAATCCAAACTTTCCATCAATAAATCATCAACTAAAACTTAACTAAAAAACAGAGCACACCATAAAATACATAACTGGAACTCACCTCAAACTCAATTTTGAATCCCCTTTAATGGCTGAAACAAGTTCTCTAGCTTCCACCTTTGATCTCCTAGCTTAACACCTCAAGATGGCTCTCAAAATTTGAAGGGAAGATGAAGGAGAAACCTTGTATGTGAGAGAAGGGAAGAGATGAGGATGGGCTCTGTTTTATTCTGTTTTCCACAGCCTTCTAAACACTCAAAGGCTGATATAAATCCCTAAGGTCAAAAGACCATAATGCCCCTAAGCCAAATAAATCCCTCCAAAAGCTTCCGAGGGTAAAACCGTCCTCTCCCGCCCATCTCGTTAATTATAATTAACGCTCTCCAATTCCCGCTATTCTCAATATTCTCACATACCAATAAATCATATCCCATTACCCTTTTATTCCCGGCAATGTTCTAGTCATCAAGATGACCCCGAGACTCACCCCGAGCCCCGAACTTAAACCCGTTATGACTAGACCGAACACTTACATCTCATGATCGTCTCATGCCAAATAGCTCAAACCAATCCATCTTATAATGTGGCTATATTAATTAATCACAACCATGCACCCAAAATACACAATTACGCCCGCAGCGGCCAAATTACCAAAATACCCTTATAATAATAAATTCTCCCATATGCATGCATTCACCATCATATAATAGTATAATTCACGTAAACATGCATATAATCATTAAATACCCTAATAAATCAATTATGGCCCTCCTGGCCTCCTAATCAAGGTGCTAAACCTTATTAGGAAATTTGGGGCATTACAGTTACCATCTACCGTGTATCTCTTTAGGGAGTCTAAGTCCCACCCTTTGAGATGTAGAAATGATTCCATTTGAATCATTTCTTTTCTCATGTATGCATACTTAGACACTCTCATTATTTTATTCAAACTTTGTTGCTAGCCATAGTTTGATTAAAATAGTTGCCTCTTTAAAATAGTGAGTTTGATCATAGTCAACACCCCCACTATTTTATAGTTTAATATCCAAGATAAACATTTGAATATTAATTCTAGAACCTATTTTGTTTCTAGAATTCTCATTTATGTTTTAAATTGATTCCTTCTTGAATCAAAATATTACAAAACAACAACTTTAGACACCAATCATGTCTAGATTTGTTCATTCTATACACATATAGCTAATGTGATTTAGAATGTGGAATTCCAAATCATCTATTTGATAGGATGACCAAATTAATCAATTGATTAACAGCAAAATAAATTGATTAACTTTTGAGCATCACCCCCACATTTCTCACATAGTGATAATAAAATATCACTTCAAAATATAAATATCTTCATTTCTATTAAGTCATTTATCCTCCAAGATAAATCTAGACCTATGATTCTCAATGTTCATCATGAGTCCTCTACACCACATGATAAACTCTCAAGATAAAACCTCAATGTTTATCTTGATTTATTTACTTGCTAAAGCAATGCACACTTCTTTCAAAGCAACTTTACTTTTAGTTGTCTAAATAATCTCAAAATCACTTAAACAACTTTTGTGCATTTTTAAGAGTCTATTTGAGATTCTTTTGCAAACATCAATTTGACATCCATTGATTTTCTCATCAAAATCAAAATGAAAATGTCAATTTTTTAAACACTTTAAATCAAAGAAAATAAACCCTCATTAATTTATTTAAACACTTTGATTTCTTATGTTTTTGTTTAAAATTATCTCCCCATTGAGATTAATTTAAACATATCACCATCTTTAACCAAAATGAATAAAGTTCTCTTTTATTCACCATTGGTGTAAAGGATCAAAATTGCTTCTCCAATTTTGAAATGTCTCCTCATTGAATATTTAAGAATTATTGTCACTAAATAGTTTTCAAATATATTTCATTTGACCACACTCTAGACTATAAGTCTATTGAGTCAATATGTCATCCTATAATTTTTTAATCCACTTTGATCCATTTTTCTTGCAATGGCAAGACACTTATCAAAAGATGTAACCCCCTTAGGTTCATTTTTTCTTATCTCATAATTGAGATGCTCAACACTTTGAATGAGAATTTTAATTTCCAAATAATACACTTTATTCACCAAAAAAATGGTAACTTTTTTTTTAATCAAAAGAAAGGAATATTCATTGATCAAACAAACAGGAGAATACAAAAGGGTGAATCAAACAGCCCTCAACACTTACAAAGATTTTACAAACTCAATCATTTGCCTTTCTCTAGTAGATAGGTGCCTAGAAGTAATATTAAGAACTCTAGCTTTGACAGAATGCCTAATCAATTGTTCAACTTTAAGGACAGTAAAACAACTATCAAGAAAATAGCAAGCATTTCTATTTAACCAGATGAAATAAGTGCAAGCAGCAAGTGTTGCAGCCACTATATGATGAAGCCAATCCGACTTCCAGCTGGGCAGCCAAGCTATCCAATCCTCAAAATTACCAGGCCAGGTAGCCCCTCCAAGCCAGCGAGAGACAAGGTGCATAACCTTCTTAGAAAAAATGCAATCAAAGAATAAGTGACCATGGCTTTCACCAGCGAGACCACATAGTGGGCATATCACAGATGCAACAGAAATATGATAAGAAAACACCAAGTCCCTAGTGAGCAGATGCTGGTTAACAGCCTGCCAAAGGATGAATCTGTGTTTAGGTACAGAAAGCTTAGACCAAACTGGTCGCTCATATTCAATACGCTCACACGGAAGAAACTTAGCATATAAAGTACCGAAATGAAGTTTACCCTTAACCACAACAGCCTCCAAATCTATAACGACCCAATTTACTAATAAGGCTTAAGGGCCTTGATTAGTGTGCCGGGAGGGCATAACAGGATTATATGTGATTTAATGATTAAAGCATGCTATATGACTATTTGAATATTTGTGATGCATGACTATGTGTATTAGTATGCATGTAGGCCCTGATTAGGTTAGAAAGGCATAATCGTAATTTTGGCCCGTTGAGGGCATGACTGTATATATTTGTGATAAATTTTCGAGACCACATTATTATGTGGATATATTTGTAATCTGTGACTCAAGGTGATCCCAGTGAGCGGTTTAGTGAAAAGTCACGGCGGGGATTTATACCCGGCTCGGGGCGAGCCTGGGGGTATTTATGGGAATTTAGAGAATATATTGGAGTCTATTTTGATATTGAGGAATATAATTGGTGATTAGTTAGGTGTCGGGAAGTAAGTGGTAAATAATAGAGACACTCGAGGAATTAGCGGGAATTGGGAGAAATGACCAAAATGCCCCTAGGTGGATTAAAAGGCTTAGGAATTATGGGAGGGTATTGTGGTCATTTGGCTTATAAGGGATAAAATGTTATTAGGCTTTATACTTAGTGGATTGTGTAGAAAGGGCTGGAATTCTGAAGGAAAGAAAGGAAAGAAGAGAAGGAAAAAAAAAGGGAAATTGGAAGTCTTTTTCTCTCTCATTCTGTTGGAGAACTCTTCTCCATTTCCTTGAGGTTTCTTGGAGCAAAATTCAGAGGGAGTCTAGGCAGGAGCTTGAGGCTAAGGTCTTTGGTCTGGTTTGAGGAATTGGCAGGGGATACTAATCATTTGAGGTAAGGTTCAAGGTAGTTTTCAGTTTCTAGTTCTTGGTATGGTTGTGGATTTTGAGCTGAGTTTTGGTGGGGAATTCTAGGGAAATTGGAGATGAGCTCGAGGTGAAGGTTAAGCTAGTGAGGAGGTTAACCTAGGCTAAGCTCATCCAGCAAAGGTAAGAAATTCTAGTTCAAGTTTTGTGGTTTTAATTGTTGTTTTTGCTGAGTTTCTGAGTTTCAGGTCCAACTATGGTGAATTCTTTGATTAAGGGTGCATATGATTGAGTTATGTGTGGTTGGGATGCTTGGAATGAGTGGAGGATGTTGGTAGGTTTGTTTTATGTTTGGTTGAAGTTTGGAAGAGTTTTGGAAGGGTTTGGCTCGGGGAAAATCGAAGGAGAAAAAGGCAAGATTTGTTGTGCTGTGACTAGCGCTACAACGCTAGCCATTGGGCGCTGTAGCGCTAGGCTGAGTGGTCTGGGGCACCTTAGGCTCTATTTGTAGTGCTCTCCTTAGAGTGTTGTAGCGCTACCCTGTTTCCAGAAAGGGGTTTTTGTGTTATTTTCAAGGGTTTTTGCCCGGGGGTTCGGGGTTTGATTCCACCACCCCGTTTGGTGGAATTAGGGCTTCCCGAGGGCTCGGGATTGGTCCCGAGGCTAGGTTTTGGACTTGAGGTTTGGTGATGATTCTGATCTATGGTTATGATTAGGTGTGCGCTAGGGCTCAAGAGGGATCGTGCTTAAGGAGCAAATCGAACAAGGCTAGCGAATCTAAAGGTAAGAAAACTACATCCGGTTATGTGTTTGGGACTAAGAGCTTCCTATACCTGTATAATGTCATAGATGGTATTATGCCATGGGACATGTGATAAACGGCCTAAGGGTGCCGTAAATTATGCTTGCGCACATGGCGTGGCTTGGCCACTGGTAGCCGAGGACAACTTAATATTCACTGAGCTCGGTTTAAGCGGGCCGAAGTCAGTGGGATAAATAGAGGGTGCGGCCTAAGGGCGTTAACCCTAGTTATCATATGTGGATTGATTATTATTATGGAATGATATACTTGGTATGCTGACTACTTGAATAACATGAATGCTTAAACTGTTGAATACATGCTTATGGGGTATGAGTTACCTGATTGTCTGTTGAATGATTATGCTCTGTTACTGTGTTTTCTTGCTGGGCCTTGGCTCACGGGTGCTACGTGGTGCAGGTAAAGGCAAAGGCAGGTTCGACCGATCCTGAGATGGAGAGCTGCGAGGCTGAATGTACATAGACAGCTGTTCGGCCGCCATGACCAAAGTGTGGAACAGCACAAGAAATGCTTAACCGTTTGTTTTGCCTTAAAGTGGCTAATCATTGTATCTAGATCTTGAGTCTTTTGTAAACAGTCTTTAACTTATTACTTCTGGGATTCCATGCAAATAGAAAATGTTTATTTATAAGAAATGCAACTTTTGAGACCAAAATCTTTTAACCCTAGTTCAACTATAGTTTTGGTAACACGTTTTGATTAAATGACTTGATTAACAAGTCTTGCACCTTTATAAACACACAGTGTAACGGTCTTGGCTATCCAGGGCGTTACAACTTGGTATCAAAGCGTCCTAGGTTTAAGGGTTCCTGAAGACTGGCTGGACATGTACATTCGCCGCGAAAGCCAAGCTTGACTCAAGGTTTGGTAAATTGTGTATACATGACTATGTGCTTAAATGATTTGAATGAGATATGATTGTTGATATCTACCTGACTAATAGGGAGCATGAGATACTGAAAGGGCCCAGCCCTTGACTATTGAATGATGTTATTGAGGCGTGCTTATCAGCACTGCTATGCATGTGGGTGAATATATGGATGAATATTTGGATAAATTGTTATACTTTGATTGCTTGTGAATGATTGGGGTTCCAGTGATGGATCATGAAATGATTATTACCCTGTCGTCATAGTCTGATTGCCGAGTTGCTGATTGCAGATTGACTTGGATAATTATGCGTCCAAGAAAATCTACACGACTAGCCGGCAGGTCTGAAACTAAAGATGATGATCAGGGCCAGACCCCTCCGCCAGTCCCTGAGAACTGGCAGCAGCTTATGGCAGACATGCAGGCTCGGCTACAGAGCCAAGATGAATAGATCTGGATTCTGCGGCAGCAGGCTCCATTGGGGGGCGCTGCCCCTATTGTGCGACTTGCAGTGGTACCTGTTGTATAGCCATTTGAGGTTGGGAATAAATGGGAGCCGTTGTATGAGCGGTTCAGGAAACAGCAGCCGCTGATCTTTGAGGGAGGACCAGATCCACTGAAGGCTGAACAGTGGATGACCATGATTACTACCATTCTGGACTTTATGAGAGTAGAGGGTTATGACAGAGTGGCCTGCGCCACATATATGCTGAGAGAGGATGCCCGAATCTGGTGGGAGGTGGCATCACAGTCCAGGGATGTTACTACTTTAACTTGGGAATGATTTAAGGAACTATTCAGTCAGAAGTACTATAATGTTGCCATCAGGGCAGCGAAGATAAATGAGTTCGTGGGGCTGGTTCAGGGCAGCATGACAGTCACATAATATGCCCTAAAGTTCGATAGACTTGCAAAATTCGCACCAGACCTTGTGCCTACTGATGCAGCTAGGCAAGACAGATTCATTAGAGGGCTTAATGCTATGATAGCCCGAGATGTAAGGATTACAACAGTTCCTGGAGGGACGACTTATGCCCAGGTTGTAGAGAAGGCTTTTACCGCTGAGGAAGCGGAGAATAAGATATGGAGAGAGAGTGCAGTGAGACGGGAGGGCCGCAGGGCGGTGCCTCCATATTTTGGTTCTGGTAGGGGCAGAGGCCCCAGTGATTTGAAGAGGAAGACTCCTGATGCTTCGATCGTTCCTGGTCCTGATAGGAAAGGTCGGGGTGCTCAAGGTGGTCATCAGGGAGGCAGTGATGCATGGAGGACTTATCCTGAGTGCACGAGGTGCAGAAGATGCCATCCGGGTGAATTTCGGGCTAAGGCCTGTTATGTGTGTGGGGTGGTGGGACACCTTAAGAAAGATTGCCCGACAGTGAAGAAGGGAGATGCGAGGAAGGTGGACAGCTTGACTCCAGCTCGAGTGTTCACCCTGACACAGGCAAAGGCCGAGGCTAGTCCCTCGGTAGTAACAAGTCAGCTTTCTAGTGCTGGCACTCCTTTTACTGTATTGATTGACTCTGGTGCTACACATTCGTTTGTTTCTAGTAGGGTGATTGATAGACTGTGTAGACTTAGTGAGTATTGTACTTCAGGGTTTAGGACTATTTTGCCTACAGGGGAACTGGTAGTATCTAGGAGGTGGATTAGAGCATTGCTAGTGATAGTGGACGGTAGAAAGTTGTCAGTAGATTTGATTGAGCTGAGTATGGAGGACTTCAATATGATTCTGGGTATGGATTGGCTGGTTAGATATGGAGCTACTATTGACTGCAGGAAGAAGATGTTGACCTTTGTGCCAGAGGGTGAGGATCCCTTTGTTTTTGTGGGAGCGGTGTATGGACCTCGCGTACCCAGGATATCAGCGCTGAGAGCCAGAGATCTGTTACAAGGAGGGTGTGTAGGTTTTCTGGCTAGTGTGGTGGATACCACCAGGGTTTCGCCAGTAGGACCGGAAGAGACCAGATTGGTTTTTGAGTTCTTGGATGTGTTCCTTGAGGACTTGCCGGGGTTGCCCCTGCGTAGAGAGATTCAGTTTGTCATTGAGTTGGCGCCAGGGACAGAGCCAGTGTCGAGGGCACTGTATAGGATGGCACCAGTAGAACTAAAAGAATTGAAGATATAGTTGCAGGAGCTTCTGGATTTGGGGTTTATTAGGCCTAGTTACTCGCCGTGGGGTGCTCCAGTTCTATTTGTGAAGAAGAAGGGCAGGACTTTGAGAATGTGCATAGACTACAGGGAATTGAACAAGTTGACTATCAAGAATAAGTAACCCCTACCAAGGATTGATGACTTTTTCGATCAGCTGCAGGGCAAGACGGTGTTCTCAAAGATTGATCTTTGATTTGGTTATCACCAGCTGAGGATCAAGGACGAGGACATACCGAAGACGGCCTTCCGAACGAGGTACGGGCACTACGAGTTTCTGGTCATGTCGTTTGGTTTGACCAATGCCCCAGCAACCTTCATGGATCTAATGAACAGGGTGTTCAAGGACTTTCTGGATTAGTTCGTTATTGTTTTCATTGACGACATCTTAGTGTACTCCAGTTCAGAGGCAGAGCACGAGCTTCATCTTTGACAGGTTCTTCAGAGGTTGAGGGAGCATCAGTTGTACGCCAAGTTTAAGAAATGTGAATTTTGGTTACCAAAAGTGACATTCCTTGGACATATTGTGGGCGCATATGGGATTAAGATGGATCCATCTAAGGTAGAAGCAGTTAGGGATTGGCCGAGGCCAAGGACCGCCTCGGAGGTGCGGAGTTTTCTTGGTCTAGCGGGTTATTATAGACGGTTTGTGGAAGGCTTCTCAAAGATAACGGCACCGATGACAGAATTGACACGGAAGAATTTGAAGTTTATCTGGTCAGGCAAGTGTGAAGACAATTTCCAAGAGCTGAAGCGACGACTTATTTCTGCGTTTGTGTTGAGTCTTCCTTCGGGGGAAGGGAAGTTTGTGGTCTATTGCGATGCATCAAGGTTGGGTTTAGGCTGTGTGCTGATGCATAATGAGAAGGTCATAGTTTATGCATCACGATAGCTGAAGGAGTATGAACAGCGGTATCCTACCCATGATTTGGAGCTCGCAGCGGTGGTATTTGCACTGAAGATTTGGCGACATTACTTGTATGGGGAGAAGTGCGAGGTGTACATTGACCATAAGAGTCTGAAGTATTTCTTTACACAAAAGGACCTGAACATGAGACAAAGGCATTGGCTAGAGTTGGTGAAGGACTATGATTGTGATATTCTTTACCATTCGGGGAAAGCCAACGTAGTGGCGGATACATTGAGCCGGAGGGGCCCAGGTCAGTTATACAGTTCCACCCTGATCTCGAGAGAGTTAGCTGATGAGATGGTCAGAGCAGGGATATAATTAGTGGTAGGCCGGTTGGCCAATATTACTCTGCAGTCGACCCTGCTAGAGCGGATTAAAGAAGGACAGTTGGTAGACGCTCAGTTACAGGAGGTTAGAGAGAATGTCTTAGCGGGAGTAGCTAAGGACTATTCTATTTCTGAGGTTGGTTTGCTTCAGTATCAGGGATGGATTTGTGTTCCAGCTGATGAGGGGATCAGACGAGATATATTGGATGAGTCTCATACGACGCCGTACTCACTTCATCCGGGTGCCACGAAGATGTACCAGGATCTTCGGATGTTATATTGGTGGCCCGGGATGAAGAAGGATGTGGTGGAGTACGTAGCCAGATGCATAACCTGTCAACAGGTGAAAGCTGAACATCAGCGACCAGCAGGGTTGCTTCAGCCTTTGGGTATTCCCGAGTGGAAATGGGAGGACATTACGATGGATTTTGTGGGAGGTTTACCCAGAACGGCAGGGCTTCATGACTCGGTGTGGGTGATAGTGGACAGATACACCAAGTCAGCCCATTTTCTTCCAGTGAAGTCGACATACACTATGGATCAGTACACTGAGTTGTACATGAGAGAAATCGTACGTCTCCATGGGGTTCCTAAGTCTATAGTGTCAGACCGGGATCCTATCTTTACTTCCAACTTTTGGGGTGGTTTGCAGAAGGCTATGGGGACTCAGTTGAAGTTCAGTACAGCCTTTCATCCTCAGACTGATGGACAGTCTGAGAGGACGATTCAGGTGTTGGAAGATATGCTCAGAGCGTGTGTGATCGACTTTGAAGGGTCATGGAGTAAGTATCTCCCGTTGATTGAATTTTCGTATAACAATAGTTACCAATAACCGAAGAGTGGCTCCCTACGAGAAGTTATATGGGAGGAAGTGCAGATCACCCATTCATTGGGATGAGATGGGTGAGAGGAAGTATTTGGGGCTAGATATGGTTCAGAGGACAAGTGAAGCAATAAAGAAGATCCGAGCTAGGATGTTCGCCTCACAGAGTAGACAGAAAAGCTACGCTGATCCCAAGCGTAGGGACGTGGAGTTCCAGGTTGGGGACCACGTGTTTCTTCGGGTTTCATCATTGCGAGGGGTGAGGAGGTTTGGAAAGAAGGGAAAGCTAAGCCCTAGGTTCATTGGACCTTTTGAGATCCTGGAAAGGGTCGGTCAGGTGGCTTACAGGTTGGCCTTGCCACCATCATTGTCAGAAGTTCATGACGTATTCCATGTTTCTATGCTCCGGAAGTACGTCTCGGATGTGACTCATGTATTGAGGTATGAGGACTTAGAGTTACAGACAGATTTGGCTTATGAGGAGCAACCGGTTCAAATTTTGGATCAGAAAGATAAAGTACTACGGAATAGGACGATTCCTCTTGTTAAAGTGTTGTGGAGGAATAGTAGGGTCGAGGAAGCGACCTGGGAGCTTGAGACGGCGATGCGGGATCAGTATCCCGAGTTATTCAGGTAAATTTCGAGGAGGAAATTCTCATTAGGAGGGGATAGTTGTAACGACCCAATTTACTAATAAGGCTTAAGAGCCTTGATTAGTGTGCCGGGAGGGCATAACAGGATTATATGTGATTTAATGATTAAAGCATGCTATATGACTATTTGAATTAGTATGCATGTATGCCCTGATTAGGTTAGAAGGGCATAATCGTAATTTTGGCCCGTTGAGGGCATAACTGTATATATTTGTGATAAATTGCCGAGACCACATTATTATGTGGATATATTTGTAATCTGTGACTCAAGGCGATCCCAGTGAGCGGTTTAGTGAAAAGTCGCGGCGGGGATTTATACCCGGCTCGGGGTGACCTGGGGGTATTTATGGGAATTTAGAGAATATATTGGAGTCTATTTTGATATTGAGAAATATAATTGATGATTAGTTAGGTGCCGGGAAGTAAGTGTTAAATAATAGAGACACTCGAGGAATTAGCGGGAATTGGGAGAAATGACCAAAATGCCCCTAGGTGGATTAAAAGGCTTAGGAATTATGGGAGGGTGTTGTGGTCATTTGGCTTATAAGGGATAAATGTTATTAGGCTTTATACTTAGTGGATTGTGTAGAAAGGGCTGGAATTCTGAAGGAAAGGAAAGAAAAGAAAGAAGAGAAGGAAAAAAAAAGGGAAATTGGAAGTCTTTTTCTCTCTCATTCTGTTGGAGGACTCTTCTCCATTTCCTTGAGGTTTCTTGGAGCAAAATTCAGAGGGAGTCTAGGCAGGAGCTTGAGGCTAAGGTCTTTGGTCTGGTTTGAGGAATTGGCAGGGGATACTCATCATTTGAGGTAAGGTTCAAGGTAGTTTTCAGTTTCTAGTTCTTGGTATGGTTGTGGATTTTGAGCTGAGTTTTGGTGGGGAATTCTAGGGAAATTGGAGCTGAGCTCAAGGAGGTGAAGGCCAAGCGAGTGAGGAGGTTAACCTAGGCTAAGCTCATCCAGCAAAGGTAAGAAATTCTAGTTCAAGTTATGTGGTTTTAATTGTTGTTTTTGCTGAGTTTTTGAGTTTTAGGTCCAGCTTTGGTGAATTCTTTGATTATGGATGCATGTGATTGAGTTACGTGTGGTTGGGATGCTTGGGATGAGTGGAGGATGTTGGTAGGTTTGTTTTATGTTTGGTTGAAGTTTGGAAGAGTTTTGGAAGGGTTTGGCTAGGGGAAAATCGAAGGAGGAAAAGGCAAGATTTGCTGTGCTGTGACTAGCGCTACATCGCTAGCCATTGGGCGCTGTAGCGCTAGGCTGAGTGGTATGGGGCGCCTTAGGCTCTGTTTGTAGCGCTGTAGCGCTCTCCTTAGAGTGATGTAGTGCTACCCTATTTCCAGAAAGGGGTTTTTAGGTTATTTTCAAGGGTTTTTGCCCGGGGGTTTGGGGTTTGATTCCACCACCCCGTTTGGTGGAATTAGGGCTTCCTGAGGGCTCGGGATTGGTCCCGAGGCTAGGTTTTGGAATTGAGGTTTGGTGATGATTTTGATCTATGGTTGTGATTAGGTGTGCGCTAGGGCTCAAGAGGGATCTTTCTTAGGGATCAAATCGAACAAGGCTAGCGAATCTAAAGGTAAGAAAATTGCACCCGGTTATGTGTTTGTGATGGGACTAAGAGCTCCCTATACCTGTATAATGTCATAGATGGTATTATGACATGGGACATGTGATAAACGACCTAAGGGTGCTGTAAATTATACTTGCGCACAGGGCGCGACTTGGCCACTGGTAGCCGATGACAACTTAATATTCACTGAGCTCGGTTTAAGCGGGCCAGAGTCAGTGGGATAAATAGAGGGTGCGGCCTAAGGGCGTTAACCCTAGTTATCATATGTGGATTGATTATTGTTATGGAATGATATACTTGGTATGCTGAATACTTGAATAACATGAATGCTTAAACTGTTGAATACATGCTTATGGGGTATGAGTTACCTGATTGTCTGTTGAATGATTGTGCTTTGTTACTATGTTTTCTTGCTGGGCCTTGGCTCACGGGTGCTACGTGGTGCAGGTAAAGGCAAAGGCAGGTTGGACCGATCCTGAGATGGAGAGCTGCAGGGCTGAATGTACATAGACAGCTGTTCGGCCACCACGACCAAAGAGTGGAACAACACAAGAAATGCTTAACCGTCTGTTTTGCCTTAGAGTGGCTAATCATTGTATCTAGATCTTGAGTCTTTTGTAAACAATATTTAACTTATTACTTCTGGGATCCCATGTAAATAGAAAATGTTTATTTATAAGAAATGAAACTTTTGAGACCAAAATCTTTTAACCCTAGTTCAACTATAGTTTTGGTAGCACGTTTTGATTAAATGACTTGATTAGCAAGTCTTGCACCTTTATAAACACACAGTGTAACGGTCTTGGCTATCCAGGGCGTTACAAAATCAGACCGAGAAACAAATTTACAGTAGGAAACCAACTTCCTCCAATACCAGTTGGAATCATGTTTTATCAAATGATCCCAGAGACTAACCCCTTTCAGATAAATGCAATTCACCCACTTAACCCAAAGCTGATCTTGTTTAGACTCAATAGCCCAAATATATTTGGCAAGTGAGATTTTGTTCCAAATAGGCCCCTCAAGAAATCCCAAACCACCAAAAGACTTAGGACGACAAACTTGCTCCCAAGAGGTGAAATGAAACTTACTGCGGGAACCACTCTCACCCCAAAGGAACTGACGACAAATTCTATCAATGTTCTTAACAACACTCTGAGGAAGCATGAATATACTCATCCAATAATTTCGAATACCAAGCAGAATAGAATGAATAAGTTGGACCCTACCAGCATAAGAGAGATGGCGACTGGACCAGACATTGAGACACATCTGAATCTTCTTAAAAGTAATATCACAATCAGTGGCCTTCCATTTGGTAGGACGAAGGGGATCCCCAAGATATTTCAGTGGGAAAACACCCTCAATAAGCTTTGAACAGGCCAAAATTCTAGCTTTAATCTCAGCTAGAACACCTCCAAAGTAGATATGAGATTTAGAGTAATTAATCTTTAGACCCGAAGAGCAACCAAATTCAGAAAACACCTCAAGAAGAACTTGAACAGAGGAAATGGCACCTTTACAAAAGATAATGAGGTCGTCAGCAAAACAAAGACTAATTAGATTCAAAGACTTACACATTGGATGAAATCTGAACCGGTTATCTATGGAGGCCTTAATCAGAAGGCGGGTGAGATACTCCATCACTATAACAAATAGCAAAGGATAAGTAGGATCTCCCTGCCGAAGCCCTTTTCCACCCTTAAACTTCCCTTGAATCCTACCATTTAGAACCAAAGAGTAAGACGATATTCTCAAGCAAACCATAATCCAATTGATGAACCGACTTGGAAAGCACAACATATTGAGCAAATTTTCCAAGAAATCCCAGTCAATAGTATCATATGCCTTGCTCAAGTCTAGCTTCATTGCACAACGGGGTGAGCTATTTTTCCTATTGTATCCCTTAATCAGATCTTGAAAAATGAGGACATTGTAAGCCAGAGATCTATGTTTTATAAAGGTACCCTGATTAAGATTGATCAGAGAAGGGAGAACCATAGCCAACCGGTTAAAAAGAATTTTCGAAATGCACTTGTAAATAGTATTGCAACAAGCAATTGGTCTAAACTCAGAAGCAATTGTTAGCTGATCCACTTTCGGGATAAGAGAGATGATAGTATCATTAAGCAACGGGGGAATTCTGCTTGAGTCAAAGAAATCCAAAACAGCCACATAAACTTCCTTGCCTATATCCTTCCATATAGCTTTGAAGAACCCTACCCCATAACCATCCGGGCCAGGACTTTTGACTGAGTGAATACTAAACATAGCTGACCGAACTTCTGGGAGAGTAAACAATTTTATTAGGCTCAACTGGTCATCCAAACTCAGTACAGGACCATGGCTAATACAAACAGGATCTATTTGACCAGTAGACTTGCTAGCAATCCCCAAATGACTCTTAAAATGTTGAAAAAAATAATCAACAACCTAATCATAATCATCCACAAAGTGACCATCAGCATCAATATATGAAACAATAGGATTAGAAATCTGCCTTTGTTTCAAGTGAGCATGTAAATACGAGGAATTTTCATCACCAAAACGAAGCCAAGTGATCTTACTTTTTTGACGAAGAAAGTTGGCATAAATCTTCTCATGCCTGAAGTAATCCTACTGGGCTTCTTTTTCTTTTGACAGTAAGTCGGCATTGAAAGGATCTGAATAAAGAGCATCTTGGGCCTGCTGGTATTTAGATTTACTATCCTCATAGTTACAAGCAACATCTCCCATAGATCTCCAATTGAGCTTTTTTAGAACATGTTTTAGTCTTGTGAGTTTTCCAACAAGACGAAACAACCCTTGCCCCTTAAATGAATAGACCAGCTATTAAGAACAGTCTCCCTAAATTTGTCATGAGCTACCCATATATTGTAAAATCGAAAAGGCTTCACTCCCAACCTTCTGAAATCCACCTGTTTGATAAGCAGATAACAATGGTTAGAAACCACATCCCATTGAGCATAAGCTATAGCCAACGGGAAGACATCACTCCAACTCTCATTAGCAAATATTCTGTCCAACTTGGAGAAGATACGAGCTCCACCATCCTGCTTATTAGACCAAGTGTAATATGGGCCCAACGTCTTCATTTCAGTTGCCTCTCCTAAAGCTAACCACTGACGAGCATCCTCCATTTCCTTAACAGAAATAAGGTCTTCCACCAAGACGATCATCTACATGAAAAATAGCATTAAAGTCTCCCATAATAATCCAGGGGTTAACCGGCCTATGAACAGTAGCTAAGTTAGACCATAATAATTTCCTAGTCTCCAAGTGATTAGAGCCATAGACTACCGAGAGGAAATATTCCAAATTCCTACCAAGCATATTAACTCTACAGTGTAAAATTTGATCACTCTCCTGAAGAATATCAACCATCACCAATTGAGCTTTCCAAATTAGCAAAATATGCTCCTCCAGCACAGAACTGCTATAAAACTTCCAACCAGCAAAAGATGAGTTCATAATATCCCTTATTCTATCCCCTTTTATTTTTGTTTCAATCAAAGCTCCAAGACCAATTTTATTCAGTCTGCAGACATCCAAAATTGCCTGCTGCTTATTCTTGTTATTTAACCCCCTAACATTCCAACTTAACATGTTGCAGCAATCCATTCAAGGCATGTGGTAAAGGCGGATAAGTTGTTTGCTGCTGGTTTTCCCGTAGAAGACTGAAAGAATTCCTCTGCAGTTCAAGACATGGTATATCATTAGGTTTCATCATCCCTGATTTTCGAGGGGTTTCTCATTTGGATCCAATAGGACCAGATGAAGCAGAAGCATGAGAGCGAACCTCATGGGACTCTTGCTAATTCTGGGAACTGAAATCCGGGGCATCAATAGTAATGCCACTAGCTGCAATATCACCTGCTTTAGCCTGGTTTTGAGACTCTGTCGACCTCTTAATAACATCAGGGGCATGCTTGCAGGAGGTAGCAGTATGACCCAACTTCTTACAACCAGAACATTTAGTTGGTAGCCATTCGTAATCAATGGGTTGCTCCATAACCTGACCTCTCTCATTTAGATAGTGAATATGCATAGGAAGATGTTTTGCAATTTCCATATCAACTAGGACTCTAGCAAATTTGATCATAGATCTAGCTTTTGTGACCTTATCAATCATGATAGGAGTACCAATAGTGCTAACAAGGGCGCTCAGACAGTTCACACCCCAGTATTGCAACCCAAGACCAGGTAAATGAATCCAAACAGGCACAGATTTTACTGACCTTAAAGACTCAACATCAGATGACCAAGGCCGAAGCACAATAGGCTTCTTGTCAAAATGAATCACTCCAGATTCGAGCACCAAATCCCTAGTAACTTCATCTCAAAACTTAACCATTGTGAAACCAGAATTCATTCGGGCCACACAGTCAATTCCAAGTTTCCCCAAATTCTTCTGATAAACCCTTCAAAAACAGCTAGGGGAGGATTAGCCCCAATGACCATACAAATCAGGGCCGATTTCTAGTATGAAGCCTCCACTTCAATCTCATCCATATCCAATTGAGCCACCAGTTTACCATCACGTTGAAGCGGATCCTGATAATGTAGCCTCGTACACCCAAAAGAAGGGAGAGATTCCTTAAACCGAGCCCAGTTTTCTTTGGCCGATTCTTGGAAAGACTGCACATCAACTTCAGCAGCCCAAGAGGTTGGGTTAGACTTCTCAGCAATGTCACCATGGATCGTCACATCAGTATCCAGGAACATTGGTTCCAAATTCTTCTCCTAAACCGCAGCTACCTCCGTCTCAACTCTTTCTTCCTCAACAATCTGATCATTGGATGAAGGGGGCTTCGAGTCAATAACATTGGCAAGATTCTACACAGACTTCTTCCTTCTCGCCATGGAGAGAGAGAGGCTATGACCATGCTTGGAGTCAATCACTAAGGTAAAATGGTAACTTATTACATTCTAATGATATAGGATAAAACATATTATCATCGCACAAATATTTGAAATATAATTTCACATTGTTGTCAACATACATGACTAATACCATACTAATATGACTCTTTATTAATATGAAAACATGAATTACAAATATCATACACATATGATTTCACATTTCTTTTGATTCACAAAATCAATATATAGTCATGTCATATAAAACTCATAAAATTGTCATTCTAATAATTTATCATTATCACATAATAAGACATTCTATGACATGCTAGCATATTACCCAATAATCTACTAGATTATTTACATATTAATCACATATAACAAAAACTCAAGATATTATATTATCTTCTAATCTAACCACTAAAAACAAAGGAGATTAGAAAACAATGAACCTCATTTATAAATTTTTCTTCTTCTCATTTCTATCACTATATGAAAACCATTAGATCTTCTAAGAAAACCAAAGAATAACATTACCTTATCTTACCATCTTTTCAAAGTTGGATCCTCATATGACCTCCATGGTTTCTCCTTCCATTGAAAAAGGAACATAATCTTTTGATTGTTAGAAAATATATATTATTGCTCAACGGAAATATAGAAAAACCAATATACAACTCTATGCAACAAAATACAATAGACAAGGTAATTGATTAAATACATATTACAACTCAATTGCTCAAAATACAAGTAAATAGAAATAAGAGAAGGAAGAGAATTATAATAACTAAAACCCTAAAACAAAAGACACCAATAAATATGTAAATAGAAATAGAAGTAGAGGATTACAAATTCAATACACTAATAATACAAGAAGAACAACAGAATAAAAAGATCAATGAAAAAACAAGCTCTCACACAACCAAAGTGTAGAGTAGTGGGGATCACCAACTTGAACAAGGTTCAAAACCTTTGTCCAAAAGCTTATTTACCCCTATTCTCTAAGGACTAAGGAATCTCTCTAGGAAATAGCTCTCTGGAATTATCAAGCCTCTATGGTGTATTTTTCAGCCAAGTGCTTTGTGGATGGAAAATGGTGTGTCTTACAAGTGAGCATTAGGCTCCTATTTATAAAGTTTGAGATACCCCTTTTAATTTCAAATTACACCAACCCCCATGGATGTTACCAATGTTTAATTGGATGTTTATGGAATTAAAATGGAGATTTGGGAGTTATTTGGGATGTTAGAACCCATTCAATTTGGAAAAAACTGAAAAACCAAATAGGCTTTCAGCCTCACTGGCCACGACCAGGACTTTTCAGTGGCCGTGGCCACTGGCTTCTGTCCCCCAGGCCGCGACCACTGAAAGTCAGTGGCTGCGGCCACAGGTCATTTTCAGCACAAAAAAGTCATTTTTCCAAAATGTTCCAAAACGTCCCAAATCCTTTCCCACATGATTTTGTAACCTCCAAACACCTATTGGGAGTTAAAAACATGACTCCAACAGCCATATTTCATCATGGATTTGTGAAATCCAATCTCAAATGTGTAACATATAATATACACATTATTGAGTAATATTTAGGAGTTACAAATTTGTAACTAATTTTGTAACTCCAAAATATGTCACATTTGGACACACACATGTGTCCAATTTTTGTGACTCTCAATAATATGTTACAAGGTGTGACAAATCATATTTGTGTGACAAATCACATTTGTGTGACAAATCACATTTTGTGTCATTATTTAATCTAACATTATATTATATGAAATAATATAACACTTCTTCACACAGAAGGACTTGAACATGAGGCGGAGACGTTGGTTGGAGTTGGTAAAAGACTATGATTGTGACATTCTCTACCACCCAGGGAAAGCTAACGTAGTGGCAGATGCATTGAGTCAAAGGGGCTCGGGGTAGTTATTTAGTTCCACTCATATTTCGAGGGAGTTGGCTGATGAGATGTCTAGAGCGAGGATAGAGTTGGTGGTGGGCCGGTTGGCCAATATTACTTTGCAGTCGACCTTACTAGAGCGGATTATAGAGGGTTAGTTGGTAGATGCACAGTTACAGGAGGATAGAGAGAATGTCTTAGCGGGGGTAGCTAAGGACTATTCTATTTCTGAGGTTGGTCTGCTACGGTATCATGGTCAGATTTATGTTCCGACTGATGTGGGGATTAGACGAGAGATACTGGATGAATCGCATACCACGTTGTACTCACTTCATCCGGGTACCACGAAGATGTATCAGGATTTACAGACGCTGTATTGGTGGCCCGGGATAAAGAAGGATGTGGTGGAGAACGTGGCCAGGTGTTTGACCTGTCACTAGGTGAAAGCTAAGCTTCAACGGCTAGCAGGGTTGCTTCAGCCTTTGGGTATTCCCAAGTGGAAATGGGAGGATATTACGATGGACTTTGTGGGAGGTTTACCCGGGGCAGTGGGGCTTCATGACTCGGTGTGGGTGATAGTGGATAGATACACCAAGTCAACTCATTTTCTTCTGGTGAAGACGAATTATACGGTGGATCAATATGCATAGTTGTATGTGAGGGAGATCGTACGTCTCCATGGGGTTCCTAAGTCTATAGTGTCAGACTGAGATCCTATCTTTACCTCCAAGTTTTGGGGTAGTTTGCAGAAGGCCATGGGGACTCAGTTGAAGTTCAGCACAACCTTTCATCCTCAGATGGATGGACAGTCTGAGAGGACGATTCAGGTGTTGGAGGATATGCTTAGGGCATGTGTGATCGACTTTGAAGGATCCTGGAGTAAGTATCTCCCATTGATTGAGTTTTCATATAACAACAATCATCAATCAACGATTGGAGTGGCTCCATATGAGATGTTGTATGGGAAGAGTTGTAGATCGCCTATTCATTAGGATGAAATGGGTAAGAGGAAGTATTTGGGACCGGACATGGTTTAAAAGATGAATGATGCTATTGAGAAGATCCAAGCTAGAATGCTTGCTTCATAGAGCAGACAGAAAAGCTACGCTGATCCTAAGCATAGGGACGTGGAATTCCAAGTTGGGGGCCACATGTTTCTACAAATTTCACCACTGCGAGGGGTGAGGAGGTTTGGAAAGAAGGGCAAGCTGAGCCTTAGATTCATTGGACCTTTTGAGATCCTGGAAAGGACCGGACATGTGGCTTACAGGTTAGCTTTGCCATCGTCGTTGTCGGGAGTTCATGACGTATTCCATGTTTTTATGCTTCAGAAGTACGTCTTAGATACGACACATGTGTTGAAGTATGAAGACTTGGAATTTCAGACATATTTGTCCTATGAGGAGTGACCAGTTCAGATCTTAGATCGGAAAGATAAGGTTCTACGGAACAAGAAAATTCCTCTGGTTAAAGTATTATGGAGGAATAACAGGGTCGAGAAGGCGACTTGGGAGCTTGAGTCAGCGATGCGGGATCAGTATCCCGAGTTATTTAGGTAAATTTTGAGGACGAAATTCTCAATAGGAAGGGATAGTTGTAACGACCCAAAATCACTAATAAGGCTTAAGGGCCTTGATTAGTATGTCGGGAGGGCATAATTGGTTTATGTGCGATTTAAATGATTTAATGAATGATTATGTGATAAGCATGCTTATATGGATATGTGAAACGCATGTTTATGAGTATTATTATGCATGTGGGCCCTGTTTAGATTACATGGGCAGATTTGTAATTTTGGCCCGGTAAGGGCATAAATATGATTATTTGTGATAAATTGTTGAGACCACATTATTATGTGGATATACTTGCAGCATATGGCTCGAGACGATTTGAGTGAGCGGTTTGGCAAATTAGTCACGGCAGAGATTTATATCGGCTCGGGGGTGCCTGGGGGTATTTTTGGGAATTTAGGAGATATATTGGAGATTATTAGACTTTGAATAAATAATTGGCGATTAATTGGATGATGAGATTTGAGTGGTAAATATTAGGAACACTTGTGGAATTAGTGGGAATTGGGAGTAAATGATTATTACACCCTTAGTTTACGTCAAAGGTTAGTTTTGTTGGGAGGGGTAAAATGGTCTTTATGCTAATAAATGATATGCTCAACCTTTATGTTAGAAACAAAACAGAAGAATTGAGAATAATCTAGGAAAGAAAGAAGGAAAAGGGTTCAGCTCACTTCTTTCTCTCTCTCCCACGCATCCCTCTCTCTCTCTTGCTTTCATTTGGATATTGAAGCTTAGCTTCAAGGTGGGAGCACATTCTAAGCTTGGGCTGGGGAAACTTTGAGGAATTGAAGGAGAATTCAGCTGGGACTTGGAGGAAATTCAGATGGGTAATAGAGCTGTGATTTAAAGTAAAATTATGGGCTTTCATCTCTGAATTTGACTAGGTTTATATTGAGGAATTTTGGATATTTGAATGTGTGGATTGGACTGAGTTTTGGGTATTAAATTGGCTGAGTATTGAGTGGTTATTACTAGAATTCTTGTGGCTGAGTATAGGTGTTGGTTTCTATTTATATTGCTGGGAATTATAGGATGAAAATATGTGTGATTATGGGTCTAAATTCGTGGCTGGTTTAGTGTGGAATTGAGGGGAAAATTCTGAGTAAGTTGGCGTGTTCATGGCTGGGAGAAGGAGGAGAAAACCCAGGTTTTCTTTGGGTTTGCAGGGAGCGCTGCGACCCAGCTTGGGGGCGCCGCGACGCGTGTGGCCCTTCTGGCCGAGGGAGCTCTCTGACTTGGGGGTGCGCCGCGACTTTCTTGGCCAAGTCGCGATCCGCGCTGGGATTTTTTATCTTAGAGGTGTTCTTAGTGTTGTTAGGGCTCGGGGGTTCGAACCTAGGGGCTCGGGACAATTTCTACTACATGGTTTAGTAGAAATTGAGGTTCCGGAGGCTAGTTTTGTTCCCTAGGTATTTTATTTCTGATTGGAAGTTGATAGACATCAATGACTCTTGTGACTAGGTTTGTCGCCGAGGCTCGAGGCTCGAGGCTAGAGATCGTGCTCAGAACCAGTTCACCTTCTCTGCTCGGAATCAAAGGTAAGAAAACTGCACCCGGTTGTGTGGCTATGTTGGGACTAAGAGTTCCCTATACTTGTATGCAATGTTGTATGATTGTATTATGCTATATGGGCATGAAATAAACAACCTAAGAGTGCCAGAATTGATATTTGTGCCCAGGACGCGGCTCAGCCATTGGTAGCTGAGGTTAACTATATAATTACTGAGCTCGACGTAAGTGAGCTGGAGTCTATGGGATAAACAGATGGTGCGGCCTAAGGGCGCCGACCCTGGATACTGTATGACATGTTTACTGTTGTTAATCTGATGATTGTGGCATGTTGATTATCTGGATGATGGATTTCTAGTTTATTAACTAATATCACTGATTATGTGAACAATGTGGTTTGTTTAGTATCTGATTAATGATTTATGATTTATTTGATTACTGTTATTATTTATACTCTGTATATGGTTTTCTTGCTGGGCCTTGGTTCACGGGTGCTACGTGGTGTAGGTAAAGGCAAGGGTAAGCTGGACCAACCCTGATTTGGAGAGCTATGGGGGCATAATGTACATAGTCGGCTGCTCGGCCGCCACGACCGAGGGATGATACAGGGACAGGAGACCCTAAAATGCCTATTTTGCCATTAGAGTGGCTTGTGGTTGTTCATAACCAACAAATTTTTTTGTAAACCGTTATTTAACCCTGTTTTTGGGATCCCGTGTATCAAACGCTTATTTAAATGAAATTTATCTTTTATAACCAAAATCTTTTAACCCTAGTTCAATTATGGTTTAGTGCCACATTTTTAATTAAATGGATTGATTAGCAAGTCTTGCACCTTTATAAACACACAGTGTAACTGTCTTGGTTATCCAGGGCCTTACACATAGCCTCGAGCTCATCAATCTAGTTGTCGTCTCCTTCTCACTCGCTAAATTTGTCGAGCTCATCCCTCGGAAAAGGTTAATGCCTTCGAGTCTGCAAGTCATGCTCGAACACTAATGGCAGATCTGGAACCACGTGACAATTTGTATAAGTGTATTGCTAACACTTGTTAATCCCAAGCTTACTCTTTACGAGTCGACATTTCAAGGTTATTTATTTTATCTTTGAAATTTGGGTGTAACAAAGTTGGTTTGAAATTGTAAACAAGTAGTTTATGTTTTGTGTTTTTGTTTATCATTTGAGTTTTTTTATTGAAAATTAATCACATTCATTGGAGTAGAAATTTAAAAATATATTTATGTTTAAATTTGAATAAACAACGAGTTTACTCTTTACTACTTATTTTAATGAAATTGCAAACAACAAGTTTACAATTTATTAAAGAGGAGTTTTTCAATTTTTGGATTTTAGAGCATAAATGTACAAAAAAATGGGGATTATACTTTTTCCTATTTTTATGGGAAAAATTAAATGAAAAAAAAAGAATTTGCGGGAAATGAAATAACAATTAAAAAATGAAAAACAATTCAACAATCGACCAATTTCATTCAAATAACAAAGGGCAAAATCGACCAACTGGCCCAACCCTAAAAAAAATTTCTCAATCCAAACCTCTGATCAGCCGGAGCCTTAATCCTAATTCGCAGCCCTAATCCCCAAAAAATTTATTAATTAATCGTTATATTTTAACTTATCACGATTCAGAGTCAGATTTCTATGTCTAAACCCAATTTAACCTCAATTGTAACTTTGTTTTTCTTTCATTTTTGTTGATTGTGTGTTTATAAGCATACACAATGAAACCTAACTAAGCTTGTAAAAACATTGGTGTCAAGTGTGCACCAATGGGAATCAGACCCTTTGTTTTCTGCAGCTAAAGTAGTTCAAGACTCGGCATACAAGTTAGTCTTTGTTTGGTTTTATTCGTCTGATTTCGGACTTTCAAAACATGAAGTCGTTATGTATATATTTGTAGAATTGAAACAGTGACCTTTTTGTGTTATGGCCTTTTGAGGGATTGGGTTCTGTATATAGAATTAAAAATTAAGACATGGAGAGTTCCCCAGTTTCAACTTTATATTAATTTTATTGTTCTATTTTAGAAAGTAATCTATTTGTAATTCTCTCAATTGGAAGATTTTCAAAGAGCAACTAGTTATTCGACTATAACATAAAAGTCCCAGATGAATGTTGAAGTAATTTCAAGGCACAGACAGTTTATTCGAGCCATAAGGGAACACTTAATTTGTGTGGAAAAAAAGCTTGGAAGAGACATCAATAGGTAATCTTGTGAGAAATAATGAGTGAGAAAACTTAAATGAAGAAGATAGAGATGAGGTGGCACTATTTCTTTCCGGAGGAGGAGGATGTCCGTCTAAGCGAATGTATGCTTATGACTTGGGGGGACGGTGGTATACTAAAAAGATATCTTGATTCAACCTTGGTAGGTAGTGGGCAAGATGATGCTTTGCAGAACGTTGAGCATAAAGGCAATGAAATTGAAACCAATCTTATTTTAGAACGATGAAAATCTTATGCAAACTAGTCCAAGGCAAAGACTTGGCAGGTAGTGGGCAATATGACTTTTTTAAAAAAAAAATAATAAACATATTCTTATGATTGATTGTAGACAATGGTCAACCTTAAAAAAATGTACATGCTATAGAGAAAGTCATTAGTAAAATAAAGTCACTGACTGTCATCTAGCATTAAATTAATGAAGCCATCCCAAAAAGTAATTTGTGGAACCTCCACCATCCTCTTGGTTGTTCTTCACATATACTTGTTGTGGCTTTGTCAATTTAATACATTATGCCTATGTCTTAATACATGAATAATAGTACCCTTCTCTGATTTTACTTGGATAGTCACATGTTATATTGATGGTTATCTTCAGGTATGTGGTAATTGGTTATGTGGTAATTGGTTATCTTCACGTACTTTGTGTGTATATTTTTAGGGGTAACTGGTTACCTTCACGTTCTGATGTGTGTGTATATTTTTTGGTTTTTTATGGTAACTGATGACTTAGTTCTTCTTCCTTTTTTAATGAAGTGTGATTCCTCTTTTTCCTTCAAGTTTGATGTTTCTTTTCATTTCTAATATGAGTGACTCGTTACCCCTCTTATGGTAACTGGTTATCCCTCTTATGGCAGAATGTTACTCCTCGCAGGGTAACTCGTTACCCCTCCTGATACATGCTATTTAACCTAGTTCTAGGATTTTTTTTTACATAACTGTAAAAAATCAAACAAGTAACTGGTTACCCCTCATGATACATGTTATTTAACTTAGTTCTAGGATTTTTTTTACATAACTGTAAAAAATCAAACAAGTAACTAGTTACCCCTCATGATATATGTTATTTAACCTAGTTCTAGGATTTATTTTTACACAACTCTGAAAAATCAATCAAGTAACTGGTTACCTTACCCACACTTTGAAAAAAAACGTATAATCTAAAAAAAAGGGAAAAAATGTTTATAATAAATAAAAAATAATAATAAACACAATTCATATTACAAAAAAAAAAAATACAAAATTTGCAAAACAACCAAAGAAAAAAGTAATATAAAAATAATTATAAAAAATTAATATAAAAAATCAAATAAGCTATAAATATAATCAAATTACAAGCATACCCTTCCAAATTAATAAAACTTGATTAAGAGTAAAATTATGGCATAAACAAACTTTTATACAAAAATATGGGAAACTAAACCCATAAAAGTGAAAATTCTTAAAAAAAGCCATATAATAAATTTTATGGAAAAAAGGCATATTTTTACAAACTCTATTAAAAATCCCATATAAAATGTAATTTTCTCTTATTAAAGTAAAAATGAAATATCTATGAGTTTATATCTTGTAGAGACAATACAAATTTTTATTTAACAAAATTGTAATTATTGAGTATATTCTTTAATTATTTAAATGAACTTTTAAGTAATGAGTTTATTTTGTACTAATTTATTTTAAAAAATTCTAAACTTTCTTAACATTATATTTAAAATTATTAGTATTAATTGATATAGCAAGTTTTTTATTATAATTTTTGGAAAAAATTTGAAGAACAATAATAATTTATATTTAAAAATGTGAACAAATAAATTATATTTATTTGAATAAGATATTAAGAGACTACAAGAGTATATGTAATTGAGAAATTTGAAAATAAAAATAAAATTCTAAGTGGGAGAGTTTGAAGCAATTAAACTATTAAAAAATGATAGTACGAGAATTTTACTATAAAAAACAAATATTTATAGAGAAAAATAAAAAAGTTGGTAATTGAATGGAGTGATGTAAAAAAAACCACAATTTATGCTAAAATATGCCAATTTTTGAGTTAAAAAAAGTAGAAATGAGAAGATACTTTATTTTTGGCTACTTTCTAATACTCTTACTTTTATACCCAAAATTTTATTGGATCTAATACCCATTATACCCTTTTATTAATCTTTCTCCTGCTCTATCCCTCCACTAACCCATTATCTTCCACTTCCGAACCCCGCACAACCCTATGCTTCTACACCTTTCTAGCATTGCAAACCGCTGTCGATTACAACAACGCCGCCATCGCCACGTTGCTGCTGATCACAACAAACTCAATGCATATCGCAAGTCACTGTCGATCACAGCAAACTTTGTTTGCTCCAAGGGTCATTCCTCTTCTGAAAAAGCCTTCAAAATTCACTAGGGGAAGATATAGCTCAGTCAAGCTCATCAACTTTAGAAGGCAATTAATTAACTAACATTTCCCTCTTTATTCTACTCGATTGTTTAATATCTGAGGTTGTTTTCATAGGATTTGGCTCTAGATTTTGTGTCTTTTGGCTTCTTCATGGTTTTCATAGGATGGTGCGACTTTTCAGTAATGTTGATATTAATGGCTTCTTCATGGTTTTCATAGGATTTGGCTCTGGATTAGTGTGAGAGTTTCAACATATATGTATATGTTTGTTTGGTTCAAATGTCAAAATTAGCAGTACTCTTGTTATTTAGTATTTGCTTATGAGAAATGAAAGATTTGTCCTCTGAACATGTTCATATTTTATTTTATTTTCTGATTTTTCTTGCAGTGAAACGATGTGCTATGATAACTTATATGTAATAATGATAATATATATATATACTACGACCCATCTTTTCCTGTCATTTTAGAGATGTTGTGTTTGTTAAGCCTAGTGATTTACATTTTAAAGAGACATGGTTTGCATTTAAAGTCTTGTGGTTTACATTTTAATGGGTTGTCATTTAAATTTTATGCCTGGTGGTTTACATTTTAAGCATTGTGGTTTAAATTTTAAATCTTTCTAGTAGGATCTACATTTTAAAGGATTGTGGTTTACATTTTAAGCCTTTCTAGTAGGGTTTACGTTTTAAATGATTGCAGTTTGCATTTTAAGACTTGTGGTTTACATTTTAATGAGATGTGGTTTACATTATAAAGTGACGTGGTTTCAATTTTAAGCTTTGTGGTTTAAATTTTAAACGGTTATGGTTTATATTTTAAAATGTTGTGGTTTACATTTTAAAGGGTTGTGATTTGGATTTTAAGCATAGTGGTTTAAATTTTTAAATGATTGTGGCTTAAATTTTAAAGGGTTGTGTAACGTCCCAAAATTACCTAATAAGGCTTAGGGCCTTGATTAGGGGGCCGGGATGGAAATATATGGAATTATGTGTTTAATTGTTATATTAATTGTGATTATGTGGATTATGTGATAATATGATTAAATGCGCATATTTAGGGTTATTAAATATGCATGTGGGTCCGCTTCTTATTAGAAGGGCGACTTTGGTAATTTGGCCCGTTGTGGGCATAATTGTGTATCTATGTGCATATATGTGATATATGTGAGAGACCACATTATTATGTGGGTTATTTTGGGTTACTCGGCATGAGGCGATCCTAGGGAGCAAGATAGCGGGGAAGTCACAACGGGACCCGATACTCGACTCGGGGCGAGTCAAGGGTATTTTGGGTAATAGACATCTATTTGGGTTATTGGGTTATGAAATATATTTGAAGTTAGAAAGTTTAGGAGGGAATATTTGGGAAATTTACCGTTTTTCCCTCGGGGACATTTTTGGTACCTCGAGTCTTGGGATTAGCCTAAGTTAGTTAAGTTAGATAAAACAAAAAGAAATCCTAGAAGCTGCTACCTAGACCGACTCCTTCTCTCTCTCTCTTTTCTCTCAAGCTTTCCATCCTTGAAGAACCAAGGGATTTTTGGGCTAGGATTACATGAATTGAAGCTAAAATCTTGAGGATTAATTCAGTAGCAGTTTGTGGAATCCATCTTTAGTAGAGGTAAGCTTTAAACTATGAATTCTAGCAATTAAATTCTGTGTTTCTTGGCTGGTTTTTAAGTGTTTACGAGCTTGTAAGTTTCAAAGATTGAGGGTGTAGTTTTGATGAGTTTTAAGCTAGATTTTTTTGGTGGGTTTTGTTGCTGGGAACATATTAGTACTGTTGTGATGGTTAAATTATGTTATTGAAATAATTTTGGGTTAGATTGGATGGGTTTTGGCTGCTAGAAATGGAGGATTTTCAGGGTTCATGGGGCCAAGTCGTGACTCAGCCAGAGCCATGCACCATGGGAGGCCTCTGCTTGGGGGGCGCGCCACAACTTGAGAGGCCAAGTCGTGAACCGTGCCTCTGGATAGATATGAGATAGAGGCTGGTCAGGGGAGCGCGCTGCGACCCACAAGGGGGCAAGTCGCGGCCCGCCTAGGCAGTTTTTCCTTAGGAGTTTGTTTTCAAAATAAAACTTTTCCTTAGGGCTTGGGATTGTTTCCACTACCTGGTTTGGTGGAACTCGAGGCCCTAGAGGCTAGGACTTGGTCCGGAAGCCTTTGATCGCTCAATATTAATAGAATCCTATTTTATGGTTATGGCTTAGGGTATCGCTAAGGGCTCAGAACTAGGATCGTGCTCGAAGGTCATTCTCGTTTACGCCTACTTGGACCTAAGCTAAGAAAACTGTACCCATAACGTGTTGTGTGTGATTAGGGCTTGGCCCGTCTATCATATTTGAATATGGTTAGGGCTTGGGCCCCTGAATTGATTATGTCAGGCTATCGTTCTAAAGGCTTGTTGATAAATGCTTAAGTGCTTATATTCGTTACATGCATTCTATGATTAGGGCATGCGACCCTTTATGTGATTATGTTTGGTATCGTGGGTATGGCTATTCAATGGAATTGTATGATTTGCATGAATACATGCTTAATTGTTGGGATGTGCCTATCCACATCTGTTTCTTATAAGTAAAGTATGTAATCCTGGATCAGGGCTTGACTTATAAGTTAAGGAGGGCAATGGCGCGTTGTGCGCTGGTCGAGAGGCATTGGCCTAAACCTACAACGTACTATTACGTTGATCGACTCTAAGGTCAAAGGTGAACCACAGAGGTTTGGCTAGTGAGACAGAGCTAAGGGCGAGGCCCCAGGTGACTCTATGGTCACGTAGCTAGGGCATAGGCCCGAGAGTTGGCTTAAAAGCCAACTGAATAGGGCGACGGCCCCAGGTTGATCCAATGATCATGCGATTGAATTTATAAGATATTGGTTATGAGTGGATATTCCTTATTTTTTTGAATGGTTATTTTAAAGTTATATTCCCTATTGTTGCACGTTCTGTTTTCTTGTTGAGCCTTGGCTCACAGGTGCTTTGTGGTGCAGGTAAGGGAAAGGAAAAGCTTGACCAGCCATGAGTTGGAGAGCTTCGGTGGCGGCACGTACATATGCGGCTACCCGACCATCACGACCGGGGTATCTCAGAGGAACTAGGGTTATAGCCCTATTTTGCCGCTTAGGCCGACTGATGTAACTTTTTGTTATGTATTTACCCTTTTAAATAGCTGTGTTGTAATATTTTGGGATCCCATGTTGTATAACACTTTTGAAATAAAAGTCAATGGTTCTTTGACCAAATTTTTTTAACCCTATCCTTGTCACTAACCTTAGTTACATGATTTAAGCCAAATGACCTGTTAGCAGGTTTGACACAATTTTAAGTACACAGTGTAACGGTCCTAGAGTAGGAGGGCGTTACAGGTTGTGATTTATATTTTAAAGGGTTGTGGTTTACATTTTAAAGAGACGTGGTTTACTCTTTAAGCCTAGTGGTTTAAAATTTAAAGGGTTTTAGTTTAGATTTTAAGCCCAGTGGTTTACATTTTAAAGATTGAGTTTGTAGATAAATTAAGCTATATAGGAGGCCCTATGACCTAAATGATGATTTGAGAAGAACCACTAGTCATCTATTTGCCACTTTTGGCACCCTTTCGACATTAAATGATGTTTTGAAATGAAAAAGTATTAAGGGCTTGTTGTTTATCTTCATAATTGAAATATCAAGGTGTAACGCCCTACTACCCTAGAGTCGTCACCATGTGGTTTTAAAATGTGTATTTGACTCGCTAAGCGAGGTGTAGACCCAAAAGTGTAATGAAATTAAAACAAAGACTCATTTAATAAAACTTTCATATAAAAGATTTGAACTTTCATTAAGAACGTAAAAGAGTTACATTGGGATCCCAAAATATTGTTTAAGACATATTTATAATTCAAAAGTTCTTGTACAGTCGACCTAGGCAAAAAAATCAGACATTTTACTGTGCTCCTCAAAAGTACCCCAACCATGGCTGCCAGGTAGGCCAAACATGTATGCATCGCTCCATGTCCTCCAACTCATGGTTGATCGATCTTTTCCTTGCCCTTACCTGCACCATAGAGCACCCAACAAGAAAACTTCACAACACAACATATAATAGTTTGTTTCAAAACAGACAATCCACAAGTTTCCATTAAAAGTCACAACAGCGGCCTAAGCCGACCAGGGTGCGTTGTCAGGCACCAAGTTCATGGTATTAACCGAGCGGGTGAGTACATCATCCTTAGTTGGCCTTGCCCGGGCAGACTACATTCATCATGCTAAATGTCAATCTTGGCCTTTGTTGCTCCTAGCCTTTGCCACTCTCGGACTTTGCCGATCCTGACTTCTACTGCTTCGTCACAAACAGATATGTGACATAATAGTTACAAACATTTACACATAACACTAAGCACAATATAGTCACATATAATCGGGCCATGCCCTGCTCTACGGGCACAAACAATTTTCTTACCTCGAGTCCCAAGCAGATAGTGTATGGAAATCTCGAGCACGATCCCAATCCATGAACCCTAGCGGTATAACCTAGTCACAAAGCAATAATGGGTAACCTGTTGGGAATAGTGCCCTTAAAGCAATTGTAGTTGATAAATGTTTTAAATGAAATAAATAATTAAATTGAATTATTATATATAGACTATGTTCGATATTATATTGATAATATTAAGTAAATATCAGAAAATTCAAAAGTTTATCTCTAAGTGGTCTTAATCTCATATTGGTATGAGAGGATCGAGATTAAGATAATAAACTTAAAACAGTTCGCTGTAAAATAAAGTTATGGAATCTTTAGATTAATTACTGCTAGTACGGTTCGCTAGTATTATGAGTACAAGTGACCTAGATCCGGGTCACTAGTGTAGTAGGAAACTTTAGTGAAGGTGCTTTATATATAGTGATATATAGATATGGATCAGATGTGATTTTTCAATACTTGTTTAAACACCATTTCGTAGTATTAATCAAACACATCAAATGATGATCATATACACGATGATCTTAATCCTGAGGTTGCTATGAACTCCTATATATGTCATCTGATCCTTTGATTCATGTGTTAAGGTTTGTCAGAATGATCAGGCTAAGAACAATTATTTTGGGGACTCAATGATATATATGGTTGGGGACGTAGTTTAACAGATATGGAATCTATACATTCTTATAGATTGAATACTGGTTCCCTATTGGGTTGACTTTTGGAACTAAAAATGTTATGAACGCTCACGTCGCAAACTTGTTGTGACACAACGTTCACTAGTAAAGTCAATGGTACTCTAGGAACAAGATATAACTAAAAGGATAAAACGATAATTTTATTCCCTTTTAATCATAAACCATTAATAAAGGATTAACATTGTATGTAATGATTATATCAATGGACACTTTATTTTTTAATAAAGTACTCAGTAAATATATGTTTATAATTATCAAGAGTTCAATCTCATATTTATAGTGGAGTAATCACGAGATTAATAAATATGATTATTTAATCAAAGAGCTTTGATTAATAATCTACTATTTATTGGAGCTTGGTATTATAGGTGTTGGGAAAACTTATATAGGATCTTTATTTATTTTCATGTAGATCTAATATTAAACAAATTAATATGAAATAACCTAGAACATGTTTCTAAAATTGAATTCAAAGAGAAACAATGATAAGAATACTTACAGTATATGCAGCGGAATGAATGAATCATTCCTTCAGTTTCTCTAACCCTTGTATCATTTCTGTCGCAGAGTATTATCAAGAAATTGAACCGATCTTCAATTTTCTTCACAGCCTTCCAATGTATCCTTAGAGTCACCTAGACTAGAGTGGACGATTCTCAACACATGAGATAGATACAGAGAGAAGAAGAGAAAAGAACTAAGAGGCTTAGAAAATGACTTGTTTTTAGAGAGAATCTAAAAACTATCAGAAACTTGTGTTTTTGACTTCTGAACTTATAGTTTCATCTCTCACTTAGCACTCCTTTTATAGACTCAATTAGGCCATTTAATTTAATTAAAAAATCAATAAAATAATAGCCAATTAACAGCCCAAGGTCGAAATTATCATGGGCTTTAGGCCCATGAAATTTCTCATTTGATTATAAGTCCATTGGACTTAAAATCAAGGCATGTATTATTTTCTATTGATTTAATTAATTAAATAATTATCTAAATCCTCTATCAAATTAATTATTTATAATTTGAACCTTGATTTAAACTTATTTATTAATTTAGATACCAATTTATTTTAATTAATAAATCTACCCTAATTTCTCTTTTTTCTTCTCAAAATTACATAACTCTGTGAAACTATCCAAAATTGACCTGGTCAAATTTGATAATTCTAATTGATAATTAAATCAATTAATTGAGACTATCTAGATGATTTTATCCAAGGTACAATGGGGACCATGGGCCTATGAAATCAAGCTCCAATAAGTTATCATAAATCTAACAAATAATTTTACTAACTTATTAATTCCTCATGACTCCACTAAAGACTCGGAATTGCACTATTGAATTCATAGAACGCTCTATAACAAATATAAAAACGCTATTAATTATCCATTGTTACAACCATAATTGTCACTCAATCCTCTATAGACGGTCTACAATGAGATGGGACTAAAATACCGTTTTACCCCTCATTGTATTTTATCCTTAAAACACTTAGTTCCTTGTAAATGATATTTCAGTAAACTAATCTAATTACTGAAATGAGATTTCTATCATTTTACACCTTGAACCAAACTAAAAGGAAACCATCGTTTCACTTCCTCATCAGAAGCTATAGATGTTCATATCTTTGATTAACACGCCCACTTGATTATACTACCGAGTTCCCAAGATGTAAGTATGGGTTAGTCCGTAGGGTAAGCTGGTAACGAACAAGTCAAAGAACTCAAATCATACAATCAATTAGAATACAAACCACTCAGAATTGAGATTGAATTGACTATCTTATCAACTGTCAATATCGGTCCTGTCCGATGTAACAAATACATCCGATCTTATCTATTTTGCTAATGTTCTGGAAAGAACATAACACCATAATGTGTAAGTAGTTCATATCGTAGATTGGCAAGTCAGTGTAAATCTTGTGCACTGACTAATCTTAGGACTAACTTATTTTGAATATATAATCATATTTATATTCCACTGTGATTTCGTCACTATAAATACGATTAGCTATATGCTCGGGATTTAATAAAAGTATATATTAAAAAAATAATCATGAAAATAAAACATGTGAGCAAAGTGGTTGACCAAGTCAAAAAATGATTTATATTATTTTATTGATAATAAAATGAGATTACAAAGAAATTGGGTTTTAATTAGGGCATAAAACCCCAACAAACTCCCACTTGCACTAATTGAAACTAATGCCTTAATTCTACTAATCCCATTTCCTTGATATGCTTATCAAATGTAGCTTCTGGTAGTGTCTTTGTAAACAGATCTGCAAGATTGTCTTTAGATGCAATCTTCATAACCTTCACATCTCCCTTGGCCACATATTCTCGAATAATGTGATACTTCCTTTCTATATGCTTACTCCTCTTGTGACTTCGAGGTTCTTTCGAGTTGGCTATCGCTCTTGTATTGTCACAAAACAACACAAATGGTTTATCCATTTCTGGAATAACACCAAGATCCGAATAGAACTTCTTTAGCTAGACTATTTCCTTAGCTGCTTCTAACTCGGCTATGTACTTAGCCTCCATGGTGGAATCTGAGATTGCAGATTGCTTTACGCTTCTCCATATCACAGCTCCACCCCAAGAGTAAACACCATTCTAGAAGTAGACTTCCTGTCATCGACATCAGTCTGAAAATCTGAATTGGTGTAGCCTACAGGGTTCAGAACACCATTATTGTAGACTAACATATAATCCGTAGTCCGCCTTAAATATTTCAGGATATGCTTAACTGCTATCCAATGTTCTGGTCCTGGGTTTGACTGATACCTGCTCACTACTCCCACTGCATAGCAGATATCTGGTCTAGTACACAACATGGCATACATCAAACTTCCAACTGTAGATGTGTAAGGAATTTTTCTCATTGCATCTTCCTCTTCAGAAGTCTGGGGAGACTACTTCTTTGAAAGATGAATTCCATGGCGGGACGGTAAACATCATTTCTTGGAATTTGTCATTGAGAAACGTTCAAGCACTTTATCTATGTAAGTTGCTCGCGATAGAGCTAAGAGTCTATTCTTTCTATCCCCGATGATCTGGATACCTAGAACATAACTTGTTTCACCCAAATCCTTCATCTGGAATTGAGTGCTCATCCAATTCTTCACATTTAATAATTTCTTAACATTTCTTCCAATGAGTAAGATATCATCTACATAAAGAACCAGGAATGCCACTATTTGATTTGCCTTCAGTTGGTAAACACAAGGCTCATCAATATTTTTTTTTTAAAGGCATAGGTTTTGATTATTTCATCAAACCTAAGATTCCAGGAACGAGAAGCTTACTCAAGTCCATAAATGGACCTATTCAACTTGCAAACTTTTCCTTCTTGTCCAGCTACTTTAAAACCTTCTGGCTGATCCATATAAATGACTTCATCAAGCTTTCCATTAAGAAAAGTTGTCTTGACATCCATTTGCCAGATCTCATAGTCGAGAGCGGCTGCTATGGATAGGAGGATGCGAATGGACTTGATCATGGCTACCGGACTAAAAGTTTCCTCATAGTCAACGCCTTCTTTTTGGGTATAACCCTTTGCCACTAATTGAGCTTTATAAGTCTCGATATTTCCATCAACACCTCGTTTCTTCTTGTAGATCTACTTGCACCCCATGGCCCTAAAGTCACTAGGTGCTTCCACAAGATCCCAAACGGAATGTGAGTATATGGACTCCATTTCCTGTTTCATGGCTTCGAGCAATAGTTCCTTTTCAAGGCTAGCCATTGCTTGTTTGAAAGACAATGGATCATCATCACCAATGTCACCAAAAACCATATTGGTTTCACCATCCAAACCATATCGAACTGGGTTCCTAGAAACCCTCCCTCTACGACGAGGCTCCGTGACTGTTTGCTCAGGAACAGTGGTATTTTCTTCATTTAAATCAACTTGCGTCGGTTGGACATGAAGAGTGGGAATTTCATCATCAACTCGCATTGATGATGATGGAACATTGGTTGGAGTTAATTCTTTAACCATCTCCTCTAAAACTACTTTGCTGCATGGTTTGAAGTTTTAGACATAGTCATTTTCCAGAAAAGTAGCATTCGTAGAAGTAAACACTTTCTTTTCTGAATGACTATAGAAAAGTACACCCTGAGTACCTTTAGGATAGCCAACAAACATGCAAACTTCAGTTCGTGGTTCTAGCTTTCCCTCCTTTTTCCTCAGGACGTGGGCGGGACACCCCTAGATTCTATAATGGCGTAAACTTGGTTCACAACCATTCTAGCGATCTAAAGATGTTTTGGGGATTAATTTAGATGGCATGACATTGAGAATGTCATTTGCGGTTTCAATTGCATGTCCCCAGAATGAAATTGGTAGAGTTGAGTAACTAAGCATGCATCTAACCATTCCCAATAAAGTTCTGTTCTGGCGTTCCGCCACACAATTTTGTTGCGGAGTGCCTGGGGCAGTAAGTTGTGATAAAAGTCCAAGTTCAGTTAAATGATCTTGGAACTGCATATCCAAATATTCTCCACCCCTATCAGATCGCAAGATCTTTAACGTTTTACCTAATTGGTTCTAAGCCATCGCTAGGAATTCCTGAAACTTTGAAAATGTTTCTAATTTCCTATGCATTAGGTAAAGACATGAGTATCTAGAGTAATCGTCAATGAAAGTGACAAAATACTCAAAACCACCCCTGGCTTGTACATTCAAAGGTCCACAAACATTTGAATGCACAAGTCCAAGTGGTTCTTTGGGCCTATCACCCTTTGCAAATAATGGACGCTTGGTCAGTTTGCCTTCTAGACAAGATTCACAGACAAGTAATTCACCTAAGGTGAGTTCCCTCAAAGGCCCGTCATTTGTAAGTCTTTGAATCCTATCATAGCCAATGTGACCTAGTCTCAAGGGCCATAAATACGTCATTTTATCGTTATCAGTCTTTTGGCGTTTATTGGTCCTAGGTTTAGCTACTTTGAATGAATCATTGTTAAGAGTGAGGGGTTTGTTAGGTCGCAAAATATAAAGCCCGTTTTCCAAACATGCAATACACAATTGTGATCCATTGAAGGAAATAGATATATTAGAACTTATGAAAGGCATAACAAATTGTTCTAATTGCAACATGGAAACTTAAATTAAATTTCTACTAAAATTCAGAATAAAAAATACATATGTGCGGAGACGGTGCTATCCAAGCATTTACGGTGCCATCATGAGCATTGACGGTGCCATCACGAACGTGACATGGTGCTCGTTCTGGGGATTCCTCAGTCATGATGAATTCAGAGTTATCACCAATCAACACAATGTTGATGTTTTGCTTCCATTTAAGGAAGTTTTCTCCAGTGAGTTTCTCCATCGAAAGTTGAGAGGGGATAAGAGTAGACACAGACACTACTTAACTTAAAACTAAAAATTATGAATAATTATAAAAATCAATCACATTTGCTCAATAAAACTCCTATTCACACAAATTTCAAGAAACATCATAACATATACCAAAAATATGTAAGATATGAGGAAAAAATACCAAAATAATCATATCTCTATTTCTTTAGGTTTTTAACTATTCTATGATATCGTTGTCCCGGTTGGCGAGAGTAAAAAAATACCACTAGTTAAATAGAGTTGTAAACTCATTTAATAATGGACACCATTATTGACAACCTACTATTTGATCAAAATAAGAAAACAAAATCTCTTATTTTATGAGCTAGACCCACTGTTTCGATAATCATAGATTTAGTCCTAGTAGTCACCGTTGGGATGAGTCTAGTAGAATTTTGACCCATAATTTCGAAATCTAACCTTGTCAAAATAACTAATGAACACCTTCCGTAGGGGGACGAATCAAAGCATCTCGAGGCCCCATTAAGTTATTGACGTTGTTAAACCAACGGTGGAGATCGAATACAAATTCTTAAAATAAGCTCATTATTAAAATTAAAAAAAATAGTATTTTTATTATTTATGTTCGAAAATTAATGACTATGTGTTGACGTGGTTCTTCGCCAACAGGTAATTAAGAGAAGGAGAGAAAAGGATTAGTGCTAAAAGTGAACCAAAATTGATATATGATCTTCGAGGATGAAAGGGGTGACTCAAGACACGGTTTTTAAGTGGTTCGAAGGTTAAAATCCTTCTACTCCACTAGTCAATATTATTGATCTATACTGAGTATTTGGTTACAAAGTATTTCTTACAAGAGATTATTTTTCCAACCCCTATCAACTCCCAGGGTCTCCATATTTATAGGAGAAGGCACCTGGAAGTTGGTAGGGAGGTCATCCCGTGACCTTCTTACTTGTCGTATCAATTTTGTAACATTCATGATTAATTCCTAAACCTGACACATAAGTGTGGTCAAATCCATAGGCAAGGAAGTAATGGGCCGCACGGCCCAACCCAATCGTGGGTGTCTGAACACGCACGTTCCTGCTGCGTGTCCGAGAAGTCAGGGGGATATCAGACACGTGATGCCTGATATATGCACGTTTACCTTAAGTGTGTTGAATTCTCAAAGGGTCATAGCTCCATATCCAACTCGTACCGCGAGCTGCATACTGGACTCGACCTTCGGCCTTCAGGGGGCCTGCTCTAGTCTTGGAAAATGGAGGCGAGCCCTTGGGGCTTCCTCGAGCTAACGACAGAAGCTCCGGTTTTAGGGGAGTCCATGAGATAATCATGATTAGTCCGCAGCTCGGCTTGCTAATCAGCCCGTGGGAAAACCAGGGCGTACACTATGGTTCTCCAAAAATTGTAAAATTAGAATTTTTAAAACCAAAGTCCTATAATTTCTTATTAATTCTAAAGTGTCATATTGAAGCAAATTCAATTAATTTAGAATTAATTTGTTGCTAATCAATATTCAGGTTTAACTAATATAATGAACATATATAATTAAGTCCTACTCAGGTAAATGAGCCTTAACAATTGGGTTTGTATGGAGGAGGGCTGAGTCCAGTATGTCATTCCCACTACAAAGGCCCCCAAACTTCCATACAAGGTCCAAAAGACATGAATTTAAACATTCGTTTTATTGATTAGGCCCACTATAGTCATGTAAAACAAATGAGCCTTCACAAGTGGAATCACCCACAAGAGAGGAATTTAAACTTTACATTTTCTAATGGGCCCAAATAAAACCTATCATTTTATGAATATTTTATTTGGCAAAATCCATATAACTAACAAACATATGGGCCACTATATATATCTAAGCCCAATTGCAAAAATACCACATATAGTGCAAATAGACATGTTATAATTAGATGGGCCTAATCATGTTACTATATGAGAAATTCTATGAATTTATGCAAAAAGACCACAATTTATTTCATTTACAAAAATACCACAATTAATTTCTAGAATTTATCAAAAAATTCAAATTAATTAAATTTAACAAAAAACAAGTCAATTTAAATGAAATTTATCAACAATTAACAATAGTTAATTTGAATTTCATTTATCAACAATCAACTTAGTTTTAAGTTAATTTGAAAAATATTAATTTAATTTAAATAGGATTTATCAACAATTAACCAAAGTAATTTAAATCACATTTATTAAATGGTTGAAAAAAATATTTTTCAAAATTTAACCAATTTTAAATTTTAAAATCAATATCTTAACTATTTTTCAAAAATATCTTGTGTTGTTACAACTATTAGCTAATACTTTAACCATTAAAAAAAAATATTAACAGTTATATCAACCCTAAAATATCTCAAAACAGTTAATCAAATTCAAATATCAATAAAAATATCTAACTAACAAATTTTCAAATAATTTAAATATTAAGAACTATAGAATAAAAAGATATTTGTATTTTCAAATAAAAATTTAATAAAAAAATATAAAGTATTTAAAAGAAAACATCTTAAATATCTGATAACTTAATTCTAATATTTTAAAAATTTAAAAATTAATTTTGTTAGTCTATTTTTAAATTTGAATTTGAATCTTTGTAAAAATATCTAATTATTTAAATCTTAACCAACAAAAATATCTTATTTTAAAAAAAAAATTTTAAATGCAAAAACAAATCTGATATTTTTGGTTTTGATTATAAATAATAAATTTTCACATTTTTAACGATAAAAGACAAGAAATGTGTTGAAAATGTCGTCGCGGACCACTTGTCCCGACTTGAATTTAGCGATTCCGCTGACGGTCTACCTATTCATGATGATTTCCCCGATGAACAATTGATTTTTGTTGCTAAGTTACCGTGGTATGCTCACATTGTAAACTACTTAATAACAGGTGAACTCCCATCTGAATGGAGTTCACAAGACAAACGCAAATTTCTGGTCAAGGTGCGCAATTTCTTTTGGGATGACCCATACTTATTCAAGTATTGCCCCGACCAAATCATGTGAAGATGCATCCACGACGATGAGGTGTCTAGTGTGCTGAATTTTTGCCACAATGATGCTTGTGATGGTCACTTTTCTGTGAAGAAAACCGCTGCAAAAATCTTACAATGCAGTCTTTACTGGCCCACTCTGTTCAAAGACACCAATGATTTCTGTCGTTCTTGCGTAAGGTGCCAAAAGTTAGGTTCCTTATCCCGTCAGCACATGATGCCCTTGAACCCAATTCTTGTTATCGAAATATTTGATTGTTGGGGGATAGACTTTATGGGGCCATTTCCACCTTCTTTTGGCTACCTTTACATTCTTCTCACTGTGGATTATGTTTCCAAATGTGTCGAGGCTGTACCATGCCGAACCAATGATAATGCTACAGTTGTCAAATTCTTGAAAGAAAATGTGTTATCACGGATCGGTACCCCTCGCGCTATCATCAGTGATCAAGACACTCTTTTTTGCAACAAATCTTTTGAAGCTTTTATGCGCAAGTACGGTGTACTTCATAAGGTTGCAAATGCCTATCCTTCGCAGAATAATCGTCAAGCTGAGTTAGCCAATAGGGAGATAAAGCACATTCTGGAAAAGACAGTAAATCCCGACCGCAAAGATTGGTCTACACATCTTCTAGACGCTCTTTGGGCATACCACACTGCTTTCAAATCCCCTCTTGAGATGTCTCCCTATCGGCTTGTCTTTGGAAAAGCCTGTCATTTACCTGTTGAGCTCGAGCATAAAGTGTATTGGGCTATCAAACCCCTAAACTTTGATCTGAATGCCGCAGGTATAAATCGCAAACTCCAATTCTCCAAAATTAAGGATTTGAGAAACGATGTATATGACAATTCTAGGATTTATAAAGCGAAATTGAAAATCTCCCACAATAAACAAATCCCACAAAAACACTTTGAGCCCAATCATAAAGTGCATCTGTATGATTCTTGCTTGCACTTGCACCCCGGTAAACTACGATCGCGATGGACTGGTCCATTTGTAGTGAAGCAAGTATTTCCCAACGGTTCTGTTGAGGTCGAAGACTCAACCGATGGGAGAATTTTTTGAGTTAATGGCCAAAGACTGAAGCATTACATTGAGAGTGTGAGTCATGTTGAAGAGGTCCTTCTTAAGGACCCAATCTATACACTCTAAAGTTTTGAATGGTTTGTTTGTTCATTCTTTTTATTTTTCTCTTTATTTTTCTGTCTTTCTTTTATTTTTGTATGTTTTTCGTTTTTGTATTTTGTTTGTTTTGGGGTATTATTACCAGGCTATTTACGCTCTCGCCTCATGGACATGTGTTCTCATTCCCTACTCCTTTTCATTGATTATTCATTTTGACATTGAGGACACTATCTGATTTATGGTTGGGGGTGGTGAGCACGCATTAGCTTTCATTTGGAAAATCTTATTGTCGAGTTGAATTTCTAAGTCAATTTTTTTTTCAAACTTATCCAAGCATGAGTACAACTTGTTGGTTTGAGTCAATTTTTACTATGTTTAACTATTAAGAAGTGATTTTCAGAGTTCTTTTGTGCACTTTCCAAACATATGATAAATTGGTTGTTAACACAAATAGTTGAGAAAAATTTCAAGTTTAAAGTTTTTCATTTCTTTGTGAGTTGTGAGAGTTGAGAAAACAACTTTTTGAACTTTTATTGATCATTTGACATGGTAAAGTCACATCTTTGGAAACGTGACATTTACTAGAGGGATGTTTTTCATATAGAATGAGTCTTTGTAATAAATTTTAAATTTGTGTTCCATTTAGTGTATTTTATTTGTATTTTCCTTTTTATTTTTGTGTTAAAAAATGAAAAAAAAAATAAATAAAAAAAGGGGAAAAGAATGATGAAAAAAAAATAAAAAAAATACTAAATAAATGAAAAAAAAGAAAACAAGAGCAACACTTTCCCCTATTATTTTGTAGTTGTTGAAAAAGAAAATATTTCTATTATTATTATTTTGTGTAATTGTATTCAAAAATAAAAAAAACAATGTTATTATCATTATAGTTCATTTTCTTATTTATCATTTCTAGTTAGTTGTCATTTTGTTCTTTGAGCTTTCTCTTGTAAATCCTAAAGGTTGTTTGTCATTTGAATTCTGTTGACCCTTGATTTGGCCAACGACACAGAGTCAAAATAACGACAGGAAATGAGATGAAAACAAGAAGAAAATCAAATGAAAAGTAAATAACACAAAAGATTTATAGTGGTTCGGCCCCAATGAGATGGTAATGACCTACGTCCACTTAGTGTTCTTATTGATATTGAATCCCACTAATGTGATCAAAGAACTAGGGTTTTTGAGTTTCACAAGCCTTAGGAAGATTACAATTTTGGTGGATAATCACACTATGCTTTTCTCTCTGAATACAAATATTAAAAGTTCAAAAGTCCAGAAGTCCCTTCCTTGAGCCCTCATCTTCTTATTTATAGGGCTCAAGAGGGTTACATGGGCTAATGGGCCTTAATTACAATTACTATCAGCATATCAAGGTAATAAAAGGAAACATTATCAATATAATTATTACAAGATTGCGTATCCCAAAGGAAGTAAATGAGAGTATGCGACCATACTGGTCGCACCTCATCAAGAGACTTGACGAATCAATAATTATCTGGTCGATGGTCGAATAGGATCTCTTCACTCGAAACCGCCACGTGTAAGAAAATATTGCCACGTCATCGGGAGCCATTTTTTGGGTAAACATTTGCCCCCCTCCCCCAAAGTTTATTTTACTGCGACCAACATAAAGTAAACTTAGGTGACCGACCTTTCGCCTGCCCCGTCCAATCTGGTAGAGTCATCCATGCCTTCTCGAAAAAGGCAACTAATCATGTCTTTTTGGTTTCCCAAAAGTGGTCTAACGGCTATTGCACTTACCCATGCCTCAAAAAATTACCCTTTATGATTGCCTAGGTAACTGCCCCTTACTCAATATAAGTACCCCCTCAAAATTACTTTTTATGTTTTACTCTTTCCTCAAGAACTCTGAAGAACAAGGCACGACAATTCAGGAATTCGGACAATCCTTCACGATCTGCAGAATTTTTAGCCGGAGACTTTGCCTTAACGTTTCAGACATTTACTTCGACATTCATCCAAGTAAGTTCCCCAAACCTTTCATTCTTTGAGATGCCGTGCAATATCTGTCTTCCCTTCATTTTAAATTATGAGTTCTTGACAAACTTGTTTCAGGGTAAATGGGTATGCTAATCTACGTTTAATATGGTAGGAAAATAACACTTTGCTGGGGTTAGGAATCAGTTTGGTAGTCAAGACAGCTAATTTAGGGCGTAAAATCGAAGCAAAAATTCCATTTTAAGCCTGTAGAAAAACTGGGTTTTTCCCGCCCCTTCAGAGTCGAAAAAGTTTCTCCTGAAAATCATTTTACCTCTACTTTTTGATCCGTTTTCCAAACCGTTCACATAGGATTTAGTGTTTTTGTCAGAATGCTGCTGGTCGTATAGAAGCTTAACTTTTATACACGAGCAACGTTATTCCAACTTTCATACTTCTTGGTTTTTTGGCCATAAATTCTCATCTCCCCTTCTCTGTTCGCAGATTTTCATGCAAGATCCGTGGGGAGGTGAGAGGCCAATCGACGACGACCTGCTGGTGCAACTGCTTGAAGACGAAGAACAACCATCGTTGTTAATCCGAGAAATTCCTTTCTCTTGAAACCCTTCAGAAAATCCCTCAACCAGACCGCAAAACATGGGCCGAGTAAAATCGACTACCCAGAAAAAGAAATCAACCAACCCTTCAAAAAATCAGCCTGCTCCTCGGGCTGAAATTCCTTCGACGAGCGACAGAGCCAAAAACACTCATCCTGAAATCCAAACACAGGCCCAACCCCGGGACGTCCTTCGACCAGACATCGAATGGTACGTTGCTCCTCCTAGCCAAATTACTGCTAGGATGCTAACCAATTACCTCAGGAAGTACAGACTTCCTGCGGTAACTTTATTCAAACCCACCAACGACCAGCGGGCAAACCTGCCTAGCGGCGCCTTCAGCGCCTGGTCGAGATACCATATTGAGGCAGGAGCAATCTTGCCTCTTCATCCTTTTTTCCAGGGAGTGGCCAATTATTTTGGGGTCTCTCCTTTCCAAATAACTCCAAACGGGTATAGAATGCTCTCTGCTCTCTATATCCTATATAGCCATAAAAAGTGGCCTGTCCTTACGCCACATGAGATCAACTACTTGTTCGATCTTAAATCCAACCCCAACCAAGACAACACAGGGTTTTTTCATTTTTGTCACCAGGAATCGACTCGCATCTTCTTGAGTGAGACTACCTACAAGTCCAATGTAGGAAAGTACTTCCAGGAGTACTTTTTGACTATTGATCTGGTTGCCAACAACCTAGCCTTCACCCAAGGAGGTAATTTCTTTATTCTCTGGTCGTTATTTATTTTTATTATATCTACATCCTCCTTAGAAAATTAGTACTCTTTAGGTCCATGGGAACGACCAACTCCTACTCCAGAAATGGAGATTCGAGCGACATCCCTGGCCAGCATGACTGACATAGAGAAAAGCATCAAAGAGCTGGTCACTGAAGCCAACCTAAGGCTGGTCGGTCTTCTGGCACCTCACCAGGATGTGAGGGAATCAACGGCGGGAAGGGCCACTGGTGAAGAAGTTCCCGAGCAGCTCCAAGACGTGTCACAACCTCTAAGGAGGAGGACAACTAGGGTGACAATCAGGGAACCTTCCAGCACCCTGTGAGCAAACGCTCCCCCTGCCCCTATGGAAAAGGGAAAAAAGAAAGCTTTTCAAACACCTTGCACCCATCGAAGAGTTTTCAGATGAGAACGATATTGTCTTCTCACTCTTAGACAGTTTGCCCATTCCCTGTCATTTATTTGACTGGGACGGAAACTTTAAGTACACACCCAATTTAAATTCATATTTCTTCCAGGCAGTGAGTGAGTGTAGCAGTAGTTCAGTAAGTAATGTAGCGACCAATAGTTATAGCTCGGGTATTTTACTTATAATTTCCTTGTTCTCATTTTCAACTCCATCTATACATATGTATAACTGCTCACAATGTTTCCTTACTTGCAGATATGTCATCTGGAGATATGTTTGACCGCTACAGCGCACCTGCTGCTCCTTCCAGTAAGAAGAAGGAGAGCAAGTGACACCGTGGAGAGAGCAGCAAGGCTCCTTCAACAAAAAAGGTCCGGACTGGGGATCCTCCAGCCACCGCTCCCTCATGGGAAATGCCCCTCTGTCTCCACTCGACCAGACGTCTCCCCCTGCGCCATCCGACCAGAATCCTACCCCTCCAGCACCTGCCGACCTGACACTTCACGATCAACCTGGAGATGTCCTGACAAGCACCGTGGTCAGCTCAGCCAAAGAGAGAATATACAAACTCTCAAAGCACAAATGCAGCCAAGAGTCCATCATCGGCACAGAATCCATGGAGGCCGATCAGATAATAAACCGAGCATTGAACGAGATAGCCGGTGTAAGTTGCTTTCTACTGCTGAGCTTTATTTATTTTACTTTGTCATTTTCTACCATCATCTTATCTCTTTATCTGATCGTAGGGAATGCTGACTATGACTGCTGGCTGGTGTCGCACGGGGCCTTTGGTCACCCAGACCCAAGAATCCGACGCCAAGCATATTGAGGAGGTTAAGGTGCTCGAGGGGAAAAATGTTGAACTGCTCGGGAAAAACACTGAACTGCTCGAGCAAAACTCCAAGCTGGCCACAGAGCTTCAACAGTATCAGACTACCCTAACCAAAGCCAATGAAGACAAAGAGAAGTTTAGGGAGTGTGCTAAACTTAACTTTCAAGAGGCCAAACAACTTGAGGCTGAGCTGATCGCAAGCAGAAATAAGACTGAGGAGCTAGAGGGGTGTGTCAAGGAGCTCGAGGAGACTAATGCTAGCAACTTGGAGAGGTATAGGGGAGCCACCTTCCATTGCTTTTATGAGTTCTGGAAGCACAATCATGGGGACAACTTCAATTATCTTTCTGAGCATCTGAGGCGAACTGAAATAGCCTGGTGCACTGCTCTCCTGGAGGAAGAAGAGAGAGCCAACATTCCTGCCTCCCCATAAATCTCCCTAGCCACAGGAATTGAAGGCGCGTAAAATGAAGTTGGAACCACTGTCGACCAGGAAAATCCTCAAGACCCTCCTGCCTCGTAGTATTTTTGTTTTTCTTTAATTTTATCCTGTAGTAAAGACAATTTACATTTTTATTGCTGCACGGGCAACTTTTCTTTTAATAGACAATTACATCCAAGCAGTAACTGCTTGCAGTGTAAAGGGATTCATTTTTGATATTATAATACTTGCATTTTATTATAACATTTGTTCGCATGACCGAATTTAGCATAGTACTTTGGTTTGATTTCACAAAATAACAAAATTTTGAAAAATACTCTAAGTACCCTAGCATGCTTTCACTTATTTTGCTCGTGTGTTTACATACCTTTTGATATGCTTTGCTTACTAGATACCTTATATGCCCCCAAGTGATTGAGGAGCTTTAGGTCCTCAGTCACTTGCCTTGACTAAGACCTGTTCGAACAGTCCTGCTCGGAATAAATACTTGTAAAAAAGAAAATATAGCAAAACAACACACGTAATGAGAAAATACTTGCAATAAATACAATAGTTGGCAAGATTGACTGGCTGCGCACAGTTCCTTTTATTTCTCGTAATAGATGGACAATCCTGTCTATACGAGTGATCAATAAAATGATCTTACACTTACAAGCGATTAGTCACAAAAAATGACAAACCCTTGTTCATAAACTTGTAAAAAGTAAAATTAATACAAGCCAATTCTTTAAGAATAATTGTTTATTGATAGTACTTGCGTAGGTGTTCTCCATTCCAATAACGAGGAATGAGATCTCCATTTAAGCGGGCAAGTTTGTAAGTGCCTGGATGGAGGACTTCTTCGATTTGGTACGGTCCTTCCCAGTTAGGTCCGAGTACCCCGGCGGCTTGGTCGCGGGTGTTGAGGAAGACTCTTCTAAGGACTAGATGTCCCACATTAAATTTCCTTTCACGTACTTTAGAATTGAAATACCGGGCGACCTTTTACTAGTAAGCTGCTGTTATATTATTTTATAATATAATGTAATATTATATTATATTATAATATAATTTTTTAGATTAAATAAATGTGACAAAGAGTGTCACATATAATTAGGGGTGGCAATTTGGGTCACGACACGATGACACGACACGAAACGATTAAGGTAAACACGAACACGACACGTTTAATAATTGTGTCGTGTTCGTGTTTGAGTTTTTGACACGTTTAATAATCTTGTCGTGTTCGTGTTTACCTTAATCGTGTCGTGTCATAATCGTGTCAGACACGATAACACAAATACTTTGCATAGGTTTTATGATTTTTTTCGTAAAGTTATGATTAATCGTGTCATAATCATGTTATCGTGTTCGTGTCGTGTTGACCCATTTAATAATCGTGTCGTGTTCGTGTTTACCTTAATCGTGTCGTGTCATAATCGTGTTGAAACGAATCTAACACGTTTACACGAATTGCCAGCCCTACATATAATAGAGAGTTACAATATTTAGATATATGAGATATATCCAAATATGTAACATATTTGGTGTTACACAATATTGAGATGAATTTCATAAAGCCATATGTGAAATGGCTGTTAGAGATATGATTTTAACCAAATAATGTGTTTTGAGGGTTACAAAATCATTTGGGTGGGTTTGGAACCGTTTGGAAAAACAACACATTTTCAAGTGCTGAAATTGGTCAGTGGCCGCGGCCACCAACATTCAGTTGGTGGCCGCGGCCTGTGGGACAGAGAGTAGTTGCCGCGGCCACTGATGTCCCTAGCCGTGGCCACAGGTGTAAATCTGACCAATTTTTCAGTTTTTTCAATCTTTGTTGAACGGCTCAAAAAACCCAAATAACTCCCAAATTTCATTTTTAATTCCATAATAATCCAATTAATCATTGGAAACAGCCATGGGGGTTGGTGGAATTTGAAATTCAAAGGGTGTCTCTAAACTCTATAAATAAGAGCCTATAGCTCACTTGAAAGACACAACATTTCTATCCATTGGAGCACTTGGCTAGAAACACCTTGAGGCTTGATAATTCCAGAAAGCTTTTCCAATATCTGAGAGAGATCCCTTAGTGCTTGAGTTAGGGGGAAATAAGCTTTTGGACAAAGGTTTTAAACCTTGTTCAAGTTGGTGATCCCCAACCCTCTTCACTTAGGTTGTGTAAGTGAGAGTTTCCTTTTGTTTTGTTCTTACATTTTTCTCTATTGCTTTTCTTCTTATTTTCTTATTTTATTTACTTGTAACTTTTGTTTAGAGTTGTAATCTTCTTTTCTTTTGTTTCAAACACCTTTACTATACTTGTAATCTTTTGCATAGAGTTGTACTTTTACTATTCTCTTCATCATCATCATCTTCTTCTTCTTCTTCTTTTTTTCTTTGTTTATTTGTATTTTCAGTTATAGAGTTGTAACTTTATTTAATCAATCATTATTTATTTGTAATATTTTGCATAGAGTTGTAATATTCTTACCTATTTCCATTGAGGCAAAACTATTTTTCCTAACAGCTGCTACTCGGAGTTGGGCTTGTTCATGTTTCTTGTCGATCAAGTCCAATGATTCCATCAATAACTGAATGTTGGAATTTTGATCGTATGCTATCCGTCGATGCGATGACAGATCTAATTCAACAGGCAGCATAGCCTCATATCCATAAGCTAGGGAAAATGGAGTATGGCCGGTTTCTGTTTGATGGGATGTTCTGTACGACCAGAGGACTTCAGGCAACTGCTCTGGCCATGCCCCCTTTGCTTCCTCAAGCCTTTTCTTCAGAGTATCCTTCAGTGTTTTATTGATAGCCTCGACTTGCCCGTTTGCCTACGGGTGAGCAACTAAAGAAAAGCTTTTGATAATTCCATGATGCTCGCAAAAATCCGTGAACAGATCACTATCAAACTGCGTGCTGTTGTTTGAGACAATTTTTCTTGGCAATCCATAGCGACACACAATGTTCTTGACCACAAAATCCAGCAGTTTCTTGGTCATTATGGTTTTAAGTGGCTCAGCTTCGGCCCACTTCGTGAAGTAATTAACAGCCACCACGACGTATTTGACGCCGCCTTTCCCTGTGGGCAAAGATCCAATTAGGTCTATAACCCATACTGTGAATGGCCACAGACTTTGCATATGTTTTAGCTCATTAGAGGTTGCTCGCGGAATCTTGGATAATCTTGGCACTTGTCACATTTTTGAACAAATTCCACCGAGTCTTCATTCATTGTTGGCCAGATGTATCCTTGTCTTAGGATCTTTTTCGATAAACTCTGCCCCCCAGCATGGTCCCCACAAAAGCCTTCATGGACCTCTCTCATCAATTCTTTGGCCTTTTCTTTTGAAATTCACCTGAGGAGTGGCATAGAGTATCCTCTTCGGTACAAAATTCCGTCGACCAGGATGAACTTAGCAGCCTGCCGCTGAAGAATCCTGGCTTTGTTTCTATCCATCGGTAACACACCATGCATCAAGTACTCAATGAAAGGAATCATCCATGTATCCGCTGCCTGAATCACCAGAGAGGTTTCTTCTACTTGGATGCTTGGTGCGGACAGTTGTTCAACAAGTACTATATTCAGTGTGTCAGCATCCTTGGCACTTGCTAACTTGGCCAAAGCATCAACGTTCGAGTTTTGATCGCGAGGTACTTGCTGGAGAGTATATTTTTCAAATTGTGCCAACAAATCTTTTGCTTTATTCAAGTAGGCAACCATCTTTAGACCTCGGACCTGATATTCTCCAATGACCTGATTAACCACCAGCTGAGAGTCACTGTAGATTTCGAGTGACTTTATGTTCATGTCTCTGGCTAATCGTAACCCTGCAAGCAATGCTTCATACTCTGCTCTGTTGTTGGACGTCGTGAAGTCGAATCTGAATGTGCAATGGAATCGATGTCCTTCAGGCATCACCAAAATTACTCCGGCTCCAGCGTGGTGTTCATTAGAAGAACCTTCTGTGAATAACTTCCAAGAGGGAGTTTGGCTTTGAGGTTCAAGTTCTTCCGTCTGCTCGCTGTCTGGAAGCCTGGTTTGCTCTGCGACGAAGTCAGCTAGAGTTTGTCCTTTTACTGCTGCTCGTGGTAAGTAAGAGATTTCAAACTGCCGAAGCTCCACCGCCCACTTTCATAATCGACCTGCGGCTTCTGGCTTCTGCAGAACTTGCCGTAGAGGCTAGTCGGTTAAAACTGTGATTGGGTGAGCTTGGAAGTATGGTCGCAGCTTTCTGGAGGCTAAAATCAAGCAGTAGGCTAATTTTTCAATAGGAGGATACCGTAGCTCTGCTCCTGTTAGCCTTTTTCTTACATAATAGATGGCTTTTTGCACATTCTCCTCCTCTCTTACCAAGACAGCACTAGCAACGTATTCGTTGACCGCCAAATATATGAACAAAGTTTCCTTTTCGATCGACTTAGATAGGACCAGCAGTTGTGACATATGAGTCTTTAAAGCTTGAAAAGTCTATTCGCACTCCTCTGTCCATTCAAATTTCTTGTTGCCTCTAAGTATATTAAAGAACGGGATGCAATTGTCTATCGATTTGGAGATAAATATACTTAGAGCAGCAATCCTTCCGGTCAAACTTTGAACATCTTTGATCCTCATTGGCGATTTCATACCGATCAGGGCCTCGATCTGCTCAGGATTAGTTTCAATTCCTCGTGAGTTTACTATAAATCCCAAGAATTTCCCTGATCCAACTCCGAAGGAACATTTGAGGGGATTTAGCTTCATCTGATATTTATTCAAGACGTTGAAGCATTCTTGCAAATCTCCTATGTGTCCTTCTGCCTTCTTTGACTTAACCAGCATGTCATCAACATATACTTCCATGTTTGTACCGATCATCTCCTTGAACATGTGATTGACTAGTCGCTGGTAAGTCACACCAGCGTTTTTCAAACCGAAGGGCATTACTTTGTAACAGTAAAGCCCTATATCGGTCCGAAAGCTAGTGTGATCCTCATCGGGTGGGTGCATACTGATCTGATTGTACCTAGAGTATGCATCCATGAATGACAGGATCTCGTGTCCTGCAGTGGCATCGACCAGCTGGTCAATTCTTGGGAGTGGGAAACAATCTTTTGGGCAGGCTTTATTAAGGTTTGTGAAATCTATGCACGTTCTCCATTTGCCATTCGGCTTGGGTACTAGTACAGGATTAGAGACCCACGATGGATAAAACGCTACCCTGATGAATTTGTTCTCCTTTAGCTTCTCGACTTCTTCCTTCAAGGCTTTTGGTCTATCTTTGTTGAGCGGCCTTCTTTTTTGTTGTATTGGCGAAAAACTTTTGTCTATGTTCAGGACATGGCTGATAATTGTTGGGTCTATTACAACCATGTCTTTATGTGACCAGGCAAAGACTTCCTGGTTCTTCTTCAAAAATTCCACTAGTTTTTGTTTGGTTGTTGTCTCTAAGTTTTTACCGACTTTCACAACCCTAGTCGGATCTGCTTCATCAAGTTGGACCTCTTCAAGGTCCTCGATGGGTCCTACTTCTTCATCAAAATCCCCAAAGCGAGGATCCAAGTCCCCATCCTCACTTTGGGCAACTCCTTATTTGGTGACACAATCACCTGATTGGGCTTGTACTTCATTGGCCGTCTGCAACTCTTTTCCGGCGGTTTCCCTCGATCCACCTTTCTTCGCCTTAGATATCGAGGGTTGTAGCATTCCTTCGCTTCTCGTTAATTTCCCAATACGCATCCTATCCCTGCGTCGGTTGGGAATTTCATGGCAAGGTGCCAAATCGAGGTGACAACTCGCAGGTCGACCAGAATACGCCTTCCAATTAGAGCATTATAAGCAGAAGGACAATCAACTACTATAAAAGTAGTGAGTAATTTCATGTTCGCAAGCGCAGTTCCTGCTGTAACTGGGAGCCTAATTGACCCCGTTGGCGCGAGTCCTTCGCCAGAAAAACCATATATGGTTTGGTTGCATGGCTCCAGGTCTTTGACAGACAACTTCATCCTCTCCAGTGAAGACTTATACAATATGTTGACTGAGCTCCCTGTGTCCACCAACACCCTTTTAACCATCATATTGGCAATCTGGACGTCAACGACTAGCGGATCTGAATGTGGGAGTCGTACGTGCTGAGCATTGTCTTTGGAGAAGGTTATCAAATCCTCCTCTGTTCGAGCTTTTTTAGGCGCTCGATCCTCCACACTCATCATCTCGATGTCCTGGTCGTGGCGTAAGGTCTGAGCGTACCGCTCCTTTGCCTTCCCACTATCTTATGCAAGGTATGGGCCACCACAGATGGTGAGTAACATACCTGCCACATGAGCTGGCTGTAAAGGTGGCGAGCGTTGGCGTGCAGGCGCCTGCTCGTTGCCCCCTTGAGCCTCTTGCTGAGATCCTCCTAAGGCTCATACTTATCTCCTCAGGTGTCCCTGTCTGATGAGGAACTCAATCTCGTCCTTTAACTGGTTACACTTGTTGGTGTCATGTCCGTAGTCATTGTGAAAACGACAAAATTTTGTTGTATCTCTCTTGGAGATATCCTTCCTTATAGGTGCTGGTCGCTTATAAGGGACAGTGGAGTTGGTTGCCTGGTAGACCTCCGTCCTGCTTTCGACAAGGGCCGTATAGTTGGTGAATCTCAGCTCGTACCTATTGCCTTTAGGGCGTTTATTTTTGGATGTTGATGGCTTATTGTTCACCATTTTTACCATTTCCGTTCCCGTTGCCTTTGCCGTTGCCATTTTGTTTATCCGACCCATTGGCGGCTTTGGCGGGATCTTCCTTTGGTCCCTTGTCCTTCATAGGTGATTTCCCCTCGTTGGCAATCGCGTCCTCGAGCTTGATGTATCGATCAGCTCGATCAAGAAACTCCTGGGTACTATTTACCCCATTCTTTCTTAGGCTGTTCCAGAGGGGAGAATGGCGCCTTACCCTAGCAGTTAGGGCCATCGTTTTTCCCTTTTCGCCCACTGTTTTAGCTCCAGTAGCCACACGCATAAAACGCTGAACGTATTCCTTCAAGGGCTCTCCCTCCTGTCGGATCTCGACCAGCTAGTTGGCCTCAGTGGGGTGTATGCGACCAGTGTAGAATTGTCCGTAAAATTCCTTCACGAACATTTCCCATGATACTATACTAGCAGGAGGAAATTTAAAGAACCACTATTGCGTGGTGTCAGATAGGGTGGCAGGGAAGATTCTGCAGCGGGCATCGTCCGACACCTTCTGAATATCCATTTGTATCTCAAACCTGTTTGCATGAGATACTGGGTCCCCATACCAATCGAAGTTAGGTAACATTGGCATTTTGAATTTGCTGGGGGTCTCAGCCACAACTATCCTTTGTATGAACGGAGTGCCTCTTCTCCAATCATACTCAAGGTGTGATGTCCGGCTTCCCACCAGCTATCAGACAGCCTGATTTAGTGCATCAATTTGGGCCTGTACAACGTCTGGGATTACTGGGGCGACTGGTGCCAGAGGAGCATACTCATCATGCCTCTCGCGCCTGTCATTGAGCACATCCTTCAGATCATCATCTCTGTGCCTCTGTTCGCTAGCACCTAGCTGGTCAAATACTTATGATGTCTGGGCTGACCCTCAACTCTTTGGCTCATAGGCCTATTTTCTCTTGGTGGGGGGGTTCCTATCCCCACCTCTTTCCTTATGCCTTCGACCAGCATTCCTCCTGCCGGAATTGATGGATTTGGCTCATTGGCCCCTGGGCGTCTAGGGCTTCAGGGAGGCTGTCCGGCCCTATTCTGCCTCTGTCGCTGGGGATTGCCTTGACCAGCTTAAGAAGGTGGTGCTGCTCAGGATTCTGAATTGGGATGTCCTGTTGAGCAGCAGGCAGTTGCTCTGGCCTTTGAGGGCTTGCAGGCTGAAGCGGAGAACTCAGATTTGGGGCCCGTTGCGGTGGAGCATTTGGTGGCTGATCCGGTTGAGAAGCCGGCGCAGCCTATCCCCTGGCCAACTGAATGGTTGCTTCTAAAGAGGCTGTGGCATCTCTCTGCCGGCGGTTTAGGTCCGCCTGCCGCTCATTCAGATCTTGACGCTGACACTCAATTTCCCTCTGTTGTTGCACCAAGGTCTCCGCTGCATTCTCTTGATTGGCCCTCAGATTGGCCAACTGATCCTGCAACACACTTAGTGTTGTCCCCAACGTTTCAGAGTCCATTTCTTCCTCCTCAAGATCCAAGTGTGGCTCATTTTCAACCACATTTGGAGGAGGAGGCTGAGTGGATGCAGCGCCAGAATTTTGTCCAGCTCTCTTGGATGTCTTCTAAATTTGATCTTCTTAAAGTTCTTGAGTTGAACTCTCAGTGAAAGCACCAGAATATTGACCCTTGATTTGGCCAACGACACGGAGTCAAAATAACGACAGGAAATGAGATGAAAACAAGAAGAAAATCAAATGAAAAGTAAATAACACAAAAGATTTATAGTGGTTCGGCCCAAATGAGATGGTAATGACCTACGTCCACTTAGTGTTCTTATTGATATTGAATCCCACTAATGTGATAAAAGAACTAGGGTTCTTGAGTTTCACAAGCCTTAGGAAGATTACAATTTCAGTGGATAATCACACTATGCTTTTCTCTCTGAATACAAAGATTAAAAGTTCAAAAGTCCAGAAGTCCCTTCCTTGAGCCATCCTCTTCTTATTTATAGGCTCAAGAGGGTTACATGGGCCGATGGGCCTTAATTACAATTAATATCAGCATATCAAGGTAATAAAAAGAAACATTATCAATGTAATTATTACAAGATTGTGTATCCCAAAGGAAGTAAATGAGAGTATGCGACCAGATTGGTTGCACCTCATCTAGAGACTTGACGAATCAATAATTATCTGGTCGATGGTCGAACATGATCTCTTCACTCGAAACCGCCACGTGTAAGAAAATCTTGCCACGTCATCGGGAGCCATTTTTTGGGTAAACAAATTCCAATAAGTTGATTTGCCTATCTTGTGATCAATATTTGTTCAAATTGCTTGTCCTAAAACGTTTATCTTTTATTATTTTAGCGTAAACTGTTACATTTCCAACTCCAAGAGTGGTATCCTTCCCATTAAAAATACTTTCAATGCCCGTGAGGAATTTGGAGTTGAGACCTTTATACTTTTGAGATTTTTTTGATATTATTTTTGTTATGACTTGCGATAAAAAGAATATGGTTTGGTATACACACACACAACTCTGGAATCGCAACTGAAGTAGTTTAGATAGTAATTTCTGACTTCTTGCTGATACTTTGAAAATGCTTAGATGATTTTTCTTGGTTTGACTTGATTATTCAACTTGATAATTTTATTTTTCGCTTGAATTGCTAGGGACTAGCAATAAGCTAGTTGAGGGTTGTGATTAGTGCTAAAAAATGCAAATTCATTGGTTTTAAAGTGTAAAATAAATTAAGTTTTAATTAATATTTTCATGAATTTATTGTAATATATTTTATAATTGAAAATATTAATTTTAAATTTAATTTGTGTTTAATTTTCAGGAAATAAATTACAATTGGACATTAATAAAAGGAGAGAACAAAGAAATAGTTAAAACTGAAAAAGAAAATGAAGGAAATAACATTTTTGAAGAAATTTGGTCCAATCCGAAACCCCCAAACCCAGGCCCAGGCCCAGCCTCCTCCTTCCTCTCTCCCCAGCTGTCAGGTGGCGTGCCCTCCTCGCGCCACACGTCCCAGCAGCAACCCCGGTCCAGCCAGCCACCGAGCCACACCAGCCACTTGCCACGCCCAGCCGAGCCGAGCCGAGCTGTCTGCCAGCTAGGGTTGCACACGGGTTGAATTTTTGGGTTTCAGGTCCATCAGGTTCGGGTTTTGCGGGTTTCGAGTGGAGAAAAGTGGTACTGAAACCGATCCGAATTTTTCAGATTTTTTTGGGTTTTGGGTTGGATTCGGGTTGGGCTGGGCCTTTTGGGTTTTAGGCCGAAAATGCCAAATTTGCAAAAATACCATTTTTAAATAAAAATGAAAAAAAAAATGATGTGTGATCCTATAAAGGTTATTTTTTTTATGTAAATTTTCCTTTATACAATTATAACTACCAAGAAATTAATTGAAAAAGTAACTCAAAAATCTAAATTAACTAACATTTCAAGTTTTCTTTAAAAATGAATATTACCTAATGTAATTTTTCTTTTCCAAATATTTTTTCATTTAAACTATGTCATTATACATCATTTCATTTAAAAAAAAAGTAAGAAAAGAAAAGAAAGAAGAAGGAAGTTAAAATATAATGTCAATCAAACGTCTAAAAACACTTAAAATACAAACAAAGTTCAAATTACCAATTACAAACATAAAAAATGTCAAAGTCCCAAAATACAACCATAAACAAAGATAAAGTCCATAAACTAAAGTAGATAACTAGTTAACTACAAAATCATAATAAATTCCATAAGTCTACAACCATAAACATAAGGTCCATGAAAATTCAAAATACAAAGAAAGTTCATGCCCTTTCCTTCCTTCCTTTCCTTCATTCCTTTCAAAATTCAAATAAAAAATTATTAAATAAACAAAATCAAAGATAATAAATAACAACATACTAAGTAAAGGTAGGCACGAATAAATTCTTACAAGCAATTCTTTTAATTTGTAGATTGTTGTACAGATGAGGCTGAAGACTAAAATTGACAGAGGATGAAGCTGGCCCAACACTTGTAGGATCATTGGTCATCTCTACAAATATTATTAATATAAAAGATAAATATTAGATTATAAAACATTCACACACTTAAAATAAATATTTACAAGTTATTAGTTTAGTTGCAAGTTAGACCACGAAAATCCAAATAAAATGTAATAAACTGTCTGAGTCAAGATACTCTGATGTTTGAAGCACTTCTTCTTCATTCATATAGTCTCGAACAATGATGGGTTGATGTGATCCACTCCACCAGTTATTGAGACAAATTAATGCTTCGACCATCCTTGGGCTTAGTGAGCTTCTAAAAGGATCTAAAATTTGACCTCCTATAGAAAATGTCGCCTCAGAAGCAACGGTGGTAACTGGTATAGCTAACACATCACGAGCCATGAGTGATAAGATCTTGTACTTGGACCCACTACTAGCTCACCAACCCAAAACATTAAAATTCTCACTTGGTCGCTCAGGTTCCTCTTCCAAATATTTATCGACCTCATTGTTTGTCATTCCATCATCCTTCTCCAATCTCCGTGCCATAAACTCATCATGCAAATTTCATGACTTCTTGTTGGCACTAGGTCGACCACTAACAGACACGACGAATGTGGATGAAGCACTAACAATAGAGGTTGACTGTAGCTGAGTCATAGATGCCGATGGATGAAGACTTGATGTTGTCTCATTATATTGATCAAACATTGCCCGTATTTTCTTCTCTACCCTTTTCACCATCTCTTTGCACGTCATCTCATCATAAGTAGCACTAAAGAAATGACTGAGATAGTCAAGCTTGTATCTTGGGTCAAGGACCAAGGCAATTAGAAGTGCCTCACTGCAATTATCAAGTTTTCCCCAATACTTGTCATACTTTAGTTTCATGCTCATTGCCATTTTCCTCAATAACTCATTCTCATCATCGTCAGCTGCTAAGTCATACAACTCTTGTTGCATATTGCAGATCTCAATGAAGTACTTATTAGCAGTAACATAAGTAGACCCACTAAACTTTAATGTTATTTCGTAAAAAGTCTCCAAAAACCTCAAAAACATTAGAGCATTATCCCAATCAAACACAGTGGGGGGCCCCTCCTTTGATTTTCCATCTTTGTCAACCTCATCAAAATATTTCATATAATTAGCATCTAGTTGCATCCTGTCAAATTCCTTTCGAAATTTTATTGCACAACTGAGCATAAGATATGTGGAGTTCCACCTTGTTGGGACATCTAAAAACAAAAGCCCTTTACATTCAATCCTTTCTTGCATGACACATTCCTTAAAAAAATTTAGCCTAGAAGGAGAAGACCTAACAAACCTTACATCATTTCTAATTGCTGCAATTGACCCATGAATTAGGTTCACTATATGAGCGTAACACCTCATATGTAAAAATTTTCCATCCAAAATTAGGCCCTTCTCTTTCTCCTTGAATTGTTGCCTCAAGTATCTAATGGAAACATCATTAGAAGAAGCATTGTCTACCGTAATGGTAAACAACTTAGAGATGCCCCAATCTAAAAGACATAACTTGATCTCATTGCCAATGGTTTCCCCTTTATGATCTACCACTTGGCAAAAATTGATAATTATTTTCTGATACTCCCAAGAATTATCAATCCAATGAGCAGTGATGACCAAGTAATTCAAATTTTGAATGGAAGTCCAAGTATCGGTAGTAATCGATATCCTCTCACGACTCAAAATATTTTTCAATATCACCTTCTCCTCCTTATATAACTTCAATACATCTCTAGCAACAGTCATTCGAGAAAGGATCTCAAACCTAGGTTGGAGTATTTTGACAAATCTTTTGAACCCTTCACCCTCAACATGTCTAAATGGAAACTCATCCAACACAATATATTGTGTGATGGCTACCCTACAAGCTTCTTTGTTATAAGCTACCGCTACTAAGCTTGTTTCCCTCGCTTTCCCTCCCTTTACATGCTGAAAGCTTAAAGTCTTTTGTTTCTGCTCATCAATCTTAAAAAGACTTAGCACACACACTTTCCTAAAGTGGTTCCACAAAGGACTAGTCCCATGTTTTTTAGTGTCACACAAGAAGTCAGACCCACAATAATTACATATACACTTGGGGGGAGGAGACTCTTCGTTAGGATCTGTCGAGGGTGGAGAAGGATCTTCCTTAGTAAAATGATCCCAAATAGATGACCATTTTCCCTTTGTTTTCCCTGTACTACTAGCACTAGGGATGGGAGGTCTAACCCTCTTTCTAGCCTTAGTTTTTCTACCCTTTTCAGATGGAGGAGTAGGGTTTTCAGTCTGAGTGAGAGGTGGTTGATCTTGATCATCTATCGGGGGAAGAGTTTCATCTACCTCATCAATATCCATTACCTAATACAACATATTTAAGAAAAAACTAATCAACAGAGCAGCACACAAGCCTTTAACCCACTAAGTAAAAGCATGCACGAATAAATTGTATCATTAGTTATTTATTCCCTTGGATAAATTGTATAAATTAGGTTTAAAAACATTATGGAATAAATTGGGTGAAGAAGCTCAATCGCCCCAAGAGCTAGGAATTCCCTTGTAGTCTCATTAACAATTGGTTTAAGCCTTAGAGTGATGGTTTATAATTCAGAATTAGTTTGTGAATTTGACTGCCTTGGTTTTTTTTTGTTATGATAATGTTTCAAATTTTAGTGTACTTTGAATGCCCTTGTTGAATTGATAACTCTAGTATAAATTGACGCTGTTTTTCTCTTACATTAGTGTTGTTTGATGGATTTAGCTAGTCTCTTGTTCATTTTTAGTCTCTTATTTTAGTGTACTTTGAATGCCCTTGTTTTTTTTAGTCTCTTAGAAATTTTAGTGTACTTTAGTTATAAAATTGTACCATAATTTATATTGTCTAATTGATAAAAGCAGATTCCACCAACAAGGATTTTCAAGACATGTCAGATTATGTTTCTTCCTCTACTCTATATTCAAATTTCAAACCCAATTCAGCCTCCAACAGTAACATTTATACATAATTCAGGGTGAAATCAAGATAAAATAAATAAAAAACTCTCATAGCAGATTCAAGTTCAAAGATAACAGATTCAAATTTCATACCCAAAGCTCAATTATACCTTCTTTATGCGGCTGATTGCAACGAACACAAGAAGAGAGGTAGACCAGGAGTAGGCAATCACACCGTCGAGGTTAGAAGAGTTGCCTTGAAGTAAATGAAAATGGTAATGAAGTTAGTCAGCCAAATTTTGTAAATGGGTTCAATTAAAAAAAAAAATACCCAAATTTAATTGTGGGTTGATATTTTTTAAATTACAACAAAAAACTTCATTATATATTTATAAAACATTAGAATAAAGAATACAGACATATAATCATTTATAACAAAAAGAATCATTTTTTACTCAAAAGGGTAAATTAGAAATAGTTCGAAAAGATAAGTAACAAATTAGTAAGAACTGATTTATAATTTCAATGATAAGTAACAAATTAGTCATGCTTTAGAAACAAAAATATAGTTTTTTTACCAACTAACCTTATCTCAACTCGCAAGTGCTCAATGTCATCAAATGTACTGACATACTCCTGTATAGCTCCAATATCTACCCCAAAATATCTGAAGGTAGCAGTAAAGGATCCATAGCAATTTTTTAATGGCTGAAATAAACCTTTGAATAGTTGTTTCAAATGATCATAAGCACACAATACAATCCATGCATATGAATATATACATATATCCATACATACAAAGACCCATTCCATTACTTTTGATTTTTTTTAACATGACTAATACAAGCTTGTTCGATGTTGTCTGAAAGATCACCACACATATAATATACATTTATACCTAATCCTATATAACATCAATAATAATCTAATCCTATAATCTCTTAATTATATATAATATTAAAAACACATATATGTTCATAATATTCACATTTTATTTGATATCCTATAATCTCTGGCTGGTGGTGGCCTTGTGGTGGCGCTATGGCGGGGAAGGGAGGAGACGAGGCTGGCTGGTGGTGGCACTGCTGTGGCGGCGAAGGGCCAATTTTATTCGGTGTTGGTGACTGGCGTGCTCCCTGCGCGGTCAGGTGCTCTGAGGATGTGGTGGGTGGGTGGGTGGGTCTTTCTTCCCTTGATTGTGCGTGAGAGAGAAGGGGGGCTGGGCTGGTGTGTGTGAGTGAGGGAGGCAGTGCGTGTGAGTGAGGGTGAAAGAGAAGAAGAGCTGGTGACAGTGTGGTGGAGAGGCGGCTGCTGAGTGAGGGAGGCCATGCGTGAGTGAGAGTGAAAGAGAAGAAGAAAAATATTTTATTTTTAGGGTTATCATATTTCTTTTTTTTTTTTCAGTTTTTTTTTAAATTTCAGTCAGGTTTGGGTGTAACCCGAACCCGAAATTACAAAATTTTAAACCTGACCCGACATATTTCAGGTTCAGATTGGATTAAGCCGGAAATGAACAGGTTTTCCGAAAATTCGGGTTCTCGGGGTTCATGTCGGGCGGGTTTTGCAGGTCAAATGTTCACCCCTACTGCCAGCCCGCCTGCCAGCCTCCCTGCCAGCCAACCACATAACACCACATCAACGCCTGCCAGTCACCTTTTTGTCTCCCTCCCCAGCCCATCCATGACACGTGGTGCACCCCTATTGGGCACGAATTGGTCAATACTTCAGCTGCCCACAAGCACCCATCAACCCATATTTTGTGGGTATTGGGCCTTGCACATGTCTATTTTGAGCTTCAAAGCTCATTCTTTTTGGTGTTTTAGAAAAAGATCAAATTGACCATTCACCAACATAGCTAGGTTAATATTAATAATAAGATTTAATTTTTCAAAATCATATTTTATTATTAATATTTCAGATTTATTGTGTAACCCCCATTTGTTGTTTAATTTCTTTTTAGTCCTTTTTTTCTCCCTATAAATAGGGACTCTTTCTTTCACATGGATATGTAATTTTGAGAGCAAAGAAACTATAGAAAAATTTCTACTCACTTTCTTCTCATATTTTCTTCTTAGAATTTTATGAGAATCATGAGCATAATGGCCTAATCTTCCTAGGAAGGTTAGGGATGATTCCATATGCTACTGATGTTATTTTGCTACTTTGATTTACTATGTTCTTAATGTAATGTATTTGGGTTATTTATGCTCTTTCATCCTCATCTCTATTTTGTTATCTTTATTTACTTGTGCTAATAGTATATAGGATTAGTCATGCTCTTTCTATGTGCTTCTAATTAGTAAAAGTAATACTGATACATAATTTTATGTCTAATCTTCTATTGCATTATTACGCTTGGGTATTTTTTCATTTTTAGATTTTTCATAAGATTAACATTGTGCTTTTAAAGTAAAGAACTTTATAACTCAAATGGACTTTTGTTTATAAAGAATATGAACTTTAATGTTAGATTTTCCAAGTAAATGTTGGGATGTGAACTATTTACTTGTGTATTTTTATATATCAAGTAACCAAGTAACTAAACAAGCATATGGATGATTCTTGAAACCTTTCCATTTCTCAAATTTTTTATTACATCTTACCTTTCTTTCACTTATCTCATTTTATCATTTCATCAAAAAGACAACACCAAAATCTCAAATCTCAAGTCTCTTTTCATTTTCATTTTTTAATTATTTCATATTACTAACTTTTTGGGTTATTTTCTACTAACATTTTAATTTTAGGTTACCTCCTTGTGGATTGACTCCCGATTTTACTACAACTACCGCTTAGTGGTAGTCACATTTTGGGTGTTAAACACCATTGGACTTAAAATCAAGGCCTGTATTATTCTCTATTGATTTAATTAATTAAATAATTATTTAAATCCTTTATCAAATTAATTATTTATAATTTGAACCTTGATTTAAACTTATTTATTAATTTAGATACCAATTTATCTTAATTAATAAATCTGCCACAATTTATCTTTTCTTCTCTAAATTACATAATTCTGTGAAACTATCCAAAATTGACCTGGTCAACTTTGATAATTCTAATTGATAATTAAATCAATTAATTGAGACTATCTAGATGATTTTAACCAAGGTACAATGAGGACCTTGGGCCTATGAAATCAAGCTCCAATAAGTTATCATAAATCTAACAAATAAATTTACTAACTTATTAATTCCTTGTGACTCCACTAAAGACTCGGAATTGCACTCTTGAATTCATAGAACACTCGATAAAAAACATAGATACGCTATTATTATCCATTGTTACAACCATAATTGTCACTCAATCCTCTATAGACGGTCTACAATGAGATGGGACTAAAATACCGTTTTACCCCTCATTGTATTTTATCCTTGAAACACTTAGCTCCTTGTAAATGATATTTCAGTAAACTAATCTAATTACTGAAATGAGATCTCTATCATTTAACACCCTGAACCAAACTAAAAGGAAACCATCGTTTCACTTCTTCATTAGAAGCTATAGATGTTCATATCTATGATTAACACTCCCACTCAATTATACTTCTGAGTTCCCAAGATGTAAGTATGGGCTAGTCCGTAGGGTAAGCTGATAACGAACAAGTCAAATAACTCAAATAATACAATCAGTTAGAATACTAACCACTCAAAATTAAGATTGAATTGACCTATTGTCAACTATATGATATGACTAGAATATATAATGATGATATGTTTACTTATCTTATCAACTGTCAATATCGGTCCTGTCCGATGTAACAAATACATCCAATTTTATCTACTTTGCTAATGTTCTGGAAAAAACATAACACCACAATGTGTAAGTAGATCATATCGTAGATTGGCAAGTCAGTGTAAATCATGTGCACTGACTAATCTTAGGACTAACTTATTTTGAACATATAATCATATTTATATTCCACTGTGATTATGTCACTATAAATACGATTAGCTATATGCTTGGAATTTAATAGAAGTTTATATTAAACAAATAATCATGAAAATAAAACATGTGAGCAAAGTGATTGACCAAGTCAAAAAATAATTTATATTCTTTTATTGATAATAAAATGAGATTAAAAAAAAATTGGATTTTAATTAGGGCATAAAACCCCAACAATAGGTCCATAGGTTCCCAAGGTAGCTCTAGCAACACCATATCAAGGTAACAATTGATACAAGGGTAAAACTGTAATTTGGGAATTTGAGAAGAATTTTATTCTTTAGGTCAAGGATGCAATTATATGATAATTGAGGTTGAATAATTAATTTGGAATTAATTATTAATATTTGAAAATATATTTATTAATTTAAATATGTAATTTTTGAAATTAATTATTTTATTTAAGTGGGAGAAAATAAAATTGGTATGTCAAAAATAGTTTTTGAATTATTAAATTTTAAAAGATGATGATAATCATGATCATTAATTTGAATTTAAAATTTAAATTTTGAAATATGGTTGTCATCTTTTCCTTAAAAAGATAAATACCTTATTTTGTGGAATATTGATTTTAGTTAAATAAATAAATAAAAAGAAAAATGTAATATCCTTGAAATAGGATATAGCAGTACACGCTTGACACAGTCCAAATACTGTGCCATGCGTGTTTCAATATACTGATATTGTATCAGTATTGTTTTTATTTTATTTATTTAAATAATTAATAATTTGAATTTTTTTTTCAAATTTGGTAAGTTAGACTTTTACCTAAATCAATTCCTATCATCATTATGATATTATTATTATTATATTACTATTATTATTATTAGGAATAATATGGTAATAGAATTATATATATATGATATAGAATAAAGAGAAGATAGATACACAATACATATACAATACAGATACAATTCAGAATAGTTCTTAGAATTTTTGTGAGACAAAAAGTCTTTTTCTTCTTCTTTATTCTAGTCATTCTCAGACCATAATCCAAGTTCCTATGTGTTGAGAAATACTTGTGATTTTTAAAATTTCAAACCTATGTTCTCTATGTGCCCACACACATCTTGAGGTGTAGAGAACACTCTGGAATATCGTGGTTTGAGTACTCAAAGCATTGGATAGGAAGATCGATAAATATATTAAAAGACTCAAGGACACTTGATAGGCTTCAAGAGGGAAAAGTTCATGTTCTTGAATATTTGTTTGTTTATATGTTATATATAAACATATTGTATATTTATATATATATATTTATATATTGCATGATTAATAATATTGTATGTTAATTGTAACGTCACAAATTCCCTAATGTGGCTTAGTGACTGGATTAGGGGGCCAGGAGGGTCATAATTAATTTAATATGCAATTATGTGATTATATGCATGATTATGTAAATTATATTATTATATGATGATAATTGCATGCATGTAGACCCACTTCTTATTAGAGGGGCATTTTTGTAATTTTGGCCCGTTGAGGGCATAATTGTATATTTATGTGCATGTATGTGATATATGGGTGAGACCACATTATTATGCGGATATGTTTGAGCTATTCGGCATGAGACGATCCTAGGATGCAAGTTAGTGGTTTAGTCATAACGGGGTTAATTACTAGGCTCGGGGTAAGCCTGGGGGTAATTTGATGCTTAGTACATTACTGGGAATGAGCAGGTAATGGGATATGATTTAATAATTATTTGAGGATATTGGGAATAACGGGAATTGGAGGATGTTAATTATGATTAACGGGATATGTAGGAAATGACAATTATGCCATTGGGTGGCTTTGAGGAATTAAAATGACCCGTCATTTTGGTCATTTTGACCATTAGATATACTTCAGTTTAGAAGGTTGTGGAATTAACTAAGGCAAAACAGAGTAGCTCACTCTCTCTCTCTTGATTATCTCTCAGTGTTAACTCTTGAGGCAAAATAGGAGAATTGAAGCTTGAGGTTCTTAAGGCTTGGAACTTAGGATTGTATTGCAGCAATTGAAGGGTTCAATTATGGGATTGAGGTAACATTTTCAGCTGGAAATATCTGGTTTTACTCTGTTTTTTAAGTTTATGTTTAAGCTTTAGAGTTTGATTTAGAAGTGAGTGTTTGATGATGTTTTAAGTGATATAGAGCTTGGGTTTTGCTGTTACACTAGTGATAATGTTGTGGTGATGATTGATTGTAATATTGGGATTGGTTTGATGAGTTTTGGCTGAGTTTAGATTGAGGATAATGCAGGGGAGCTGGGTTTGTGAGGTCAACTCGCGACTGAGTTCATGCAAGCCGTGACTTGAATGAACCCTAAAGCCTCCCCTGCACTCTGTTTGGTAGGCGCGCTGCAACCCTCAGGGGCAATTCGTGGCTCGCCCCTGGCACCTAGATAGGGGGCTCTCTGTCTTGGGGGCGCGCTGCGGCCCTTGGGGGCAGGTCGTGGCCCACTTGTCCTCTTTGTGCCAGGTTGGGTTTTAGTCAATTTTGAGCGCGGGTTTTCGATTCTCAAGGCTCAGGATAGAATCTACCAATCATTTTAGTAGGATTCGAGGTCCCAGAAGCTGGGTTTTAGTCCATGAACCTTTTATTACTCATTTTATTGATGGGATTTCATATTTGGTTATGATTAGGTGACTGCTAAAGGGCCTAATGACAGATCGTTCTCAATGGTCGTTCTTTATTTATTTTACGCTCAAGTCTGAGGTAAGAAAAATTCACTCAGTATGTGACATGCATGGTTATTGATGAGGCATGTTGAGTGCTCTACATATGGACATTGGTTGCATTATAAATTCTTGGCAGCATTGCTTACTTGTGAATGGCACTGACTTATTAGTCAGAAATGACAATGTTGTTTAATACTGGTCGTGAAGCTCTGACTTATCAGTCATGATTGGAAATAGTACTGAGCGTTGGTCATATGGAATTGACTTATGAGTCAAGAGTGGCATTAGCGTTATGACTGCAGGCCGAAATGATTAGATCTAATCAACATGAGCATTAAATGCTTGATCGACCTATTGGTTGGAGAAAACTAAAGCGCTTGGCTAGTTACTCAGAGCCAGAGCTAAAAGAATCAGGTGACTGGAAAGTCATATGGCTTAGGGCGCAGGTCCCCAGATAGACTTATTAGTCATCTATTCAGGGTGCAGGTCCCCAGAGAGACTTATTAGTCATTTATTGAGGGAGCAGGACCCCAGAAAGACTGACTAGTCACCATCTAATTAAGGCTGCAAGCCCCAGAACGATTTATTAATACTTGTATACATGCAGTAATAAGTTTTCTTGATGAGACTTGGCTCACGGGTGCTATGTGGTGTAGGTAAAGGGAAAGAAAAGCTCACCCAGCCTTGAGTGGAGAGCTTAGGTGGCGACATGTACATATGCGGCCGCTTGACCACCATAGCCAAGGTGTTTCTTAGGGGAACTAGGGTTTAACCCTATTTTTGTCGCTTAGGTTGGCGAGTTGTAACTTTTGAACTGTAATGATCTTGCTTGAATCTGAGTCCTAAAACTCAAGTTTCCTTCGAAAATGCTCATGAATGCCAAAAAGAGAACGAGAGAGAGAGAGAGAACGTGACTGAACGTTCTTTTTATTTCTGATGGGTTACTTCGAGCTTAAGTAACCTAAAGCAAATCCAAATGCTCAGGGTACCCAAAACGTCCCCGGGGGCCAAATAGTCAAAATTTCTAGAATTCCCTCCTGATCTCACTAACTCCAATTATATCATCAAATATTCATTCCCATTACCCAATAACCCAGTAATGTACTAAATACCCAATATATCCCTTGACTCACACCGAGTCAAATATGGGTCCCGTTGTGACTTTCCCATTAGCTTGCTCCCTAGGATCGTCTTGTGCCAAGTAACCCAAATATATCCACATAATAATGTGGTCCCACACATATATCACATACATGCCAAATATACCCATAACGGGCCAAATTAAGAAAATCACCCTTTTAATCAGAAACGGTCCCACATGCATATTTAATACACTTAAGCAAGCATATCAAGTCATATTATAATATAACTCACATAATCATAAATGATACATATATATATATCACATAATCACATAATTTTCCATCCTAGCCCCTAACCAAGGCCCTAAGCCTTATTAGGTAATTATGGACATTACACCTAGCCCCTCAGAGCTTCAATTTCATGCAATCAACCTACCAAATCTTACTAGCCAAATCTCAGTCAATCTCAAAAATTGAGACAATAGTAGGACACCTTGCACTATTATAGAGTCGGAAAAACAAGTTCATCCCAACCAACCCATTCCCAATCCAAATAGTCAAATTGAAAATGAAAAGGAGAATGAAGTTGTTGAAGAACTTGTAATATACATCCAACCCCCTAATGAAACCAAAGAGTTGGATGAGATAATTTTCGAAGCTCATAAGGAAAATGAAAAAGATATATTTATATTTCAAGAGCCCATAATTGAACAAATTTGTATATTTTCTCAAAATGAAAAGGAGCCTAATATAGATATGTAATTTTCATATTTTATTGATATTCCATTAAAAGTGCATATTTCTAACTTTCTTGTAGGTGTGATGTAACGACCCAAATTCGCTAATAAGGCTTAAGGGCCTTGATTAGTGTGCCAGGAGGGCAGGTTGGGATTTATGTGTGATTTTATGAATTAAATGCGTGATTATGATTTAAAGCATGTTATTTGGCTATTTGTTTAACTGAGATGCATGGCTATGTTTACCAGTATGCATGTAGGCCCGGATCGTGTTAGAAGAGCATAATTGTAATTTTGGCCATGATTGGCATAACGGTATTGATATGTGATAATTGTATTCTGTGAATTGTACCACGTGGGTGTGGTTGTATTATTGTGATGCATGTGCCGAGACGGTCGTAGAGAGCTAGTTAACTCAAGAGTCACAACGGGATTTCTATACTTGGCTCGGGAGGAGCCTAGGGGTACCTCGGGAATTTTAAGGTTAAATTGAGATTTAGCGGGTAATGGTTATTGGAGATTTAGTAACCTGGGTAACCATTAGTTACTGCTGAGAGTAACAAGTTCTAGGTAGAAAATGGTAGAAATGAAATAGAAGTAAAAGGACTTAAGTGCCCTTGCGGTTTAGTTGGGAAAGGATAGGCAAGGAGGGGTAAAATGGTCATTTGGCTGGGAAATTAGATAAATGGCAGCTGGTTTTATGGGGTACACGGTTTGGGGCTTAACCATTTTGGTCTTGATAGAGTTTGAAGAGAAGGGAAAAGAGAAGGAAAAGCTAGGGCATGAGGAAGAAGAAGAAGAAGAAGAGAAGGAGGAGTTGGAGACCTAGGAGATGAAGGAAGCTTAGGGATGGATTCCCCATATGAGGTAAGGAATTTTATACTCATTTAAGGCTTGATTATGTTATGGGTTAAGAATTTGAGCAAGGGTTAAGTTTGATGTTTGAGTTTTTATCTTTTTCTGAAATTGAAATCAAGGATGTGGATTTTGGGGATTTGATTGGGTGTTTAGATGTCTTTGGTAATGTTATGGGTTGTTGGATGGTTTATTTGGAGTCTTGAGTTGGTTTTGGGGCTTGGGTGTGAGTTTGGGTTGATTTGGGAAGGTTTTAGCTCGGAGAAAACGCAGGAGAAAACCCAGAATTCTGGGTCTGCGAAGGCGTGCCGCGACACAGGTTTTTCGTGCCGCGGCAAGGGAGCCTCTGACTGATGGGTGCCGCGGCACAAGGCAAATTTCAGGGCATCATTTTTAGGCAATTTTAGGCCTTTGCTCCGGGGGTTCGGGGGATGTCTCCGGGGTGTTGTTTTAAGGTTTTAGAGGCCCCGGGAGTGTGGGATTGGTCCCGGGAAATAGTTTTGGGTTGATTAGTAATGAGGGATGTTTCTTGTGTGTTGTGACTAGGTTCTTTGAGAGGCTCGTGCTAGAGGACCGTGCTCGCGGCTTTGGTGCATCAGGAGGCTCGGAATGCAGGTAAGAAAACTATAACACCCGAGGTTAGGGCATGGCCCCAGATTGTATTATGTGCAAATGTCTAAACTTAAATGAATCATGATGTGTGTGAATGATTATTTCGAATGTACTATATGTGTGATTATGATGAAATGAGCGACCGTGGGCCGAGTACGGCGTAGGCCGGGGTGGCCGTGGGCCGAGTACGGCGTAGGCCGGAGCGGCCGTGGGCCGAGTACGGCGTAAGCCGGGGCGGCCGTGGGCCGAAAGTAACACCTAGCACATGGGATGCTATATTCAGGGTGGGACCCAAGGGATACATGAGTTATCCTCGCGGTGAGAACCGATACCCCAGGCTTCGGTAAGGCTCTGGGGCGGCTTGGCCGTGTTTGCATAGTCTAATGATTGACTTGTTTATTGTGGATTATCTGTTATGATAAATTGTATACATTGCATATGTTATGTTCTGCATGATTTTTCTTGCTGGGCTTCGGCTCACGGGTGCTCTGTGTTGCAGGTAAGGGCAATGACTGAGTCAACCAACCATGAGTACGGAGAGCGTGAAGCGATGGGTACATGTTTGGCCTGCCCGACTGCTTTGGTTGGGGGTTTATTCGTAAATGGCTGTAATAATCTATGATTTTATGATTTCTCAAACTGTAACCTTATTTCAAGACGTGATTAGTTTTCAAACCTTATTTTGGGATCCCAAATGTTTAATAATAGAAGTTTTAATGAAACGACGCATTTTCTAAGATTACAGCCTTAACTTTTAATTAGTCACACTTTTGTTTCAAAACCTCGGTTAGCGAGTTCTTTGCACACTGTTTTGTCTTAAAAACTCACTCAGTAACGGCTCTAAGGAAGTAGGGCATTACAACTTGGTATCAGAGCGAGCCAAGGTTTATTGGTTCTGGAGATCGACCGAACATGTACGCTCGCTGTCAGTGACAAGCTCGACTCAGGGTTGGTTGGTATGAATGATTGACATGTTTGAATATATGTTTAAATGCCCTGTTTGCCTGCTTATTTATATGGAGCATGAGGAATGAGATGACATATGCATGAGATACTGATAGGGCCTGGCCCTTGACTGTTGCATGTTGAGATCAATGTGTGCTTAATAACATTATGATGCATGTGGATGAAAATTGGCATAATGGTTCGCATATTGAGCGTATGTGGTTAGTTTTCTGAATTAAATTCATATGTTATATCTGTTTACTGGCTTGTATGAAGCATGATGAGTGTGGATACACTTAGTGGTGATAGAGATTTGGTAAGCTATATGTATATCATTGTGGACTTGACCTAGTATATGCTTGGGTGTGCATTATACCTGTGGATATTTGGACCTAGTGGTGGTTTGGTTCAGAGTAGGAACCCCAGAGTTCAGGTGTTGGGTCAGTTTTGACAGGTGAAATTGTGTTGTTGGTTCCTAGAAGGGTTTGGGGACCTGATATTGTGTTGAAAAAGGGGTTTCTAGATGTAAGTTGGAGTTGAGATCTCCAGTTATCCCTGAGAGCAGCAGCAAAGGGTCACTAGTGTGTGAGTTAGCTGTGGAGTTTGTTAGTTGAGATGGGATAGAAGAACAGCGGATTCTCCGGGGAGATGGTTGAATTAGATGTTTTAATAGTAAGGTTACCGGTGATGGTTTACTGTGAGGTATGGACAGATAAGGGTACTATATGAAAGGCGTATAGGATGTTATCCTCTAGAGTTGAGGAAGGTACGAGCTGACAAGGAATTTATCAATAGATGAGCTGAGTTAATTCCACCCTTGGTTATGAGGACGAGAGATCCTGATTAGAGGGTTATGTTAAATGTTGAGGTAGAGGGATGCCTGGAATTGGTACTCGGGCTGAGGTACTGGCTTAATGGGTTGGAAAGAACCTAGATGATGAATGGTTAGAAGAGATTTTAAAGGAATGATTTGAACAGTGGAGACGGGTGGACTTGTAAGTTGGGCTTGGACTGTTGGGGGTAACAACAGTGTAAATCAATGGGTTTGGTGAATTGGATAATTCATTTGGGAATTTATACTGACGGATGTATCCGGAATCGGATGGCGACCCATTTAAGGATATGAGATCTGGAATAGTCTAGGGAATTTAGGCCGCCGTGATATGAGGAATTATCGTATGTATGTGGATGGCGGAGAGGGCCATGATGTCGAGGAACTGATGGTTGATGATTAGAACATGAGTGCTAGAGCCGCAAGGGCAGTGCTTCCTTTGATGGAATTAGTAAAGATAGATTCGTGATAATCAAGTTAAAAGAACCCCGGATAGGGTTGTGGCTTCTGGAATTGCCAAGAAAGGGGAGAGGTCTGGGTGAAAGGATGGTACTGTTATTTGATAGAACGCAGCGAGGTCGGATTCTCAATTTTGAGGTAAAAGGACTCCAGACAGTGCTTGGGCACCTAGATTGAGATTGGAAAGAAGCCTGATCGAAAAGGTAGTTATCGAGATGGCGACAGGAACCAGGAGGTTAATTGATATGCACATGAGGAAGAGGATGCCACCTAAGAGGAGGTCAGGTGAGGGCATGACTTCTACGTAGAATGACTCGAGATGTTAGGATGGATTTCCCATGGTGCGGGAAACGGAGAACTGGAAATGCACCGATACATTCAAAGTTCGAGGCTGAGTCCACAAGGGTGAGTATTTAACTGACGAGCTTATGCTTTGGTCATGTAGCGAACTGGAAGGATTCGGTGTTGCGAATGCTCCGAGAGGGTGATGGACATAGAGAGGTTACCTCAATGGTGCCATTCGAGAGGCTGAGGACAGTGATACTTATTGAGAAGGAATTAGAAACTCTGGCAGATGGATTGTTGAGGATATCATCTGGAGTACGTAAAGGAGACATAGCGGATCAGTGGGAAAATTACGTGGGTACGTAAAGAAAGATGTAGGGGATACTTCAAGGTCAGACTACAGATAGAATTGGTATAAGGAATGTTGTAAAAGACGGTTTGGCCGACAGAAAGCCTATTGAAACAATCGAAGGAATTTGAGCCTGGTGTAGCCACTGTGTTATACTACGGGGATTGTTAGCATCGTCGGGGTAGGACGAAAAGTACGATGTTGGATACAAGGTAGGACGATGTCTCCAAGAGTTGATCTATGACCTGTTAATTTCCAGTTGGAAACCAAGGAAAGAGACATTTCAGGAATTTTGTTTTGAACTGAGTAAAGTGCGAGGAGTTGGTAACAAAGATTCTAGATTTGGTTCAAGCTACGGCAGCACAGGTAAGTTCTTTAAGTAGAGGATACAAGAATGGTTCAGGCAAGTTCCCTTCAAGTTCACGAGCAGTACATGTGGATTACTCCCAGACGGAAATGGGGAGCAAGTGACTATGCGAAAGACGTTTGTACCCAGAAGGCAGAGTCTCAGGTAAGGTTCTACGGATTGTTAGTTTGAGTGTCGTCAGGAATACTCAGATTAGAGCTACAAGAAGAAAGGACAGGTACGATAAGATTTGATCTGAAGCCACAAAGAAGCTAATGAAGAACGTCTGAAGAATAGAAAGCATAACAAGACTGGTAAGCGCGTCATCCATTGCACAAGCACCTCCGGAGACAACTACATCAGAGATGAGGAGATCAGTAAAACTCGAGGTTAGACGGACTGAGTGGTGTCAAATCAGAAAGAAATTCAGAAGATAAGGTAAGGTTGTTTAGTATCGGGTAATGATGGAATTTGCGTGTGTTTTGGTTGAGTATAGAGTGATTTCATAAAGGACTTGACCTATGGTAAGGGTATGAACCTGGTTGATACACTTGGAACATTAAGTCGACTGTTGTGTATGGCATAAGGTACTTGAGTGTTGGGTATTAGTAAGAAGGTTAACGTTGAGACCCAGATGTGGGGAAAGGTAACAGACGGGTGATCGGTGTCTGAATTCCTCGTTCGAGCGAGGGGAGTTATAATTGGCGGCAGAACTCCTAGCTGGGGGGGGGGGGGGGCATGTGTAAGTCAAAGAATAACGCCATAGATTGTAATGGAAGATACAAGGCAACGACTGAGATCGGCGTAACGTTGGCAGGTATGATTAACTGGTGAGTGTCACTGAGCGATAGAATCCGAAGTGTCGGCTTTGGATGAAACAGGAAGGAACCCTGCTAGGGTGGTACAAGTTGGGACACCAGGAATGGATGAAGGATCCAATTAGGTTTGGTTTATGAACGAGTATTCTGAATGGATATCATTCCACCTCCTAGGGTACGTCGTACCGGGAGGGTTGAGCGGGTGACAGTACCTAGTGATTTCCTTTGGACCCTGAAGGGTTAGGTGATGTGGTGGTGCATCATGGGGATAGACCACAATAGACCTTAAGTAAGGTGTTTGGACATGAAAAGTTTTAACTCGGTTGTTTGAGTTAATGTTGTTGGGGCAAGTGAACTGGTTTCGTGATAGAACGTCGATGGCATTGAATTGAGGCCCTATGATATTTTAAATTGTTGGAATGGATTTAAAGAACGAAAAGAACAGAGTGGGAACCTAGAATTATCAGTTGATTGCAAGTGGAAGGGTTGTCTGAAAGTTTATCAAAGATCTTAAAGAATTAAGCGCTGAGTAGGCGAAGACTTGAGGTATTAAGGGAAGTGAAATCCCTGGGAAGTAAGTCGTGATGGCAGTTGCTGGTGTCTTGTTGATGTAACGCGACATAGGGCTTGATAAGAGGTGAAGGATAGTGAATACTGCGGTTTGGCTTTAGTTCAGAGAGAAAGCCAAAGAGGTCGTTGAAACTTCTCAAGACAGGGGTGTCTGCCTATTTGAAAGAATAAAGAGCTGGTAAATTGTTAAATGTTGAGGAAATAAAGTTCCGGAAGGAAAGATTTGTAACTCTACGTAATAACAAACGAGGATCTGTAAGGTGTTCAGAGAAAGAAGGGAGAGTTCTAACTCCTATTTCAACATGAAATTAAGAAGTTGTACTAAGGGTTAGGCCGGCGGGGCCTACAAGCTGATCCCACCTAGTAGAGGTGATGACTTTTGAGTATCTCTGGAATCAAGAATAAGACAGTGAATTGGTCATTGTAAGCTAGGCAGGCCCTGAGGCTTCAGCAGGGTTGCTGTGTAAGCAAAAGGCTATCGAGAGTATGGCCGTTAGACAAGATCTTGAGAGGCAAGATTGTTACTCCTACAAGATTGTTGTTGAAAAGTAAAGTAAAGGCGGTGGACCTTGGAAGTTATGGTCAAGAGCTGCGGGTTTATTGACTGATATGTTGGATAAATTTCGAGGACGAAATTTTATGAGGAGGGGATAGTTGTAACGACCCAAATTCGCTAATAAGGCTTAAGGGCCTTGATTAGTGTGCCAGGAGGGCAGGTTGGGATTTATGTGTGATTTTATGAATTAAATGCGTGATTATGATTTAAAGCATGTTATTTGGCTATTTGTTTAACTGAGATGCATGGCTATGTTTACCAGTATGCATGTAGGCCCGGATCGTGTTAGAAGAGCATAATTGTAATTTTGGCCATGATTGGCATAACGGTATTGATATGTGATAATTGTATTCTGTGAATTGTACCACGTGGGTGTGGTTGTATTATTGTGATGCATGTGCCGAGACGGTCGTAGAGAGCTAGTTAACTCAAGAGTCACAACGGGATTTCTATACTTGGCTCGGGAGGAGCCTAGGGGTACCTCGGGAATTTTAAGGTTAAATTGAGATTTAGCGGGTAATGGTTATTGGAGATTTAGTAACCTGGGTAACCATTAGTTACTGCTGAGAGTAACAAGTTCTAGGTAGAAAATGGTAGAAATGAAATAGAAGTAAAAGGACTTAAGTGCCCTTGCGGTTTAGTTGGGAAAGGATAGGCAAGGAGGGGTAAAATGGTCATTTGGCTGGGAAATTAGATAAATGGCAGCTGGTTTTATGGGGTACACGGTTTGGGGCTTAACCATTTTGGTCTTGATAGAGTTTGAAGAGAAGGGAAAAGAGAAGGAAAAGCTAGGGCATGAGGAAGAAGAAGAAGAAGAAGAGAAGGAGGAGTTGGAGACCTAGGAGATGAAGGAAGCTTAGGGATGGATTCCCCATATGAGGTAAGGAATTTTATACTCATTTAAGGCTTGATTATGTTATGGGTTAAGCATTTGAGCAAGGGTTAAGTTTGATGTTTGAGTTTTTATCTTTTTCTGAAATTGAAATCAAGGATGTGGATTTTGGGGATTTGATTGGGTGTTTAGATGTCTTTGGTAATGTTATGGGTTGTTGGATGGTTTATTTGGAGTCTTGAGTTGGTTTTGGGGCTTGGGTGTGAGTTTGGGTTGATTTGGGAAGGTTTTAGCTCGGAGAAAACGCAGGAGAAAACCCAGAATTCTGGGTCTGCGAAGGCGTGCCGCGACACAAGTTTTTCGTGCCGCGGCAAGGGAGCCTCTGACTGATGGGTGCCGCGGCACAAGGCGAATTTCAGGGCATCATTTTTAGGCAATTTTAGGCCTTTGCTCCGGGGGTTCGGGGGCTGTCTCCGGGGTGTTGTTTTAAGGTTTTAGAGGCCCCGAGAGTGTGGGATTGGTCCCGGGAAATAGTTTTGGGTTGATTAGTAATGAGGGATGTTTCTTGTGTGTTGTGACTAGGTTCTTTGAGAGGCTCGTGCTAGAGGACCGTGCTCGCGGCTTTGGTGCATCAGGAGGCTCGGAATGCAGGTAAGAAAACTATAACACCCGAGGTTAGGGCATGGCCCCAGATTGTATTATGTGCAAATGTCTAAACTTAAATGAATCATGATGTGTGTGAATGATTATTTCGAATGTACTATATGTGTGATTATGATGAAATGAGCGGCTGTGGGCCGAGTACGGCGTAGGCCGGGGCGGCCGTGGGCCGAGTACGGCGTAAGCCGGGGCGGCCGTGGGCCGAAAGTAACACCTAGCACATGGGATGCTATATTCAGGGTGGGACCCAAGGGATACATGAGTTATCCTCGCGGTGAGAACCGATACCCCAGGCTTTGGTAAGGCTCTGGGGCGGCTTGGCCGTGTTTGCTTAGTCTAATGATTGACTTTTTTATTGTGGATTATCTGTTATGATAAACTGTATACATTGCATATGTTATGTTCTGCATGAGTTTTCTTGCTGGGCTTCGGCTCACGGGTGCTCTGTGTTGCAGGTAAGGGCAATGACTGAGTCAACCAACCATGAGTACGGAGAGCGTGAAGCGACGCGTACATGTTTGGCCTGCCCGACTGCTTTGGTTGGGGGTTTATTCGTAAATGGCTGTAATAATCTATGATTTTATGATTTCTCAAACTGTAACCTTATTTCAAGACGTGATTAGTTTTCAAACCTTATTTTGGGATCCCAAATGTTTAATAATAGAAGTTTTAATGAAACGACGCATTTTCTAAGATTACAGCCTTAACTTTTAATTAGTCACACTTTTGTTTCAAAATCTCGGTTAGCGAGTTCTTTGCACACTGTTTTGTCTTAAAAACTCACTCAGTAATGACTCTAAGGAAGTAGGGCGTTACATGTGATGTCATCAATTCTTATTCATGGCATTTGCATCAAAGTCATAACTCACTCTACAAATGAAATTCTACACCATCGATTAGGTGTAGGATAAAAGAAAAAAATAAATCATAGTCGAGCTAAAGACTATAATCTAAAGCGCTTTGTGGGAGGCAACCCGTATTTTTATGTTTCATTTTATATTTCACTTTTGTTGTGTGTTTTATTTATGTTTTATGTTAACTTCTTGTTTTGATTTTTGTTTCCTTTTTGTTGCACTCTTGACAATGCTCCATGATGAGGTACGACCATTCTAAACTCTAAACTCTTTCACGCTTCAATTTATATTTGTATTTTGATACATTGAGGACAATGCATAAATTAAGTTTGGGGGTAGTGGGTTTATATGGTTACTTCTTTCATGTGTTTGAAAATGGTATAATTTTTTTTTTTGGATGGTAGAGTATCTATTTTATATATTAATTATATAAAAAAAAACAAACAAAAAAATGTTATCTTTCTAGTAATATATATATATAGTTTTGTACTTTTATATTTTATTTTCTATCAAAAACTATTAAAAAAAAATTATAAAAAAAAACCCCTTTGGTGATATCCGTTTTTCCTATGATAATACCATTGATTGAGTTTAATTTTAGTTTAAAAAATATATGAATCTTTCTTAAGCTTTGTGTTTAATTCTTGGGTCAATTTTGCTTAAAAAAAAATGAAATTTTGAAATAAAAATTATTATTCATCATAATATGTGAAATAAATAGTTTATTACAACAATTTTTCCAAAATTCACATAATAACTTGATAAATAGTTTGGGACTTCTAATTTAAAATATATTTTCAAAGCAAAATTGACTATGGAATTAATTACATAAGATTAATTTTGATTCATATTTTTTATAAATTATTTTCAATGTGCAATCTTTGAGGACATTTTTGATATCACCAAATAAAAAAAAATGTGTGTTTTTAATTTTTCTTTTGCTTGAGGACTAGCAAAACTTTAAGTTTGGGGGTGTGATAACTCTACAAAACAGAGTTATTTTACCACTTTTTATGTGTTAATTGTTGCTTAGTTCTTGAGTTCTTAATTGATTTATTAAGTTTTTAAGTAATTTTGAATTTAGTAGTCCTATCATGATTTTATATAATTTTGTGTGTTTATATAAGTATTTTGTTGTAAAATGTTGTACTTAATTATTTGAATTATTATTTTTAAGTTAGTGGTAAAAAAAAAAGGGTATTGTTGAACTTAAATGTTAAATTAAGTTATAATTAATATTTTCAAAGAATTTATATGAATTATTTATAATTAAAAATATTTTATCATGACTTTATTTATATTTATTTTGTAGGAAATTGTTTTATTTTTTGTTCTTGAAGAGCCAAGAAAGAGTGAAAAAAAAGGGAAAAAAGAAATAAAGAGAAAAAAAGTGTTAGTTTTGAAGAAAATGGCATTGTTAAAAATGCCATGCCTTCAACTCATTTGGGCCCAAGCCCAACAGCTCCTCCACATGTTGCCTCTCATCATGCCATCACAAGCCACAGCTTCCCAGCCGTACGGTTCCAGCCCAGCAGCAACAAAGTCTTCAATTGCTCCAAGTCTTCTTCAGCATATATCAACATGCCCAATCACACAGCCCCATTTCGGCCAAAGTTTCCTCCAGTCGCCTGATTCATCAACACCATCAGCCAGTGCATTGCCTAACATATTTTGTTGTATGTTGGTCCAAATAGCCACCAAAAAGGCCAAAAACCATATTTTTCCTTCCCAATATTTTTCACTAAAATATCAATTCACTCTTCCCTATTTTTCTTACCTAAATAAACATTCCTAATTCATTTTTTTTACCCTATCTTTTTACTAATATTTTACCAAACCAAACATTTCATCTTTCCAATACTCTTACACTTACTCTATTTATCCTACCACTTCCCAACACAATTAAATTAATCAAGTAATTTATTTTAATTTGATTAATTTAATCTCCATATTTTGCCTATAAATAGAGTATTTTAAGACCATTTGGGGGCTCTTCTTCTTCATATTTTCAACATCTTCTACACATATTTTTCTCTCTTCTCTTCACTATTTTCTCTACCATTTTCATCTTTTGAAGAGTATGTCAAGTATGTTATTTTGTAATTTTTATCTAGTTATGAGCTTCTAATCTTTTTCAAAGGTTATTAAGATGATGATGAAGCAAAATGTAACTAGATAGTATTTTTTTGTTGTATGTTGATTTCCCATTTGTACAACATTGTTTATGGATTTTTCTATCAAAGATATGCATTTTTCATCTATTATTGAGTGTTAAAGCATATTACACTTAGTTCTTCATTATGCAAAAATATGATATTCTTTGATTAAATGTTTTTCATTAAATTGTTCACATCTAATTCTTAGAGCATAAGTATCATATTTTGCCTAAACATAATCTCTTTGATTTTTTGTAGTTTCATTAGGTTGTAACACAACTAATGCTTAGAAATTATATCTTATATAAGTGAAGAAAAATCCTACCTTTTTGAAAGAGTAACTTGTGCTTGAATAGAAAATATATTTTGAAAAAATATATAGTGTGATTTATTTCAACTATATTAAAACTTGGGAATCAATATACTTATAAATACTATTGAACTTGCATTTTGTGGATTCTAAAATCTTAATAATCTTATTTTACATATCTCATTTGAAAACCATTTTTCTATTTAATTTTAAATCTTTTTATTACTTGTCTTTTATTTTTCTAAAACAAAATCTCATCAAATATTTGGAACTAGGTTAGAATATTATTGCTTTGTTTGAAATAGTTTCTTTTCATGTTAGTCAACTCCCATGGGTTCGACCTCGTACTTACATGAACATTATATTCTGAAACGATTCGTGCACTTGCGAGTTTAAATAAAAAACACCCTCTTTTGGGATCAACATGACCCTTTCTAGAACTTCGGAAAAATAAATAAAGGGTTTCCAATTCGGCACTATCAACTTCGATGCCCCCACGGAGATGTACGATCCCCTTTCGCATATACTCACTCTTATGATGACTCGCTCACCCAAACAAGAGTGTACTAACTTAATATGGCGAGTCACAACTTCTCATATCCAATCCTCTTACCTGTAATCTGAGGTGATCCACTCATATAGTCTATAATTATATCCCTCCATACTAACTCTAGGATACACTAGAGTCACACTAGCCCCTTCTGGCTTCTGATTAGATCCCTCACTTGCTAAAAGATTAGGCAGTGTGCCTCCCGGTATACAAATTTTAGGTCTTATCGCCCATTCAAACTTCTTTGATACAACAATCATAAGGGGCAGTATAAGACTCATCCAGAATCTCTACCTCAACACCAACATCCATCAGATTATTCATCTGATCCTCCTATCTTAACATATCCATGCTAAAATGGCAGGATTCTTAACCATTCCTATAAGATCTTCCTTTTGTATTTCATTATTCATAGAGGTAGGTCTGTCGATTATCACTTAAGATTTCTATACTAATCCCGGTCGTTACCTCACCTGACTTTACTGTAGTCCATCGTGAATCATGGTCAACCTCTTTCCCTATGGGTGACAAAGTGCTTTAACTTGTATTATAATGCACGCACTTCTTTTCCATAAGTGTCTTCACCTCATTCCAACAGTGGCTATCTGGCATTAATGTTAACTCAAAGTCTAGTGTAGAACATTTATATTCTTATTCCCTTATCCACTGTAAAGCACGAACAATCACCATTTTCAGTCCACACACGGGCACACCCTAGTCCTTAACGCACCACACTATTAACTCATCGTTTTAAGCAAGGACAATGTCCACCATACTGTCCTCCTGTATCAGTCGATCACCTGCATATTCTAATACCTTGGCATGCTAATCAACCTTTAATTCAACTTATGAAATTCCCATACGTGACTATCCATTCAGGCAAACTTTAGGTTCTTACTTTACTTTAATCAAGGGTATGGCAATCCTCAAAGATGCTTCAAGTAAAAGTCGATGTGTCTTACGGTTCCACAGTGCTTCTAACCTCTAAAATGTTCCTTTATTCGATTCTTTATTGTTTCGATCTTAATTAAATCATACACAATCCCATCACTTCCCATAATGTGACCTTGAATATCATCTGGAGAAATCGGAACCTATCCCTTCCGGAACCTTACTTGTAATATTTGCTTCCTTATCCTTGATAGTATCAACGAAAAGAAATGTTACCTATGTTCTGTTCCTAACCGGAAGTACTCCAAAACATTCTCGAAACTTGTCCTCCCCCTTAACAAATGGTTTTGACACATCCTATAGTGGGATGCTTTGTCAAATTAGTCCCCCAAGTCCAATGACTTCTTCGACTGAACCTTTAATTCTTTTTGCTCAGCTAGTGCCATTTTGTATAATGTCTCTGGTGCCAGTTCTATCCCTGCCTTAGTCCCGTAGCACTCTCAATTTCCTAGACGCAACAACAATCTCGGTGAATCCTTGTAAACCTATCTGAAACCTCACTGACCGATCCATTTTCCCTTTGGTCTAACTGGCATAACCCTAGTGGTACTTACCACAATAGATAAGAATCTCGTAAACCCACCCGTGTCCTTTCCTTTCAAACCCGGAAGTCACCATCCTCTCTTGTAGTCCATGGTTGTCCCTTATTTTGCAAACTAATCCATACATATGATCATACCAAAATCCTCATATAACCATCTCAATCAATTATTACTGCTAACTATCTACCCATAATACTCTGACCCATCTCCTGGAAACTACCAACTTTCCCTGACAGACACAAGATCTCAAGCTCCTTAGCGTAATAATCATACAGTATGTACCACATATCCATGTCTCTACTAAGAGATATGTAGCACCAGACTCAATTAGTACAATATAAAGGAACTCGAACTAGAAAGCCAACCTGTTGTCTCCGAGGGACTAGCCTCAGGCTTTGACTGCATTAAGGCGGACACTTGAGCCGGAGTCGGGCTATCTGCACTCCTTGGTTCTCCCCTCTTAGATCTCAGGCAATCCCTCTTGAAGTGCCCAACTATTCCACATTGAATACATGCATTTGCTCGACATTCTCCCAGATGGCGTCTCCTGCACTTGGCGCACACTGGTTAACTTCTCCAGACCTTGTTGTCGTCCTGAATACTATGACCCCTCCTGTCAGGACCAGGAGTAGTAGAATTATCAGGGGTCTTTCTTTTTTGGTTACTGGGGCCTCCGCCCCTACCTGATCCCACCAATGGGGGTACCATTATCCGAGCTTCATGCCCTACGACACTCTCGCTCCATATCTCACCTCATGCGTTCTCTATAGCAAGGGCCCTCCTTGCCGCTTGAGCGTAGGTAGAAATCTTATGGACTGGAGTGATCTTAACTCTCTGGGCTACCCCAAAGTTCAGTCCTTGAATGAATCGTTCCTTCCAAGCCACATCCGTTGGTACCAAATCAAAAGCGAATTTGGCCAACCCATTAAATTCATTGACATATTCTGTCACTGTCTTACTATCTTGAACCAAATTCATAAACTCGTTGGTCTTCACAATTCGAATTGTTCACAGTAGTACCTCTTATTGAAAACTTGTATGAATTCCTCCCAATTCATCATAACAACATTCCGGGTCTAGGATACCACTTCCCACCATGTTCGGGCATCCTCCTGAAGCATATATGTGGCACAAGCCACTCTATCATTGCCTACCACTCCCATATAGTCAAGGATTGAGCTAATCATGTCTATCCACTGTTCAGCTCTGAACGGATCCAAACCTCATTTGAAAACTGGAGGATAATGCTTCTAGAATCATTCATACAATAATTCCTATCTGTTTCCACCCTCAGGCTGAACCAAAATTGGTGCCATTGTTGTCAAAACATACGGAGGAGCGTTCCCTGACGAAACCCGCTGTCTCAACCACCTAATCTCTTCCTCTTGCTTGCATGCCAGCAAACATCTGCTGCCAATCCCAAGGGGCATATGGAGGATTCTGTCTCTGACTATCATTTGCAACCCCGATATTAACAATGCCTGGTCCAATTGACTGCCTTGGATACATAACTTCTCAATCTGTCTGTAGTTAATGACTTAACCTATCAGGCATGATAATCATATCCAGAACTATTCCACGAGTAAGGCCAAACAACACAATAACTACCTACATTATGCATACCAAGAAACAAGTCTATAACATTCATGCATTAGTTATTAAACCTTACTCCGAAAAAATACATTTATATACGTCATGCTCTTTTTATCAACAGGCAGATAAGGCAATTCAGATAAGCAATTAGACAAATATTTCACTTAATATCAACCAACCCTGAGTCGAGCTTGTCTTTGGCAATGAGCATACATGTTCAGTCAATCTCCAGGAACCATAAACCTTGGCACACTCTTATACCAAGTTGTAATGCCCTACTACCCTAGAGTTGTTACCATGTGGTTTTAAAATATGTATTTAACTCGCTAAGCGAGGTGTTAGACCTAAGAGTGTAATTAAATTAAAACAAAAACTCATTTAATAAAACTTTCATATAAAAGATTTTAACTTTCATTAAGATCATAAAAGAATTACATTGGGATCCCAAAATATTGTTTAAGACATATTTACAATTCAAAAGTTACTGCACAACTGACCTAGGTAAAAAAATCAGACATTTACTGTGCTCCTCAAAAGTACCCCAACCGTGGCGGCCAAGTAGGCCAAACATGTACGCACCACTCCATGCCTTCCAACTCATAGAGATAAAATACCACAGGCCCAAAGCCCTGTAGTTGGTGCCAACCACAGTCCAAATGGACTGTGGCCCACACAAAGGCCCAATGTGATTAGGGCTAGGTCTTATTTCTATTGTTATATTAATATAATATAACATCAAGAAGAACTAATGAGAGACATCATATGCATTTAACGTTATTTTGCCAAGAGAGAAAAATAGAGAACTTTATTCTCTCTGAATTATGAGAAGAACACTCTCTCATGTGTTGAGATTCAAAGTGTGTTCTTGTGCATCCTACCAAATAGCATAGACATCCACCTGTCTCCTTCTCTTTGTGCGAGCCATAGTATGGAAGATGGTGAGTTAGGAAGCTAAGATGCTATTTGATATACACGTGTTCTACATCTAGAAAATGTATTTCTAATTTTCATTTTATTTAGATTCATGTTGCATGAGAAAGATCTCATTCTAGTTATAGTTCCTAGAGTGATTCAATCCCATGCTTTCGCTGCACTGCCAATCACATGATCAAAAACCAACAATAAATTGTTACAATTTACAATGTAAACCATTACCCTTTAAAATATGACCAACAATGCGTAAAATGTAAACTACAACCCTTTAAAATTTAAACTACAACCCTTCATAATGTAAACCATTTTCATTTAAAATGTGAACCTCAAAACTTAAAATGTAAACCACAACCCTTCAAAATATAAACCACATCCATTTAAAATGTGAAACACAAGGCTTAAAATGTAAACCGCAACACTTTAAAATATTAAACACCAGGTTAAAAATGTAAACAGTAAGGCTTAAAATGTAAATCATACCCCTTTACAATGTGAACCATAACCTTTAAAATGCAAACCAGAAGGTTTAAAGTGGATCACGAGGCTTAAAATGTAAACCACAACCTTTCAAGTGTGAACTACAAGGCTTTGAAATATTAATCTGGGATGACTGGTTTTAACAAGATCGACTTACTCAGGAGTTTTCACTTACTCCACTCAATTTCTGTCTTAAAAACAATTACGTTGCATGTAAAGGTAAGATACAAAAAAGGTAACAGATCAAAACATAAATGTAATCAAATAAAGCAAGAGATCAAAACATAGATCCTTAATACTTATAATGTAAACAACAAGTTCCAAAACATAAACCTCTAGTGATTTAAAAAAAATTATGAAGGACAAAAGTCTTTACAATTTGTTTAAATATATATTGTAATGCCCTACTAATCTAGTACCGTTACAATGTGTGTTTAAAATAGTGCTTAACTCGTTAAACAAGTCATTTTAACTCAAAAATATAATTAAAAGTAAAATAAAGGTGTAGGTACTAAATTTTTTGGTCAAAAGGTATAAATTTTTTCATTAAAACTTTAAACATTTACAAGGGATCCCAAAAGAGTTTAAATAAAATACAATTACATTTAATGTTCCCTAAATAGTTGACCTAAGCGACAAAAGTGAACTTTTACTCTAAGTCCCTCAAAACTTCCCGACCATGGTGGCTGAACAGGCCGAACATGTATGTCCGCTCCAAAGCCCTCCAACTCATGGCTGGTCGACTCTCCTCTTGCCCTTACCTGCACCATAAAGCACCCGTGTGCCAAGGCCCAACAAGAAAACCCCACAAGGCATAATAATTATCATGCCCAACATAAACAATAATCAGCATGCTTCACAGACAATAAATGCTTTCGTTCTAATCATATAAATCATTAACACGCTTCACATATTATAAACATGCTCAATTCAAATACATAAACCATTTACACAGTCATGCCAAGCAGCCTTGTCGAGCGGCCTAATTGAGCGAGGCGTATCTCCCGGAACCAAGCTTACAGTCCATGCCAGGCGAATGTGTACAATCACAAACAATTCAACATAAATAACCATAGCAAACAACATTATGTATAAAGGGGAACTCAGCCCTAACAAATTCAGATATGCAGTCATAACCGCATCCCAACATAACAAGGCAAATGCCCTGCTCTATGTGCATATGCCAATTTTCTTACCTCGAGTTATGTACTGAAAACGGAACAACCTCGAATGTGATCCTTTCCTTGAGCCCCTCAGAAACACTAGTAACAACATTAATGATACACTCATTAGGAACTAAGCCTAATGATGGGCTCCAAAATTAAATCCTAGCTCTCATGACCTCCAATTCCATTCAATAGGGTAATGGAATCGTCCCCCGAGCACCCAATTGGGCCTCCAAAACAGATCCTCAAAATCCTAAGTCTAATTCCCAAAAATTAGAAAAACAATGTTTCGAGGCACTTGGCGCAGTTATGCTAATGCCCAAAATCCCTAGGTTTCTGGGACACTACCTTGGTCGCGCTAGGTCCCTGGAAACCCAAATCGTAGCCCAAATTTTCATGTTCTTCCCCAATTTCTAACCCCTGCATTTTCATACCAAAATATTCGATCCTAAACAGATTTCAACAGATTTTTGACCATAACTTGATCTCAAATCAATAGCAAAACCAACACCCAATATCAAAATACCCATAACTCATTTAGTAACACATTAAAATTATAATTTGCAAACTTTGAGTTCCAAACTCAAACTTCGCCCCAAATTCAAAAATCCCAACTCAATTACATGAATCCAGCATCAAATCCAAGCTTTAAAACTATTGCAAGCTTGTTGCTAACCTTAATCTAGCACCCAAAACAACCCATCACCATCAATTTTTGAAATTGAACTAAAAACTCCCAAACTAAGAACATCTAAGAACCAACAATGAAAAACATCCATTAAATTTGCTTACCTTGCTCCAAACCTTAAAACTCTAGTTAGATTGTTGCCTTGACAGTTGCTAGCTCCTTTCCTTGAGCTCAATTCTCTCCTAGAACCCTCAAAATCCAAGAAGCTTGGCCTAGCTTGAAGGAAATTTAAGATGGTTCTTGATTTTGGTAAAGGAAGACATTAAGAGTAAGGAAGAAGACTCCAAAAACGTATAAGGGAAGTGCTTCAGCACTTGGTCCAATTTTTTGTCTAGTTTTATGGTCAAGAGACCATTTTGCCCCTTGCCTTTACTTAACCTCAAAACTAACCTCAAGGCCATTTTGGTCATTTGCCTAAAAATCCAATTACACCACTAATCTCCAAATTTATCACTAATCCACCAAACATAATTATCCCATCAATTAGTCTCATATCACCAATAATCCCAAAAATATAGAAATTCCCAAAATACCCCTAGGCTCGACCCGAGCCAGACATTTTTTCCTGTTGTGACTTTTCTGCTAAAACAACTCTAAAGGATTCACTCATACCAAAAAATCACACATATCCACATAATAATGTGGTCTCAATGCACATACACTCAATAATTATAAATATACCCTCAATGGGTCAAAATTACGAAAATGCTCTTTTTTTAACAAAAGCATCTCTTTAAACACATTTAATACACGTAATCATGCATACTCAATTATATTATAATATAATTCACATAATTACCCCACGTGTCCTCCCGACACGCTAATCAAAGTACTTAATTCCATTAGGAGTTTCAGGATGCTACAAATATAAAGTTCTTTGCCTCTTAAAAACCGTAGATTCTTTAGCCTTCTTTTATAATTGTTGGGTTTCTATTATGCCTCGATATTTCACAATTTCCACACGAGTGTTCGACCATGATTGGAAATTATCCTATTAGTTGAATTCTACTTTTCTTATGACGTCCATGCTTTACTTTGAATATTGGAGTTCCTCACAAGTGCATGAAGTTTGATCTTAGTTGAAAATGAACTCTCGATCACGATATACTTGACTTGGAATTTTGGCAAATTGTAATGACCCAACTACTCTAGACTTTGGACCATTAATGACTACTCTACATAGACACTAATTTTTTATAAAACTTACAAATAAAATAATCATAACTTCAGTAAAAACTTGTAAAACAAATGTTAAACTACATAAGGTATAAAGTAGGATATGGGATCTCATTGTTTTTAAAATAAAAACATAACATAATTTTAAATAAATGGATTACATAATAAAGTGCGGAAAATACATATAAAATATAAAGAAACTTCATCCTCGAATCGAACGCTCGGTCCATCGATTCCATCCCGCCTCAATACACATCCCCAAGCTTCCAAGAACCTTTCCCGCCACCAAAACTATTTTCCTGCACATATAAACATAAAGGAGTGAGCCTAATGCCCAGCAAGGAAAACCTAACACGTAAACCATATACATAAAATTCGTAACACAACATATAATAAAACATATCATAAACATATATCACACATACTATAATGACCATTATTACTTGGGGCCTGTAAACTAAACAAGTAATATGCCCATTAGATTTGTGGGGCTTGCTAGCTAACCAAGTCATATGCCCATAAATTTATTGGGGCTTGTTAGTTACACAGGTCATATGCCCAAGTCTACAACATACATAACATAACACATAAATCATAAGATAACACATAGCATATAATATCCTATCCTATTTTCCTTACCAAATATACCAGGATATGTGAACAGGTTTGGGACCTTGGGACACTCCTAAAAACCATCAAAGGAAGGTGAGTATACTTAAAGAAAAAGGGATGAAAATAATGAAAGAACTATACCATTGAAAGATACTTACCATGAACCTTATGTTCAAGATCTTAGATTTCCTAACCGAGAATAAAGAATAAAGTTAGGATGTTGAGTAGAAAACTATAAGAACTTAAGGAAAATAATACCAAAATGAACTAGAGTTTGGAATACCTTGAATGCTTCTATGACTGATCTAAACCATGAACCGAAATGTGCTATAAACCTTACTTCCCAAGTGTTTGGTAAGCTTATAATGATTAAGCTTATAATCCCCAACCCAAGTGTTTAAGCACTCAAAAATAACCTAGCAGCTTGCAGCCTTTGAACTTAGCTAGATGAATGAATAAATGGCTGGGTACTAGGTCCTATTTATAGAGTTCAAGAATAAAAAGATCTTCATTTAACTTGAATAAAATAATGGCTTTTTAAGTGAAAAATATTTGAATGATCGTTCAGCAGAGGCTGAAGACTCGGTCAGAAAGATGCTGGACTTATCAAGAAGTTAAAGATTAAAATGAGAACGTTTTAAAAAACATTCAAAAATTCATCAAAGGAGCCGATATATCGCCCATAGTAGGCGATATATCGCCTGGGCCAGTTGTAATGACCCACTAATCTAGACTATTTGGACCATTAACGAAACTATACATAAAACTTACATTTTTGTGAAAATACCATAATTTTACTGAGTAACTTGTTAAAAATAAGAGTTTCTTACAAAATAGAATACTAAGAAGGATATGGGATCCCATTGTCTTTAAAAACAAAAAAACATGATTTAAATGAAAAGAATTACATAAGAAACGCGGAAAATACATATAAAACCATAAAAAGGTAAAATGAGACTACATCCTCGAATCGAATAACGCTCGGCCCCTTGACTCCATTCACCATCGATACACATCCTCTAAGCGTCACAAATCTTACCGCCTCTAAAGCTATTTTCCTGCACATAAAAAAAAAAGGAATGAGCCTAATGCCCAGCAAGGAAAATCTAACACATAGTCATACACATAAATTTCATAATAAACGTAAAGACATATCATAACACTTAATACATACACTTATTATAATGGCCATTATTACTTGGGGTCCCATAGACTAAACAAGCTTATGCCCATGAGATTAGTGGGGTCCTACTAGCTAAGTAGGCATATGCCCATAATCTTTTTGGGGTCTTGTTAGTCAAATAGGGCATAAGCCCAAGCCTACAAACATACACATTCATAACATATTCATAACATATCATATTTCATAACATAACACATAAGCAATACACATATAGATTCTACCCTATTTTCCTTACCAAAGTTACCGGGATATGTGGACTGAGTTGGGACTTTTTGGAACACTCCTAAAACCATATGAGAAAGAGTGAGTCTTATGAAGAAGAAGAAATGAAAAGGATGGAAAGACTAAACCATTGAAAAACATACTTACCGAAACTTATGTGTTTAAGAACTTGGATTCCCTAACCAAAATAAGAATAAGGTTAGGGGACTGAGTAGAAGGTTATGAAAGAGGAAATAACATAAAGCAAATGAACTAAAGTTTTGGTTTACCTCAGAGACTTGAAAGACCAATCTATACCACAACCGAAATACTATAGAACCCCACTTCCCAAAGTGTTTGATAAGCTTATGATGTTTAAGCTTATGATTTCCCAAACCAGGTGTTTACACTCGCACACTCACTTAGCACTAGCAGCTTCTGAACTTAGAGTAAAAGGTGAATAATGGTTGGGTACTAGGTCCTATTTATAGAGTTTGGGAATGAAAGTATCTTGATTTTACTTGAATAAAAATAATGGCTTTTTAGGTGAAAACCATTTGAATAATCGTTCAGCAGAGGCTGAAGACTCGTTCAAAAGATGCTGGACTTATGAAGAAGTTTGAATGGCTGAAAGGAAAAGAATTCAAAAATGTTTGAATTTATGCTGGAGGAGGCGATATATCGCCCTTGTAGGCGATATATCGCCTGGGCCAGTATGCCCGAGGCGACCGTGCATCGTCTCGTGTTTTCCGTATCTACGTGTTGCGATATATCGCCCTCTATAGCTGCGATATACCGGCACACGCTGAATATTTAAACACGAAATTACACATTTTTAGCTAAGTTTTAATGGAGTAAACAGCCTTGACTAAGCCTTCAACATATTCAAAGCTGCTGACTGACCCTATAACATTCAAACTTTACCCTTATTTAATTTAATCCTCAAAAATACTTAATCCTTAATTACCCATTCATAACATGTGCTTAAAATCCTATTGGTTGATATCTAAACCTTATAATATAACAAATATTTTCCTTAATATCAGTCATATAATCAAACCTTAGGTTATACTTAATATTCTTAAACTATAGGTTAAACTTAGAAAATCTATAAGTACTACTATGAGTGTCCAAATAATTCCCGGTCTGAACCAAAAATCCACAGTAATAAAGATCATACTATATATACTATAATACTACTATCTATCTTAGCTAAGTAAAGTTCTTGGACTCTACACCAGTATGCCCGAGGCTCGTCGAGTCGGTTGTGCGAAGTTACGTATTTTTCGTATCCCCGTATTACGATATATCGCCCCTATAGCTGCGATATATCGGCATACTCTGAATATTTAAACACGAAATTGCACATTTTTAGCCTAATTTGAATTGAGATAAACAGTCTTGACTAAGTCCTCTAACGATTTCAAAGCTGCTGACAGACCCTAGGATATTCAAATATTGATCTTAATAAACTTATTCCTCAAAAATACTTAATTATCATTAAACATACACATGACAAGTGTTACTATCTTATTGGGTCTTTCTAAACCTTATAATATAATAAATATCAGTCATATTAATCAAACCTTAGGTTAAAATTAATATTCTTAAACTATATGTTAAACTTAGAAAATCTACAAGTGTTACTACGAGTGTCCAATTAAATCCCGATCTGAACCAAAATCCACAGTCATAAAAATACTACTACTATTACTATTATTACTACTATCTAACTAGCTAAGTAAAGTTCTTAGACTCTACACAAATCAATTGCATCAATTAGTCAACCAATTTAATTAATTTATTATAGGTATTCAAATGTATGCTTGAACGACCAATTCCAAAATGTAATCCATATGCTATAAAATGTAAAGCACAAATCCTAAAATACAAACCACCAGCTACAAAATATAAACCACAAATTTTTAAATGTAAACTACAAGTTACAAAATGTAAACTACTATCCTAAAATGTGTGCTAGCCTATACCACTCCCAAGTATCAAGTTAATTTACCATATAAGCCCTTTTCCTTAATCTGTGCTAGCATTTATCACTCTTAAGTATCAAGTTGAAAACTAATCAAGAAATAAGCCATAATAAGAGTACAAATGAACAATTACAAAGTCACCTAAGCTATTTCATTGCTTGCAAAATATATATATAGTACTATACTTGAATTAGATTTGTGTCAATCCAATATTCTTTAGCTAATTGAGCAGCTTTAATAATGATGAGAAGAAGCCAACCTTTTCCCCAATGAAAGCTACAATATTGTTGAAAGTATATCGTATGGGTTTGGACCACGAGGTCATTATGCGTGGAGAATTATATAAGGTGTGATTGGAAAATTAAGAGTTTGGAACGAGAAACTTGTTAGGCTATGCAAGTACACATATAGTTGAATGGTACCAAGTCTATATGTATACATTATATACAAAAGATGTATATGAAACATAGCTATTCCAGAATCTTTGTTTGTTTTGCAAAAAGAAGAAAAAAACAAAAAAAAAAGGACAAAATTTAATTCCAAACGTTTAAAGACAAATAATACTCAATTTGGTGAGCAGATATTATTTTTATGTGCTCAATTTCATTTTATATTCATGGTCAGGAGTTAAGAATACTAATACCAAAGTATGTTGACAAGTAATGTTTAGACTAAATTCTTGAACTAACAGCGATAGAAAATTGTAACGCCTCACTCCTCGGGCACCGGCTAGTGCAGGGTGGGAGGCCGAAATTTTGTAACGAATATTATTGTTGATAAATAATATATATTTATACTTGGGAATCATATATTTCATGTTGCTAGAATTAGCCTATTCGTGAAAAGTGTGGTTTGAAAGAAAACCAAGAATTTCGGTCTTGTACCGAACCGAAATTTTGAACTGGGTTAAATCTCGGATAATTAAGTGAAAACATTAATTTGGGCATAAAAATAAATTAAGATGGTAATTCTTGAAAATGATAAATGTAACGTCCTGGTTACTCCAAGACCGTTACTGTGGACTTTAAACAGTGCTTAACTCGCTAAATGAGTCACTTGGTTATAAACGTGCATCTAGGTGTTATTAATAGGCTAAGGTGAAAAATATCGATCAAAAGGAAATGATATATTTTATTTAAAACATAAAACTATACATGGGCCCATAAATGCATTTACAAGTTATTTACAATCCAAAATGATCATTACAGTGTAAAAATTACAACCCGCCGACTTAAGCGGCAAAAAAATAGGGTTAACCCCTAGTTCTCCTGAGAAACACCTTGGTAGTGGTGGCCAAGCGGCCGCATATGTACACATCACCACCTAAGCTATCCACTCAAGGCTGTGTGAGCTTTTCTTTCTCTTTACCTGCACCACATAGCACCCGTGAGCCAATGCTCAGCAAGAAAACTCATTACTACATGTATACAATATCAAATGATGCTTATGATAATCATACTGGGCTTGTAGCCCAAATCAGATAATATCGAGATTCTAATAATCATGCTGGGGCGTGTAGCCCTAATCAGATGATATTGAGATTCTAATAATCATGTTGGGGCTTACAACCCATTTAGATAAGTGACTATTGAGTCATACTCTGAATAGATGACTAATAAGTCTATCTCTAGGGATATGAACCCTAATCAGATAAGTGACTAATGAGTAAGTCACGAACTTAAACTAGATGAGTGACTATGGAGTCCCAAACTTGGGCTCCGCACCCTTAGCCATGTGATGATGCAATCACCTGGGCCTTCTGGCCCTGACTATAAGTAACTAGCCTTTAGACTAGATAAGCGCTTTTTTTTTCATCGAACTTAAGGTCGGTCAAGCATTTCATGCTTATGACAATAATACTTATGTCGATTAGATCTAATCTTTTCAGTTTGTGTTACGCTAATACCGTTCTTGACTCATAAGCGAATATCACATGACCAGTGCTCAATATTACTGCCGAACTTGACTAATGAGTCACAGGTTCACAGTCAATATTGACACCATTGCCGATTCTGACTCATAAGTTAGTGCCATACACAGATAAGCAACCTACTAAGCATTTAATTTGCATTCTGGATATAAAAATAGGGCATTCAACATGCTACATCAAAAACCATGCATGTCACATGCTAGGTGTAGTTTTCCTACCTCTAGTTCGAGCGTGGAATAATAATAGAACAACCCTTGAGAACGATCAGTCTTTTAGTTCCTCAGCAGTCACCTAGTCATAACCAAACATAACTCCCATCAATGAAAATGAGCAACAAAAGGTTCCCGGACCAAGACATAGCCTCCGGGACATCGAATCCTACTAAAGCGGGTAGTAGGAACGATCCCGAGGCCTAAGGATTGGATTCCCATGATGAAAACAAAATTCTGGCCAAAACGCCACTAAGAGCCGCGACCAGCCTCTCCCTATGTCGTGGCCCGCCTCCCCAAACAGAGGCGCTAGCCTCCCTGCCCTCAGTACGCGCCGCGGCCAACCTCTCCCCATGTCGTGGCCCTACGGCCCTTCAACACCACCCCTTTTTCTTCATCAAGCTCGGGCCACGACACTCTAGAACAGAGCCGCGAACCCATTTGAAACCCAGCCAAACACACCTATTTTTCCTCTTCAAACTCATATAAAAAACCTACTAAAACACTTTCAATTCCACAAAGCAAAGTTCCCAATTATTACCACAACTTATCCATCATATATCCAACAAAACCTAAGCTTTACACCATTCAAAACCTCATCAAATTCAATCCCAAAATATCAATTAAAACCCAGTTAAAATAGAGCAAAACCAGAGAAAATATGGCTGAGATTCTTACCTTCAACTCAGAATTGAATCCCCTTAACTAGTTGAACATTAGCTTAGGACCTCAAGCTTCAATTTCCAAGTTTGAATCCTCAAACTTGCTTCAAAATTTCAAAGGAAGGAGAAGGAGAATGATGATTGTGAGAGAGGAAGGAAAATGACTCTATTTTGCTTAAGCTTTCTACAACCTTCCCTAGTTAAATATATCCCTTGGTCAAAAGACCTAAATACCCCCAAGCCTAACTCCCTTCTTAACAGCCCGTAAGGGAAAAGTCGTCCTTTCTCCTCTAATCTCGTTAATCATAATTAATGTCCTCCAATTCCCGTTATTCTCAAATAGTAATTAAATCATATCCCATTACCCTATAATTCTCCGTAATGTACTAATTATCAAATTACCCCGAGACTCACCCTGAGCCACCCCGTTATGACCAAACCGCTAACTTGTATTAAAAAATCGTCTCATGCCGAATAGCTCGAACAAATCCACACTATAAAGTGGCCTCATTCATAATTCACCAACATGCATGAAAATATACAAATATGCTCTCAACGGGCAAAATTACCAAAATGCCCTTATAACGAAAAATGGACCCACATACATGCATTTATCATCATATAATAATATAATTCACATAATCATGCATATAATCATTTAATGGCATAATAAATCAATTATGGCTCTCCCGGCCTACTAATCCGACCACTAAACCTCATTAGGATTTTGGGGCATTACAATAAACCCTTTGGAAAAATCTTAATCATTTTTCTAAGAAAATGTTTCTTAAGCATATTAGTGGAAATTTGACTATTAAATAAATCCACTATTTTATGATAGGGGGTTTAAAGAAATGTGAGGGATTTGAATTCTATTTAGTTTTATGCCCTTATAAAACCATGTCAGGCATGTAACGAGATTTTATATTGTCTATAAAAGTAGTATAAATCATTTATTTTGACAACCGTGTTGCTTGCTTATTTTATTACATGATTATTGGTATAATACAAACATTTATAAAATCATGAACATATAAATAGTTACAATTATAGTGAATAGGTCACAGCGGATTATAGTTGTAATTATATGTTCAAAAGAACGAGTCCTAAGATTAGATTAGTGTGTTGCATTTTCACTGATTAGGCAATCTACGATAAAATCTACTTACACATTTGAGGTGTGATGTCTTGTCTAAGGCATTGACCAAGTAGATAAGATCGGATGTATTTGGTTATATCGGACTAGGACCGATATTGATTATTGATAGATAAATAAGTATCGTTGTTATCGAATCTAATCAATGTCACAGTGTTGACTATAGGTCAAGTCGATCTTAATTCTGAGTGATAATATTTTGCTAATTATACTATTTAAATCTTTTGACTTGTTCGTTAGCAGCTTTGATGGACCCAAAATTGGTACGTTTTAAATATTTATATCTCACAAGTGCACGAATCATATATATAGTATAGAGTTCGTGTAAGCAAGGATGTCGAACCCAAAAGAGTTGTCTAAAATAAAAAAGAAAACTATTTTGAACCAACATTAATAAACTCTAACCTAGCTCCAAAGATTGATGATGAGATATTGTGACAAGAAAATCAAATAAAGGCAATAATAAAGAAATTAAAGACAAGATATATAACTAAATTAATAATTGTAAACAAGATGGTAGAAGAAAGATTATTAAGATAATAGAATCCACAAAATATAAGTTCAATAATATTTATAAGTACATTGACTCCCAAGTTTTATTAATAGTAGAAATTAATCAAACCATCACTTATTCAAATTAGATATTCTATTTAAGCATAAGTTATTATAGAAATATAGGATTTATCTTCACTTTTTAAGATATAATTTCAAAGTATTTAGTGTGAATCTATCTAAAGAAACAACAAATAAATCAATGAATATTATTTATAAGGCAAAACATAATATTTTTGTTCTAAGCATTTGATGTGCACAATTTAATGGCACACCTTAATCAAAGAATATTATGATTTTGCACTAATGAAGAACAAAGTGCAAATATGTGCTAACAATAAAAAAATACATGATATGTAAGATGAAAAAATATATTTGAAGAAGAAAAATCCATAAACTTTGTTGCACAAATGGGAGATCAAAATACAAAATAAATACTATCTAGTTGCATATTGTTTCATCATCACCATAATAATCTTAAAAAGATTAGAAACTCATAACTAGAATAAAAATTACAAAACACAGAGAATACATACTTGAAAAATACTAAAATGGAGGAGAGAATGGTAGAAAAGATGATAGTAACCAAAAATTAAGCACCCCAAAAATAGTCTTGAAATTACATATTTATAGCCAAAATGAGAGTATTAAAATAATCAATTTAAATTAACTAAATAAAGTAAATATTGCAAGTAGGGGTAAATCCTAGGGTGTCTTGATCATTTTGTGGTAAAATATGTAGAAAAATTGGGTAAAAAGGTGGCATTTTTAGACATTGTGTGACAAGGGGACCATGTTGGGCTCAAGGCCAAATGGCAGGTGGCTGGGTGGGTGTACATGCGGCTGGGCTGGGCTGGGCTGGGCTGGGCTGGGCTGAGGACGCAGTTGAGGCATGGGTCCATGTGAGGAGAAGGGGAGCTTTGGATTGGGCCTGGGTCGAGTGGAGGTTGGCTGGCGCCTCCGCTGAAGGCTGGAGGCAGGCGGGTTTGTAACGCCCTACATCCTTAGAGCTGTTACTATGTGAGTTAAAAATGTGCCATTAGCTCACTAATCGAGGTTTTAGGTTAAAAGTGGGACTAAACTCGGATAATACTCATTTGTTGACATTAATTATGAAAATTTGAACCTTCATTGAAATATATTACAACTCAAACATATAATTAGGGTCGACCTAAGAGGTAAAGCGGTTCATTACAATACATTTCCCAAAATAACCTTGGCCGTGGTAGCTAGGCAGGCCGAACATGTACCCGTCACTCCACGCTCTTTATACTCATGGTTGGTCGACCTCCCTTTGCCCTTACCTGCACCATAGAGCACCAGTGAGCCGAAACCCATCAAGAAAACTCAACATATAACATATAACATAACAATTCACAACATTCAACAAAACAACCAACAGGCTAAACACATAGCGGCCCACGCCGTCCCAGGCACTTTACCAGAATCTGGGTTCGCGGTCTTCACCGAGTGGGTGGATTCAACACCCTAGGAGGGTCTCACCCTAGCGGCCTGCACTCTGCGTGCTCATCGCCGATCTCGAACCCTTGCCATATCTGGCTTCTTGCCGTTCTCGACCTTCGCCGTAAATAAAAATGGGCAAGTGTGCTTGGGTTTTATTATTATTATTATTATTATATTAGAATTAGAAAAATACCAAAAAGATGAAGAAGAACTAAGGCACTTGCTTCGGCATAGCGCCGTTCATTCATAAACATACATAGCATTCACAGATAGTTACACGCATAACATAAACATTAGGATCGCGCTCTATAACACAAACATTAGGGTCATGCCCTGCTCTACGGGTACAACAGTTTTCTTACCTGTGTCCCGAGTTGATAAGCCAATGTGATCCCGAGCACAGTCCCCTAATTTGAGACTCATTGAAAACCTAGTCACAACACATTCATAATAACCATCCATCAAGTCTTAAACTAATAAATAACTTAGGAATATTAATCTAGCGGCACTACAAGAAAAAAATACTTTCAATAAGACAGAAAAAGTATTATCAAATATATACCATAACACTTTTTGATGTGTTAAGGAAAGCGGTGTTATTGTAGGTCGGAGCACTTTGCATAACACTTTTCCATAGTTATAGACATGTGTTATGGTATAGCCTATGATAACACTTTTGTTGTGTTATTTTAATAGTTAGATAAGTATTTCATTATGCTATTTATAAATAGATTATATAACATTTTTTTGTACTTATAAAGTAGTGTTATGATACACTTTATAATAACACACTTTCTGCATTATAGAAAATAATTTGTGTAACATAATTTTATGCTTATAAACCAGTGTTATTGTAAAAAATACAATAACACATTTTTTGTATTATTCTAATATTTGGCTAAGCTTAAATTATTATTATATAAACCTGCTTAAATTATTATTATATAAACCTGTACATTATAATTATTTTTTATTACTTTAATTCAAACCCGCTTCATTTAATATACTTAAGACACCCTTAACATTGTACATATATTTTTTAGTACCAATTATATGGTTCATAACACATATAACCAAATAATTGTGTCAAAATACATTCAAGATTATCTAAAAAACAATCCAAACGTCTTAAGATATTCAACATTGCCTAATTAACATAAACAAAACATTCTAACAATAGTCAACAAAATAGTCTTAAATAGTTGCATATTCAAAAGTAAAGGTAGGAATTCATGATCTTCCAAATGTCAGCACACCAAAGCCTTCCAAATCAGATTTTCTTTTGCACTTCAATTGTTGAATCTGGTAAATAAAACATAAAAGAAAAACTAATGAAGTCATGAAATATCATATCATTCATCTAAAATAGTCAATAATATCATGACACAACCAAATTTACAATAATTGAGTTTGAATAATAATGAAATTATTGTATGCAGCTGACTCCTACTTTCGATGCCCTGATGATGCCATAAGAACAGCAATAGCCACAATAAACATAGACAACATACTTACTAGCAATATATATCTTCTTCTTGACGATTTTCTGTATTCTCCAAACAAAAGAATTCCCTAGAAAGTGCTTACTAGTGGAAGTGCCTACCAATTACCACCCCAAAATAGTCCATATTAGTATGTGATGCACATTTTGGTTCAGTTGAAATTTTTCCCAAATAAGTTTATCCCACGAAAGAGAAGTTTGGAATCAAGACAAAAAAATATATTTGAACCAACCTAAACAGCATCTGTTGCAGCATACCCTGCAACTTGGCCTCCCATGAATTGGAGACCATTGCCAAACCCGCAGAGCAGACCGGCCATTAAGGCCCAGCCTCTGCCATTCCAGTCATTCATATAAGCCTTGAATGATGATTTGGGTAAGTCCAGCACAGGGTAGTAAAGGAATGTGATGTTGAGGATTATAGCAAGGACAAAACAAGATACTGAGAAGTAAAAGAATGCAGTGTAGACAACCAAGTGAGGAACCCCATCTTTCAATGTATGCCATTGATCATTTGTTGCCAAGTTGAATGCTTGTGAGAATAGAGAAAAGCAAACACCAGCAAAGAAACATATGGATAGTCCAATGAGTGCTTTTTCCAAACACCTGTAACAAGAGTTATAATTATTAATTGTGTTAGAGAATCTGAGATGTTTGGATTTGAATGTCAGGTGATGAACGTCCAAATATTGTTGTGTAGTATTTTTGCAACACAAGATTATCATTTTTCATCTAAATGTGAGAATTTTAATTGATTTTCCATACTGAAAATTATTGTCTTTTACAGTGCCATCTATAGTGGTACAGCTAGTTTTATGCTCATTCTCATTATCCTTAAGTGCACCATCAAACAAAACAATTTCAGTAAAAATTTCATCACTCAACAAGCTCAATAATTCTTAGATAACCTTAACATTTAATGAACGAAACATACCCTTCTTTAGATGAAAAACCTTCAAGCTTTTCTTTATTATCAGCTGCATTAGATGAGTGGACATCAGAAGCAATGCAAACTGCAACCAAGAAGCAGCCAATGCCAGGGAAAAAGATCTCAACTCTATTAATTCTATCGTCTAAAAAGTAATTCAAGGTTGTTCCTGTCACCATTAAAGATCGCAACAGAAGCAAAAAATCTAGTATCTATAAGAGCAACACAAACAAACATCAACATTTAGAAATGGTCAGAGAGAGAGAGAGAACGCAAGAAAGGACCTATAACAACTGTTATGCTTGCAGCGATCACTTCTGTGAATGATAAGCCAAAAAAACCCAAGCATACTGAGTTGAGAGATTTCCAAGGCTAAGTACCACCCCTCCTGCTATTGCAAACATCACAGAAGGCCAATTATCCTGCACCAATCACCCTAACATGAATCAAAACCAAATACATACAATACAATACAACTTCGTTATGGCAAACAGATGAAATTTTCATTATGTTGTGTTCCTTATCACTGGTCTCTCCAAACAAACACCACATTCATCAAAGAGAATAGAGAATGGATGAACTAAACTTTATCCAAATATATGCAAGTGTTGAATATTTTTGATTCAACACTTGTAATGAGCTAAAAAAATATAATCAATACTTAAGAGAAAATGAATTGGATAAATGATCTCTGTAAATGTACCAGAGATATGAGACTTTATTATTTATAGCTGAATAGTACAAAGATACAAAGAGAGGGAAAAAGGAGCTGGAAACCAAGAATTGATGAATAGAAAACTAACCACATTAATCAACTAACTATAGCTGAACCTATATTACAGTTAGAGCTAACTAACTACATGTGCTAAAACTTAAGCCCAAGCAAAACAATCAAAACCACCCATTTTGTTGGGATATTTAAGCCAAAGAAAAACAACCAAAGTGACTCCTGACTTAAAGGGTGGTGATAAACCTTAATTGGAATCATTGAAGGAGCTTGTTATAAAGAAACCCAACTACTTTTATCCAGAAACGTACAGCAGGAGAGGACCAGCTTCCGCAAGACAATGCAAAAGTTACCAATGGTTCAGATAACTCCAGCCCAAATATGCTTCTCGTTATTTTCTCATCAATTTTGGTACCCTTGGAAAATGCCTAGTGGCCACTAAGGAGTAAGAAACTAAATGATATTCAAAGTTTTAACTCTATGTATATAGAAGTTGAGTGGACCACTTACATATTTCGAGTGGTAAGGCAATCTCAAGATAAAATGTTCGATAGTTATTGCATTTAACAGGTGTCCTCCCACATTTACTGTTGCCTAATTAAAAGGAAACATAATACCATATACATCATTGATCATTATAGATAAAGTTTGTGTATTTAGTTTGAAAGAAACAAAAAAAATGAAAAGGAAAACTTTGATACTATAATATTCCATACCTTTTGCATCAGGGCAACAACCATTTCAGGACTCTCTGGTATTCCATGGTCTAGGAATGCCTACAGTAAAATAGTGCTTTTATTTTACTTATGACATCTTTAGAAAATATACATAAAAGAAACAAAAAGAAGCTATGAGTACTAGATGAGGTCATCTATTTACGTTCATCATGCAAGAATTATAGATATTGATCCAGAAAGCAAGTTCTCCTGATGAGTGAGTGTCTGTAACTTGACAGAAGTAAGTTTCCCAAAGAGGAGCCTAAAACAATTCAAACACAAATATATATATATATGTATACACATATTACTAAGCCTCTTATTTTATGCAAGGCAGCCTGCACATTGCAAAACCAACAACAAATCACAGGGAGACTTCTCTTCTTCTTAATATTTTTTTCTCTCTAATGTAGCATAAATAAGAGTACACCATAAAGGATAAAAAAATGACAACACCAATGGAAATGTATTTTACCAAATGTTGCTTTTTCTTGGCAAGAATTTGCACCAGTTTGTATAATTTTTGAAGAACTTCCTCATTAACTCATCCACAACAACATCTTCTAACTGTGATGGCAAATATCATAAAGTCAAATTTATATAAGAGGATTAGTTAAAGCCAAAGCTTTACAACCTTAATTAATAATCAGAATACCTTCAAGGTAGACTACTTATTAGCTTTCTGAATGTGAATATTGGCAAGGAGAAGAATTAGATGTTCCCTCTAGTTGGCAACATTGCCTTCCTGGTTAGAAAACACATTATGAAAATTCAGAGAAGCATCAAAATATGAGCAATGCAGAAGAAAGAGCACATAGTCCAACCATGGAAAAAAGAAATCAGAAGTACTTGGCAAAAAAGGCCTGAATGGCCAAGTAAAGTCATATCTCAACCTTTTCTAGAGATTTTCTAGTCAGAAGCTATCTCCTTTAACGTCTATTTTTTTAAGAAAAAAAACCTCAGAGCCATAGATAGTTTTCCAAACCATGAAATAGTCTTAGGAATGGTACAATAATCAAATTTAGAGCACCATAACACCAGCTGCGAAAATTATTGTTAATTGGACAATTTTTGCCTCTGAAAAAGAGAGTAATGAAAAAATATTATTTTGTCAGTTAGGGACAAGTGAAGACAACCATCTAATAGCAACAATGAAATAACAAACGAACCATATTTTGCTCTTAGAACTACAATATGAGTTTTTCTCAATACACCAGAGCATACATTTAGTTCAAATATTGTTAGATATTAAATGTTTCACGATAGCCATATGTGTAATAATCAGGAAAACCCCACTTTGAACTTTGTCACAATTGTCTCAAACAATATGAAGAAAAATTTATATAAGTTTCATGCAAGTCAATACCTGAAATCAAGAATTTTAACATCTAGGAGTAATTATACACAATTATGTTAGGAAAAGAGATGCTTACCGCCCATGTAAAAAGAAGGCTAACTTTTGCTCTTTCCTTTCCTGTGTTCACCAACTGAAAACAGACAAAGTCTACTAAGTAACTTTATAACAACAATATCAAATTCGTAAATTTATGACTACAATGTCATATTCTAGATCATGCTGAAATATTCTTATACTTATTTAAGTTACACTTATATTGAATTTAAAAATTAATAACAAAATCAATTCACACAGGAGAAAATACAAGGAATGATATTCAGCATATAATCACACCGAACAACATACATGAGCAGGGGAATTAATTTCAATAATAAAGAAGGTCAGGAAGAAGCATCATCTTTTTAAAACCTGTAATCAAAGGACTCATTTAACAATATACCCAAGTAGTAACCTGATACTCGCTTCTCTACTTATGCTTGACATAAACAACTCAGCATAAATTTTAAGCGGCTTACTAATTGTTCAACATGGATCCAATTCATCTGCCATTGATCCCATTTTTTTCATGAAGAAGTAAGCAATCCAATTCATGAATCAAGCTTTTGAAACTCATGAAACAACTTCAATTACTAGTTCGGATCACATCAAACAAATTAGTTTCAAACACTACTATAAATAAGTAAGCAATCCAATTCACCAACATGCATTACTGTAGTTATTATAGCTTAATCAAGGAAAATAACAATTAACACTTTCCTTAAATATTTCATTCTAATGGGAACTTAGCTAAATATTTGTACTTATTTGGATGCAACTTGTTGTTTTAAATTTTCACCTCAAATATCTTGTTGGAGCGAGCTGATTTTTTTTTTCTAGAATTGCATTGATTCCTTGTTGCGTTGGGACATACCATTTTTTTTAAAACACATGCTGGGGCTTACATGTTTTTCTGTTGTAATATCAAAGTGTACCATTGATTCGTTTTGCACTTTCTAGATATTCCTCTATTATATCTGTTGTTCAGACAGAAAACTTTTGCATTCTTCAAGAAACCTTGTTCGGGGTATAAAATGAAAGAGATGTCTGGTAGTTGAATTTTTGTAGGCAGTGGAGAAAATGAGGAATCAGAAGCTGGTAATGCCAGTGCTACCCCAAATAACAGAACTGGAATACGCATGTATCAGGTACAAACAATTGGTTCTGATTACAATTTACAAAACTGTGTGGTGAATGTCGTTCTAGGGGAAACATATCAGTTAATGTTTTATTTAATGGTTAAATAATTTAGTTGAGAAAATATATTTATTTAATGCTCCGAAAATAATTTAGAAATAAAAAATTTACATAGCAAAGTTGTATAAAGACTAAACAAAAGAGATCAAATACACGATGGAGATCAAAGATTAAAGAACATAAACAAATAATAATAATAAAAAATTAACAATCGTGTCCTGAAATTCAACCCATTAAAGCATCAAAACCCCCCAAATGAGTCCAAAAAAGACTCACATCTCACTCAATCACAGCTCACACACTCCACATTCAACAATCCTAGCTCACAACAATCAATTTATCATCCAAAAGAAAAAACGATGACAAGAAAAGTTACTCACCCTTACACTGCAAAAGAAGATCAATCAGGGGAACCACGATGTCATCCTCGTCACCTTCCTTAAGCTAAACCCAGAAAAAAGAAAAACAAATCCAAACGTACCATTTTGTTCCCGCCTCTGTTCTCCCAAGTCACACGAGCCCACAACCCCGCCTTTGCCCTCCCACAACCGCTACTCCATCGCCAGCACGACCCTCGCTAGTGCGTCCCCACTGTCGCAACCATTTGCCTGCAAGCCTCCACTGTCGCAACTCATCTGTACCACAATTATAAAGTACCTAAACCAACTTATTGAAAAGTAATTAAAGGAACAAATCTCAAATTCAAATTCAAACTTTAACTAACCTCTTGCTTCACATTCTACCAGGTGAAAACATAGACAGAGAAATCCATTTACGTATATATGAGTTATAAGAAGGCACATTGATAATACTTGACATCCAGAAAAAACCATGATAGAAGACACTACTAGTAAACAAAGTAAGAACCTTTAAACAAAGAAAATCAAAGAGAAATTACAAGCAGAGAATCAAAGAGAATAATAAAAGGGAATCAAAGATATCCACTAGATAATTAAATTACCTTATCCATTGACCATTCATACTCTAAGTCTAAGGAAAATACACTTTCTGTTTTTCTTTCCTACTTAAATGGAAAAATGTTTTTGTTGATGGATCCTTATTCCTAATATTTCAATATAAAAAGAATAATTATATTAAAATTATATGTGGGTAGAGGTGCTGATATAAAAAGACAATTGAGATCAAATGAACTGACATATGTGAAGATTCACTTCACTTATATTAACTGGCTTTCAATAATTTATTCCCACAAGACAGAATATCTCATAAATACCAAACAAAAACAACATAAAATCTTTCTCATAATGTAAAAGGTCATCCAAAACATTCAAAAACAATATCGTGTGGTCCATATGGTTTGGTGTCACACAACTAGTAATGAAGTCTGACACTCTAATTCATCCAAATTCCCTACATCGTGAACTCTTCTCATGTTGGCACATTCAGAAACAATTGTTGCAAACTGAAATATAAGCTAATAATTGCTCTAAAGTGAAGAATTTAGAAAAGAATCTAGAATTAACCGAGAAATAACAAACAGAGATAAATAAATAGATGTCTATAGCTTTTTTTTCAATCAAACATCATAACTACATTAATTTTATAGTTAAAATGTATATTTTATAAACATTTCCATTCTCACAAATGAATCACAGATAATGGAACACCACTATCAAATACACACATTTTCAACAAAATCAGTAACACTCAATCAAATTTATTTAAATTTAAGTTATTTTGTAGAAAAAAAAAAACTCATCACAAAAAAAAAAAGAGAAAAATACCAAAATATTTGTTCCTGTCACTGTGAGCGAGATGGAGAGGCTGAAATGCTCGGCTTGCATGGATCTAGGCTGGAGAAGGTGGTTGGGCGACGAAGAATGCTTGGACTGAAGGCTGGATGGAGCTAGCTGATCTCACACTGGGAAGAAGAAGGCTTGGTCGCACACAGGGAAGGGAGAAGAAGAGCTGGCCTCCGGTGTCGTTGTTCGCCTCTGGTGTTGTGTAAGGGCTTGGGCCCGCGTGGGTCGAAGCTTCGACGACCTTTGAAGATCCCTAGTCGACGCGTGTAGGGGAAGGTAGCGGTCGAGCTCCATAAAGACACAAGCAAGAGAGAAAGAGTGAAGGAGAGAGGTCTGGTGGGAGAAAGAGATTTAAGAGAGAGGAAAGAGAACGATCAGGAAAAAGGAGAAGAAAAGAAAGAGAAAGAGAGATCTGAATTAAGTGAGACATAGAAAATTAAAAAAGAATACAAGAAAAAGAAGAAAAAAAGAAGGAAATAATGAGAAAGGAAAGGATAACACATTTTAATAGTCTGGCGCCATTTGTTTTGCCAATTTTCACTTTACCGCTTTTTTATATTATCAATAATAATACTTTTTAAATTAGCTTATATTAATGTGTTGTAGAAAGTATTATTTGGTGTAGTGTCCGGGACCTTGGATTCCACTAAACTGAGTAGTAGAATCCTTCCCGAGCCTTAACTTTTGAATCCCCGAGCAAAAAACCTTCAAATAGCCAACATTTCACATTTGAGCCGCGACCCAACCTTTAAGGGTCGCGGCGTGCCCAAGTCAGAGGGAAAATCCCTCTTTGCTGAAGGACACGGACTGCGGCTATACCCTGCGCCGCGGCCCCTGGGCAAATTTCTGAGGACCCCCGGCTTCATCGTTCAAGCGGACCGCGGCGCCTGATGAATAGGTCTGCGACTTGAGCCTCTACACCCAGAATTTCCATGCATTTTATGAGCCAACCTCCCTGAAACTCACTAATTCCGAGCCTTAATCCTAGAATTCAGCCTAGGATTCATATCCAAACAATAGAACTAATATAAGTATCCAGAAACTCAACAAAACCTTATCATAACCTAAGTCCAACACTTAAATTCAATCAAACTAGAACCTAGGCCATCATACCAAAAGCTACAGAAAACTACTCAGAAAATTCAGTACAGAATCCTTACCTCTGTGTTAGTTTCGGCCTGAGCAAATTCCTAAACACCTTAAGCCTCCAATTCTTCAGTTCCTTAGTCTAAATCTTCAAAAATCCTTCAAGCCCTCAAGCACCAAAGAGAGATAGAGGGAGCCGAGTGAGAGGGAGAGTTTCTAATGTGTTGTGTTGTTTTTTTTCCTTAGGTTTCCTTCTAACTCATTCTGGAGTCTCAACAGCCTAAGCGAAGTTTATCCCTTTGCCAAAAAGTCCAAATTACCCTTAAATCAATCTTAATCCTATAGTGCCACCAAGGGCAATTCCGTAAATTTCCACTTCCCGCTGAATCCTCAAGTGTTAATCCCGACATGCCAAATAATTTTTGCATTACTACCTGTTACCCAGTAATTCCCGAACACATATTATATTCCCAAAATACCCCTAGGCTCCTCCTGAGCTGGGTATTCAACCTCGTTGGGACTATGTAGCAAAACTGCTCCCTAGGACCATCTCGGATCGTGCACCACAAATATATCAACACTCACTCGTGGTATCAATCACAATATACACATATCACATTTATGCCATCAACGGGCTAAAATTACAAATATGCCCCTAACAACCAGATGGGGCCCACATGCATATTTGATTCACCTAAACATGTATTTCTAATACATAATCATTCAATTCACATAATGGCATAATTAAATCAATTATTTCCCTCCCGGAACGCTAATCAAGGCCATAATCCTTATTAGCAAATTTGGGATGCTACAGGGTCGGACGGGTCAAGCGGGTCAGGCGCCTAGGTAGCTGGAGGCGCGGGCTGTGTTGGGAAAACTTATACAAGATCTTTATTTATTTTCATGTAGATCTAATATTAAACAAATTAATATGAGATAACCTAGAACATGTTTCTAAAATTGAATTCATTGAGAAACAATGATAAAAATACTTACAGTATACAGAACAGAATGAATGAGTCATTCCTTCAGTTTCTCTATCCCTTGTATCCTTTCTGTCGCGGAGTATTATCAAGAAATTGAACCGGTCTTCTATTATCTTCACAGACTTCCAAAGTATCCTTAGAATCACCTAGACTAGAGTGGGAAATTCTCAACACATGATATAGATACAGAGAGAAGAAGAGAAAATAACAAAGAGGGTTAGAAAATGACTTGTGTTTAGAGAGAATCTAAAAGCTATCAGAAAAACTGACTTCTGAAATTATGTTTAGACTTGTGTAACTCGTCTTTTGACTTCTCTCTAAGAACTCATTTTATAGACTCAAATGGGCCATTTAATTTAATTCAAAAATCAATAAAATAATAGCCAATTTGAAGCCCTAGGTCAAAATTATCATGGGCTTTAGGCCCGTGAAATTTCTCATTTGATTATAAGCCATTGGACTTAAAATCAAGGCCAGTATTATTTTCTATTGATTTAATTAATTAAATAATTATTTAAATCCTTCATCAAATTAATTATTTATAATTTGAACCTTGATTTACACTTATTTATTAATTTAGATACCAATTTATCTTAAGTAATAAATCTGCCTTAATTTCTCTTTTCTTCTCTAAATTACATAACTCTGTGAAACTATCCAAAATTGACCTGGTGAACTTTGATAATTCTAATTGATAATTAAATCAATTAGTTGAGACTATCTAGATGATTTTATCCAAGGTACAATGGGGACCATGGCCCTATGAAATCAAACTCCAATAAGTTATCATAAATTTAACAAATAAATTTACTAAATTATTAATTCCTCATGACTCCAGTAAAGACTCGGAATTGCATTCTTGAATTCTTAGAATGCCCTATAACAAATATAGATACGCTATTAATTATCCATTGTTACAACCATAATTGTGACTCCATCCTCTATAGACGGTCTACAATGAGATGGGGCTAAAATACCGTTTTACCCCTCATTGTATTTTATCCTTAAAACACTTAGGTCCTTGTAATTGAAATTTCAGTAAACTAATTTAATTACTGAAATGAGATCTCTATCATTTAACACCTTGAACCAAACTAAAAGGAAACCATCGTTTCACTTCTTCATCAGAAGCTATAGATGTTCATATCTATGATTAACACTCCCACTTAATTATACTACCGAGTTCCCAAGATGTAAGTATGGGCTAGTCCGTAGGGTAAGCTTGTAACAAACAAGTCAAAGAACTCAAATAATACAATCAGTTAGAATACTAACCACTCAGAATTGAGATTGAATTGACCTATGGTCAACTATATGATATGACTAGAATAGATAATAATATTATGTTTACTTATCTTATCAACTGTCAATATCGGTCCAATCCATTGTAACAAATACATCCGATCTTATCTCCTTTGCTAATGTTCTAGAAAGAACATAACACTATAATGTGTAAGTATATCATATCGTAGATTGGCAAGTCAGTGTAAATCATGTGCACTGACTAATCTTTGGACTAACTTATTTTGAACATATAATCATATTTATATTCCACTGTGATTACGTCACTATAAATACGATTAGCTATATGCTTGGGATTTAATAGAAGTTTATATTAAACAAATAATCACGAAAATAAAATATGTGAGCAAAGTGATTGACCAAGTCAAAAAATGATTTCTATTCTTTTATTGATAATAAATGAGATTGCAAAGAAATTGGGTTTTAATTAGGGCATAAAACTTCAACAAACTCCCACTTGCACTAATTGAAACTAATGCCTTAATTCTACTAATCACATGTCCTTGATATGCTTATCAAATATAGCTTCTGGTAGTGTCTTTGTAAATGGATCCGCAAGTTTGTCTTCAGATGCAATCTTCATAACCTTCACATCTCCCTTGGCCACATATTCTCGAATAATGTGATACTTCCTTTCTATATGCTTACTCCTCTTGTGATTCGAGGTTCTTTCAAGTTGTATATCGCTCCTGTGTTGTCACAAAACAACACAAACGATTTATCCATTTGTAGAATAACACCAAGATCCGAATAGAACTTCTTTAGCCAGACTATTTCCTTAGCCGCTTCTGACGCGGCTATGTACTCAGCCTCCATGGTGGAATCTGAGATTGCAGACTGCTTTACACTTCTCCATATCACAACTCCACCCCCAAGAGCAAACACAATTCCAGAAGTAGACTTCTTGTCATCGACATCAGTCTGAAAATTTGAATCGGTGTGGCCTACAGGGTTCAGAACACCACCCATGTAGACTAACATATAATCCATAGTCCTCCTTAAATACTTCAGGATATGCTTAACTGTTATCCAATGTTCAGGTTCTGGGTTTAACTGATACCTGCTCACTACTCCCCACTGCATAGTATATATCTAGTCTAGTACACAACATGGCATGCATCAGACTTCCAACTGTAGATGTGTAAGGAACTTTTTCTCATTGCATCTTCCTCTTCAGAAGTCTGGGGAGACTGCTTCTTTGAAAGATGAATTCCATGGCGGGATGGTAAGCGCCCTTTCTTGGAAGTCATTGAGAAATGTTCAAGCACTTTATCAATGTAAGCTGCTTTAGATAGAGCTAAGAGTCTGTTATTTCTATCCCTGATGATCTGGATACCTAGAACATAACTTGCTTCACCCAAATCCTTCATCTAGAATTGAGCGCTCAGCCAATTCTTCACATCTGATAATTTCTTAACATTGTTTCCAATGAGTAAGATATCATCTACATAAAGAACCAGGAATACCACTATTTGATTTTCCTTCAGTTGGTAAACACAGGGTTCATCAATATTTTGTTCAAAGCCATAGGTTTTGACTATTGCATCAAACCTAAGATTCCAGGAACGAGAAGCTTGCCGAAGTCCATAAATGGATCTATTCAACTTGCAAACTTTTCCTTCTTGTCCAGCTATTTTAAATCCTTCTGGCCGATCCATATAAATGACTTCGTCAAGCTGTCCATTAAGAAAAGTTGTCTTGACGTCCATTTGCTAGATCTCATAGTCGAGAGTGGCTGCTATGGATAGGAGGATACGAATGGAATTGAGCATGGCTATCGGACTAAAAGTTTCCTCATAGTCCACGCCTTCTCTTTGGGTATAACCCTTTGCCACTAATCGAGCTTTATAACTCTCAATATTTTCATCAACACCTCGTTTCTTCTTATAGATCCACTTGACCCCAATGGCCCTAAAGTCACTAGGTGCATCCACAAGATCCCAGATGGAGTTTAAGTACATGGACTCCATTTCCTATTTCATGGCTTCGAGCCATAGTTCCTTTTCATGGCTAGCCATTGCATATTTTAAAGACAACGGATCATCATCACTAGTGTCAACAATAACCATATTGGTTTCACCATCCAAACCATAGCGAATTGGTTTCCTAGAAACCCTCCCACTACGACGAGGCTCTGAGACTGTTTGCTCAGGAATAGTGGGACTTTCTTCATTTAAATCGACTTGCATCGATAGGAGATGAAGAGTGGGAATTTCATCATCAACTCGCGTTGATGACGATGGAACATTGGTTGGAATCAAATCTTTAACCATCTCCTCTAAAACTACTTTGCTACGAGGTTTGAAGTTTTGGACATAGTCATTTTCCATAAAAGTGGCATTTGTAGAAGTAAACACTTTCTTTTCTGAATGACTATATAAAAGTCCACCCCGATTACCTTTAGGATAGCCAACAAACATGAAAACTTTAGTTCGCAGTTATAACTTTCCCTCCTTTTCCTCAAGACGTGAGTGGGACACCCCCAGATTCTATAATGGCGTAAACTAGGTTTACGACCATTCCAATGTTCTAAAGGTGTTTTGGGGATTGATTTTGATGGCAAGGCATTGAAAATGTCATTCGCGGTTTCAATTGCATGTCCCCAGAACGAAGTTGGTAGAGTTGAGTAACTAAGCATGCGTCTAACCATTTCTAATAAAGTTTTGTTCCGGCATTCCGCTACACCATTTTGTTGCGGAGTACCTGAGGCAGTAAGTTGTGATAAAATCCCAATTATAGTTAAATGATCTTGGAACTGCATATCCAAATATTCTCCACCCCTGTCAGATCGCAAGATCTTTAATGTTTTACCTAATTGGTTCTGAGCCATTGCTAGGAATTTTGAAACTTTGAAAATGTTTCTGATTTCCTATGCATTAGTTAAAGACATGAGTATCTAGAGTAATCGTCAATAAAAGTGATGAAATACTCAAAACCACCCCTGGCTTGTACATTCAAAGGTCCACAAACATCTGAATAAACAAGTCCAAGTGGTTCTTTGGCCCTATCACCCTTTGGAGAGAATGGATGCTTGATCAATTTGGCTTCTAGACAAGATTCACAGATAGGTAATTCACCTAAGGTAAGTTCCCTAAAAGGCCCATCCTTTGTAAGTCTTTGAATCCTATCATAGCCAATGTGACCTAGTCTCAAGCGCCATAAATACGTCATATTATCGTTATTGGTCTTTTGACGTTTATTGGTCCTAGGTTTAGCTACTTTGAATAAATCATTATTTAGAGCGAGGGGTTCGTTAGGTCGCAGAATATAAAGCCCGTTTTCCAAACATGCAATACACAATTGTAATCCATTGAAGAAAATAGATATATTAGAACTTGTGAAGGTCATAACAAATTGTTCTAATTGCAACATAGAAACTGAAATTCAATTTCTACCAAAATCCGGAATAAAAAATACATCTTTTAAAATTAAGTATTTTCCGAACTTCAGATGAGCTATTCCTCTAGCTTGGACCTTAATGAATGCTTCATTCCCAACTCTAAGCTTTAAGCCGCCTTTGTTCACTTCCTCCCAGGATTCAAGAAGTTGTAAAGAGTTGCAAACATGGTTGGTAGATCCAGAATCAATAATCCAAACGGATTTATCATTCTCTAAAACACATGTTTCCAAGATAAATGAACTATGATCATTACCTTTGTTTTTAGCTGCTAGAAACTTGGGGCAATCCTGTTTCCAATGCCCATTCTCTTTACAGTGAAAGCTCTTATATTTACCTTTCTTGTTTTTCTTGTTTTTCCCTTAGGCGTCTGTGCATTTGATTGTGCACTCGTCTTTGCAGCCTTTGCGGGCTTAGGGTTGTTGTTTTTTCCACCTTTCGAAGATGAAGCTTGGTTAGCTTCAACCTTAGCTGGATCAGCAGCAACAACAGTAGTCTTATTTTCTCCTCCTTTGCTAGGTCTACCCATGATAGGCTCAAAAATCTGAAGCTTTTTCATGAGCTGCGTCAGACCATAGTTGAGTTGATCACGAACGTGCAGACACGGTGTCATCCGAGCATTCACAGTGTCATCACATACGTGTGGAGACGGTGTTATCCAAGCATTTACGGTGCTATCACGAGCATTGACGGTGCCATCATGAATGTGCGGACACGGTGCTCGTTCTAGGGATTCCTCAATCATGACGAATTCAGAGTTGTCACCAATCAACACTGTGTTTATATTCTGCTTCCAATTAAGGAAGTTTTCTCCAGTGAATTTCTCCATCGAAAGTTGAGGAGGATGGGTGTAGACACAGACACTACTTAACTTAAAACTACAAATCATCAATAAAATAGAAATCAATCACATTTTCTCAATAAAACTCCTATTCACACAAATTTCAAGAAATAGCACAAAATATACCAAAAATATGTAAGATATGAGAAATAATACCAAAAACAATCGCATCTCTATTTCTTTAGGTTTTTAACTAATCTATGATATCCTTGTCCCCGTTGGTGAGAGTAAAAAAGATCACTAGTTAAATAGAGTTGTAAACTCATTTAATAATAGACACCACTATTAACAACCTACTATTCGATCAAAATAAGAAAACAAAATCTCTTATTTTATGAGCTAGACCCACGGTTTCGATAATCATAGATTTAGTCCTAGTAGTCACCATAGGGTGAGTCTAGTAGAATTTGACCTATAATTATCTATCTTTCGAAATCTAACATTATCAAAATAGCTAATGAACACCTTCAGTAGGGGGACGAATCAAAGCGCCTCGAGGCCCCATTAAGCTATTGTCTATGTTAAACCAATGTTGGAGATCGAATAAAATTCTTAAAGTAAGCTCATTATTAAATTAAAAATAGCATTTTTATTATTTATGTTTAGAAAATCAATGACTATGGTTTTCCAAAAAAAATTAAAAGATTAAATTTTTTAAACTAAAGTCCTATAATTTCCTATTAATTCTAAAGTGTCACATTGAAACAAATTCAATTAATTTAGAATTAATTTGTTGCTAATCAATATTTAGGTTTAACTAATATAATGAACCTATACAATTAAATCAAACTCAGGTAAATGAGCCTTAACAATTGGGCTTGTATGGAGGAGGGCTGGGTCCAGTATGTCGTTCCCACTAAAGAGGCCCCCAATCTACCATACAATGTCCAAAAGATAGGAATTTAAACCTTCATTTTATTAATTGTTATTAATTGATTAGGCCCGCTATAGTCATGCAAAGCAAATGGGTTTTCACAAGTGGAATCACCCACATGAGAGGAATTTAAACTTTACATTTTCTAATGGGCCCAAATAAAACCTATCATTTTATGAATATTTTATTTGGCAAAATCCATATATCTAACAAACATATGAGCCACTATATGCATCTAAGCCCAATTGCAAAAATATCACATATAGTGCAAACAAACATGTTATAATTGGATGGGCCTAATCATGTTACTATATGAGCAATTTTATGAATTTATGCAAAAATACCAATATTAATTTTCTAGAATTTATCAAAAAATTCGAATTAATTAAATTTTTACAAAAATAAGTCAATTTAAATGAAATTTATCAACAATTAACAATAGTTAATTTAAACTTCATTTACCAACAATCAACTTTGTATAGGTTAATTTGAAAAAAAATATATATTAATTTAATTTAAATAGGATTTATCAATAATTAACCAACGTTAATTTAAATCTCATTTATTAAAAAATATATTTTATTATTTGGCTGAAAAAAATTGATGTTTTTCAAAATTTAACCAATTTTAAATTTTAAAATCAATATCTTAACTGTTTTTAAAAAATATCTTGTGTTGTTACAACTATTAGCTAATATTTTAACCCTAAAAAATAAAATATTAATAGTTATAACAATCCTAAAATATCTCAAAACAGTTAAACAAATTCAAATATCCATGAAAATATCTAACTAATAAATTTCAAATTTCAAATAATTTAAATATTAAAAACTATAGAATAAACAGATATTTATATTTTCAAATAAAGATTTAATAAAATATCAAGAATTTAAAAGAAAATATCTTATATATTTGATATCTTAATTCTAATATTTTAATATATTGAAAGATTTAAAATTAAGTTGTTAGTCTATTTTTAAATTTGAATCTTTGTAGAAAATATCTAATTATTCAAATCTCAACTAACGAAAATATCTTATTTAAAAAAAATTTAAATACAAAAACAAAAATAATATTTTTGGCTTTGATTATAAATAATTTATTTTCACAATTTTTAATTTCTTTAATTTTTTTTAAAAAAAAATTGATGAACAGTACCCGTCACCTGGTTGCTGATGGCTGGGCGTGCGTATGCGGGGAGGCAGGCAGGCACGCGGGTGCGCGCGCGCATGGCAGCCAGAGGAAATTTTTTCCAAAAATTTTCTTTGAGTAATTTTTCAAACCAAAACTACTTTTTAATTAATTTTTAACATGTTTTACACAAAATAAAGCATATATAAAAATTAATAGCATAGAATACACAACAAAATGGCCTAAAATTTGCTAATAATCACATAAAATCAATATGCTTCATAAAAACATGAAAACCATCCTATTATTCAAACACATCATATAATCCAATTTTTAACATGTTCATGCATGAAAATAAAGATTACCAAAGGCTCTGAGGCCAGTTGTTGGGAAGACTTATACATGATCTTTATTTATTTTCATGTAGACCTAATATTAAAAAAATTAATATGAGATAACCAAGAACATGTTTCTAAAATTGAATTCATTGAGAAACAATGATAAGAATACTTACAGTATATGCAGCGGAATGAATGAGTCATTCATTTAGTTTCTCTAACCCTTGTATCCTTTCTGTCGTAGAAAATTATCAAGAAACTGAACCGATATTCTATTATCTTCACATTCTTCCAAAGTATCCTTAGAATCACCTAGACTAGAGTAGGAAATTCTCAACACATGATATAGATACAGAGAGAAGAAGAGAAAATAACAAAGAGGCTTAGAAAATGACTTGTGTTTAGAGAAAATCTAAAAACTATCAGAAAATCTGACTTCTGAACTTATGTTTAGACTTGTGTAACTCATCTTCTAACTTCTCTCTAAGCACTCATTTTATAGACTCAATTAGGCCATTTAATTTTATTAAAAAATCAATAAAATGATGGCTAGTTTGAAGCCCTAGGTTGAAATTATCATGGGTTTTAGGCCCGTGAAATTTTCTATTTGATTATAAATTCATTGGACTTAAAATCAAGACCTGTATTATTCTCTATTGATTTAATTAATTAAAAAATTATTTAAATCCTTTATCAAATTAATTATTTATAATTTGAACCTTGATTTAAACTTATTTATTAATTTAGATACCAATTTATCTTAATTAATAAATATGCCCTAATTTATCTTTTCTTCTCTAAATTACATAACTCTGTGAAACTTTCCAAAATTGACTTGGTCAACTTTGATAATTCTAATTGATAATTAAATCAATTAATTGAGACTATCTAGATGGTACAATAGGGATCATGACCTTATGAAATCAAACTCCAATAAGTTATCATAAATTTAACAAATAAATTTACTAACTTATGAATTCCTTGTGACTCCACTAAAGACTCGGAATTGTACTCTTGAATTCATAGAACACTCTATAACAAATATATATACGCTATTAATTATCCATTGCGACAACAATAATTGTCACCCAATCCTCTATAGATGGTCTACAATTGTAACGCCCTGGCTACCCCAGAACAGTTACGGAGATCGGTGAACCAGAAATTTGACCCGCTACCCGAGTCCTTTGGTTAAAAACGTGATCTAGGTGTCATTAACAGGTTAAGGTGTAAAACCAGTAAAAAGGAAAGGACACTTTTCATTAAGTAAATAAACTGCTCATGAGCCTTTTTAAAATGTTTACAAGTAGTTCAAGTTACAAAAGAGTTGCTACAGTTCCAAATGTACAGTCCCCGCCGGCCTAAGCGGCAAAAATAGGGTAAACCCCTAGTCCCTCTGAGAACTCCTTGACCGTGGCCGTCAAGCGGCCCTGTATGTACACCACATCGCCCAAGCTCTCCACTCAGGGTTGGCCAAGCTTTTCCTTCCCTTTACCTGCACCACATAGCACCCATGAGCCGAGGCCCAGCAAGAAAACACAATTAAGCATGATTTAATATCAACAATGATCATAATAACCATTCAGGACTATCAGTCCAACAAATAGGTGACAATAGCCAAAAGTCACAATAATGAGCATCGCTCCCTCTAGCCATGTGACGATAGGGTCACCAGGGCTTAACTGAATAGTGATTCGTTTATAAGTTCGTTTAGGACAGGTGCATGGTGATTAGTCACCAACATAACCTTCCTCACGACTCTGGAGTCGAAGCTATGGACAATGTCCCTTAGCCATGTGACAAACAGTCACCGGGGTCATATACCTTGGCTATATTCATCTGGTTGTAAGCCAGGCAAGCGCTTATAAGTTTCTCGACCTTAGAGTGGGTCTGGCATTAATGCTATAGAGCCATTCAATGCATAATTCTCGACTTTAGAGTCGGTCCCTGACTAGTCAGTGTCTCAAACAGGTAAACAACGTTCAACAGCATTTAATATGCAATCCATGTCCACATATATCAACCAACATGCCTCAAGTATCAAACTACGCATGTCATATACCTATACAGGGTGCAACCGTATTCACACACTGTTTTCTTACCTCTGGTTCGAGTGAGTATTATAATATGAACGACCCCTGAGAACGATCAACCTTTAAATTCCTCGACGGTCACCTGGTCATAACCAAAATATAGGATTCATCAATAAAAATGATAACTGAGGGTTCCCAAACCAAATCCCAGCCCCCGAGACCTCAAATACTACCCAACCGGGTACTAGGTCCAACCCCGAGGCCTATGGTTTGAATCCCTAAGCTAAAAACCACTTTTAGCAAATTTTGGCCTTATGGGCCGCGGCCCCCAAAAGCTGTGCCGCGGCACGCCCCAAACGAAAAGGCCCCCCCATCTGCCAGACGCGCATGGGCCGCGGCACGCAAAAGCCGTGCCGCGGCACCCAGCCCAGAAAAGCTAGAACGGCCACACACGAACCAGGTTTTCTCCCTGTTCGTTTTTCTCTCAAACTAGTCCCTCAAACCATCATAGAACCTTCTCCAAACATGTAATTGAACCCCCAAACAACATCCTTATCTCACTCACACCAAACCCCAATCAAACTAACATTAAAATCCTCTTTGATTCACACTTTCCACACCATAACTCATGATTCAAAAGCTAGAACAAAAACAGAGCTTAACTTGAATTCAATGGTCAAAGCTTACCTTAGAACCTGTTTTGAACTTCCCACACAAGCAGAACCAAGTCTCCAACCCAGCCCTAAGTTCCTCTAGCTTGAACCTCCACCAAGAACTCAAAACTCTCAAAGAAGGCAATGGAGAAGATGAGGCTATGAGAAGGTACGGGAAGAGAAAAAACTAACCCCTGTTTTACTCTGTTTTATTCCACAGCCTTCTAAGTTACTTAGTCACATATATCCTTCATAAAAGACCAAAATGCCCTTATGTCATCTTAAGTCTCCAAAACCACCCCAAGGGCAAAATTGGTACATTCTGCTAAACCCGTTAATTATAATTAACACTTCCCAATTCCCGCTAATCTCAATATCCTCAAACACCAATATTTCATAACCTGTTACCCTAAAATCCCCGGTAACGCTATAACCTTTAATATCACCCCGAGCCCCGAGCTCCAACCTGTTATGACCAAACCGATAAATCATGTTTAAGAATCGTCTCATGCCGGAATACTCGAACCAATCCACATTATAATGTGGTCTCACAATATATCATTAACATACAAAAAATATTCAATTATACCCTCAACGGGCCAAATTACCATAATACCCCTGTAAACAAATGTGGACTCACAAGCATGCATTTAACATCATATGATAATATAATTCTCATAAACATGCATAAACACATTTAATGGCATAATTAAACAGTTATGGCCCTCCCAGCCTACTAATCCAGCCATTAACCATAATAGGGAATCCGGGGCATTACAACAATGAGATGGGTCTAAAATACCATTTTACCCCTCATTGTATTTTATCCTTAAAACACTTAGTTCCATGTAAATGATATTTCAGTAAACTAATTTAATTACCGAAATGAGATCTCTATCATTTATCACCTTGAACCAAACTAAAAGGAAACCATCATTTCACTTCTTCATCAGAAGCTATAGATGTTCATATCTATGATTAACACTCCCACTCAATTATACTACCGAGTTCCCAAGATGTAAGTATGGGCTAGTCCGTAGGGTAAGTTGGTAACGAACAAGTCAAAGAACTCAAATAATACAATCGGTTAGAATACTAACCACTCAGAATTGAGATTGAATTGACCTATGGTCAACTATATGATATGACTAGAATAGATAATAACGATATGTTTACTTATCTTATCAACTGTCAGTATCGATCCAGTCTAATGTAACAAATACATATGATCTTATCAAGTTTGCTAATGTTCTAGAAAGAACGTAACACTCTATTGTGTAAGTAGATCATATAGTGGATTGTCAAGTCAGTATAAATCATGTTCATTGACTAATCTTAGGACTAACTTATTTTGAACATATAATCATATTTATATTCCACTGTGATTATATTACTATAAATACGATTAGCTATATGCTCAAGATTTAATAGAAGTTTATATTAACAAATAATCATGAAAATAAAACATGTGAGCAAAGTGATTGACCAAGTTAAAAAATTATTTCTATTCTTTTATTGATAATAAATGATATTACAAAGAAATTTAGTTTTAATTAGGTCATAAAACCCCAACAGGCTGGGCAGCTGGGGCATCGACTGGGCCGGCTTGGTAGTTGGGGGTTTTCCAAGGCTTTTTAATATTGCCATTTTTCCTTTCTTTTTCAAATTATTTTCTTTTCTTTTTCAGAATTTTCATCCCAAAAATGCATCATAATTCTGACAAATTAAATTAAAACTAAATATTTCAAACAATAAAATATACAACATAAGTTCCATAAAAATACTTATTAAAACGTAATTTACTTTGACATTTAAGCTCTATAAAATCATCTTTCTAACTTTTAATCTAACAAGACTAATTTCAAATAATTAAACTACAACATATTACAATAAAATATCTATAAAAACATATATATAAAAAATTACAATAAGACTAATAAATTCAAAATTACTTAAAAACATAATAAATTACTTAAACACTCGAAGACTAAGCAATAATTAGCATAAAAATTGTGGTAAAATAACTCTATTTTGTAGAGTTATCAAGCTTACCCTACGATCTAGCTCATACTTACATCTTGGAGATTTAGTAGTGTAATTGAGTGAGAGTATTATTCATAGATATGAAATCTATAACTTCTGTATGAGAAGTGAAAAGATGATTTACTTAATTGCTTTGTTCAAAAGGTTAAATGATTGAGATCTCATTTCTGTGATTAAGTTCACGGAAATATCATTTATAAGAAACTTAGTGGGAGTTAAGGATAAAATACTAATGAGGGGTAAATTGATAATTTGCACCTAGCTCGTTAGTAAGTCGTCGATAAAGGATTGACTGACTGTAATTGTTATAACAATAGATAATGTATTTATGGTTTGGAAAATACGTTCTATGAACTCAAGAGTTCAATTCCAAGTCTATAGTGGGGTCATGAGGAATTAATAAGGTAGTGAAATTATTCGTAAATAAATTCAAGGTAATTTATTGGAGCTTGATTTCATTGATCAATGGTCCCCACATCACCTTTGAGTAAATCATCCATAATGTCTCAATTAATTGATTTAATTATTGAAATTTCGTATTTTAATGTTACCAACTTTATATTTAATTAAATTAATTAATTAAATGTGGAATAAAAGGTTGGTACTGGAACAGAATTTCTTTAGCTACAGACAGAGATTCTATAACTACAGAAATACACAACAAAAGGATAAAACAGAAAAATAAAAAACACACAGAGTTTTTTTATGTGGTGTCAATATCCTTTCGGATATTACTAGTCCACAGGGCCACGCCCAGAGATAAGATCCATTAATAAAGTTTCTAAAAAATACAAAGTATTTGACTTAAGCAAAGATTAGACTCCCTCTAATTTTATGTCGCAAGCTTGATGTATTTTCCACTTGATGAATGAACCTTGCTGAAACTTCAAGAACTCGAACTCCCTTCGATTTGCTTGAAGAATGCTTGCTTCCTCCCGAGGAAAGACTAGGATGAACCTTCTCCCGAAGGTTTGCTCTTTGTTGAATTGTTTCAATACACAAAACACATACAAAAACGCAAAATAACAGAGGTATAATCGAACCACTAACCTCTACGAAATAAACACTTTTTTTTCTAAAGATGTAAAATAAGTTTAGAAATAGACAAAAGAGTTAACCTAGACAAGGCTGCTATGGTAACTATTTATAAACAACTATACTCACATAAGACAGCCTTTACTAGGTATGAATGCACACAACTCACTAGGAAATGTTTCCTTAAATAATCAATCAATTACATTGAATCATCCGAGATCTGAGGAAACAGACAGACTGTCTGTAGCTACAGATCAGTCCATATCTGAGCTCTCATTGCAAGATCCTGTCTTCGATTTTAATGAGGATCAACGGTCGATATCGTCACTATCATCAATAAGAAAACCCTTAGGCTTGTTATCCAGGAACTTGTTCAGAAATACTGTAATGAAAGGAACATAGGAGTTTGTCGCTAAGTATTTGACCAAATAGGATCGTCCAGTTTCTATAGAACCTATCACTAAAATACCCCTAGAGAGGGATAGGGCTAAGCGGAGCGAAAAAGGTTTTCCATGAGATGGAAAATGAAAACTATTAGCCCCACAGGAGGTTTGTGAATAAGTGATAATGAGAAAGGAATTTTCTACCTTCGATTTTTCTTGATTCTGATCCACTTTTTTTTTTTCCTTTCCATTCACTCGTATCTCTTCCGCTTCATCGATTTTGTCTGGATCCTTCTTTTCTTCCGAAAAAAGGGAAGGAGAAGGATCTTCTTCGGTGGATCCCCCTTGTTCCTATTTTCTTATACATACGCGAGGAAGGTAATCAAAAAAGAAAGAAGATAAGTTCTTCTTTCTTTTATCACTTAGGAGCCGTGCGAGATGAAAGTCTCATGCACGGTTTTGAATGAGAGAAAGAAGTGAGGAATAAGGCAAGCCTGTGAATAAAGACAATGAGAAAGAAAACTAGGGATCGGGATTCTGGGGGAAAATGGGCCCCTTCGTGGACACGTAACATGAGTCCGAATGTCCATTCCTTATATCGCTATGACTTCCCTAGGCAAGCAAGATCCAATTGCTATGCTCTTGAAGAGCCTGAACCCTGAGTATACCAATAGGTTGACTACATCACCCAACTTTTCATTCTTGTAAAAGCAAAAAAGATCAGATACACAAGAAAAAGAGGACTCCCTTGTATTATTATTCTTAGTCGAAGCTATGCATGAGTCTCTTGATGAGGAAGGATCCCAAGGGGCTCTTAATGCCACACGCCCAGTGAAAGGAAACTCATTGTGACTCATATCAAGTGGTTCTCTCCAGATGGGCTACCTATCTGTTGAAATCTGGTCATAAGAATCAAGTTGTCAAATGAAATAAGCCAAACATAAAATAAATCAACATTTATTATTTGATTCATATGTTAAAAGCTAAGTATATTGTCAAACCTTCTATAAATATAATAGATTGATATAATCGGCTTTTTATATAATCATAACATAAATGTTAACAAAATAAAAATTAAATAATCTTCTATTGAATGCCAAGATTACAAGAAATAAATCAAAAAATCTTTTGTCAAATATAATTTGCCAAAAATAGAATTTACAATCTCCCCATTTGCCACTTTGATTGACAAAATATTTTGGATGTAAATACCCAAGAAGAATCTGCAAAGAAGAAGTAATGTCAAAAACAATGAGAGTATACAATACTCCCCCTGCACATAAGAGTTACTAACACATAAAACAAACAAACATGTTAACTTTTAAAGAGAAAGTTTAACACAACAACTCCCCCTGAAAATAGGGTCCAGAGTTGGAACTAACAACAAAAATAAACACTAATCCCCCTTTTTTTTTCTATCAATAGGCCAAAGGAAAACAAAAACAAAAGAAAAGACCACAAAAAAACACAAGGTTCAACAAGACAGAAATACTAATCATGCAGCAAGAAACTTCTGAATTGAACTGAGGTGTTGAAGGATTGAAGTTTGGCCTTCCTCCAATTTACCCAAATGAGTGGTAACCTTGACAATTTTTGCCCGAACAGATTGAAAAGCTGGAGCTACAGACGGTGATTCTGAATCTGTAGGAGAAGAAGCACACACAGGTGGCAAAGATATTCCTTTAGGCTTCTTAAAAGATTCAAACTTCTCAGAGGGTTTGAAAGTCATTTCAGACACAGGGAGTTCTTCAGATTCAGTGTCCAAGATCAGCTCCTTCTGTGAAGACAACACTTTATTGAAACAAGTTAGGAAAACAAAAATTTGATTTCGTACGATTTCCCTTGTGCAAGGCCACAATCTGATCTAAAATCATGTCAGCTAGATCAATTTGAGTATCAGTTGTGAGCTTAAATAGCAAGAAGGCTAATTCTTGAGAGACCGCAACCACGTTGGAAGATGGCAACCAATTAGAAAGAGCAAACCCCATTAGTGCATCATGTTGATATGTGAGATGAGCAATATGGACAATATCATGAGTATTCCAAGTTACAGTTTGTCCAATGATTTCAAACAAAACCACATCTTTGTCAAATGGCACCTCGGTGGACTCTACATCTACAGGAAGACTGAGTGCAGCAGCAATATCTTGAACAGTAAAAGAATACCAATGACCTCTAACATAGACTTTCCCAAACATGCAAGAATTTTTGTCAAGAAATCCATCATTTAGATTAGCATAGAATTCTTTGACCACCCTATCAACATTAACAGTAAAGCCATTTATAGTATTCATCCAACCCCTCTCTTGAACAATTTTTAGAACCCCATAAACCCTATGAGCATCAATATCAAAAAATTTCTCAACAATGAATTTTTTTAGAAGCATAAAGACTCATGTGCCTTTCATTGTCATTAAAGCAGAAAAAATGAGAATGTGGAGAAAAATATTCGAGTTTACCAGACTTTTGGGCCTTTTAGAGACAGGAGTAGAGGGAGGAAATTCTAGAGGTTGTTTGCCTGTGGATTTTCGCTTGTCCAGATCAGGGAGCCCTGGAGACACACCTCTAGGTTCCAAAGCTACAGAACGATCTTTTGAAGGCTCACTTTCATCAGGAGTCTCTTCTTCCTAAGGTTGAGTTTCTGTATTCAAGCCCTCACTAGGATCAGATACAGCTTCTGAGTCACTCTTATCGCCACCCTCAGATTTAGTTGTTGATACAGAAGGTGGATTTTCTTTGAGACGAGCAGCCAGGGGAGTTGAGACAGCCACACCACGTTTAGAGCGTTTGTCAGAACGATGAGCAGAGAGCTTTCTAGACGCAGAAGGAAGTGGAGAGGATACTTGTGGGGATACTTCAGTGCTAGGTTTTTCTCCTCCATAACCGTCAGACCAAGGTGCAGAAACCTCCTTTGAAGATGAAGACTTAGGACTCGAGTGCGCAGATGAGAAGGTCTTTGAAGGGTCATCGCCACTCAGGACCGGAGTAGCAAAAGAGATTAGAGAGGCGGTCTAAGATGGTTTCTCATTTAGGTTAAGGACCTTTTTCTGAGCTTGACCCCTTGTTCTTCCCGAAGGGTTTGCAGTAGCAGGAGAGTCGATTGGGGCTTTGACCGAGGGTTCTGCACGAGCAAAATGTCTGGAACTGCCAGCAGAGTTTTTCTCAGCCATTCCTGAAAAACAAAGAACTAGAGAAACCACAAGCACACGAGAAGAGAAGGTGAAATTGAGAAGAAGAAACAAGAAAGGAGAGTGATAGATGTGATTGGTGGTTAGGGGTTAAAAAGAGAAGGATTGGGTAGTTACCTAAAATCAAGAAAATGAAACTAAATATGTGCAATAAAGGGACACAAATCAGGTAACTGTCAATTAAGAATTTTCTCCCTTTTTTTTATTTCTCAAATCCCACATGTTGACCGCGTTTTTGGCCAACGACGTGAGAACGTCAAAAACGATAAAACCTTCAAGAGAATTTAAACGACACAGACGGTTTAATCAAGAAACGTAAATAACACACAAGATTTTATAGTGGTTCAGCCCCGATCAGTCGGTAATAGCCTAATCCACTTAGAGATTTTATTACTTTATTACACTCAAGATCAGATGAACCAGTGTCAACTGAGTTTCTTCAGTGTAAATTTTCAGGAATACAAAAAGGGTTCTCTCAAGAAGACGCACTTTCTCTCTCTAGAAACTCAGACCAATTGTCAAATTGCCAAAAGTCCCTTTTCTGATCCCATTAACCCTCTATTTATAGGCTTGGGATCCTAAACTGATATCCCCCTAGTCTTGGGATATTTTATTACTCATATTATATTTAAATTACACAAAATATTAAAAAATGCAACAGAATCCTCAATTTGAGTGAGGAATGAGAGATTCCCGCGCGTGCCCAGACTGATTCTTGCTGAAGCTGTTTCTGGGAATCTTGACTTAGTCCTCCTCTATCTGGTCGACCCATATCTCCTACTGACCACTCATGCAAGTGCTGGTCGGACACATGTATGCTGGACATATTCAAGTGCTAGTAGGACATACACTTGCTGGTAGGACATGTGCAAGTGCTGGTAGGACATACACTTGCTGGTAGGACATGTACATGTCTCTCCTCTAGCATGCCATGTCTCTCGTTTGAAAACTATGCACTTGATGGACACATGCATAAAGACCAGACCCTTTGGACTCTCCTCGGACCAAAGTCCAACCAGTCACTTTTTGGGCTCTCCTCGGACCACATTCTTGGGGTCTCCTCGGACCAAGGTCTGACCACACCTCTAGGCTCTCCTCGGACTAAGGTCCGACCACACCTCATGGTTCTCCTCGGACCAAGGTCCGACCATACCTCTAGGCTCTCCTCGGACTAAGGTCCGACCACACCTCATGGTTCTCCTCTCTTCTAACATGGCACTCTCCTCTAGCATGCCATGCCTCTCCTCTAACATGGCACTCTCCTCTAGCATGCCATTTCTTTATTTGGACAACCATGCACTTGTTGGACATACGCATAAGGACCAGACCTTTGTCTCTCCTCGGACATGTGTCCGACCACGTCCTTAGCCTCTCCTCGGACCAAAGTCCGACCACGCCCCTTGGGCTCTCCTCGGATGCACTTGGCTTGGACGTGACACCTCTCAAGCAGTCAAAACTCTTCATCAGTCTACCGGGTCACTTTATCACAACTCTGAGGAGTCAATGTATTTATTGACTATTTAATGTGTCTTTTACGGACCATGTACTGCCACTTGTCACCTCTATTGCTACGTCATCGATATCCAATTTTTGGGGATAACACCACATAATTCGTACCCAAAATAACAACCATCATTAAACAAAACCACAAAAAACTTACCAGCCGAAACATTTTTTTTTAATATTTTGCAAAATTTTATTATTATTCTTTTTTTTAAAAAAAATTACCTCTCTCTGTCTTTTTTTTTCCTTTTTTTATATTATTATTTTTTTTTAAATTACAAAAAAAAAAAACAAGACATTTGTCACACTGAAGAGCAAAAATGCTAGTTTATGAAATAAAATTAAACCAAGACAAACAAAGACAATATTTTTAATGAAGCTGTTAAAAATGGTCACAAATTTTTTTTTTGTATTATTATTATTATATATATATATAAGGAACAAAACTTGTTAATTTTGCCAACCAATTGAATCAACTATTCTGTTTGCTTTTGTTCCTGATGAAATAATCAAACTCGTAAGAAAATACAAATATTATATTAATAAGCTAATTATCTATTGTACTAAAATCATAAAAGTTATGCAGGAAAATAATTTACTCAGTCACAGATAAATATTTTAAGTAGTTCAATCAGTATGTAACAACTTTTGAGACCATGTTTTTTTATTTAAAAATGTGTCAATCATTTGTGTGTGAAAGTAAAAGCAGGGAACATTGCCCAAAATTGTCAAAGAGACATTTTCTGAGAATTGTAACCAATGGAGATGCTATCACACTACCTCAATGGTAGCCATTTTCAATGATAGCGTATCCTCTACATAACTGCTAATTACATAGTATCAACTTACTTAGAGATGACTTTCACACATTGAGAGATGTATCTATATTCTTCCAATGGAGCTTGAAACACATTTTCTTTTTTTTATTATTAAAAAATGGTAGCTTGAACATAACACTGATTGAAAAACTCAAATATTTGTAGGAGGAGTAAATTAATTTTCCTGAACTAAGCCTGTATGAAATAATACACTAGAGAAATAAAAAGTAACATAATAATATGTATTTCTTTTGAGTTCGACAACTTCTTTTGGAACAAGAACAAGACAAGAATTTTTAAGCAATACAATCAAGGCAAAAATATCAAGATAAACAGACGACACAAATTTTAATGGAACAAACCCCTAAGGATTTCCTTAGAGAATTTAAACGAACCAAATCAAGAGCTTTAGTAAAGATATCTACATTTTGTTTGCTTGTTTCAACATATTTCAAGACTATAATTTTATTTTCCACAAGCTCTCTAATAAAGTGATGACGGATATCTATGTGCTTAGTGCGTGAGTGTTGAACATGATTTTTCGAAATATTTACAGCACTAGTGTTGTCACCAAAAATGGTTAAAGTTTTCAAATCAAACCTGTAACGCCCTGGTTACCCCAGAACAGTTACGGTGAACCGGAAATTTGACTCGCTACCCGAGTCCTTTGGTTAAAAACGTGCTTCTAAGTGTTATAAACAGGCTAAGGTGGAAAACCAATTAAAAGGAAATGATATATTTTATTTAAAGCATAAAACTATCCATGGGCCCATCAAAACGTTTACAAGTTATTTACAACTCAAACTGGTCATTAATGTTTCAAATTTACAAACCTGCGTGACCTAAGTGGCAAAAATAGGGTAAACCCCCTAGTTCCTCTGAGAACTCCTTGGCTGTGGTGGTCAAGCGGCCGCATATGTACACATCACCACCTAAGCTCTCCACTCAAGGCTGGGTGAGCTTTTCTTTCCCTTTACCTGCACCACATAGCACCCATGAGCCAAGGCCCAGCAAAAAAACACAATATAGCATGAATATAATATCAACAATGATCATAATAATCATTCAGGACTTTCAGTCCAAAATAGAGAAGTGACAATTGGAAAAGTCACTAGAGTGGGTACAGCTCCCTTTAGCCATGTGACGATAGGGTCACCGGGGCTTAACAAATAAGTGAACCTATCACTAGCTTAAACATGATAGGTGCATGATGACTAGTCACCAACATAACCTTCCTCATGACCCTAGAGTCACAACTATGGAACACTGTTCCCTAGCCATGTGACAAGCAGTCACCTAGGCCTTAGGCTCTGGCTCTGAGTAACTAATCCTAGACTAGCCAAGCGCTTATAAGATTCATCAACCTTAGGGTCGGTCCAGCGTTAATGCCTTAGAGTCATTCAACGCTGATATCGATTAGATCTAATCTTCATTCGGCCCTGCTTTCAGGATGCTTATGCCATTTCTGACTCTTAGGTTAGTGATACGTGACCAGTGCCGTCCCTGACTAATCAGTTCCATACACAAGTAAACAACGTTCGCTATCATTTAATATGCAATAAATGTCCACATTTACCAACCAACATGCTCAACAAAAATCATGCATGTCACATACACAAGGTGCAGTTTTCTTACCTCTGATTCGAGCGAGAATGAATAAAATAACGACCCTTGAGAACGATCTGACTTTTAGTCATTTAGCGGTCACCTAGTCATAACCAAATATGGGACACCATCAATAACATGATTAACAAAGGTTCCCAAACCAAGATCTAGCCTCCGGGACATCAATCCCCACTAATCCGGGTAGTAGGAACAATCCCGAGGCCTAAAACCAAGTTCCCGAGGTCAAAACACTCAAACGGGCTCAAAACCAACCAAGGGCTGCGGCCCTAGAACCTTGAGCCGCGGCCCCCAGCCACTCCAGGAGCAAGGGCCGCGGTGCCCTACACCCAGGGCCGCGGTGCCCAAGAACAAGGTCGCGGCCCTCAACCCAGAACCATCCACAAACTCAGTTTCCATCATCCCAAACCCTCCAAAAACATACCTAAACACTTCCAAATCCACAAATCAAAGTTCCCAAGCTTCCCAATGATCCAAGACCATCAAATCCCGAGGCTCAAACGAACCAAAAACTCAACGATTCACAAAATCCAATTCGAAGCTTAGAAACGCTAACAAATCAAAACTTAAAGCTTAGATTACTTTTGATTGGGTTGTTTCTCGTCAAATCCTTCGGTCAAGAAGCTTCTAATCTTTCCTAGAATCGCTATGCCTCGATCCTCGCTTGATTCCGACTTCTAGAACTCAAGATTTCTTCGAAAATGCTTCGAACGGTAAAATGAACTAACGGGAAGAGAACAAGAGGTTTTCTAACGTACAGTTCTATCTGACAAGCTAATTCAAGCTTAAGTAACCTCAAATAAAACCTAGTGGTCGGGGTCCCGAAAACACCCCTGGGGACATTATAGTCAAAACTTCCAGAATTTCCTCTTGATCTCAATAACTCCCAAATTATCATCAAATAACATCCTCATAACTCAATATCCCAATAAAAGACCCCGTTATGATAAAACCTCTAATTTATAATATAAGACCGTCTCATGCCGAATAGCTCGAATATATCTCCATAATAATGGGATCTCATTCACAAATTACAATATGCACCCAAATACACAAATATGCCCTCAACGGGCCAAATTACCAAGACACCCTAATAATCAAATGTGGACCCACATGCATGCATATAACATCTTATTATAATATAATTCACATAAACATGCATATTATCATTTGATGGCATAATTAAATAGTTATGGTCCTCCCGGCCTACTAATCTAGCCATTAAACTGCATTAGGGATTTCAGGGCATTACAAAACCCATAGTCTACCATCATTTGTTTCATCCATAACAGTTGGGTACAATAACTACCCGCAACAATGTACTCGGCTTGTGCAATTGACAGAGAAATTGAGTTTTGTTTTTTGCTGTGCCATGAAACAAGATTGTTTCCCAGATAGAAACATCCTCCACTAGTGCTTTTTCGATCATCAGCATTACATGCCCAGTCAGCATCACTAAAACAAACCAAGTTAGAATTGGTATCCTTGGAAAACCAAATCCCAAAATTAAGAGTGTTATTTACATAGCAAATGATTCTTTTCACGGCAGTAATATGAGACTCCATGGGATTTGCTTGATAACGAGCACACACACCAACACTAAAACAAATATTATGACAACTAGCGGTAAGATAAAGCAAACTACCAATCACACTTCTATATTGTGTTGGATCTACCTTTACTCCATGCTCATCTTTGGATAACTTTACCATTGTACTCATTGGAGTATTGGTATGTTTGGCATTTTCAAGACCAAATCTTTTCACTAAGTTTTTTGCATATTTACTTTGTGAAACAAAAGTACCATCCTCAGATTGCTTAACCTGAAGACCCAAAAAATAGGTGAGTTCACCTACCATAATCATTTCAAACTCGTCTTTCATTTGCTGAACGAAAACTTGTACTTCAGAGTTAGATGTAGAACCAAATACTATATCATCAACATAAATTTGAGCAACAATAACATCAGAATTCATGTTTTTGATAAACAATATCTTGTCTACACTACCTCTTTGATAACCATGTGAAATTAGAAATTGAGTTAAATGCTCATACCAAGCTCGTGGAGCTTGTTTTAAACCATATAATGCTTTGTTTAATTTGTAAACATGGTTAGGAAAATGAGGGTCCTCAAACCCTTTAGGTTGCTCAACAAAAGCTTCTTCATTCAAAATGTCATTTACAAAAGCGGACTTAACATCCATTTGGTGCAATTTAAATCCAATAACACAAGCAATAGATAGAAGTAACCTTATGGATTCAAGTCTTGCCACTGGTGCAAATGTTTCATCAAAATCAATACCTTCAACTTGTCTGTATCCTTGAGCCACCAATCATGCATTGTTCCTCACAATGGTGCCAAATTCATCACTCTTGTTTTTTAATATCCATTTTGTTCCAATGGCATTTGCATGGCTCGATCTAGGAACAAGAGTCCAAACTTCATTGTGAGAAAACGGATCCAACTCCTCTTGCATTGCATGAATCCATGATTCATGCGTCAAAGCTTCCTTCACATTTTTAGGCTCAAAAGATGAAGTAAAACATGAAAATTGAACCAAATTTTCATACCTTCTTCGAGTAACCATGCTTTCTTCCATATTTCCAAGAATGAGGTCAGTAGGGTGATTATTTTTTACTCTGGAAGATGGTTCTTTCTGAATTGCATCTGTGATGATTTTCGATGTTTGATTTGTTTCATTCCCTGATGTAGAATCTGGAAAATCATCAGTTGTAGCCACATAATCCAAAGTTGTTGAATCTGATGCAGATTTTGATAGCTCAGTCAAATCTTTTTTCAGTGCAGGAGATTTTTCCAGCAAGTCTTCTATGTTGACTTCTGTAGACAACTCAGAAAAATCCTTGAAATCATCAACAACGACATTAGCAGACTCCATTACGTTCTCATTTTATACACACGATATGCCATGCTGTTAACATAATATCCCATAAAAACACCAACGTCACTTTTAGCATCAAACTTTCCAGTGTTTTCACGATCTCTTAGAATATAGCAAGCACAACCAAACACATGAAAATGACTTACATTGGGTTTCTTACCTTTCCAGATTTCATAAGGTGTCTTAAGAGTACCTGGATGAAGAAACACTCCGTTTATGATATAAAAAAGTTGTGTTAATAACTTCAGCCCATAATCGTCTGGAAAGTTTTTGCTATTTAACATCACCCTAGCCATCTCCTGCAAGGTGCAATTCTTTCTTTCCACAACTCCATTTTGCTGAGGAGTTTTAGGAGCAAAGAATTCACGAGAAATACCTGTAGACTTACAAAACTCATCATAAACAACATTTCCAAATTCTTTCCCATATCACTCCTAATTCGAACTATTTTGCCAATATTGCAGTCTTTTTCAACTTTTAGTTTCAAACAGAGAGATTTAAAAGCATCAAAAGTATCAGATTTTTCTCTTAAAAAATCAACCCATGTGAAACGAGAGAAATCATCAACACATAAAAAAATATATCTCTTACTATTCAAACTTTCAACCTGAACTGGACCCATCAGATCCATGTGGTGTAATTCAAGAACTTTGGTGGTATTAACATCATAAATGCATTTGTGGGTAACTTTCAATTGCTTACCAAGCTAGCAAGGTTCAAATTTACCCACAGTTTCTTTACCTAATTTAGGCAACCCTCGAACAATTCCTACATTTGACAACTTTTTCAAATTTTTGTAGTTTACGTGCCCAAGTTTTTCATGCCATAGATCAGTGGTGTTATCTATGGCTGAGTGACATGTAAGAACAGGAGTGAGAGTGTAACAATTTTCAGTAGATCTAAAACCTTGTAAAAAACATTGTTTATCACTGTTGAGTACATAACAATGTTCACTATCAAAATTGACAGTATACCCTTGATCATAGATTTGACTAACGCTAAGTAAATTAGCTTTTAGTCCTTCAACTAACATCACATTTTTAAGCTTTGGTAAGCCTTCAAAATTCAGGATTCCCATCCCAATAACATTTCCAGCTAATCCATTTCCAAATGTCACTCCACCACATTGCATAGGTCGAATATTGACAAGAAAGTCTCTGTTACCTATCATGTATCTAGAACAACCACTGTCAAAATACCACATTTGAGAAGCAGCAATTTTAAAGCAAGAAAAACTAGCAAGACATTTTTCTTTCTTTATCCATATTTGTTTTGGTGAAATAATTTTATTTTTCTTTTTATTGGTTTTTCCAAAATAATTTGACCTGAACATATTGTGCAAAATAAAGCATTTAGGTCGAATGTGACCTCTTACACCACAAAAATGACAAATGGGAACAAATTTTCTGGATTGTTCACGAAATCTGTTATCCTTACCTGATCGCTTCTCCTTTGTAGGTACAGAAAGCCCACTTGCAATATCAGACACCTGCAATGTTAGATCAGAGCATCCATGACAAATTTTCTCAGATTTAACAAATTTTGTGTCCATTTAATTTAAAATTCAACAAATCCCAACCTAGCATGACTTATTTGCCATGTGTTCTAAATTTCTTCAAAAATAGACGAACGTGGATTTAATATATTAACATTTCTTTTCAGATTTTCAAGGAAAATTTTAATAAACATATTATTCTCATTTTGAATTTTGAATATCAATACATAAATGAGTGACATAATATTTTGAATTTAAATATTAATCATAGTAAAATTTTGTAATTAGTGCTATTATTAAATGAGAAATATATCTTTCAATTTTTAAATATTATTAATATGAGACAAAGAAGAATGACATATATTGGGTATAAAATTTTATTAAAAGATAATAAAACACATATATTGAGTTTTGGGGAATTCAAAAAGTAAACTTTCAATAAGATAGTTGGTCGGTAAATTAACGCACGCAAGTATACGTGATCGTGACAAGTAATAATTTCTGTAAGAATGGGATCGTCCTATAGAGAATACTAATCAATTACCAAAAATTCACTCTCAGTTTCTATTTGTCGATCGAAATTCAGATTAATTAATAAGCTAATAGTAAAAACTAAAGTAAGCAAAGCAATAGTAACGAGTAATTCAAGAATAAAGACCTAGGGTATTAATTTCATCAACTAATTCACTTGTCAATTTAACTATTTCAGCACAATTCAATCTTCTAATTCTATCTTAATAGCAGGTTATCAAAGGCAATCTCAATTCTTTATCAAGATAAAAAGAATTCAACCTATGAGCAAATCTTCTGCATATCTGTGACAGATTTAAACACATAGCAGGCATTAAACATCATAACCCTAAAAGCTACACAAATCATATAGATACTATCATCCTATATGCAATCTATGTCTCAACGGCTATAGAATATTTAACTCTCCCCTCTCGGATCTCGAATTAAAATCATAAATCATACAATAAATGGCTAGTAAATTGTAAGAATTAAACACAAACCAGTAGAGATTAAGAATAGAAGAAGAAGAATAAAATTGCACTTAATAGAAAATTAAGAAGATTCAAAGTGACTACATTAAACCCTAGAGAAAAATGTTTAGTTCATGGAAAACATGGCTAACACAATAAAGATAAATGTCATCCTCTTTAATATCCAAAGCTCGAAAGAAATTAAAGAAGAAAAAAAGTGCAGAAATAAGGCTTAGCAGTCAAAATCTCTCTAAAATTCATAATTAAAAACCTAATCTCCCATGTTTTTAAACCTAAATTGTGTTTTCTTCTCTTGAGGAAAGCGCGTCGCAACCCTTGTCTATTCATGTCGCAACCCATGTCTTCAAAATGATCAAGGAGGTTTGCGCTTTCGTCTTCAAGCATCGTGGCACTAAGGTGACCATGCTGTGGCCCGTGTGCGTGCCTAGATTTTCCCTTGCTCTCTGCCACTCTGTAACGCCCTAAACTTCAGGGACCGTTACGGTGCACATTGCAAACAGTGCTAAACTCGCTAATCGAGTCATTTTGCCATAAACGTGTCACAAAGTATGATTAGCGATTTAGGGATTAAAAATTTCGGTTAAGATATAAAGTTTCACTAGAACGTTTACTGTATACATTGGGATCCCAAAAATTTAATTTAAAGGTTTATTGCAACAAAATATTTACAACCAGCCGATCTAAGCGGCGAAACAGGGTTTAACCCTAGTTCCTCTACTTCAAACCTCGGCCGTGGCGGTCGAGTAGCTACATATGTATACGTCGTCACCTAAGCTCTCCAAATCAAGGATGGTCCAGCTTTCTTTTGCCTTTACCTGCATCACATAGCACCCGTGAGCCGAAGCCCAACAAGAAAACTCAATATGCTCATGAGCAATCATATCATGATATCAAATCATATCTGGCATGCCTAGCAAACATAGCTTTATTCAAGGATGCAAATAAGTTCAAACAATACTGGGGAATTGAGGATAAGAAATCCTGCCCTCCTGATTGGATGACTATCAAGTCAATCCTAATCAGATGAGTGATTTAACACTAGAGGTTCTGGTAAACCATACTGAGTGACTGACAAACAAGTCACTACGGGGCTCAGCACCCAAAGCCATTCAAATGATGATCAGAATGATCATACAGAGCTCATAACTCTAAACAGATGAGTGAATATCACTTGGAGGTTCTGTTAACCATACTGAGTGACTAACAAGCAAGTCACTATGGGGCTCAGTGCCCATAGCCGTGTAATGAAACCGTTACCTGGGCTTTCATGCAATGGCTTTAATCAGAGGAGTGATTGATGAGGAGTCACTAGCTTAAACAAATGCGTGACTGATGGGTAGTCACTAGCTTAAACAGATGCGTGACTGATGGGTAGTCACTAGCTTAAACAGATGAGTGACTAATGGGTAGTCACTAGCTTAAACAGATGAGTGACTACTGGGTAAGTCACACAAGCGCTTTTAGTTTTCATCGAATTTGAGGTCGATCCGGCATTAACGCTCTTCTGAGTCATTTAATGCATATGTAGATTAGATCTAATCTTTATTGGCTTGCATTGAACACGCTAAGGCCGTCCTGACTTATAAGTCAGCACTGTGTGACCAGTGCCCAGTACCACTGCCGAACTTGATTAATAAGTCCCAGCTTCACAGTTGATACTGGCACCTTTGCCAAATCTGACTAATTAGTCAGTTCCGTGCACAAGTAAGCAATGCTACCAAGCATATGTCATATGTCGAATATTCAAACGTAGGGCATTCATCATGCCTCCTTAACAGTTGCTGGCACAGTTATGATCATGCACAAACTCAGAGACTCAAGCTCTGATCAATATTCATGGCATGCCCTAATCACATGTTTCTCGTGCATCATATGCATCACACTTAATCATTCAACATGCCTCAATAATAACCTTATCCACATGAGCAAGATTGCTAAGCATTCAATATGCATCAAGAATAACCATGCATGTCACATATGGGGTGCAATTTTCTTACCTTTGGTCCAAGCACAGGTTACCAATAAATGAGCCACAAGCACGATCCCGATTCCAAGCCTCTAGTGATAACCTAGTCACAACCACAAATGGTGATCCAATGAGTTCAAGTTCTAAACCAATCCCGGAACCAAGACCTAGCCTCCGAGACATCAAACCCCATCAATCCAGGTAGGAGGAACAATCCCGAGGCCTAAAACCAAGTTCCCGATGTCAAAACACTCAAACGGGCTCAAACCTGCCCAAGGGCTGCGACCCTAACACCTTGAGACGCGGCCCCCAGCCTCACCAGGAGCAAGGGATGCGGCGCCCAGCAAGGCAAAAACCCTACACCTGCTTCTTTGAGCTAGGGCCACGACCCAACTTCGGGCCAGCCATTTTTCTCTGTTTTCAACCTTTTAAAACCTCCCAAAAACGTACTTAAACACCTCCAAATCCAAAAATCAAAGTTCCCAAACATCCCCATGATCCAAAACCCATAAAACCCAAGCTTCAATTCAATCAAAAACTCATCAAAACACAAAGTCCAATTCAAGCTTAAAAACTTTAAAAACTTAAAACTTAAAACTTGAATTACCTCCAATTTAGTTGTTTCCAACTAAATCCTTCGGCTAATAAGCTTCTAATCTTTCCTAGGATCGCTATGCCTCAATCCTCGCTTGAATCCGAGTCCTAGAACTCGAGTGTAACGCCCCAAACTCCAGGGACCATTACGGTGCACATTGCAAACAGTGCTAAACTCGCTAATCGAGTCATTTGGCCAAAAATGTGTAACTAAGTATGATTATCGGTTTAGGGATTACAATTTTTGGTTAAGATATAAGGTTTCATTAGAACGTTTACTATATACATTGGGATCCCAAACATATAATTTAAAGGTTTATTACAGTAAAATATTTACAACTGGTCGATCTAAGCGGCAAAACAGGGTTTATCCCTAGTTCCTCTCCTTCAAACCTCGGCCGTGGCGGTCGAGCAGCTACATATGTATACATAGTCACTTAAGCTCTTCAACTCAAGGATGGTCCAGCTTTCTTTTGCCTTTACCTACACCACATAGCACCCGTGAGCGGAATCCCAGTAAGAAAACTCAATATGCTCATGAACAATCATATCATGATATCAAATCATATATGGCATGCCTAGCAATCATAGCTTTATTCAAGCATGCAAAGGGACTCAGATAACACTGGGGAAATCAAGGATAATAAATCTTGCCCTCCTGATTGGATGACTATCAAGTCGATCCTAATCAAATGAGTGGTTTAACACTAGAGGTTCTGGTAAACCATACTGAGTGACCGACAAACAAGTCACTACGGGGCTCAGCACCTAAAGCCATGCAAATGATGATCAGAATGATCATACAGAGCTTATAGCTCTGAACGTATGAGTGAATATCACTTTGAGGTTCTGTTAAACCATAATGAGAGACTGTCAAACAATTCACTATGGAGCCCGGTGCCCATAGCTATGTAACAAAACCGTTACCTGGGCTTTCCTACAATGGCTCTAACCAGATGAGTGACTGATGGGTAGTCACTAACTTAAACAGATGAGAGACTGATGGATAAGTCTCACGGGCTCAACACCCATAGCCATGCGACTAAATAGTCACTGTGACTCTCAGTGAATAGCCTTTGGCTAGACCAGCGCTTATAGTATTCATAAAACTTGAGGTCGGTCTGGCATTAATGCTCTTTGAGTCATCCAATGCAGATATCGATTAGATCTAATCTTTATTGGCTTGCTTTGAACACGTTAAGGCTGTCCTGACTTATGAGTCAGCACTGTGTGACCAGTGACCAGTACCACTGCCGAACTTGACTAATGAGTCACAGCTTCACAGTCGATACTGACACCTTTGCCAATTCTAACTAATTAGTCAGTACCATGCACAAGTAAGCAATGCTATCAATATATACCATATGTCAAATATCCAAGAGTAGGGCATTCAGCATGCTTACTTAATAGTTGCTAGCATCATTATGATCATGCACAAACACAGAGACTCAAGCTCTGATCAATCTCATACTCAATATTCATGGCATGCCCTAAACACATGTTCCTCGTGCATCGCATATATCACATTTCAACATCCAACATGCATCAAGAATAACCATGCATGTCACATATAGGGTGCAGTTTTCTTACCTCTGGTTCGAGCGAGAATTAGAACAAGAACGACCCTTGAGAACGATCGATCCTTTAATTCTTTAGCAGTCACCTAGTCATAACCAAACATAACCTCAAATTAATGAAAATCAATAAAGATAGGGTCTTGATCTAAACCTCACTCTTGGGACCTCGAAACATGCCCACACAGTGAGTAGATTCGATCCCGGGCGTTAAGGATTGAAACCCCGAGCCAAAACCCTTAAAAACACTAAAAACGGGGTTCTGATGAAACATGGTAGCCTGTAGCGCTACCCTCCTAGCACCCCAGCGCTCAAGACAGAACCAAAACCGCCCTAGCCTCCCCTGCAGGTAGCGTTGTAGTGCTACCTTCAGCCAGCAACAGCCCAGAAATCTCTTCCTTCGATTCTACCATTTCCAACCCCAATAAAAAGCTTCCAAACATCAAATTATGTCCCAAATGAACCCAAAAACCATCCTCACATGCCCCAAGCTTCACAACCCCAAGAACCCTAGCCAAAACACCCATTGAAACTCAACTTTCCAACTCACAAACCATTTGGAACTCAAATGGAAAAATAGAGCAAATACTAATGTTTTTATGGCTAGAAATTTACCTTAATCTCAGCAACACACCTTCTTCAATGGTAGAACACAACCCTAACTTGGTAAAGCTTGGTTCCTAGCTTGATTCCTAAAAAATAGCTTGAAAAATCCAAAGGAAAACAGGAAGGAAAAAGGTACGGGAGAAGCTTTAAAATTATGCTCTGTTTTTCTACTTCTTTCCATAGCCTTAATGGCTTATATCTATCCTAGGGGTGAAAAGACCAAAATACCCCTAGGTCTGATGAAGATTTCTAAAGGCTCCCAAGGGCAACATCGTCCTTTCGCACCAATTTCGTTAATCATAATTAACACCATCAAATTCCTGTTATTCTCAATATTCTCCAACACCAATAAATTATGTCTCATTACCCTTTAATTCCCGATAATGTTCTAATCATTAAAATCACCCCGAGACTCAACCCGAGCCCCGAACTTAAACCTGTTATGACCAGACTAAGCACTTGCATTTCATGATTGTCTCATGCCAAAAGGCTCGAACAAATCCACATATAATGTGGTACCATTCATAACTCACCCACATGCACGAAAATACGCAATTACGCCCTTAACTGGCCAAATTACCAAAATGCCCTTATAATTATTAATACACCCATATGCATGCATTTATTATCATATAATAATATAATTCACATAAACATGCATATAACCATTTAATATCATAATAAATCAATTATGGCCCTCTCAGCCTCCTAATTAAGGTCCTAAACCTTATTAGGAAATTTGGGGCATTACATCAAGTTACCTTCAAAAATGCGATCGGGAGACGAAAAGGAAACTTAGAGGGAGAGAGAACGTTCTTTTATTCTTTTAAAAGGTTACTTCAAGCTTAAGTAGCCTCAACCAAATCCTAACGCTCGGGGTCCCGAAAACACTCCCGGGGACAAAATAGTCAAAACCTCCAGAATTTCCCCCCTGATCTTACTAACTCCCAATTTATCACCAAATATTAATTCCCATTACCCAATAACCCGGTAATGCTCTAAATACCCCTTGACTCACTCCAAGTCAAGAATAAATCTCGTTGTGACTTTCCCACTAGCTTACCTCCTAGGATCGTCTTGTGCTGAGTAATCCTAGCATAACCAAACAATAATAAAGCACCACACACATATCACATATATGTCAAATATGCTCGAAATGGCCAAAACATGAAAATCACCCAATTACTCAGAAATGAGTTCACATGCATATTTAATACACCTAAACATGCATATTATCATTTAATAACACAATAAATCAATTATGGTCCTCCCGGCCTCCTAATCAAGGCCCTAAACCTTATTAGGAAATTTGGGGCATTACAACTATCCCCTCCTTACAGAAATTTCGTCCTCGAAATTTATCTGAACTGCCTGGAATAAGAATTCCGCACAACTGATTCTTGTTTCCCCAGGTCATTCCCTCGACCTCAATGATTCTGTAACATACCTCAACCCAAAGTATAACTTTGTTCCTCAGAACCTTATTCTTTCTATACTATATATGAACTGGTTATTCTTTACAGGATAACTTAGCCTCAAATTCCCAGATTCTCATAACTCAACTCATGAGTTTCTTTTAACCCATGTCCTTAGCATGTAAATACAAAATACATTGTTCACAACTGACAGTGCCAAAAACAAGATCGAATCAAGTCAACTTGACCAATCCTATCCAGGACTCAAACTGTTATACTTCTCTAGGGCTCAACTTGCCCTTAACTCATCACCCTTTTCCACGGTGATACTTGTAAGGGAGATATGATCTTCTACCTGGAACTTTATGTTCCTGCTTTTCAATTCAGTAAAACTTTTCCATTTACTCTGAGAAGTGAGCATCGAAGCTCCACCCTCTAATAGTCTCAAAGGTCCCCTGAACCATCACATGATCCAGAATCAACACCTCACTCATCTCATAAGGTACCTTTTCATTACTGGACAACTCTCTCTCTGATTTACCATCAGTCTGAGAACAATGAGCTGCACTGAATCCCATCTATATATATTCATCGCCTTCCCTCACCCTTCCATAACTTGGAAGTAACAATAGAGTATTCATCTGATAAGATAGACCTTGAATTCCATGAAAGCGCACTATCTCTCTCTCATAGAGATCTGAACACTGATCAGCTGTGTTATTCGTCCTTGCTGACAAGAATAAAATTACTTAAAACACTGGTCCACAATGACCCAAACCAATTCACGCTAACCCACTAATCTAGGCAATCCCACCGCGAAACCCATCACGATGCTATCTTATTTCCATTATAAAATACTCAAAGGCTACAATGGCCTCACCGTTTTCTGACACTCTGATCTGACCTGCTAACAGGCTAAGAACTTTACCACTTATACCATTACATCCTTCTCCATCTTAGGCCACCATTATAAAGCTTTCAAACTCTGGTACACTGACATGATTTCTGAATGAAGAGAATTAGAAAGTAACATGAGATTCATCCAGAATCTCCTAATTAATCTCGGTGTCCATCGGATTCCAAATCCGACCCTATACCACAATAAATTCATATCTGATACTGCACAACTCTTAGCTAATCCAGCTAAGACTTTCCACTCAATCTTTCCTATCTGTGGTTCACTTAATTGTTTTCCTTTTGATCTTCTCTGATATAATAATCTCAAACATAAAACTAGCCACCTAGCCCACCAGAAACTCTACTCTAGTTCTAGTTAGATACTTTAACCAACATATTGCATAGGCAATCACTTTTCTCTGCTACTGAGGTGTCATAACAACCTACTATCTGGTTCTGATCTGCAAGAAGACTCATAACTATTTCCCAAGGCACCTCAAATGTCTTTACCACTCGAGGAAGCTCCTGCCCTTAAGGCATTCCTTGACCTTGGCAAATTTCCGCCGAGAATACACCACAAAACCATTGTCCACGACAATCACAAATCCCATTCAAATAAATCTTTGAATGCTCTATTCATCTGATTCATAAACACTTGGTATTAAACAACTTCTTAAGACATACTCAGCACTCTCAGTGCCCTTATCTGATATAAAGCAGTCTTCTACATATCCTTCTCCCTGACTCTAACTGGTACTAACCAGATCAAAAATCCACTTTTTAGAATTCCATCCCACTCAATAACTAGGCCTCGAGTTCTTACAACCCTGCTGAGCCATTCAATATAGTGCCCTAAAACCTAAATCCATTCCTGGCACCAATTCAATCACCATTCTATCTTTTTCACATAAAGGAACCCTGGCATATCCCCTGGAAACACATCCAGGAACTCACAGACTAGTCCAGTCTGTCCTAATTTCACTGGCACAATCTAAGTGGTATCCACCACCCTAGCTAGGAGTTACACGCATCTCTCTACCATAGAACTCTAGCTCTCAATACAGATGTCATCAGCATACCAAATCTACGCATAGTGCCAACTGCCACAAGGCTTTCTGCTCTCAAGCCAAAGAGATACTATACTTTCCTTGCCATTTCAAAATTTCCCCACACTTGCTTAACTGATCCATATCCCAGATCAAACCAAAGCCCGTCATAACCAGCTTTATCAAAACCATTGAGGAGTCCTTTTTTATCATAACCCCACTCATTTCTTAAGTCACCAATTCAGTATTGCCTTCCCATCATAACATAATCATGTGATCTACATAACAACTCTATGCTTCTCTATATGCAACAAATAAAGAAACAGCATGGCACCAAAACCAGTCAGCATAACTCAAAATCAGAACTAGAGAACTGACCTGCCACCCCTGAGGAGCTAGTCTCAGTCTCGGACTCTGACCGCCTCAGAATGAACACTCGAGCTGGAGTCGAGTTGTCCATCCCCTTTTGCTCATCCTCTCTTAGCACAGGGCAATTCTTCACAATATGCCCAACCATACCACATGCGAAACATGCCTTTGCTCGGCATTCTCCCAGATGACGCCTCTTGCACCGAGTGCATATTGGATAAGTCTTCCAACTTTTCTTCTTGCTTGCTCCATTAAGTGGAGATACCACTATCTGAGCTCCATGCTCCCTAGCACTCTTCTTCTCATTTCTTATGCTCTCAACAGCAAGAGCCTTCTCTACCACCTGAGCATAGGTAGAGACTTCATACACTGGGGCAACTCTAATGCCCTGAGCTATTCCAGGATTCAATCCTTGAACAAACCTTTCCTTCCGAGCTACATCTATGGGTACCATGTCAAAAGCAAACTTGGCCAACCCATCAAATCTGCTAACATACTCGGCTACTATTGCATTACCCACCACGTCCGGGCATCATCCCGCAATACATATGTCGCACAAGCCACGCTATCGTGACCTTCCAGCCCCATACTATCAAGAATGGAACTGATCATGCCCATCCATTTCTCAGCTCTAAATGGATCTAGGCCTCCCTCGAAGACTGGAGGGTAATACTCTTGGAATCTTCCACAGAGAAATTCCCATCTGTTCTCAACCCCTGGCTGAAACTTTCAGCCTCAGTATAACCACCACCAGGCCTCATTATCTGCCTTGGATATAAACCTGCTAATTGAATCTACAGTCAATAACTTGACCCATTAATCATGATGAGCATATCAAGAACTTTCCCCATGGGAACAATCTTACCACACCACATTCACAAGCCACTTTATATATATATACCCATGGTATTCATACATCAATCAAAATCCCTGCTCTTCCAACATTCATACCATGCTTCCAACTCCAGCATGCAAATATTACAATTATATATTTATGGAGCAGGTAGTCATATGATCACATTCATATATATATATATATAAAAAAAAAATATTCACGAAGCATATAATCATTTAGTCAAGAGCCAGGCTCTATCAGAATCTCATGCTCCCTAATACAATGTGCAGGTAAAGAATTTACATTCTATTTAAGCAGTTAAGCACATAACTACAAAAATAGTTACCATTCCCTGAGTGAAGCTATCTTCAGTGACGAGTGTACATGCCGAGCTTGTCTTCAGGAACCCATAAACCTTGACAAGCTCTGATACCAAATTGTAACGCCCTAAACTCCAGAGACCGTTACGGTGCACATTACAAACAGTGCTAAACTCGCTAATCGAGTCATTTGGCCATAAACCTGTAACTAAGTATGATTAGCGGTTTAGGGATTAAAAATTTTGGTTAAGACATAACGTTTCACTAGAATGTTTACGGTATGCATTGGGATCCCAAAAATATAATTTAAAGCTTTATTACAACAAAATATTTACAACCAGTCGATCTAAGCGGAAAAACAGGGTTTAACCGTAGTTCCTCTCCTTCACACCTCAGCCGTGGCGGTCGAGCAGCTGCATATGTACACGTCGTCGCCTAAGCTCTCCAACTCAAGGATGGTCCAGCTTTATTTTGCATTTACCTGCACCACATAGCACTCGTGAGCCGAAGCCCAGCAAGAAAACTCAATATGCTCATGAGCAATCATATCATGATATCAAATCATATCTGGCATGCCTAGCAAACACAGCTTTATTCAAGCATGCAAATAAGTTCAAACAATGCTGGGGAATCGAGGATAAGAAATCATGCCATCCTGATTGGATGACTATCAAGTCAATCCTAATCAGATGAGTGATTTTACACTAGAGGTTTTGGTAAACCATACTGAGTGACTGACAAACAAGTCACTACAGGGCTCAGCACCCAAAGCCATTCAAATGATGATCAGAATGATCATACAGAGCTCATAACTCTAAACAGATGAGTGAATATCACTTGGAGGTTCTGTTAACCATACTGAGTGACTGCAAGCAAGTCACTATGGGGCTCAGTGCCCATAGCTGTGTAACAAAACCGTTACTTGGGCTTTCCTGCAATGGCTTTAATCAGATGAGTGACTGATGGGTAGTCACTAGCTTAAACAGATGCATAGCTTAAACAGATGAGTGACTGCTAGGTAAGTCACACAAGCGCTTTTAGTTTTCATCGAACTTGAGGTCGGTCTGACATTAACGCTCTTTTGAGTCATTTAATGCAGATGTCGATTAGATCTAATCTTTATTGGCTTGCGTTGAACATGCTAAGGTCGTCCTGACTTATAAGTCAGCACTGTGTGATCAGTGCCCAGTACGAGTGCTAAACTTGACTAATAAGTCTCAGCTTCACAGTTGATACTGGCACCTTTGTCAAATCTGACTAATTAGTCAGTACCATGCACAAGTAAGCAATGCTACCAAGCATATGTCATATGTCGAATATTCAAACGTAGGGCATTCAGCACTTAACAGTTGCTAGCACAGTTATGATCATGCACAAACACAGAGACTCAAGCTCTGATTAGTCGCATAGTCAATATTCATGGCATGCCCTAATCACATATTTCTCATGCATCATATGCATCACACTTAATCATCCAGCATGCCTCAATAATAACCATATCCACATGAGCAAGATTTTTAAGCATTCAATATGCTATCAATATTCACATTTAAACATCCAACATGCATCAAGAATAAACATGCACGTCACATATGGGGTGCAGTTTTCTTACCTTTGGTCCAAGCACAGGTTACCAATAAATGAGCCACAAGCACGATCCCGATTCCAAGCCTCTAGTGATAACCTAGTCACAACCACAAATGGTGATCCAATGAGTTCAAGTTCTAAACCAATCCTGGAACTAAGACCTAGTCTTTGAGACATCAAACCCCACCAATCCAGGTAGTAGGAACAATCCCAGGCCTAAAACCAAGTTCCCAAGGCCAAAACACTCAAACGGGCTCAAGCCTGCCCAAGGTCTGCGGCCCTAACACCTTGAGCCGCAGCCCCCAGCCTCATCAGGAGCAAGGGTCGCGGCGCCCAGCAAGGCAAAAACCATACACCTGCTTCTTCGAACTAGGGCCGCGATGCCCAAGAACAGGGTCGCGGCCCAACTTCGGGCCAGCCATTTTTCTCCGTTTTCAACCTTTTAAAACCTCCCAAAAACGTGCCTAAACACCTCCAAATCCAAAAATCAAAGTTCCCAAACATCCCCATAATCCAAAACCCATAAAACCCAAGCTTCAATTCAATCAAAAACTCATCAAAACACAAAGTCCAATTCAAGCTTATAAACTTAAAACTTAAAACTTGAATTACCTCCAATTGAGTTGTTTCCAACTAAATCCTCCGGCTAATAAGCTTCTAATCTTTCCTAGGATCGCTATGCCTCGATCCTCGCTTGAATCCGAGTCCTATAACTCAAGTTACCTTCGAAAATGCGATCGGGAGACGAAAATGAAACTTGGAGGGAGAGAGAACGTTCTTTTATTCTTTTAAAAGGTTACTTCAAGCTTAAGTAGCCTCAACCAAATCCTAACGCTCGGGGTCCCGAAAACACTCCCGGGGACAAAATAGTCAAAACCTTCAGAATTTCCCCCCTGATCTTACTAACTCCCAATTTATCACCAAATATTAATTCCCATTACCCAATAACCCGGTAATGCTCTAAATACCCCTTGACTCACTCCAAGTCAAGAATAAATCTTGTTGTGACTTTCCCACTAGCTTACCTCCTAGGATCGTCTTGTGCTGAGTAACCCTAGCATAACCAAACAATAATAAAGCACCACACACATATCACATATATGCCAAATATGCCTGAAATGGCCAAAACATGAAAATCACCCAATTACTCAGAAATGAGTTCACATGCATATTTATTACACCTAAACATACATATTATCATTTAATAACACAATAAATCAATTATGGTCCTCCCGGCCTCCTAATCAAGGTCCTAAACCTTATTAGGAAATTTGGGGCATTACACAGTCATCATGTCGTGACCCTAAAGGGCATGCCGCGACATTAATTCACGCCAGACTTGGGTAGCTTCTGACCTTGCTAGAGCTGAGACCTTTAAGCCCATGTCGCATCTCTAATTCTATATTTTCAAAACTTGACCATTGTCCTTCCTTCATCAAAAACTTCTTCTAACTCCTCCTTGATGCCAATTTGACTTGAACAACCACTAAAAGCTCCATTTCCCACCATTTCTTCTTCTTTTCGCATTTAGCTCATGATTCATAGCACCGACCTACAACAAAGACAAACACAAGCGTAATCTTGCACAAAACAAACAAAAAGACTCAAGATTACCACAAAAATACATCCTAAAGCGACACTAAAATGGAGTTATCAATACTAGATACAGTTTTTTCTTTTCAATATTTTATAGTAGCTTCTTTCTTTTAATTATTTCCATATATTGGATATTGGCATTTATGAAATGTCAATGGAAAACATGTATTTTTTTAAAGTTAAATCAAATTCTAAAGTCGACTTTAATATTGGAATTATTGTACTTTTTAAATAATAAGTATACTCAAAACCAAATGTAAGTGGACATTTTGCAATCATAAATTGAAAATGGTGGTTTCAAACTAAAACTGAAATTAGTAATGGAGAGATAACCATAAAATATGAAGATGGTATCACTAACCATCATTTATTTTGTATACGCAATATTATCATTTCAATCTTATAGTCTTACGAGACAAAATGAATTGTTCAAATCGAGCTCATGTCTTACGTACATCAAACTAACATTCATAAATATAATAAAAAAATAACTATAAATGACATTTATGTTGTTACATATAGTTGTGAATTTTATTTTATATTAGCTATAATGTAGTATGTGTGATATTTATTTTATGAAAATAACAGTCATAAATATAATAAAAAAAATTATGTTTTTTAAACTATATTTTTATAATACATAATATGACATTAATGTTGTTACATATAGTTATAAAATTGAGTTTATATTATAGTATGTGTGACAATTATTTTCAAAAATATTAGTGAAAATAATAATATAAAAAATTAAATATGTTATTATTATTTTAAAAATATATGACATCAATGTTGTTACATATATTTATTAAATCGACTTTATATTATCTATATCATAGTATGTGTGTTTGATAAATTTAAAATACCATATTATTTGTGACATTTTAATTTCTAATCCAAATTTTAATATTTTAACGCTTACAAAAGTCACTATTACATCCCATTCAAGCATTTGAGTGAACTCTGAGACTAGTAGTACGAATGATGGTCTGGTTGACAAAAGCTCGATCGAGGTATTAGTGGTAAGATTGGTGATCTCACTTATGGGAGCTCGATCGAACGTTTCATTTTGTCTCTAATATTTTTATTTTATGCAGGATAATATCGAAGTGTTACATCCAAGTTGTACCCTTTTACCTATATAGGAACAATGTCAAAGTCAATAGTGGTACAATTGTAGTATGCGGGACAAGATCTCAATCGAACTGTTCATTTTTGTATCCAATACGTCTATTTTGTGCGAGATGATGCATAAGTATGAAATCCATATATGTGACTTATTAAAGCCACTATTCTAACACTTTGACCCAAACAGTCCTAGTTGTTAGTGGTATGTTTTGTATTATGTGGGACAGAGCTTGATCGAACAACTCATTTTTTCTCCAATAGGTATATTTCATGCAAGATAATGCTAAAGTGTGAAATTCAAGTTATATCACTTATCAGGTTTACTTTGCTATCCATATGACTTGAATAGTCTATTTGTCTTAATCACTAGTGGTACGCTTTGAAGTACGTGAGCCATGAGCTCGATTTGAACAATTCATTTTGTCTCGTAAGCCTATAATATTGAAATGATAATATATTGCCTATACAAAATAAATGATGGTTAGTGATACCATCTTCATATTTTATAGTTATGTCTCCATTACTAATTTTAGTTTTAGTTTGAAATCACCATTATTACTTTATGATTACTAATGTCCACTTATATTAGGTTATGAGTATACTTATTATTTAAAAAGTACAATAATTCTAAAATTAAAGTCAACTTTAGAAATTTAATTTAACTAAAAAAAAACCATGTTTTCCGCATAAATGTCAATATCCAATATATGGAAATAGTTAAAAGAATGAAGCTACAAGAAAATCTTGACTTTTGTTTAAAAAAAACAACTTATCATATTCGGAATTTATAAATATTTTTTAATTTTTTTATTAAAAAAATGTCCTATTTGGAATATAATTAAAAAGAAAAATTAAATTGAGTTTCTTATTGTATTTAAATTTTGAATTCCCAACGACTCAATATATGTGTTTCATTATCATATAATAAACTTTAATACTCAATATATATCATTCTTATATGTCTCGTATTAAAATTCATTTGAAAATTGGAAGTTACATTTTTTTTATTTAATAAAAACACTAACAAGATTTGGCTATGATTAGCATTTAAATTTTAAATATTCAATCACTCATTTGTGTATTTATATTCAAAATGAGAAATGAGAAAAATATATTTATTGAAATTTTCCATATATTTTGAAATTATTAATTATATATGGAAATAATTCAAAAAAAAACCTACAATAAAATTTTTACTTTCTCCAAATTATTTTTATAATATTTGAAATTCATATATGCGACTCTTTTTTTAGCCATAGATCATATATCACACGGCTGTAATTGTTTTGGTTAAGGTAAGATTGAGAGTGTTGGATTATTGTGTTTATGTTAATATGTTACAGACCCATCATGTACCTCGTATAAGTACAGTAAATTACTATACCATTTTCCATCAATTCTTTTAGTTTCCTTGGCCTTTTTTAAATGTCGAACAGAGCATTGAGGTCATTTTAATATTTTATCTGAGAGAAAAATAGGTCTTTTTTTTAGTTTTAAAACTTTATGAGTAATGATATCTTTAATCATTGTCGTTTAATACGAATACACACCTGCATATAGATCCCCACTGTTGAGAATTGAAGTCCATCTGCAGCTCCCCTGCACCTCACTACAGAGAACCTAATAGCTGCCCTGTGTTTATTAATTCTAGAAGGATTAGAATATTCCTTTTTCTGTTACATAAATTTCTGTGCAATGATGTATTGTCCTTGTGTACCATTATGTTACTCATTTGCCTATTGTATGCTGCCACTTGTTCTCACTACAGTGGCCAACATATTGTATCCCTAACTATATAAAGAATGCAATGCCTCAGCCTCATTTTGAGCTGAGATTTCCTTTTTCCATTCCATAACATTTTTCTATCTTGGTATCAAAGCCACGCTAGGCAAACGCCAATGTCGACTGGCCTTCCTCAGACTCCCACCGCAGCCAATAATGCTGCCAGCAACAATCCTGCACCGGGGTCAAGCCAAGCGGCTGTCACAGCCGATACTACACAAGCTCGGTCCAGCTATATTACAAACTTCACACAACCCTTCAACACCCTAAACCAGCCATTTCCGCTTAAACTCGACCAAAACAATTACTCTCTTTGGAAAACTATAGTTTCGACCATAATACGAGGCCATTGACTCGATGGATTTGTTCATGGCACTCGTTTGTGTCCTCTTGAATTTGTTCCTGCAGAAGCCACAGAAGGGCAAGTTGGTTTTGGTGTGCAGCTTAATCCAGACTATGAACACTGGATCATGAGTGATCAACTTCTAATGGGATGGTTGTATAGCTCAATGACTGAAGCCATAGCAACTGAGGTTATGGGTTGTACCACTGCTGCTGCACTTTGGAAAGCTCTCGAAAACCTGTATGGAGCTCACTCCAAATCCAAAATGGATGATACTCGCACAGCTATTCAGACTACAAGGAAAGGTAACACTTCTATGGTTAAGTATCTTCGACAAAAGAAAGCATGGTCTAATGTTCTTACTCTAGCAGGGGATCCATACCCTGAAGCTCATTTGATATCTAATGTTTTATCTGGCCTTGATGCTAGCTACTTACCTATTGTGCTGCAAATTGAGGCTAGATCAAGTACTACTTGGCAAGAACTGCAGGAACTGTTGCTAAGCTTTGACAGCAAGATTGAGTGTCTCCATACTTTGAATGAGAATCCAAAACCTGTTGCTGCTCCAACAGCTAATCTGACAAACAGATCTGATAATACTGGTAGAGGTCGTGGCCCCAAAACATCTCACTCAGGACGCTCAAACTTCTTAGGCAACAATCGAGGTACTGGCTATCGTGGTAGAGGCAGAAGTCGTTTAAGCAACAACAACTCCAGACCCACCTGTCAAGTGTGTGGAAAGTTTGGACACTCGGCAGCCGTCTGTTACAATAGATACAATGACACGTACATGTGTACTGACCCTCATCTCAACCAATCTTAGCCAAAGAATCCACCATCTGCATTCACAGCCTCTCCAGAAATCGTGGACAGCGATGTATGGTATGCAGATAGTAGAGCTAGCTGCCATGTGACCTCTGATGGAAGCAACATGAGTAAAAAATTTGACTATGGTGGTAAGGACAAGCTAGTTGTGGGAGATGGTCATAAGATAGCTATCTCTCACATTGGTTTAAGTCACATTTCTACCTCTGATTGTTTCAAATCCTTAATTCTAAAAGATGTTTTGCTTGTTCCAGAAATTGCAAAAAATCTCATAAGTGTATCTAAACTTGTCACTGATAATGATATACTTATTGAATTTGACTCTGAATTTTGCTTTGTGAAGGACAAAGCCACAAAGAAGGTGCTGCTCAAAGGGATGCTTAAAGATGGTCTCTACCAACTCTCTTCTACCTTCTCCAAGCCAATCTGTCATCAAAACCAGTCCATTTCCTTTCCCAGTGTTTCTGTGAATTCTGTTAATATTGTTCAACATAGCTCCTTTTTAAATTCCAAGAATGATGTGTGGCATAGACGCCTAGGTCACCCATCACTTAGAATACATAAGTTGGTTTTAAAGTCTAGCAATGTAACTGTTTCCTCATAATCAAAAACAAACTTTTGTGATGCCTGTCAATATGGAAAGTCCCATGCATTGCCTTTTAAAAATTCCAACAGTAGAGCTACCAAAATGCTAGAAATAATTCACACTGATATATGGGGTCCAGCTCCAATCTCATCTAACACCAACTTTAAGTTCTACATCCACTTTATTGATGATTACAGCAGATTCATCTGGTTATATCCCTTGAAACACAAATCTGATGCTCTAAATGCATTTGTCCAGTTCAAAACTCTTGCTAAAAATCAATTTGAAACAAAAATCAAGTCCATAAGGACTGACTATGGTGGAGAGTACCAAGCCTTTGAGAGTTTTATCCAAGAACATGGAATTCATTTCCAACATTCTTGTCCGTATACTTCAGCCCAAAATGGAAGGACTGAGAGAAAGCACCGCCACATAGTGGAAATGGGCTTAACTTTGCTTGCTCAAGCAAGTATGCCTCTGAAATATTGGGTAGATGCCTTTCAAACATCATGTTATCTCATAAATAGACTACCAACACCTGTCCTTCATGATAAGTCACCCTTTGAAGTTGTCCATGAAAAGAAACCCAACTATAACATGCTGAAAACATTTGGAGCAGCATGTTTTCCATGCTTAAGGCCATATCAATCACACAAATTTCAATTTCACTCACTTAAGTGTGTGAATCTTGGCTATAGTGAGTCATTCAAAGGGTATAAATGCTTGAGCTCCACAGGGAGAGTTTACATATCTAGGCATGTTGTTTTTAATGAACAAGAATTTCCATTCAAAAATGGTTTCCTTAACAACTATGCACTTGAAAATTCTGTTATTATTCGAAACTCTGCATGGTCACAACTTCCCAATCTGCATTTTCCCTCTAATACAATTGCCCAGGTTCCTGTCAAAGAAAGGGTCACTCAAAGTCAAGCAATCCCTGATGCAGCACCTACACAGACAGCTTTGTCCTCACCAAATAGAAGCCAGGTAAGTCAATCTCCTCACTCGGGTTCAAATACTGATCATGATCATTTTAACATCATGTTTGAAGCTCATACACCAGGTGAACAAGCGAATACCTCACCTGCCAGTTGTCTTCCTGATGCATCTTCAAGCCCCGCTGCTAAAACTGATGTTGAATCTGTGCCTCAGCCCTCACATCCCATGATAACTCAGGCTAAGGATGGAATCTTCAAACCTAAAGTTTATCTCAGTCAATCTAAATGGAATCCAGCAAAGGAGGAACCATCAAGTGTTGCCGAAGCTCTTAGTCATCCAGGTTGGAACGGGGCAATGAACACTGACATTGTGGCTCTCAAAAACAATAAAACCTGGACCTTGGTTCCATACTCAGATGCTTATAACATTGTAGGATGCAAATGGGTCTATAAAATAAAAAGAAATGCATATGGCTCTTTTCAAAGGTACAAAGCACACCTTGTTGCAAAAGGCTTTCACCAAAGACCAGGACTCGACTTTAGTGAAACCTTTAGTCCAGTGGTCAAAGCCTCTACCATTCGGATTGTCCTCACCATTGGTGTCTCAAATAATTGGGAAGTTCGCCAGCTGGACATCAACAATGCGTTTCTGAATGGCCACCTCGAAGAAGATGTTTATATGCATCAGCCAGCAGGCTTTAAGGTTCCCACAAAGCCGAATCATGTGTGCAAGTTGCTCAAGTCCCTCTATGGATTGAAGCAAGCTCCTCGAGCTTGGTTTGACAGGCTAAAAAACACACTAATTGAGTGGAATTTCAAAAATTCCAGGGCCGACACTTCTTTATTTTACTATAAACATGGGAAGCTGATCATACTTGTCCTCATATACGTTGATGACATTATTATTACAGGGAATGACAGCTCAAAACTCCAAAGTTTCATTCAACAACTCAATAAGCTCTTTGCTCTCAAAGATCTAGGACATCTCCATTACTTCCTTGGCATTGAGGTATCTCATGATGACACAGGACTGTATCTCACTCAAAGGAAGTACATTGAAGAACTCTTAAAGAAAAATGACATGCTTAATCTCAAACCATGCCCTACACCAATTGCCACAGGAAAAGCTATGTCAATCAATGATGGGGAAAAGCTTGAAAATCCCACTGTCTACCGCAGCTTAATTGGAGGCCTGCAATACTTGTGTAACACCAGACCAGATATTTGCTTTGCTGTCAATAAGCTAAGCCAATATCTCAAAGCACCAACAACTATTCACTGGGGAGCAACAAAGAGAATACTGAGATACCTCAAGGGTACAATAGATCATGGTCTTCACATTTGCTATAGTGACAAGCTACAGATTGCAGGATTTTCAGACGCCGATTGGGCATGTTGCATTGACGATAGAAGGTCTGTTGGGGGATATTGTGTGTACCTTGGAGACACCCTTGTGTCATGGTCCTCTAAAACGCAAGTCGTTGTTTCAAGATCAAGCACGGAATCAGAATATAGAGCTTTAGCCTTTGTCACTGCTGAAATCACATGGATCGAGTCCTTGCTCAAAGAGTTGGAGTTTCCACTGGCTGGCACATCTGTAACATGGTGTGACAATATCAGTGCTAGCGCTCTTTCTTCTTATCCAGTATACCACGCACGAACAAAACACATTGAACTCGATATTCACTTTGTTCGGGACAAAATTTTGAAGAAAGAACTTGAAGTTAGATACATTCCCTCCTCAGACCAAATTGGGGATTGCTTAACTAAAGCCTTGTCTCCCTCCAGATTTCAATTCCTCATCTCCAAACTCGGTGTGACTGCCTCACCCCTTCGTTTGAGGGGTGGTGTTGAGAATTGAAGTCCATTTGCAGCTCCCCTGCACCTCACTACAGAGAACCTAATAGCTGCCCTGTGTTTATTAATTCTAGAAGGATTAGAATATTCCTTTTTCTGTTACATAAATTTATGTGCAATGATGTATTGTCCTTGTGTACCATTCTGTTACTCATTTGCCTATTGTATGCTTCCACTTGTTCTCACTACAGTTGCCAAGATATTGTATCCCTAACTATATAAAGAATGCAATGCCTCAGCCTCATTTTGAGCTGAGATTTCCTTTTTCCATTCCATAGAATTTTTCTATCTCCCACCACTTCAAACAAACGAATACACACTTCAATACGATATGATATACGTATTTATTGAATTCTTGCAAAATATGCATATCATTGAATGTATGTATATACAATTGCATATATATAGGATGCCATGTCTTCTTTGGAACCACTCGAGAAAGGAGTTTTTTAAATATATATTTTAGAGAGAAAGAATAAAAATATGGAAGGTGGGGCATGACCTTTGAAAATGTTGTGCATAAGAAAAATAGCAAACACTCTATCCTATATTAGACTTTTCTCGAGTGTACTGGACTTCAACTCCTCATTCAAAACATCAGAATAAGATTTTCATAAAATTATCCTCACCATCCTCATCATTGCCTTCAAAAGGTTCTGCTTCATCACTCTCATCTTCTGACTCTTCTGGGATTATATAAATGTATAAATATATACATACATAAATTAAAAATAGCAATTGTAAGACCCCAGAACTAAGAACTAAATATTTTTTTTCTTGTTTCAATCATGTCCTTTGTTTCATATGAAACATGTACATTTATTTCCAAATCCGAATCATAAAACTGCTTGATAAGCAGACATAAGAACATGGAGGATGAACACAAAGTGAAGACGAGAAACAGAACATGGTAATGTTAAATTAGGCCACAAATACAAGAAACATAATATGGCACACCAAAGCATGATATATGTTGTGAAAATTTTGAACTACACAAGTATACGCAATCGTATCAAGTAATAAATCAAATATCGTTCCCTCAAAGACTGTTATCAACTACCAAAAATTAATCTTAAATTCTAATTGATTGACAAATAATAAATTCATAATTAATAAAACTAAAGGAATAAAATAATAAAATAGAACAATAAAGAACTCAATACTAAATATTAATTCAATGGAATAAGAATTAAGATTATTAACTTCATCAACTATCCATCTATGCCTCTCTAATGTGAATTTAAGAATTCTTATTTCTATTGTGATAGATTACAATTGTAAATTATATTCTTAGTAGGACTTATAATTCTCTACAATAAGCAATCTCCTACATCTCTGTGGTAAACTAACATATTGCAGACATTAAACACGTAATCCCTAAGCTACACAAACTATACAGGTATTATTGTCCAATATAAATCTATGATTATTTGACTATAACATATTTATCATTAACTTCTCAAATCTCATGTTAAAATCATATAAATCATGTAAATGGTGATCAAGCATTCACATGCATTAAACACAAGTCAAACAATTCACAATATTGATAGAGAATTCATAAAACTTCATTAAATCATCATAAGGTTTCAAGAGAATTCATTAACACCCTAAATAAGAAAATTAGTTCATGCTAAACATAATCAAATCCATCAAACTAAATATAAACATCACTATAAGAGAAAGTAAAAGAAGAAGAAGAAAAATAATGATAGAACTAGTTGATCTCCAAGCTTTTGCCTCCATAGAGTGTTTCCTTGAGTCTCTTCTTAGGGGTTTTCCTTTCAAAAATCGTCATAATATTGCTTAAATAGTAGTTTGTGCTTTGAAAGATGAAATTCCACTTTTGCCTCTGCTCAAAATGCCATAATCTGCACATTGACTGCCTCAGGCGTCGTGGCCCCATAATTGTGCGCCGTGGCCCGTGTCCACGATTCAAAATCATCTCATCTCTGACTTAACTAGCATCGCGACCCTACTATGCCTGTGCCGCGACTCTAACTCCTCAAGTAATAGTGCCGCAACACATTTTTGGTGTTGCGACCCTCGTTTGCCCAAAACCTTCAGCTATTTGTTTCATTGCAGTGCCACTACTCTAATGCTCAGTGTCTGTTGCGAAAAATCCAACACACAAGTGTACGTATCGTCTTTACAAGTAATAACTCATGTAAGTGAGATCGTTCCCACAAGGACTGTAGCTAATTACCAATTAATTGAATTTTTGTTTCTATTTGGCTATCGACAATAAATTAGTTTCAAAAATATTAAAATAACAAAAGCAATAAATATAAAATAACACTATGAAATAATCAAATAATTGTAAAAACTTCAAAAATAAAGAACTAGGGATTTTAATTTCATCAACTATTCACTTTATTATTTTGCTAATCAAATTTCACAATTCTTCTTCCTAAACTAATAGTGGATTGACAAAAATAATTCTTGCTCTTTTTCAAGAAACAACGAACTCAATTTACATGTGAATTTTCTACATTCCTGTGATAAATTCCAACACATAAAAGGCATTGAACACAATAATCCTAAAACTACACAATTCATAGAGGTATGTTCATCCGATATGAAAATTGTGATTATTCAATCATAGCATAATCAATTCTCACTTTTCATATTTCGAATCAAAATCATAAAATCTTGCAAATGGTGATCAAGCATTCACAAGCATTAAGAATAGATCAAATAATTTAGAATAGAAGTGAAGAAAGAATCATGAAATCCTTATTGAAAATAAAAAAGATCCAAGTTATTACATTAAAAACCCTAGAAAATAAAATTAGTTCATACCCATGGCAAGAACAACCATAGAATCAAAGATAAACATAAAGAAAAATAGTGTAAAAGAAAAATAACTGTTGAGAACGAATGGAGATGCTCCACGGTGTGTTCTTCACCCCCAAAATCCTCCTCTCCAAATGTCCCTTTCTCCCCTTTCGAAATTAGGTTTAAAACCTTTTTTTTTTCAGAGGAAATGCGAGCCGCGGCATGGTGTAAGAAGGGTCGTGGCCTGTGTCAACTTTCTGGGCAAAAAAAACTAGGCACGTCGCGGCCCTCTATTCTTGTGCCGTGGCCCTTGGCAATTTTCTGAAAAACAAGCTTTCTGCTTAGGACCGGGCCGCAACATGGTATTATAGCGTCACGGCACTTAACAATTTCTTCAATTTTTGTGCTTTTGGTCCCAAAAATTCACCGAAGCCATAAAATTTCTTAAGGATTCATCTTTTCACGGAATCAACACCAAAAAGCCAATTTTTCTTCATTTTTCTGCCAATTTGCTCAAATTATTCTTTTCCTTTATTTATAAGCTAAAACCTGAAAACAAGGAAAAACAAAGCATAATACTACACTAAACAACTAAAAATATTAATAAAAGCTACCTAAAACACAACCTAAACACAATACAAAACTAGACTCAATAGTGTCGCGACTCTAATGTCTGATTTTCGCCAATTTACTTCTTTTCGGGGCCAAACACGGTCTTTTCATCAATTCTTCCATAAATCCTTAAATATTAACAAACAAATACAACAAAAGCATCATACTGCACAAAAATAACTAAATAAGCTCAAAAATTCCCTAAAAGTACCCTCTAAAACACTATAAAAAGTAATCTATCAATGTATATCCTTTACGAAGACACGTGGCAAATTTTTATTGGATAAAAAACAGCCAAATGTATAAGGACTAAAGTCGTATTTTTTACTTTGAACCGAAAATTAGACTTTAATTTTTGAATAAAAAATATAAAATATTGACTGGACGAGGGGCATGCAACCAACAGTGGGCCTGAAGTTCATTTCATTACAAGATTAAAGTACTGAAGCCAATTTTTCCATTTTTAAAAACTTTGCCTAGAAAAAACATTAAGATCGACCTTAAAAGCTCAGACTCAAGAACAAGAGGATTTTTTGTCTTTTCCTTTTTAAAAAATATAGATTTCTTTAGAAATATTAGGAGCATGCCAAATTTACATTAATTGAGTAAATAGTAAGGATTAATATTACTGCATTGAATGGTGATGATTTTAATTTGATAATCAATTTACATAAAAGTGTGAAATCTAATAAATAGAGAGAAAATGTTATTGGACGAAAGAAAATTCATTGTCCCAAATTATATGTCTCATTCCTGTCCCTTCAATAGATGACCACCACATGTCTTTCTTTTTTCCATGTAGCACATTCCATTTTTTTGAACAATAGCTCCGTTTAATTATTTTCTTTCCTCAAAAGCGTTTCTTCATTAATCAATAATATATTCACGTCTTTAAAAAAAATTGACATATGTCAGTATATATGTATAATATTATAGGGAATTTATGTAATTTTAATTACATAAATGTAAAATAAATAAAGTTAAAATTTAAATATTCAATTACAATTTTAATTAAATATTATATTTAAATATTTTCTTACAAATCAAATAAAATTGGATGATATCAAAACTCTGTATTATTACAGACGAAAAAAACACTATACTGTCACTACCTTACAAAATATTGATTCTATTATATATATTGTTACAATTATGCGTAGATAGTATTATATAATAACTTTTTATGTCAAATAAAATTATCATTGTGGTTACACAAACTAATAATTTTGAATTATACATGTTGTTATATCTACATAGTTCTATTGATAATATAGAAAGTTTTTCTCATTCTACTTGGTCATATCATATTATATAACAAATTTTACTATGGTAATAAAGGAAGACTTCTATTTGCTTAACTTTTATATATCAAATAAAAAAAATCAAGCCAACAAGATAACACAGCCATAGAAAATTAAAAATGTAATATTATTTATGTCTGACCACATATATAATACAATTGCCACAAAAACATATATAATAGAATGGGTTATTGGGGCATAAATACCCATGTTTTACACTTAAATACCTAATTTTTTATTTTTACGGCAAAAATATTCAATGTTTAGTATATGTTAAAGATAAATATCTAATACAAATATATTGTAAAATTAATACAAATTTAAAAAATACATATTTTGAGGACAAAAATACTTAAATTACCGAGTGATACATATGTGGTAAGTCAACACTTAACAACTCCAACAAATGAGGCAATGAAAAAAGTATTAATTTAGCACACTTGGTACCAAGAAATTCTTTATCACTCAATACATGAAATTTAAATTCTTTTATGGTAAACACTTATACCCCCAAGTACATGAACTTCAAGTTATTGTGAATAAGTTGTCTACTCTTAAGATAATATTGATCTAACCACACTTGGGAGATTGTTGATCTACCACAAGGGTCAAAGCCAATAGGTTGAAAGTGGGTATTTCGAAAAAAAAAAATACAACACTATTGGGACCATTCAAGCCTATAAGGCAAGATTGGTGGCCAAAGGGTTTAGACAAAATGAGAGTATAGATTATTTTGATACCTATGCACCGATAGCAAGGACAACATCTATAAGATTGTTGTTTTCCTTATCATCAATACATAGCCTATATGTTCATCAAATGGATGTCAAAGCGGCAATCCTAAATGGTAACCTCAATGAGGAGGTGTACATGGAACAACCAGAAGAGTTTGTTCTAAGGGAAAATGAACATAAGGTATGTAAGTTTGTTAAATCATTATATGATTTAAAACAAGCACCAAAATAATTGCATGAGAAGTTTGATGAGGTCATTGTTTCAGATGGGTTTAGACACAATAGTGCGGACAAATTCTTATACTCTAAGACTTGTGATGACTATGTCATCTTAGTGTATATATATGTTGATGATATGTTGATATTAAGTAATGACATGAAAGGCATAATGGAAACGAAGAGATATCTATTTTCTAACTTCAAAATAAAGGACCTTGGAGAGGTTGATACCATATTAGGTATCAAAGTTAGAAGAAATGTGGATGGTTATGCCTTAGGTCAAGCTCATTATGTTGAGAAAATGCTTGACAAGTTTGTTCATCTTAATATTAAAGAGGAAAACACACCCTTCGATTAAAGTCTAAAGCTTGAAAAGAATGAAGGGAGAGTGGTGGCTCAACTAGAGTATGCAAGTGCAATTGAGAGTTTGATGTATGTCGCTCATTGTACTAGAGTGGACATTGCATTTGTGGTTAGTAAACTAAGTACGTTTACTAGCAACCTAAGTATCTTACATTGGAAGTTCGTGGAAAGAGTATTTGGATACCTTAAAAGGACCAAAGAATTATGCCTCAAATATTCTAAGTCTCCTAAGATATTTGAGGGATATTCTGATGCAATTTGGATATCTGGTGTAAGAAATAATCTCTTCACAATAGATTGAGTGTTCACCCTTGGTGGGGGTGCCCTTTCTTGGGGGATCTAAGAAACAAACATGTAAATGTCACTCAACCATGGAGTCTGAGTTTATAGCTCTAGCGGCAACTAGCAAAGAGGCTGAGTGGCTAGGAGATCTCATGTTGGAGATACCAAAAAATTGTGATTGTTGTATAGACGATTTCGATACATTGTGATAATCAAACCACTTTGAATAGAGTTTAAAACAAGATATACAATGGGAAGTATAGAAATATAAGTCTAAGACATGATTATGTGAGGGAATTGATTGATAAGAGTATCATATCAATTTCATATATGAAATCTTATGAGAACTTAGCGGATCTGTTTATCAAATCTCTTGGGAGAGATTTTGTTAGTTCAATAAATATAGGAATAGGACTAAAACTCCTTGATAAATTGATTCCCCAACGATGGAAACCCAACTCAAAACTCTTATACATCAAGTTTAAGAATAAGCCATTGTTAATGGAATACAGTAAAACATCTATATAAGAATAGCTTTGGGACCAAACTAATTGTATTCTAATTGAGAGGTTATAACAAAATAGAGGTATTGGTATAAAAAAATTTTATAACACCCAAAAGTATCACCTTTAACAACAATAACAGTAAGAACTCCTAAATAACTATAATTAAAAAAAAACATTATGTAAAGTTGTCTAGCACATTGATTTACTCTTTAGAGTTGTTACCACATCTTTATGTTTAATTAATCTCATACACAGTGAGTAAGGGTTAGGAAATATACTTGATTCTCTATAAAATTATTATTATATAGATGTATATTTTCTTAATACATGACTTAAAAAAATTATAACATATTACAATTTAAATAATAAAATAGAGGTTATTCTTATATAGAGTATTCCTATATAGATGTTCTACTGTAGTTTCAACATTAACAACTTAAAAGTCCCATCAAGAGTGAGTTAATGTTGGTTGCTACCGATCATGAGGGTTAAACCATAGGCTTTTAATGAAATTCAGTTGAAAAACAACAATCATCTCTAATGGTAGAAAAGATATTGTAAGAATTTCACCTATGTGAACCTAGAGGTGGAGCCGTCTTTCAAGAGAGTAAGAGTTTTCTCTCTGGATGGTTCATGAATGGATCAAGCACAAGGCCATTAAAAGTGCTAAGCGCAAACAGTGATAAATACATGAGTAATCAGATAGAGGTGTGTGAGACATTATCGGTTCTTATCACTAGGAATGTTGGGTTTAATATTTTAAGAATACCTTAGCATTTCGGTAGAAGCTTTGTACGTAGTGTTTTCACTAAGGTAAAGTTCAAACCCAAAAGATACTTTACTTTATGCACTAATATCGTTTGGCTAGAGAATTGATGATGTATTTAACCAAGTGGGAATATTGTGATTGGTTAAATGCATGGTGAAATTGGTTAGGCACGAAGAGGTGCAAAAACCATAATGATTTCACAAGTCAGCATATGAGAGTTGACTTTCAGTATAGGCATTTATAAATAATTTTTCTGGGTCCCAAGTGTTTCTTTGAAGTATAGGAGAGTACCCAAAAATTTTGGGAGCATTTGGGGATGCTTTGAGATAAATTTTGGAGCGTCAAAACAGAGGCATCGGCAATGCGTCGCCTCTGGGAGGTGGTGCATTGCAATGCCAAAATTTAATAGACCAGGCGACATGTCGCCTGTGCAGTCCGTAGGTGTTCGTACAGTGACGTGTTTGGCTCCAAAATTCAAATTGAATTACTCTAATATCATTGGTTGAGTCTAATGAGGTTTGTATACTATTTAAATGATTCATTTAAGTTAATTTTTGACTTGATCACTCACCTCTCTCTCTCTCTAAAAAGAACCCTCTCTCTCTAGCTTTCAAGATATTAGTTTTCTCCATGATCTTCATCAAGAAAGCTTGACTTGTATAAAGGATCAAGGCTTGTGAATCCCAATCTCATTCCATTGTAGTAGCTTCAAGCAATTTCAAGGAGAAGGCTAGGAATGGAGATTTTTGGAAAACAAATCTACATTTGTGTCCAGCCTTGTAACTTTTGTGTGTCTCACATAAAATCATAGCTTTGTGATTTTGTGTTTAAAGGTTGTTGTAACGACCCAAATTCGCTAATAAGGCTTAAGGGCCTTGATTAGTGTGCCAGGAGAGCATTAATGGAATAACTGTGATTTAATGAGTAATTATATGTTTAATTATGCTTATATGATAATTGATTATATTATGTGGTAATATAAAATGTGATATATGTGAGGACCACATTATTATGTGGACAGGTCCGCTGAGCACGACTCAATACGATTCTAGGGCCAGGTAGTGGGAAAAGTCACAATGAGGGTTTAAGATAAGACTTTGGAGAAGTCGGAGATACTTTTAGATAGCAGATAGTAATTTGGGTTATCGGGACACGGAAATAAATATATGGAGATATATTTGAGGTTAGGATGTCTAGGCGGGAATATTGGGGGATTTTACCATTTTGGCCTCGGGGACGATTCCGGCACCCCGAGCCTCGGGATTAACTTAACAGATAAGTTAGACTTAAGGAAGCCTTTAGAAAAAACACAAACCGACTAACTATTTTGTCCCAGCTCACTTACACGTTCAAGGGAAACTAAGGAGAGAAAAACACAGAAAACTTAAGGGAGAAACAAGCTGGAATTCTGAGATTTGAGGTGAGGAATTGAAGGTCTAGCTCGGTGATTGATCAAGCACTAAAACAGGGATAAGGTAAGCCTTTAATTCTCTTCTCTGTGGTTAGGATTCTGGTTTTGGTTAAGTGTTGAAACAAAGTTAGCTTTGGTGTTTTAAGGCAGAATTAAAGAAGGGAACTTGGGGACCTAGCTTGGCTATAGCTTGGTGAAGTGATTCTACAGCTAAGGTGAGTCTCTACTCCTGGTTTAGAGGTTTTTCATTGAGTTTGATGGCTGGCTTGTGTGTGTTTTAGCACTTGGGTTTCAGAAATTGAAAGGAAGAGATTGGAGTGTGTTAGGCTATGTTTTCTTGGGAGTTAGGTGGTTTAGATCATGCTAAAGAAGTTGGGAATTAATTGGTTAAGAGTTGGGAAGTTTTGGGATGGTTTAAGGTAAGGTTTTGAGCTTTGAAATGGTGTAAAATCTGGGTTCGAAGGGAAGGGTCGCGACTCTGTTCTAGAGCGCTGCAGCCCTAGCATGCAAGGAAGCCAAGGGGGCTCGGCCAAGGGGGCGCGCCGCGGCGCCCAAGGCAAGGGCCGCGGCGCGTGTGTGGTTCAGTGAGGGAGCAGGCTCTGTTTTGGGGAAGGGCCGCGGCTAGGCTTTGGGGGTCGCAGCCCTTGGTTGCACACTTGATATTTTGAGGGTTTTAAACATGGGGAAGTGGTCTAGTGTGCTCGGGTTTTGTTTCATCACCGTGCTTGGTGGAATTAGGAGTCCCGAGAGTTAGTTTTGTAATTGGAAACCTATATTTGAGTATTTATGAAACCATATGCTTTGGTTGTGACTAGGTAATAAAGGCTTAGGCTCGGTAACGAATCGTGCTTGAGGGGCGTTGCTCGTAATTCTATAACCGCACAGATTAAAGGTAAGAAAACTACACCCGATTATATGTTTGTGATGGGACTAAGTGCTCCCGAGAATTGTATCGTGTCAATGACAGTATTATGCCGTGGGACATGTAAAGCGGCCTAAGGGTGTCGTACATAGTATTTGCGCACAGGGCGCGGCTTGGCCACTGGTAGCCGAGAATATTCACTGAGCTCGGCTTAATCAAGCCGTAGTTAGTGGGATAACAGAGGGAGCAGCCTGAGAGCGCTAGCCCTAGTTATCATTTATGCATTGATATGCGATAAGAATTGATATGCTTAGTATGTTGAACACTTGGTCATGCTGAGTGGTTATATGTTTGAGAATTTGTGATACAATGTGAGATGTGGGTTTGTCTGTTTATTGCTTATGCTCTGTTGTTGTGTTTTCTTGCTGGGCCTTGGCTCACGTGTGCTACGTGGTGCAGGTAAAGGCAAAGGCAAGCTGGACCAAGCCTGAGACGGAGAGCTCCGAGGTGGAATGTACATGGCCAGCCATTCGATCATCATGGTCGAGGAGTGGATCAGGACAGGGATTTCCTAACTGTTTGTTTTGCCTTAGCATGGCCTGATTTTGTATATAAATCTTGTGTCTTTTGTAAACAGTCTTTAAACTTGTGTTTCTGGGATCCTGTGTAAACAAGTAATGTTTCTTAATGAAAATGTGACTTTGAGACCAAAACGTTTTTAACCCTAGTTCCTTTATAGTTGCTGTGACACGATTTCAACTACAATGACTTGATTAGCAAGTCTGGCATCTTATAAACACACAGTGTAACGGTCTTGACTATCCAGGGCGTTACAGTTGTTCTTTAAGAAATGTCCACTCTATACTTTGATTCTTTTGTGTTTATGTAATTTGTGATTATCTACCTATAGAGTTAGATTACTTGTTGTTTTATGCTTTGAGTATACAAAATAAGGTTGATTAAGCCTAATCTCCAACAAGTTACCCCACGAGCCAACCAGCGCGCCAACTTACTTGGTGGAGCCTACAGCGCATGGTCGCGCTTTCACATATTGGCTGGTGCTACCTTACCACTCCATAGCTATTATAGAAAAATAGCACAATACTTTGACATTGCCCCATTCCAGATCACTCCCAACAGATACCTAATGCTTTCAGCATTGTGTGTCATATACCATCATCGCAAATGGGAGCCTCCAACTCCCCACAAGGTCTATTATTAGTTCGAGCTCAAATCCAATCTAGGCCAGAAGGGCACTGGATTCTTGTATTTCTGCCACAGGGACACAACCAAAGTGTTCCTGATCGACCCTACATTTAGAAGCAATGCAGGTCAGTACCACAATGAGTACTTTCTGACGACCGACCTGGTCGCAAAAATATTGTCTTTCTAACGAGGAGGTAATGAACATTTCCTCATTTCTTTTCCTTCTTATTCCTTTCTTAGATTTGTACTTAGCTATTTTTATTTTATTTTTTAGTCTCATGGGAACGCCCTCCTCCTACTCAGGGCATACTCGACTGAGCAGACATATTGGCCAGCCTCACCATAGACGAGAAGAGTTGTAAGCTACTGGTGAACATTGCAAATCTCAGGCTAGTCAGTCTGTTTTAGCCTCACCAGACCACTAAGGACACTACCACAGAGAGTGCCACTAGTAGAAAAGCCAACGAGCATAAAGTTAGTAATAAGACAAAACACGTTAAAAAAAATATATACACCCTTAAAATAATGTAGGCTACCAAGTGCGGCCACATAACAGTCACACAATTCTCTAGTCAATTTTAATTGATGACTTAATGGCAAGGAATTACGAAATAATAAAATCTTCTTAAATATTTTTTTCGTAAATTTTTTTGTATAGATAGCTATTACAATAAATAAAACTACGTAGGAATTTAGCTGTAACTATTCCTCTAGATTCAAAACTAAAATCTTTTCCGAAATAATATTATATATCGTAATAAGAACAACATCTTATACATGCAAGCAAAATATTTTATTCAAACTCAAATATTAATAATTGTGAAAAATATAGAATAGTATAGAAAGAACTTTCTGGCGTGAGATTTTTCCAATGCTGCTATAGACATGTATATCTAATAAAATATAAACACATATATACCATATCATAACTTAAATATCTAATAAAATATGATGCATGATCTAGCTACAATATTTTCTTTGAGACAGATCATTTCAGTTATATCTTAATCTACCACATAAATTAAATTTCTACAAACTATTTGTCTATAGAAGGTTGCCGATATAATAATATTTGTGTAAAATACAATTGAGAATTTGAGATACACTTTGTCCTTTATTATTGTTATTAAATAAAAGCTAGAGCCTAGACGGCCAGAACCTTCCAAATTATTTTAATGTGTGTGTGTGTATAAACCCATTTGTAAAGAAAGGTGAAAGCTCATACTGAGAGAGGAAATTCCATCAATATTTTTGTAATGGCAATCAGAGAGTTCCATGAACCAGAGCCCAACCACAATAATGGGCATGTGGCAGCCATCTTTGGGGTAACCGGGGTTGTGGGGAGGGAGCTGGCAAGAAGGCTCACATCAAAATCTGAATGGAAAAAGGTTTATGGAATTGCCCGGAATCCTCCTCATCTTGATCATATCAATCCCATAAACCAATCCAACTTCCACTTCATCCAATGTGATCTGGAGAACCCTTTTGAAACCCACCAAAGGCTTTCCTTGCTAAGGGACGTGACTCACATTTTTTGGGTCACTTGGGCTAGCCAATATCGATACGACAGCCGAGAAAGCTGCGAGCAGAACAAAGCCATGATGGTTAATGCCCTCAACACTCTTCTTCCCAAGGCCAACTTCTTGAAGCACTTTTCTCTGCAAACAGGCTTGAAGCACTATATATCTTTTCAAGGACCTTTTCATGAGGAGTCCGGAGTTAGAATTTACAGTGAGGAAAGCCCCAGAATGAGGTCTGACAACGGCAATTTTTACTATGAGCTTGAGGATTTACTCAAGGAGAGGCTAAGAAACAAAGTGGCTTGGACCATACAAAGGCCTGGCTTGATTACAGGTAGTTCTACAAGGAGTTTTTACAATGTTATGGGTTGTTTAGGGGTTTATGGTACAATTTGTAGGCATTTAAATCTACCCTTTGTGTTTGGTGGGACAAAGAAGTGTTGGGAAGAGTTCGTCCTTGATGGCTCGGATGCTAGGCTCGTAAGTGAGCAACATATTTGGGCTGCAACCAATGAAGATGTGTATGATTCCACTAATGGGCAAGCTTTTAATTGTTTAAATGGTCCTAGTTTTACATGGAAGGAGATTTGGCCAAGTGTAGGGAAAAATTTTGGAGCTCAAATACAGCCAAAGGACATGTTATTCTCTGATGAGTTTTATTATACCAAAGCCATGGCTGATAAAGGGAAAGTTTGGGAAGAGATTGTTGAGAAGGAAGGACTGGTTCGAACGAAGATGGAGGATTTGGCCAATTGGGAATTCTTGGATACTTTGTTTCGTTGCCCATTTAAAATGTTGGGAACAAGAGATAAGGTTGATCGTTTTGGTTTTAGTCAGAGATACAAGGCTTTGGATTCAATCTTGTATTGGTTGGAGTCCATGAGAGATGATAAGATAATCCCTTGAGAATGAAGGTAGAAATTTTTTGACTTTTTGTTGAATAATAATGTAATTGATGTGGGAGAATGTGGAGCTACATCCACCCACACGAACTAGTTCTCTGGAAAAATTAGTAAGAGACTATATTATAGAGCTAGAGTTTGTCATTTACATGTTTGTTAAACACTGCCTTAGTAATAGTAGTACTAGTAATAGTCGTTGTTCCTTCTTGTCTCAAGATCGATCTTAGTTACAGATGTTAACAGCTAATAAAATATTATGCATATTCCTATTCCTTGACCTCTACTTGAGTGTCTCCTTCTTTTACTCCTCTTGTCTTTTGGGTGTTTTGTCAGCCAAAACTTTGGGATACGCTTCACCTGTTTTAACCACACTTTCACCATGCATATAGATATATAGGGGCTCTGCACTGCATAGTGCATGGCATTGATATAATTGATGCTTTTATTAATATTATTATTTAATTAGTGCGGCCCTTTGCAAGAAGAAAATTTACATTTCCTCACAAATTATGTAGAAAAATAACATTTTATACGATATGATATAATTAGTATGTATTTTTATTGAGATGTATGCAGTGAAAGTATTAAGTACTGAAAGTTGCATTTAATAATCCAAATTCATATTTTTTTATGGCAAAATTATAAGTTCTTGTTGTAAGCTTTTTCATTAGACACTGACCTTGAAATTGGTTTAAAGGGATACTTGTGGCAAAATTACTTAAGTTATACTTAAAAGTTGCACCTGAGTACTCAAGTTTTTTCAGCATCTAAGAGCACTTAGGGACTAAAGTGCAACTTTTAGCACTAATATGCCATGTCAATCTCTAATGACAAAATTAATGACATATGTACCTACAATACATCTAAAAGTTCATTTTAGGTACTTCCGACGAAAAATAAAATATACTTAATATTTTAGTGCAACTTTTGGTACAATTTAGATATTTCCGCACATTTTCCCATTCCCACCTATAACTAAAACCATGTCCTTGTAATATTTTCATGGAGAACTCATACTTTAATTGATCTTAATCTTTACTAGGGCTAATTTGTACTCAATTTAATTTCTATATGTATTTATTAAGTTGTATCATTCTATGGGCACATGGGGTGGTCTTTTGGTAAACTTATTCTATGAACATGCTTGCATGCGGAAGCTTCCGGGTATGCGCTACAATACTATATATCAATTCGTGGTGGGAATTGTGTAAAATTGATCCCACATTTGCCAGCATGATGTATACAGTTGACTGAGTTATTATGTGCCAATCCGAAGTTTTTTAGCCATTTTCTCTTGCAGTGGAAGAAAGAACCATTTCTTTCTCTCTCTGGGAGTGGTAGATTTGTTTATATACACATCTTTAGTTACAGACTAATATTGGCACATAATTATCTAGTAATTAAGTTTTTAAAATTTTGACCCCATGATTCATGTTGGATTAAATTTGAATATTAATCCACTTTGTAGGGTAGATTCTAAATTTAAAAAATATGGTCAAAGCTTTGAAAAACTGAACTAAAATTTTTCCCAACATATAAAAAATTTGGCAGACAAACTGTAGCATAGCTGCATATAGATATAATTAAGTAGATTGGTAAGTATCGTTAATTAAGAGCTAAATAAGCCTATAAACTAGACCAGCCCAACCTGAAATGCGACAATGGAGCGATAAATGCTCAGATGTAAATTCATTTCAATATGAATCAATTGTTCTTAATTTGTTATTTCTCAACCAAACAGAACACCAATTTTCACATCACTTTCTAAAGTATTGAAACTATATTCTTTATGAGAAACCAACATTTAAATAAGAAAATAAAAATAAACCTTTCAAGAACTGGTCATTAGTAAATGAAGATCAGTAATTGCCATTAATAATTCATTTATAGTTTCTGACAAATACTGAAAACAACTAAAATGAATCTAACTATAACAAAAAATTTATAATTACTTTCAATTATAAACAAAAAAAAAATCCTAATATTTAACTTCTATATTTACTAAGGCTGTGAATTATGTAAACTAAGCTTAAAAATCTGTATATTTGGCGAACCATTTCTATCTTCCTCTGATTTATCTTTTCCAGTTATTGAAAAGTATCGAATAATTTATTCATCTCTTCTGAAAGTTGAGGACCTTGACTGAGACAGCAAAGACAGTGAAGAAAAGAACACTGAAACCAATAAGAACAGCGGCTGAAACCCCAATCATACCAGGACCATAGCCAAGACTAACTTCCAGGTACTCTTTCACAGTCCCATCGAATCCAGGTCCTACAATCCTTGTTTCCACATCTCCTAGCTGAGATGATATAATTCCTTTGAGTGTCCATGCTACTGGACAGATATAATAGAACCAAATCCACCAACCTGGGATGTTCTGTAATATAATAACAAGATCACCACCATATTTTGTCAATGTATGATTTTTAAATGTGAAACTAAGCACAATTTCTACAATACTAAACAATTTGTTTTTGAGAGGACCTCTTGGTGTTCAAGACTAAATAAATTAATACTGAGATGTAGTATACTTACTGGTTGTGGGACGAGAAAGCCTGAAAGGAGATTCCACAGAGAGTAAAATGCTGATGATATGACGGCTGCTAAGTTCTGAGAAGGTGTGAGACCAACAGCCATCATGCCATAAAAGGTAAAGTAGGTGAATGTCAAGAACATGAACAGAAGGTAAAGGAAGAATTTTCCTGCAATAGAGAGAGAGTAAACATTGATTATTTTCTCAAATATTGAAAAATTATATAATTGTAGAATGATAACCACAATAAAATTATATCTATCATTTAAAATCTGTCATATTCAACAACAAATATCATAAAAGGGAAAGGCGATCATGTTATTTCATCCAATACTAATCATATCAATATATGCGATTAAGTCCAAAAAGATTGGAATCTACCGAAGGAGAAAAGAACAAAAGATTTCTTAGCTCACGATTTTCATACCACCAAGCATGAATATATGCATGTTAGTGAAGTTTTTGAAGTTTAAAGAGCTCCCATAACCATAAACAAATGTAAAATTTGAAAAGCCATCTTAACTCTACCCAATTTGTTGGTGTTCTATGGTGGAAGAAATAACATGTTTTCATCTACTCTCACACAAACATGTGATAGAAATTTCTCTTAGTAGTCAAAAATCAAATTGAAGCACTATACCCTCCCACTCCCAACACCAAAAAATCACATCTAATTGAAGGAAAAGTTACCAATTGTTCTTTCATAGTTGATCATGAAGTAGGTAATGACACCATAGAGTATGGTCTGCGCAGCAATGTATGGGATCTCTACTAGGCCCTGTTGGAAAAAAGAAACACAGAAAGTCAGCTTGTCTGTAACTTATTCCTTGTTTGAATATAAAATTGCAAAATTTTCTATAGGAACAAAAGGATTACCTGGGAAATTGCATAAGCAAATGGAGAATACATTCCAGCAGCTTTCTCTCGATAGAATACAGTCCTTTCAATTGAAACAACCGGTTGTACTGAAGATGCATTATTGACCCCAAGAAACATGGTAGCAGCGTAAAGAGCTCCCATAACCATAAACAAGTCTTGGGTTGATTCCCTACATACAAGTGGATAAATTTTCAATTATATGTTGAACAGTTCAATACCTTTGCAAATACAATAACATAGAAAACAGTAATGTTGAAGTGGATGACATAATTATACAATAGTGTGGTGTTATCATATTAAAGTTTCTATAAATATCAAATATGAGGATTTATAAAGTTCTTGTGTCATATAAGTAGCATATTTGCCTCTACAAGATTATGAAAGTCAATTCATTTTGTTTATTTGTTGAAGGAAATTTTATGAACAAATTAACAAAGTGATTACCTATATAAAAAATTATAATGGCTATAAGAGAGAAAAATATATACCTTCTAGAGCCAATATTCCAAAATACAGAACCAAATATCAATGCGCTCACTGCCGTGAAAACTAATCTTATGGCATTGTATGCTGGACTTCTATAATATACCAGATTTTGTTTCCACAAACAAATCAAAAATTGAGAGAGCCTATCTTGTGAATAAGTAGAAGAGAATCTCAATGGTTCTGAATCAGAAGCTGGAGTACTAAAATGGTTAATAGAAGCTTCCACTTCCCTAAAACAATTAGAAAAATAGTCACTCATGCAGTCATATACATAAAACACATGAAAAATAATAGCAGAAGTATTTTCATAGTTCATGTTTCATTCATGAAACCTAACATACCTGTATTGCTCCGAATTTCTATAAATAGTTGCAAAGTCTATACCAAGCCTTTCTTCAGTAGCAGGTGTAGTAACCTCAAGCATCCAAGTTGCTGGATTATAACTGCTAGGAATTTTAGGAATTCCGCTAATTCCCTGGACATGAAAGACAAATTAGTAAGAAGAATGATCATTATAAGCAACTTTATCACAATACTCAGATGCAACAATGAAAGAAAAGTTGTAAAAGTTAAATCACCTGAAAATAGCTTATCATCGTTTGTGAGTGTAGACCAAGTTTCCCTCCGTATATGAGACGGCCTCCTCGTTTCATAAGAAGAAGCTGTTCATCAAATTTAGTCAGACACTTCGAAAGAAAGAATAACTTGAAAAATAATTCTCAAACTAGTTTTTTATATTATCTAACAAAATAACCGACCTCATCAAATGCCTCAAATAGATCAATGCTTGGTTGATGTATAGTACAGACTACAGTTCTTCCCGTATCAACAGTATTGCGTACAGTCCTCATCACAATGGCTGCTGCTCGTGCATCAAGTCCAGATGTAGGTTCATCCATAAAAATAATAGAAGGATTTGCCACAAGCTCCACTGCAATTGTTAAACGCTTTCTTTGCTCTGTTGATAACCCTGTACTACCCGGTAGACCAACCAAAGCGTGCCTTAGAGTGTCAAGCTCTACTAATCTCATTACTTCCTCAACAAACTCCTGGAATGCAACATCATAATATAGCATTAAAGCAAAATTAAGAATACTATAACAAATAAATCTATAATTCTTAGTGCAAGGTAGCAACTCACATGTCTTTTCTCTTGGCTAACTTCCTTTGGTAGGCGAAGAGATGAAGAAAACCATAGAGACTCTTCAACTGTCACTTGAGGAGAGTGGATATCATTTTGCTCAACGTATCCTGAAATTCTTGCAAAAGTGCGTTGCTCTTTTGGGTAACCGGAAATCTTAATTTCACCTTCTATGTACCCACCAGTTTTCCTCCCAGCAAGCACGTCCATCAAAGTAGTCTTTCCAGCCCCGCTTGACCCAACCAAAGCAGTGAGAACACCAGGTGAGAAAACTCCGCTTACATCAGACAAGAGTTGTAATCTATTTTCTAATATACCTTTCGACCTCATTTCCTGAAAAAACTCGGGTAAGATTTTGTTTGACATCGTATTTAAAATAAGTTCTTCGAAGACATTTATAAAACTAAGAAACCATACCTTTGGCATATCGACAAAGTAATTGACATTATTGAAAGTCATTGTCAATGGTTTGAATGGAAGAATCATTCCCTTCCTTTTGTTGCCATCTATAGCATATGTTTTTAGTTCGACATCATTCTCACACACTGATATAAAGTCAAAAGGTGAGGAAAATCAGAATTGTCATTAACCTGGGAAAAAGTGTAATCTTTTAAGTCTAATAAATTATTAGTGCAAATATTAAAGATGACTGACCACCATTTGCTGAATGATTGTCTTTATCTACTTCAATTGGAATGACTGTTTGAGGTTTCGTAAGTGCTGTGACAAACATATAATTTAAAAACAAATATTAGAATATATATCTTACAAGGGATCCAAAAAACAATGAAGGTGAAAAGACATTTTATTTGAAAGAAAAATCTAATGAAAAACAATATGAAAATACTAATACCAAAGTTTATTTTAAACATACGGTTAAGGTAGGTCAAGGCCAAAGTTACAATGTTGTTGAAAAGCAAAGCATAAAGCAATAAAACTCCAACTCCTAGCCAGTACCAATAATCACCCGTGGGTAAGCTATGTGAGTGGAGAACATTATACCCAACTGTGCTGTTAACAAGAAATGACTTCTGCAAAATTATAGTTTCCCAAAGCATAGATATATTAGTCGATGGCTTAATACATTTATCTTTAATGTACACGGAGAAGAAAATAAAAAGTTCAGAGAATTTTCCATTAGCCAAAAAAGCATACCTCCATCCACCTAGTGGCTGTAAATTCGTTGACGGAAATTGCACGTTGTCCATAAGAAAGTGGAGACAGCCAAAAAGCCCATTCCCACCATGGCGTAATCATTTCTGAAAGAAAGTTACACCAAATAAGTTACTTAATTGTTGATAATTAATTCTTAGCATAATGTTAAATAAAACATTTCTACCCATACCTTTCGGAAGGATGAATCCACCCAACAGGAAAATAATTAAAAGTGCCGCCGACCCAAATGTGTTGGCAATGATCATATCTCGAGCAAGTGCTGCCATCATCCGGAAAAGACCCAATGCCATTTGGTGCACAGAAAATAGTAAAATCATGAAACGTAAAAATCTGTAACAAAATAGCAAAAATGAATGAGTATACGAACAATCAAAATATAGAAGCATTAATCACAAAAGTAGGCATATTTTACCTCCCAAGGCCAGGGGCGAAACCAACAGTGTAATATACAACACAAGACCAGACAACAGCTTCAATAACTGAGTAAGGAACCCGTAGAAGCCAACTACAAACGGACCATGCCCATGCAGGGTGAAACAAATTGTCTCTTTGTTTGTAAAACACTGGAAGTCGAGAAATCATTATAGGTAGCTCAGAAAATCCATTGAACATCATGTGCACCAGACCGAAAAATAGGCAAGCCAGGTAAAGGTTGCCCTGTATCTCATCTACGGGGTGTAATCTTGTTCGAAGAAACATTGTGCATGTGACGAGCCCAACACATGCTACCTTTAACCAGTATGAATTAAAGCAAGTCAGACTACAAATATATAGAAGATGATATACATTGTGAAATAACGCCCTTCATTTTAATTTGAGTAGTTAAGAGAAAGAAAAAAAAACAGAGTAGCCCAGAACCTTTGGGTTCATCTTAATTATATGTAAGTTGTCAATTCTGAAAATGAAAATAAAAGCTAACAAGACAACGTGATAATTACCTGGCATGTCCTGAATATGTAAAGAAAACGGTGCCTGCTTATCAACAGTATTTCTCGTGCATAGCATGCTTTAAATAGTTCCCATTTTGAAGCTGCGTATTTTGATTTTGACAAAGCTGAAGGATGACTTTTAGATTTGTCATATGGTATAGAAAGATCAGACTGCAGAGACCTTCCAAATCTGGATTCTTTGAAGGCTTTAGCAATTTCTGAAACGGGAATAAACACGTATGGCTTTGAAGGATCTGCCCAGTACTGAGCTTGATCCCTTCTGGATGTCACCTGGATTTATATAATATTTGATAACAAAAATAATTACGAAATCAACAAAAGACAACATAAAACATAAAAGCTAAAATAAACTTTTTACGGCATACCTCTTGTAGAAAATCTGCGACACCCTTTCTTGGTGGGAGTCGAAAACCCAATGACTCAAAAAACTCTAAAACATCTTCCTTAGGACCTTGGTATACCACATATCCTTCTGATAATAACACAATGTCGTCAAACAAATCGAATGTCTCAGGAGCGGGCTGAAGAAGAGCTAGCAGTACAGTTGCTTCCATGTGATGAACAAAGTTCCCAATGCATTTTACTATCTGAAATGTAGTAGAGCTATCTAACCCAGTAGAGATTTCATCCATAAACAAGGTTTTCCTTGGCCCTACAATCATTTCTCCTGCATTCAAGTAACCCACAATTATTCAAGAGACCAAAACGCAAAAAAAAAAAAAAAAAAAAAAAAAAGAGCTCACTCAAAAAAATAAAAATCCTGTATTCACAATTCCACAGTGAGCAATGTTATAATACAGTACAGTATAAGATGAGCTTGTAATTACAAGATTGTTTTTCTCATAATTACATATTCTAATACTAGGAAGTGAAAGTCGGGAGCAAGAGGGAGAGAAAGACCTGTAGTAACTCGTTTTCTCTGTCCACCTGATATGCCTCTAAGCATGTCACTACCAACAAGCGTCTCAGAACATACGTCTAGGCCTAGCACTTTCATCACATAATCTGTTGACACGCTGTGTTTTTTCCCACCAACAGATGCTGCCTGTTCGGCAAAGTTAATTTAAATTGAAAACCTTAAAATGAATATGAACGTAAGAACTTACTGTTACAGATTCTAAAAGAAAAAAAGAAAAACATCCTAGTTATATTATGATATTCAAATTTCAACTGATGACCTTCATAAATGCATCTATCTCCGGACTTGGACGAATGCTCCTCTCCTTCTCTAACTGAGCCAAATCTTCCATGTACGCTAAAAGGGTTGAAAAAAGATAAACAAAAAGCAAGTGCAATTAAATTACCAAATATTAACAATCATGAAAATGCCGAAACAACGTACTATGAGGCATAAGATATCAGTAATTGCACAAGCCCTATTCGTAAAAGTATTGCGTTAATATTATATAGAAAATGTTCAAATTGGGAGAACAAACCTGCAAATCCTTCACTTGCACCTTGACACCTAGCTGCGAAGTCCAAAGTCTCTCTGACAGTCAGTTCTGCTATGTGGTTTTCTGTTTGGCCAATGTAGGCAGAAGTCCTTTGGACACAGAACTCATCAAGTTCATGGCCGTTGTAGGTGATTTTTCCAGTTTTCTGATATCAGGAACGAACAAGTATTAAATAGACTATTTGAAATAAAACAGGAAGTAGTTATCTTATTTACATGTAGACAGTCAACATGGAAGTGTAGTTATCTTATTTACAAGTCTAATATTGAATTATGTATCTTCATAATCGAGTAATGCTCTATTTGCCACAAAATTTATGAATTTCTAATCTGAAAAAGGCCGAGGCTTTTTATAACATTGGTAACAAAAAAAACTAACCAAACCTGATCATTGAAAGCCTAAACAAACAACCAAAACATGCAACGCCGGTTAGGTAGACAAGATTGTGATCAATTAAAAGAACGAAAACAAATAAAGTACAAGAAAAGTTGACTACGCTAAAAGGATTATGAGTATATCTAAACCATGTGGTGCCTGTGAACAATATCTAAACAAGTACCAACCTTTAAGTTGCTGTCAAGTTTTCCCGCAAGAGCTAAAAGCAGAGTAGATTTGCCCGAGCCTGGAGGCCCTAAGAGCAGAGTCATCCTGCGAAAGAAACATGATCCTCATACTGTTAACGTGAACCCGTGCTGATTGTATAGTTATTAGTTAGAAGGAAAAAAAACACGTGAAACTGATAAATTTTCAAGAAAAAGAACCGCGCTTAATTACTTCTTAATTGCTTTTTAAATTGTACTTTAATATCTTCATCATTCTCATTAAATACAACTTATAATCATCTCAAAAATTTGTCAGTTTTTTTACTACTAAATTATTATATTCCTATTTCCATGCACACAAACAAGACAAATTACTCCCAAAGTAATTGTGGAAGCTCTAAATACCTTCCTGGCTTCACAACCCCGCTGATGTCGTTTAGAATAGTTAAAGAGTGTCGTTTTGGTTGACATATTCTCAAACTAGTCAAGATACTCTGCATTAAATATATTTGTGTGTGTACATCACTTTTAGGTAACAATATATTGGGAAAAAAAAGTAAAAGAAAGGAAATTACATAGTAAAATACTACTCTACCTCAATAGCATTACGAGAGAAATTGATTAGGGTAGGCAAGGCTCTTGAACCAGTTTGAACCTTCGCCACTACGTTCAAATTCTCGAATCGAACTTCTACGTTTGGCACCTCAATTCCGACTCTGTTTTGTTATAGACGAGACACAAAATAAATTTAAGCATTAATTATATTAAAAACCTAAAGAATAAACACAGTATAATTTTGGATATAACAATAGTATAGTAAAGTCTTATTATACTACCTATTGAGGCGATCTTTAATGGCGGAAAGAAGCTTATTATTATCTTGATCGTTTGTAGCCAAGGCTTTCTTCACGAGACTTTCACGTCCTTCACGATCGAGTTTGGTGACATCGATCGTCTCAGTGCCTTGTTTACCCGAAGGCGACTTCCTGAGCAAAGCGAAGTGAGAACGCTTCTGCGAAGGTAACCTGGCGATGGCTGCCCATAGAAGCTGCTCTTCATCTTGAGCAACCGATTCAGCATTCGACGGCCTCCCAAAGGACTCGTTCCCTGTTTCAATGTCGAACTCAAAGTACTCGCTCCCGTTGGAAGCCGCCATTGATGGGGTGAACCAACTAGCTCTGTCTCTTTCTAGCCTATTCTGTTTTACCTTCTCTAAATCTCGGCTGAAAGAGAGAGAACTTGTTATAAATTCGGGGTGAAAAAAAGAGAAAAAACAGTCTCTATTTATAGATGATTTTTTTTTTCTTTTTCTCAAATTTAAATTTGAAAAAAAAAATATATTAAGTGGAGAGTCGTGAAAATCTTTTAATCGCTATGACATTTACGTAATTGCGGACGTACTCTCGCGCTGAGGCAGTTCGTTTGTTTGGGCTGGCCCACGAGATTTTGAAGTTTATGGATTACCGAAATTACCCCTAGGAAAGGACATGGGGTACATTTTTTTGCGCTGATAATTGGTATTTTCATTTATATATATATAAACAAAATAGTAATTTCAATTCTTGATGGGTGACACGTGGTGAGTTAGTTACACAATTTTCTTTAAGCTCTGTTCCTTTACTGCGTCCAATTGGCTGATTATCTCATAATTTAATTTAATATATTAATTATCAAATAATATAATTATAGTTTGTTGTATTATAAATTACAGGAGATATTCGTTTTTAAAAAAATATATATTATCTTATAATTTAAAATTTTGAAAGTAAATAATATCTTTTTTAAAAGTATACATATAATATCTTCCTGTTTCGAATCTTCTAGATAATTTTATAAATTTTGAAAGAAAAAAATATAGTATATCAAATTATTTTTTCAAATTTAAAAAAACAAAATATACTGAGAAAAATACTATCGTAAGTATCTTCATTATGATTTTTGTTAGTAAATGCTATTGATTTTTTCTATTTACAAACCGATTTATTGTAAAAGTACTTTTAAAGAAAAAAATTCAGTATCACGCTTTTAGAATTACGTATGAACATGTAATATACAACTGTGACTCTTTCATTAGTTTGTCATATACGTCTCTTAAAAAAAATAAACTTAGTTTATAATCAGCTTATTAATATCAATCATTTAACCCTACATTAATTGCACTTATAAAAGAAAAAAAAAACTACATTATTTCACGTAAAATTTTCACTATTCCCAAATAATGACAATGCAATGTTCGAGGGACAACATGTTTTTCAACTGAGTCTTTACTATTTTGGAAAATAGATGAATCTTCACAACTAACACATCTGAATTAAATTATGGTTCAATATCCGATAAATAAAATAAAATTATAATTAATTAATTAATCTTCTTTAGCAGATTTTACAAAAAATATATATAAATATAATTAATAAAATACACTAAAATTTAAGCACGTTGTAAATGTAGCATAGTTGTCATAGCGTGTCAACTGTGTTATTGATCAAAGTGCATAAGAATGACTTTTTTGTGTGCCTTTTATTTGGTGTTATTTGAGTCATCCAATCATGGAGTACACGAGAGAACTAAGCGAAACTAATAGAGACAAAATCAAATTCAAAGTTTACCTCTTAGAGTGTATGTTTCCAAATTTCAAACTTTAGATTGGCAAATAAAGGCGCATTTGAGGAACGATCTCAATGCTTACTTGAGCACTCTTCTACTGTTGTTAGTAACCATTAACTCTGTTCCATAATATCTGATCAACTCTAATTTAGGTATAGTTTTTTTGTTCTTTGTTATTTATTATATTCTGATTCCATCTGCAATTTGTTTTTTAATCTTTAAAGCTTAATTGATTGGTTTACAATTTCCAGATAATTTTGTAAATTAAAAAAATTAAACATGCAAACTTACGAAAATGTTTGTTTAAAAAAATAATAAAATGTATTTAAAAGAATAATAATGATATGTGCACCAAAATTATACACCAAAACATTATATCAACTAACATAACATTGTATTTTAAAACAGTAAATCTAGCCTAAAATAATTTTAATTGGTTCAATAAAACTGTCACGTTGGTATAATGTTTTGATACATAATTTTAATACACATATTATTACTCTTACACTTCAAAAGCAAACTAGGAATTTTTAAATATATAAATATATATAAATAAAAATCATGTTTAAATATTTTTTAATAAAATATGAAAACTTATATATCTAATAAAAATAGAATTTTGAATAATTTTGTTGAACGAAAATAGTAAAAATAGAATATTGATATTCAAGTTTTATTTAGTAGAGATTCAAGATTTTAAATTTATTGGCCTCAACTTAAGTTTGAATTCTAGTATAACATTTAAATTAAAAATCATTCAGATATTTTATATAAATTTATAATTATTTGATTTATTTATTAAAATAATATCATTCAATCAAATTTAATAAAGAGAAGCTTATTCAAAAAATATTAAATTATTGTATAAACTAAGTATCTATTTGTGGGGCTAACAAAATTTTAGGAAGCTTATTATCGAATTTTTAAAAGATAAAATAATTTTTTTCTTAAAATTTATATATATATATATATATAATTTTAGTGGGAGCTTGAGCCAGCAAACTTGCCTTTGTGTGGCCTAATCAGTGTATGACACCCATTTAATCATTTTCTCCATTTTATTTAAAAAACAACTAAGGATCAATAAAAAATTTAAAATAGAAATCCACCTTAACTTTCAAATAATTATCACTTACATTAGACATTGATGTCCAAATTAAAAAAAATAAGAGGCTTTTCAATTTTTCGGGAGATTTTTTTTTTATCTATATACTACCATAATAACAATATTACTACAATAATACATAGGATTATATTTATGATAACAATACAAAATGAACCACATCCTGAAAATAACCAATCTGTAATCAATGCATTCCTAACTGATGATCTCCATTTTAGTATTGATTCTAATTGGTGATGCAAATCAATTAAGACTATTTAATTACAAAACATTATATTAAGAATTAAAAAAAAATATATTGCTAGCTTAATGGCATGCTTAGTCAATCTATAGGCCGCAACAATTAAAGTTACGACTAACATAAAAAATATATACTCCTAGAAAATTAGACAATAAAGTTTTTATATTGAAAAAAATAACTCCTAATTCATTTTGATACACACTAGTATTATTCAACGCTAAGAACATCTCTAATAGAATGTCAAATTAGTGATGTAGTGTTAAAATATAACTCACTTTAAAAAATAATTGTTCCAATAGTGTGTCAAAAGCTTTGTCAAATTTAGCTCAGAATATAGCATGATATATATTTGGATCAATATTAAATAATTAAGAAAGAAAGTTATTATTTTTGTATATATTCAATAAATATTACATGATCATTTATTAAATATATAATTTTACATTTATGTGCATTGGAGTACAATTATAAAAGTTGTGTCAAATATGTCATTTATGAATTTTTTTTGTACTATATTTAGAACAATTTTTATATCTTACAGTGGAGAAAGTCTAAGGCCAAGGACAGTAAATCAGAAAAAAATATGTTTTGATTAGTAGACCAACATCTATCTCGAGTCCATCTTAGTCCTACCAAAAGAGCAAGTGATTCAGCCAAAAAATCTGATAAAGTATCGATATCACAAAACCAATACATATATAAGAAACTTCTTAAGATACTATTAAAATGAAGTCTTATTTAATTTGAAGTCTCTAACCAAGGGGGTGTCCATTTTTTTTAGACTTTAGTCTCTTTGTTAAAGTTGAGAAAACAAAGGTTAGTATAATGATGAGAAAAGAGTTTTTATGAACACTTTAGTTGTTTAGAGATGGTTGCCTTAACTTGCTTATCCACTAAGAAGAAGGCAACTCCAAAACCAACCATATGTGGAAGGGCCAAAATTGTTGCATCCGCATAAAGTGTGAGATCATGTATTTATATTTTTTCTGTAACGTCCTAAATAGCCAAAACTGTTACACTATGTATTTTAAATAGTGATGGACTCGCTAATCAAGTCATTTGGGCATAAACGTGTAACTAGAAGTAATTAACGGATTAGGGTTAAGAATTTTGGTTAACGGAATATTTACTTTCATTAAAAAGTTTAAGTTCGTACATTGGATCCCAAAAATACACATTTAAAAGTTATTTACAACTCAAAAGATGAATACAAAACATGCTGGCCTAAGTGGAAAAAATAGGTTTTGACCCTAATTCCTCCTTGAATCCCCAGCTGTGGCGGTCGAGCAGGCTGCATATGTACATGCCGGTACCGAAGCTCTCCAATTCATGACTGGTCCAACTTCCCTTTTCCCTTACCTGCACCAGATAGCACCCGTGAGTCAAGGCTCACCAAGAAAACATAGACATGCTCATAAGCAATTAATAACAGATTTCAAAATCCTATCTAGCATGTCTAGCAGTAATAACTCTACTCATGCATGCATACAATCCAGCTAAGTGACTATAGAGTCACACCGAGGCCCATAGCCCTATTTACTAATAACTATTTGTAACGCCCTGGATAGCCAAGACCGCTACACCGCGTACTTATAAAGGTGCAGGACTTGCTAATCAAGTCATTAATTTAAAAACGTGTCACTAAACATGTATGAGCTAGGGTTGAAAAGGTTTTGGTCTCAAAAGTTTCATTTTATATAATTAAGCAGTTATATACATGGGATCCCAAAAGGAACAGAGTTTAAAAGTTGGTTTACAGACTTCCCAAAATAGAGACAACTGTCAGCCATACTAAGGCAAAATGAACAATTTCTGGGTCTCGCGTCCCTACCTAAACCTCAACCGTGGTGGCTGAGCAGCTGACCATGTACATTCCGCTCGCAGAGCTCTCCAAATCAAGGCTGATCAAGTTTGCCCTTGCCTTTACCTACACCACGTAGCACCCGTGAGCCAAGGCCCAGCAAGAAAACATAAAGTGCAACACAAACAATAATAACAGATAGTAAATTCACTAAGCATGAACTCTCATCAAATAATCCACATTAGCCATTCAGCATATATTCAAAGTCAATGATGCAATCAATCATTTATAACATTCATATCACATAATAATCAGGGCCGAAAACTTAGGCCGCACCCCCTGTTTACCCCCACTGACTCCGGCTCGCTTAAACCGAGCTCAGTGCATATTAAGCTGTCCTCGGCTACCAGTGGCCAAGCCACGCCCTGTGCGCTAGTGTAACCCTTGGCACCCTTAGGTCTTTGGTTCACTAATTAGCTTGCATGGCATAATACCATCCTTTCAAGCATACACAATAGGGAACCCTTAGTCCCATTACAGATATTCAATCAGGTGCAATTTTCTTACCTTTGATCTTTGCGGTTACTGATTACGAGCAACGCTCCTCAAGCACGATCCGTTCCCGAGCCTTAGCTTTTATCACCTAGTCACAACCAAGGTGATGGGTTCCATTAATATTCAAATATAGGTTTCCAGTTACAGAACTAACTTCCGGGAAATCGAATCCCACTAAGCACGGTGGTGAAATTGATCCCGAGCACTCTAGGCTCAATTCTCGTGCTTTAAAACCCTAAACGTTCAAGTATGCATCTAAGGGTTGTGGCCCTTGAAGCCTAGCTGAGGCCCTGCCCTCAAAATAGAACCAAGGGCATGCCTGAAAGAAGACACGCACCGCGACCCTTGCTTTGGGCACCGCGGCGCTCACCCTTGGCTGAGCCCTCCTGGCTCATCTTCATCCTAGGACCGCAGTGCTCTAGAACAGAGTCGCGGCCCTTCCCTTCGAACCCAGAAATCCCTCCATTTCCAACATCTAAACCTCATCCAAAGCCATCCCAAATCTCCCCAATTCAAAACCCTTTAATCACAACACTTTTATCATGATTCTAACAACACATCCCAACAGAAATCCAGCCCAAAAACCTACTAGAATCCCATTTCCAATTTCTGAAACTCAAGAACTTCAAACACTAAAACCAACCATACAAACTCAGATTAAAACCTCTAAATCGCGAATTGAAGCTTACCTCTTCTGCTGAACCACTTCTATAAGGAAAATCCAAGCTAATTCCCAAGCTTTCCACCTTAATTCTGCCCTTAAACATCAAAAACACAATTACCTCAAAACCCAGCCAAAACTCAGAATTTCTAACCACAAAGAAAGGAATTCAATGCTTACCTTAGTACTGATTAAGTATCCTGGTTGATTCTTGAGCTAAGCCTCTAAATCACTCCTTCAATCCACTGAATTCCAGCTGAATTCCCCTAAGATTTTTAGTGTTTTTCCTTGTGTTTTCCTTGAGAGAGAATAGAGAAAGAGAAGGTTGAGAATAAAGAGTCGGTCTAATTTTCTGTCCTATTGTTTTCCTTAAAATTTAGTCTAACCTTATCTCGTTAAGTCAATCCCGAGGCTCGGGGTGCCGGAAACGTCCCCGAGGGCAAAATGGTAAAATTCCCCAATATTCCCACCTAGACTTCCTAACCTCAAATATATCTTCATATATTTATTTTCATAACCCGATAGTCTAAATAATTACCCGATACCTAAAATATCCCTGACTTATCCAAAATCAACTGCTAAGCCCCATTGTGACTTTTCCCCACTATCTAGCCCTAGGATCGCCTATAGTCGTGCTCTGGAAATCTACCCACATAATAATGTGGTTCTCACAGATACCCTATTTATATCACATTAACAACAATATAATCATACAATAATTTTAATCATAAAATTATGCATTTAAATCAATAAAATCATTCAAATCACATTTAACCCAATAATGCCTTCCCGGCACACTAATCAAGGCCCTTAAGCCTCATTAGCGAATTTGGGGTCGTTACACTATCCATATGGTTATACGAGTGTACCCGGTGCTTTTTTTTCCAAGCGACCACTAGGTCGTTCAAGCGTATGTCACGCTCTTGGATAGGCCTAACCATATCGGCCTACGCTCAGCGCGTTATTGTCGCCCTTGACTCATAAGTCAAGTCTTTTGGCCTACGCTCTGCACTTTATTGCCGCCCTTGACTCATAAGTCAAGCCTTTCAATCATATAATATAGACATGCATAAATCATTTATCACAAATATGCTCAATACAACCTGACATGTTTAATAAAACAACTCAATCATAGTTATGACCATGTTCAATAACCAGGCTCAAGCCCTAACCACAGACTAGGTGTAATTTTCTTACCTTAGGTCCATAACGAGACATGTATCATGACCCTGATCACAATCCTTTTCCTCCTGAGCCAATTTGTGAGTTCTATTCGCAACCATAATAATGAATAACCATCAGTAACAATCAAATAAAGGCTTCCGGATCAATTCCTAGCCTTCGGGACCTCGAATTCTACTAAAACGGGTAGTAGAATCCTTCATGAGCCCTTAGGCTTAAGTCCCAGCAACTCAAAACCTCATTTGGCCATTTTCCCCAACTTGAGCCGCGGCGCCCCCCACTAAGGGTCACGGCACAACAAGCCAAATAGCCTTAAGCCCAAAACCACAGGGCACGCACCGCGATGCCAAGGTGGTTCAAGGCATCTCATTGTCTCTCTGAGTTCATAAGGGTCACAGTAGCCCAAGAATAGGGTCGTGGCGCGACCCTACGAACCCAGATTTCTGTGTTTTCTTCCAAGCCAAAATCCCAAATTTTCCTCCCAAAACCAAAATGCAGTCAAAACTAAGTCTCAAAAACGTTCCCAAACATCTCAAACAACATATAAACCCCAAAAACTTCATCAAAATTCCATTAACACCAAAATTCCCATCTTGAGCTTCTAAGCTCAAAACCCAAATAACTCAAACTAGAAATTCACCAAGATATGGGAGAACTCTTACCTCAACTGAATGATTTTGACACTAGGCTGAATCTCAAACAAATCCCCAGCTCTAAACTCCTCCAAGGTCTCCCGAATTCCAAGCCTTTCCTCTAAAAATTTCAAGAATTCCCCATGTGACAGTCAAAATCCCGTGATTTGCAGGGGGAAAGACCGGGTAAAAGTTGTGCAATCCCACATCACCTAAAGAAGGTCAAGTATGATTATATTAAGACTGTGTAGGTATGGGACTACACAGTTAAAGAGGGCTTAAATGGATTGATGAGTACTACCTATGCCAACAAGATGCATCTTTTTTTCGGTAGCCCATCACTTAAGAACTCCAAAGTTAAGCATGCTTGACCTGGAGTAATCTAATGATGGGTGACCTCCTGGGAAGTTTTCCCAGAAAGCGTGCAAGTGAGGACAAGGCACGTTGGAAAGACACGTGTTGGTTTGTAGGATCAGTCGTCATTCCAGGAAGCAGCCATAGTAACGTGGGGTGTTACAAATGGTATCAAAGCCTTGACCCAGCCGGAAGTATGGCCAACAGGGGTGTCAGATCCCTAAGGGTGGGTGATTGTGACAGTCAGAATCCTGCAGGGGGAAAGACCAGGTAAAAGTTGTGCAATCCCACATCGCCTGGAGAAGGTTAAGTGTGATGATTCTAAGACTATGTAGGTATGGAACTACACAGTTGAAGATGGCTTAAATGGATTGATGGGTACTATCTATGCCAACAAGATGCATCTTCTTTTCGGTAGCCCATCACTTGAGAACTCCAAATTTAAGCGTGCTTGACCTAGAGTAATCTAATGATGGGTGACCTCCTGGGAATTTTTCCCAGGAAGCGTACGAGTGAGGACAAAGCACGCTGGAAAGACTCGTGTTGGTTTGTATGGCCAGTCGTCATTCCAGGAAGCAGCCATAATGACATGGGGCGTTACACCCCAAGTGCCCAAGAGAGAAAGAAAAAAGCGAGGGAGAGGGAGAGAGGAAGTGGGAGTTGCTGATTGTTTTCTTTTCTTTTTGGTTACTTTTGAGAGCTTCTAATAAGCTTAATTCACTGCAACATCACAAATTACCTAATAAGGCTTAGAGCCTTGATTAGGGGGCCAGGATGGCAAATTATGGCAATTATGTTATATATATGTGTATCATTATATGATTATGTGAATTATATTATTATATGACTTGATATGCATGTTTCGGTGTATTAAATATGCATGTGGGCCCATTTTTGATTAAAAGGGAAATTTTCGTAATTTGTCTCGTTAGGGGTATATTTGGCATATATGTGATATATGTGTGGGACCACATTATTATGTGGATATATTTGGGTTACTCGGCACGAGACAATCCTAGGGAGCAAGCAAGTGGGAAAGTCACAACGGGGCCCATACTTGACTCGGTGTGAGTCAAGGGGTATATTGGGTAATGGGAATGAATATTTGATGATATATTGGGAGTTAGTGAGATCAGGAGGGAATTGTGGGGATTTTGACTATTTGGCCCCTAGGGACGTTTTTGGAGTCCCCCGAGCATTTGGATTTGCTTGAGGTTACTTAAGCTCGAAGTAACCTATCAGAAATAAAAAGAACGTTCAGTCTCGTTCTCTCTCTCTCTCTCTCCCGTTCTCTTTAAGGCGTTTATGAGCATTTTCGAAGGAAACTCGAGTGTTAGGACTCGGATTCAAGCAAGGTTAGAGTCATAACAATTCTAGGAAAGATTAGAAGCTTGTTAGCTAGAGGATTTAACTGGAAAACGACTCAATCAGAGGTAATCCAAGCTTTAAGTTTTGAGTTTTCGAGTTTTTAAGCTTTGATTAGGTTTTATAGTTTTGAATTGTTTGGAACTTCGGTTTTGGGCCATGGATTTGATTGGGAACTTTGCTTTTGAGATTTGGATATGTTTGGATAGGTTTGTTGAGGCTTTTGAAATGAGGAAAACAGAGGAAATGGCTGGGTTCCAGGTCGGGCCCCAAGTGCCCAAGAGAGAAAGAAAAAAACAAGGGAGAGGGAGAGGGGAAGTGGGAGTTGCTGATTTTTTTTCTATTCTTTTTGGTTACTTTTGAGAGCTTCTAGTAAGCTTAAGTCACTGTAACATCACAAATTACATAATAAGGCTTAGGGCCTTGATTAGGGGTCAGGATGGAAAATTATGGCAATTATGTGATATATATGTGTATCATTATATGATTATGTGAGTTATATTATTATATGACTTGATATGCATGTTTTTGTGTATTAAATATGCATGTGGGCCCATTTTTTATTAAAAGGGAAATTTTCGTAATTTGGCTCGTTAGGGGTATATTTGGCATATATGTGATATATGTGTGGGACCCATTATTATGTGGATATATTTTGGTTACTTGGCACGAGACAATCCTAGGGAGCAAGCTAGTGGGAAAGTCACAACGAGGCCCATACTTGACTCGGTGTGAGTCAAGGGGTATATTGGGTATTTAGTACATTACCGGGTTATTGGGTAATGGGAATGAATATTTGATGATATATTGGGAGTTAGTGAGATCAGGAGGGAATTATGTGGATTTTGACTATTTGGCCCCCGGGGACGTTTTTGGAGTCCCCCGAGCATTTGGATTTGCTTGAGGTTACTTAAGCTCGAAGTTTCCTGTCAGAAATAAAAAGAATGTTCAGTCTCGTTCTCTCTCTCTCTTGTTCTCTTTAAGGCGTCTGTGAGCATTTTTAAGGAAACTCGAGTTTTAGGACTCGGATTCAAGGAAGGTTAGAGTCATAACAAATCTATGAAAGATTAGAAGCTTGTTAGCCAGAGGATTTAATTGGAAAACGACTCAATCAGAGGTAATCCAAGCTTTAAGTTTTGAGTTTTCGAGTTTTTAAGCTTTGATTGGATTTTATAGTTTTGAATTGTTTGGAACTTGGGTTTTGATGGTTTTGAGCCATGGATTTGATTGGGAACTTTGTTTTTGAGATTTGGATATGTTTGGATAGGTTTGTGGAGGCTTTTGAAATGAGGAAAACAGAGGAAATGGCTGGGTTCCAGGTTGGGCTGCGACACTATTCTTGGGCGCCGCGGCTCAAGCTTGACGAAGGAGAAGGTGGAGGATGTTGGGAAATTAGGGTCGTAGCACCTGGTAGGCGCACCGTAGCACAAGGCACAACAGAGAAGATCCTGGGCCTCTGTCTTAAGCGGGGTGCAGCTCAGGGTTTTGGGGTCGTAGCACTTAAGGGGATTTTTGGCCAAAATGGGTTTTTAGTGATGAGAACTTAAACCTAAGGGCTCTGGATCAATCCTACTACCCGGTTTGGTAGGATTCAACATCCCGGAGGCTAGGACTCGGTCTGAAAGCCTTTGTTTACTTGTTATTGACGTGATTATATATTATGGTTGTGACTAGGTTATCGCTAGGGGCTTGGAATCAGGAGTGTGCTTGAGGGTCGTTCATTGGTAACCTGTCCTTGGACTAAAGGTAAGAAAATTGCACCTAGTATGTGATACATGTGATTATGGCTTGACCCGAATTATTGAACAGGAATATGAATAAGGCATGAACGCCTGAGTATGTGCATGCTTATGATTATGCTTGTGATTGTTGATTAAGCATGTTGAATGTTTTGTATCTGGATATTTGATATACGATGAATGCCTGTTAGCATTATATAATTGAGAAAAGCATTGACTTATTAGTCAAGGTCGACAATAACGTCCAGCGCTGGTCGTAAAGCATTGACTTATTAGTCAAGGTCGACAATAGCGTCCAGCGCTGGTCATAAAGCATTGACTTATCAGTCAAGGTTGACAATAGCGTTGAGCGTTGGTCAAAAAGCATTGACTCATGAGTCAAGGACAGCAATAGCGCGTTGAGCGTTGGTCGTTATGGTTATGTATAACCAGGAGTGCATTATACATTTGACCGACCAATTGGTCATAGAAAACTCAACGCCAAGTATGCTGGGTCAGCTCTAAGGTTGGTTTTATAGAGGATAGGGCAATGGGCCCCGAGGTGACTTATTAGTCTCATATCCTAGGGCTAGGCCCCAACATTGACTTATTAGTCAAGGACGACCTTAGCACATTGAGCGCGGATAGTAAGGCATTGACTTATGAGTCAAGGACGGCCTTAGCACGTTGAGTGCGGGTCGTAAAGCATTGACTTATTAGTCAAGGAAGACCTTAGCACGTTGAGTGTTGGTCGTAAGGCATTGACTTATTAGTCAAGGACGGCCTTAGCACTTTGTATGATGGTCGTAAAGCATTGACTCATTAGTCAAGGATGGCAATAGTGCATCGAGTGCTGGTTGATATGGTTATTCCTAACCAGGAGCGTATCAAATGCTTGGTCAATCTATTGGTCGTGAGAAAACTAGAGCGCCAGGTATGATGGGCCAGCTCGAAGGCTGATTAAATAGAAGACAGGGCAAAGGGCTCTGGGTGACTCATTAGTCTCATATCCTAGGGCGCTGAGCCGGTATGATTTATTAATCTGCGTTTGGGTGTTGAGCCCCAGTATGATTTCATAATCATGTATTTTGGGCATTGGACCCCGATATGATTCATTGAAGATTATTTTGGGCTATTGGTCCATATGACGTTGTAGTCATTTACATGGATGGTATGCATGCATGAGTAGGGTTATTACTGCTAGGTATGCTTATTAAGATTTTGTATCATGTTATTAATTGTTTATGAGCATGTTTAAGTTTTCTTGCTGAGCCTTGGCTCACGGGCGCTATATGCTACAGCTAAAGGGAAAAGAAATGCAACGCCCTGGTTACTCCAAGACACTTACCGTGTACTTTGAACCGTGCTTAACTCGCTGATCTAATTATTTGGTTATAAACGTGCATCTAGGTGTGATTAATAGGTTAAGGTGGAAAAACCAATAAAAAAGGAAAGGATATATTTTATTTAAGACATAAACTGTTCATGGGCCCATAAAACATTTACAAGTTATTTACAATACAAAATGGTCATTACAGTGTAAAATTTACAACCTACCGACCTAAGCGACAAAAATAGGGTTAACTCCTAGTCCCTTTGAGAAACTGCTTGGCCGAGGTGGTCAAGCGGCCGCATATGTACACATCGCCACCTAAGCTCTCCACTCAAGGCTGGGTGAGCTTTTCTTTCCCTTTACCTGCACCACATAGCAACCATGAGCCAAAGCTCAGCAAGAAAACTCATTACTGCATAAATATAATATCAAATGATGATCATGATAATCATCCAGAACTTATAGCCCTAAACAGAGGAGTGACAGTTGTAAAAGTCACTATTGTGGGTTTCGTACCCTTTACAATTGAGTGATCGAGTCACTAGCTTAAATAGGATAAGTGACTGAGGATAAGTGACTGATGAGCAAGTCACCAATGTAAACCAACTGAGTGACCATGGAGTCACTAATATGGGTTCCGTACCCTTAGCCATGTGATGATACGGTCACCTGGGCCTTCTGGCCCTGGCTCTGAGTAACTATTCATGGAACTAGGCAAGCGCTTTTAGTTTTCATCGAACTTGGGGTCGGTCCAGAATTAATGCTCATGATGAGTCATTCAATGCAGATATCGATGAGATCTAATCTTTTATCAGCTCTACGTTCATGACGCTTATGCCGCTCCTAACTCATAGGTCAATAAGATACGACCAGTGCTCAAAACTACTGTCGAACCTGATTAGTAAGTTACAGCTTCACAGTTAGTTATGACACCATTTCCCGTTTTGACTAGTAAGTCAGTTCCATTCACAAGTGAGCAATATTTGCTAAGCATTTGATATGCAATCAATGTCCACATTTAAACCCTCAACATGCCTCAATAATAACCATGCATGTCACATATGGGGTGCAGTTTTCTTACCTCTGGTTCGAGCGAGAATTAATAAAAGAACGACCCTTGAGAACGATCAACCTTTTAGTTCCTTGATGGTCACCTGGTCATAACCAATTACAATATTCCATCAATAAAATGAAAAACAAAGGTTCCCAGAGCAAAACCTAGCCTCCGAGACATTGAATCCTACTAAACCAGGTAGTAGGATCGATCCGAGGCCTAAGGTTTGATTCCCCAAGTCAAAAACACACTTTTGGCCAAAATGTCACTAAGGGCTGCAGCCTGCCTCCTCAACCAAAAGCGGTCGTACATCCTTTCCCCAACACGGGTCGCGGCCCTCCTTCTCCATCCCGCAGCTCAACGGCCCAGCAGCTTCTCCCTTCCTCTTCCTCAAGCTTGGGTCGCAGCGCTCTAGAACAGAGCTGCGGCCCCACCTGAAACCCAGTCAAAAGCCCCTGTTTTTCCCCTTTCAAACTCATTTCAAAACCTCATTAAAACTCTCCCAATATCACCAAAAAAAATCACCAACTATTACCACAACTTATCTACCATATAAGCATCAAAACCCAAGCCTTACACCAATCGAAACTTCACCAAATTCCCATTTCCATGATCAAAACTCCAAACCATAAAACCAGCACAAAAACAGGGCAAGGAACTATAAAATGGAAATAAAGCCTTACCTTAAGCTTAGGTTGAATCCTCTTCAATGGTTGAACACTAGTCTAAGACCTCAAGCTTCAATTTCCAAGCTTGAATCCCCAAACTTGCTTCAAAATTCAAAGGAAGGAGAAGAGAAAGATGATGATCGTGATGAAGGAAAACAAGGCTCTGTTTTTGGTTTTATTTTCTACAGCCTTCAGCTTATATATAGCCTAGGTCAAATGACCAAAATACCCTCCATGCTTAATTCATCCCTTAACAACCCCAAGGGAAAAATCGTCTTTTCCACCTATCTCATTAACATAATTAACACTCTCCAATTCCCGTTATTCTCAAATACTAATAAAATCATATCTCATTACCCTTTAATTTCTAGTAATGCTCTAATCATCAAACCACCCCGAGACTCGCCCCGAGCCCCGAACTTAAACCTATTATGACCAAACCGCTAACTTGTTACTCAAAGATTGTCTCATGCTGAATGGCTCGAAAAAAAATCCACATTATTATGTGGCCTCAACAATAGTTCATCAACATGCATGAAAAATTCACAATTACGCCCTCAACGGGCCAAATTACCAAAATGTCCCTATAATGAAATGTGGACCTACATGCATGCATTTAACATTATATTATAATATAATTCACATAAACATGCATGTAATCACTTAATGGCATAATAAATCAATTATGGTCCTCCCGGCCTACTAATCCAACAATTAAACCTCATGGATTTTAGGGCTTTACAGCTATCCCCTCCTTACAGAAATTTCGTCCTCGAAATTTACCTGAACATCTCAAGATACTGATTCTACATGTCTGACTCCAGCTCCCAGGTCACTTCCTCGACCTTGTTGTTCCTCCACAATACCTTAACCAAAGGTATCGTCTTATTCTTGAGGACCTTGTCCTTTCTGTCAAGCATCTGGATTGGTTGTTCCTCATAGGAGAGATCTGCCTCAAGCTCCAGATCTTCATAGTTCAAAACATGAGTCACATCAGATATATACCTCCGAAGAGCTGAAACATGAAACACGTTATGCACGGCTGACAATGCCGGAGGTAAGGCCAACCTGTAAGCCACCTGACCAATCCTCTCTAGGATCTCAAATGGACCTACAAATCTAAGGCTTAACTTGCCCTTCTTCCCAAATCTCCTCACCCCTTTCCATGGCGAGACTCTAAGGAAGACATAGTCTCCCACTTGGAACTCCACGTTCCTGCGCTTGGGATCTGCATAGCTCTTCTATCTACTCTGAGAATCAAGCATCCGAGCTCTAATTTTCTCAATGGCCTCACTGGTCCTCCGAATTGCCTCAGGACCTAAGTATCTCCATTCACCTGTCTCATAAGGTGCAACTCCAATGATAGACCAATAACTGTTGTTGTAGGAAAACTCTATCAAAGGTAGATACTTACTCCAGGATCCACCAAAGTCCAACACACATGCTCGCAGCATCTCTTCTGATATCTGGATCGTTCTCTCAGATTGTCCATCTGTCTAAGGATGACAAGCATTGCTGAACTTCAACTGTGTCCCAATGGCCTTCCGTAAACTCCCCCAAAACTTGGAGGTAAAAGTGGGGTCACGATCTGACACGATCGACCTCGGTGCTCCATGGAGGCGCACAATCTCTCTCACATAGAGATCTGCATACTGGTCAACTTTATATGTAGTCCTCACTGGCAAGAAGTGAGCTGACTTGGTATAGCGATCCACTATAACCCAAATAGAATCATGCTGACCAACAGTCCTGGGTAACCCCACCACGAAATCCATCGTGATGTCCTCCCATTTCCACTCTGGGATATCTAGAGGCTGCAATAACCCTGCCGGCCTCTGATGCTCAACCTTGACCTGTTGACATGTCAAGCACTTAGTCACATATCTCACTACATCACTCTTCATCCCAGGCCACCAAGACAATGATCTCACATCCTGGTACATCTGTGTGGTGCCTGGATGCAAAGAGTAAGGTGTAGTATGAGATTCATCCAAAATCTCTCGTCTCAAAGCAATGTCCAATGGAACACATATCCAACCCTTGTATCTCAACAAGCCCATCTCAGACACTGTATAATCTCTGGATGCTCCAGCCAAAACATCCTCTCTGATCTTGATCAGTTGTGGATCACCTAACTAACCCTCCTTGATCCGTTCCAACAGTGTAGACTGTAGCGTAATATTGGCCATTTCTTGGAATTTTTCATTGAGAAACGTTCAAGCACTTTATCTATGTAAGCTGCTTGAGATAGAGTTAAGAGTTTGTTCTTTCTATCCCTGATGATCTGGATACCTAGAACATAACTTGTTCACCCAAATCCTTCATCTGGAATTAATTGCTCAGCCAATTTTTCACATCTAATAATTTCTTAATATTGTTTCCAATGAGTAAGATATCATCTACTTAAAGAACCAGGAATACCACTATTTGATTTGCCTTCAGTTGGTAAACACAGGGCTCATCAATATTTTTTTCAAAGCCATAGGTTTTGATTATTTCATCAAACCTAAGATTACAGGAACGAGAAGCTTGCTTAAGACCATAAATAGACCTATTCAACTTGCAAATTTTTCCTTCTTGTCCAGCTACTTTAAATCCTTCTGGTTGATCCATATAAATGACTTCTTCAAGCTTTCCATTAAGAAAAGTTATCTTGACGTCCATTTGCCAGATCTCATAGTCGAGAGCGGTTACTATGGATATGAGGATGCGAATGGACTTGAGCATGGCTACCAGACTGAAAGTTTCCTTATAGTCCATGCGTTCTCTTTGGGTATAACCCTTTTCCACTAATCGAGCTTTATAAGTCTCGATATTTCCATAAACTCCTCGTTTCTTCTTGTAGATCCACTTGCACCCAATGGCCCTGAAGTCACTAGGTGCTTCCACAAGATCCCAGACGGAATTTAAGTACATGGACTCCATTTCTTGTTTCATGGCTTCGAGCCATAGTTCCTTTTCATGGCTAGCCATTGCCTGTTTGAAAGACAACAGATCATCATCACTAGTGTCACCAACAACCATATTGGTTTCACCATCCAAAAAATGGCGAACTGGGTTCCTAGAAACCCTCCCACTACGACGAGGCTCCGTGACTGTTTGCTCAGGAACAGTGGTACTTCCTTCATTTAAAACGAATTGCGTCAGTTGAACATGAAGAGTGGGAATTTCATCATCAACTCACGTTGATGACGATGGAACATTGGTTGGAGTCAATTCTTTAACCATCTCCTCTAAAACTACTTTGTTGCGTGGTTTGAAGTTTTGGACATAGTCATTTTCCAGAAAAGTAGCATTTGTAGAAGTAAATACTTTCTTTTCTGAATGACTACAGAAAATTCCACCCTGAGTACCTTTAGGATAGCGAACAAACATGCAAACTTCAGTTCATGGTTCTAGCTTTCCTTCCTTTTTCCTCAGGGCGTGGGCGGGACACCCCCAGATTCTATAATGGCATAAACTAGGTTCACGACCATTCCAGCGTTCTAAAGGTGTTTTGGGGATTGATTTAGACGGCACAACATTGAGAATGTCTTTCGCGGTTTCAATTGCATGTCCCCAGAACGAAGTTGGTAGTGTTGAGTAACTAAGCATGCATCTAACCATTTCCAAGAAAGTTATGTTCAAGCGTTCCACTACACCAATTTGTTGCGGAGTACCTAGGGCAGTAAGTTGTGATAAAATCCCAAGTTCAGTTAAATGATCTTGAAACTTCATATCCAAATATTCTCCACCCCTATCAGATCGCAAGATCTTTAATGTTTTACCTAATTGGTATTGAGCCATTACTAGGAATTCCTGAAACTTTGTAAATGTTTCTGATTTCCTATGCATTAGGTAATGACATGAGTATCTAGAGTAATCGTCAATGAAAGTAACGAAATACTCAAAACCACCCCTGGCTTGTACATTCAAAGGCCCACAAACATCTGAATGAACAAGTCCAAGTGGTTCTTTGGCCCTATCACCCTTTGCAGAGAATGGACGCTTGGTCAGTTTGCCTTTTAGACAAGATTCAAAGATAGGTAATTCACCTAAGGCGAGTTCCTTCAAAGTTCCGTCATTTGTAAGTCTTTGAATCCTATCATAGCCAATGTGGCCTAGTCTCAAGTGCCATAAATACGTCATATTATCGTTATCGATCTTTTGACGTTTATTGGTCCTACGTTTAGCTACTTTGAATAAATCATTGTTAAGAGCGAGGGGTTCGTTAGGTCGCAGAATATAATGCCCATTTTCCAAACATGCAATACACAATTGTGATCCATTGAAAGAAATAGATATATTAGAACTTGTGAAAGTCATAACAAATTGTTCTAATTGCAACATGGAAACTAAATTTAAATTTCTACTAAAATCCGGAAATCATCTAAAGTTACAAATTTATTTATGAACTTCAGACGAGCTCTTCCTTTAGCTTGGATCACAACGAACGCTCTGTTCCCAACTCTAAGCTTTAAGCCGCCTTCATCCACTTCCTCCCACGATTCAAGAAGTTGTAAAGAGTTACAAACATGGTTAGTAGATCCAGAATCAGTAATCAAAACAGATTTATCATTCTCTGAAACACATGTTTCCAAGATAAATGAACTATAATCATTATCTTTGTTTTTTGCTGCTAAAAACTTGGGCCAATCCTGTTTTCAATGCCCCTTCTCTTTGACGTGAAAGCACTTACCTTTACCTTTCTTGTTTTTCTTGTTCTTCCCCTTATGCGTGCTATGCATTTGGTTGTGCACTCGTCTTTGCAGCCTTTGCAGGCTTGGGGTTGTTGTTTTGTCCACCTTTCCTCGTGTTTTTAGCTTTCGAAGACGAAGCTTGGTTAGCTTCAGTCTTAGCTAGATCAGCAGCAACATCAGTAGTCTTATTTTCTCCTCTTTTAGTAGGTCCACCCATGATAGGCTCAAGAATTTAAAGCTCGTTCATGAGCTGCATCAGACCATAGTTGATTTGATCATGAACGTGCAGATACAGTGCTATTTAAGCATTCACGGTGTTATCACGTATGTGCGGAGACGGTGCTATGTAAGCATTTACAGTGTCATCACAAGCATGGACGGTGCCATCATGAACGTGCGGACACGGTGCTCATTCTGGGGATTCCTCAATCATGACAAATTCAGAGTTGTCACCAATCAAATCTATGTTAATATTCTGCTTCCAATTAAGGAAGTTTTCTCCATCGAAAGTTGAGAAAGGATGAGAGTAGACTCAGATACTACTTAATAATAGAAATCAATCACATTTGCTCAATAAAACTCCTATTCACACAAAATTTCAAGAAATAGCACAACATATACCAAAAAATATGTAAGATATGAGAAAAAATACCAAAATATCATATCATTTAGGTTTTTAACTAATCTATGATATCTTTGTCCCGGCTGGCGAGAGTAAAAAATACCACTAGTTAAATAAAGTTGTAAACTTATTTAATAACGGACACCACTATTAACAACCTACTATTCGATGAAAATAAGAAAACAAAATCTCTTATTTTATGAGCTAGACCCACAGTTTCAATAATCATAGATTTAGTCCTAGTAGTCACCGTAGGGGTGAGTCTAGTAGAATTTGACTTATAATTATCTATTTTTCAAAATCTAACTTTGTCAAAATAACTAATGAACACCTCCTGTAGGGGGGCGAATAAAAGCGTCTCGAGGCCCCATTAAGCTATTGACTATGTTAAACCAACAGTGGAGATCGAATAGAATTCTAAAAATAAGCTCCTTATTAAAATTAAAAATAGTATTTTTATTATTTATTTTTAGAAAATTAATGACTATGGTTCTCCAAAAATGAAAAGATTAAATTTTTGAAACCAAAGTCCTATAATTTCCTATTAATTCTAAAGTGTCACATTGAAACAAAATCAATTAATTTAGAATTAATTTGTTGCTAATCAATATTTAGGTTTGACTAATATAATGAACCTACACAATTAAGTCTAACTCAGGTAAATGAACCTTAACAATTGGGCTTGGATGGAGGAGAGCTATGTCTAATATGTCGTTCCCACTACAAAGGCCCTATTTCTTTCATACAAGGTCCAAAAGACAGGAATTTAAACATTTGTTTTATTAATTGTTATTAATTGATTAGGTCCACTATAGTCATGCAAAAAAAATGGGCCTTCACAAGTGAAATCACCCACAAGAGAGGATTTTAAACTTTACATTTTCTAAAGGGCCCAAATAAAACCTATTATTTTATGAATATTTTATTTGGCAAAATACATATATCTAACAAACAAATGGGCCACTATATGCATCTAAACCAAATTGCAAAAATACCACGTATAGTGCAAACAGGCATGTTATAATCGGATGGGCCTAATCATGTTACTATAAGAGCAATTCTATGAATTTATGCAAAAATACTATATTTGGGTGATGAAGCTCCAAACATGCACTACAACAAAATAGGCATTTAATGGCTACATGGGGAGACATTGTAGACATTTAATTTCTCCCCTTAGGGGAGACGTTGTTGCAGGAGCCATCTAAAGTGGCCCTATAACGTGGGGAGACTTTGTAGACATTCAACGTCTCCCCCTGGGAGACGTCATAGGTTGTAAACGTACACCATATGACGTCTCCCAGGGGGAGACGTTGGATGTCTAAAAAGTCTCCCCATGGGAGACGTTGTAGGTACCTATGACGTCTCCTATGGGAAGACTTTGTAGACATTCAATGACTCATATATCGAGTCATCATTGGATTTTGTATTTTTTTTAAAATAATTATTTTTAGTATATTAATTAATAGAATTAAATATATTAATTTTTTTTTAAATAGAATAAAATATATTAATTAAAAAATCTAAATTATATGCAAATTTAAATTGTGAATTTTCATTAATAAAACTGAAATGTGTATAAAATATGTTTTTGCTATCTAAATATACAAAATTGTAATATTTGTTGTTAAACATACAAAATTGACAAATATTACACTAGCTAGCTAGACATATAGTAAGAAAGAAAAAGTAAAAAAAAAAACCTAATATGTGGGACGATGACTTTGAATTATCGGTAGCATATGGTTCGCCCAGTTTTGTCGCATTTTATTAATCTGTGCTGATGTATATGGTGTAGTGTTTAGCTACAAAAAAATACAAAGTAAAATATATTAGTTAATTATTATTTGATTATATATACTTTACTAATAAATAAATTTTTAACTTTGTATAAATTTATATGCATACCTCTTTCTTCAAGTAACGTCCAGGTCGTGAATGTTCAATGTAATCATTCAACATTCACATCACAAAATATCCACATGCCACATTGTCTGGTTGGTGCGGACACTAATATTTAAATAAAATGTCAAGCAATTAATATAAAAAATATTAGTAAAATTCAAGTATAAATTTTTAAAATAATTAAAGTCGTAGTTACTTACTTTCGGTTGCACAATTTCTATATTATTTGGAATCTCGGGAAGTTTTGGTAGATTGGTCAGAAAAAGGTTGAAAGCATTGACTATTACTGCCACAATTTCTTTATGGTTTTCCAGTTCTGAGTTCATCGGATCACAACAACAAACGTAATATGCATATGGGGCCAATATATTCAACATCCAATGATCACTGCACAAGAAAAACAATACTTGGTATAAGCCTCCAATGCAAATGTTATAAGGACTAAGTATTTGACAGTAAAAATTTTTTGAACTTACCCATGGTTCCAGGGGACAATCATAAGTTGCTCACTTGATCTTAATTGACGACAGCGCTTGAACAGACCTTGAACACGCTCTTCAAATGAACTTCGTTTAGTGGCTACAACATTAGGATTGACAAATAAAAACTTATTTTGTCACCCTTGTTCTACCAAAAAATTGTATAACAACCTATTAAAAAAAAAGTAGTAGTCAAAAATATAATTTAGGAAATTTTTTGTTAAAATAAATCAAATAAGAAAGGTTAATTAAAAACTTGCGAGATACCTCATGTAGCAAATGACAACTCCTTGTCCAATCTTTTCCATTCGAATAAATTGAAGTATGTCCTTTTTGCATATGTAAAGACTTGAAATATCTTGACCGAATACATCCTCATCTATGCCTAGATTGACACAGTCATCGTCATTCCAATGAGATATAATATTGTATATCTGTTCCAAAGGACTGGTGTCTTGTGTCAGAGGATCACTAAAACGTTGTATTCTTTCTCAGGGTCGTTGTGTTGAGGGAGCAATTGGTCGTTCTGATATGTTATTACTTCTAGAACAAGTTTGTAAAATAATATTAATAATTAGAAAATTTACAAACAAATTGAAATATATAATAACAAATATGATTATATAAGCATGATACATCACCTGTTCATGTATATCATCACATACAATGACCAATTCCTTAGGCCATGATATAGGATGCTCAATAGCCTGAATGACTATGTACATATTCTGATCAGGTTTTGCATAAGAAAGAGGCATCGCCGACTTAATATCGTCAGCAATCACCACTTGGTAGTTGTTACCCAACTCTTTGTCAATGAGCTTGCCTGATGCAACAATATTGGATAGCGAACCAATGGCTAATTGACAACTAGGTACCTGCACATTATAATAAGTAGCATTATGTATATATGTGTGTATGCATGTACATACATAGTCATTTTCAACTATCAAATTGAAATTACCTCAGACACAAATGGTGCTGGTGGGTCAGGCTGATAGTAAGATGGTGCTGGTGGGTCGGGCACATAGCAAGATGGCCCTGGAGGGTCGGGCACATAGTAAGATGGTGCTGGTGGGTCGGGCACATAGTAAGATGGCCCCGATGGGTTTGGAACTACTGGTGGGACTCCAATATTGGATCCTGAACCACTCTGTTGGGCCATGAAAGATCTCAACATTTCCTCTTGTTTACAAAAACGTTCTTCTAGACGCGCTTCTTGTTGACGATGTCGTTCTTCTTGTTGACGAAGTCTTTCCTCAAACTCATTTCTCATAGCGCTAGCCGAAACAATATCTTTCGATTTCTCTTTCATTTTGGTAGGTTTTGGAGTATCCCAAAACAATGCGGGGGACACACCATGACCTTTAGCCTGAACACGCCCTCGTGGCTCGGGGGTGCCCAATGCCCTCGTCAACACATCATCATGGCCTTGGGGTTCCCATTGACCCTCCTCAATGCGTTTTCGATAATGAGCCTGTAAAATAAAAGTAATTAATTTGAGTTAGTTATATAAAATAAATAGAATATATAAGTTCAAAATAAAAACCAATAATGAATCTAGCAAGTAACAATATATATAAAAACTTACAATGTTTTTTTGAACCTCAGCTGCCTCTCTAATAAGTTCTCTTTATTTATTCTTCGGTCGACCCATCGTCCATAAGTCAGCTCTATCAATATCAGATAATTGTTGCCCAGTCTATTGAAGCATCTCTTCCACACGCACGTAACCTCCTCTAGATAGGTTGTCGTTGTATTTGTTCATTGCTCAAATTCTTGCATCTGTAATCTCTTATCTTTCCACTCTGGTGTTAATCTTGAGTTGAAAAATTCTAACCATTGCTCATCATTTATGATCTCCTCAAATCCATATGGTTTCCTAGGGGGAAACTCATTTGGTCTTTTCTCTAAAGCATTAAAGATGTGTTTCCTTGTCGTGTCAGTCTTCCACTGTCAGAACATCTTTGCTGCGTCTTTCATTGTCTGCTTTTTGGAGCTATATTCCAACTGAAAAGTTTTCTGCAAGTTTGAAATAATAATCATATTAAATCACATATTTTAAAATCTTTAAGTAAAATAGAAGTAATTAAATTATACCTTCATTAAATCCCATATATGAGTTTTGGTCTCCGCTGGAACTTCGTTCCAGGAGTTACAAGTGATGCGCACAACAGTCCTCACTATAGAACCCAACGCTGAAGATCGATTATGTAACGACCCAAATTTTCTAATAGGGCTTAGGGCCTTGATTAGCGTGCCTGGAGGGCAATAAATGAATTAATATGTTGATATGTGAATATATGATAATGATGCATGTTTAGTTGAGTTAAATGTGCATGTGGGCCCCGTTTGGATATTAGGGGTATAAATGTGATAAAATGCGATATGTATGTGATATTTATGTGTAGCACGATCCGAGGCAGTCCTGGGGAGCGGTTAGCCAGATAGTCACAACGGGGTTGAGAATCCGACTTAGGGTGAGTCGATGAGTAATTTGGTCATTAGTTATTATATTGGGTTATTGGGGTATGGAAATAAATATTTGGAGATATATTTGAGGTTAGAATGTCTAGGAGGGAATAATGGGGAAATTTACCATTTTGCCCTCGGGGACGTTTTGGTACCCCGAGCGTTGAGGTAACCTTAAAGCTTAAGTTAAATAAAACAAAGTTTAGGAAGCTAGTGGGGACTTAGAAACCGACATTCACCTTTCCTTCCCAGTTGAAGATAGTTTCTCATCTCTCTCTCTTTCACTCTCTAAGACAAACTCAAGGGAATTAATCTTTGGGTGGCCATTAGCCAAGAACTAAGGATTGAAGCTGAGCTTGGGATTTAGAGAATCTGCACAGAAGTATAATTCATCATGATAAGCTCTTAATATGTTGATTTGAGCCAATTTTTCAGTTGTTTTAAGGTTGTATATTGAAGTTGCATGTGGGCTAAGTTTGAATTGGGATTTGATTGTTAGGCTGAGTTTTGGGGGCTGGTTTTTGATAGGTTTTGATGTTAAAACTGGGCTAGAACCTTTGTGATGATTATCTAGGATTGCTAGTTTGGTTTTGGGTGAATTGGTTTGAAGAAAATGCAAGAATAGGATGAAGATTTCTGGGTTGGAGGCTAGGGCTGCGGCCCTAGGAGGGGCATGCCACGGCCCATGTGCGTGCGCGGCCATGGGAGGCCGAGAAGCTTGGGGCGCGCCGCAGCGCTTGGTGATGTGTGCCGCAGCCTGTGTGTTACAGAGTTGGGTGCTAGCCTTTGTTTCGAGGCTAGCCGCGACGCTTGTGGGTAGGGCCGCAGCTCTTAGTGCCAGTTTGTGTTTTTTTTAGGTGTATTTAGGCTTGGGAACTCAAAGGTTAAGGCTCGGGATTGATTTTATCACCCGGATTGATGGAATTCAATGTCCCGGATATTATAATTATGGTTCAAAGTTATTTAATGGGTTAGAACTTGATGGATGAATATTACTATGTGTTGTGACTAAGGTTTCGGCGAGGCTCAAGTTAGAGGACTGTGTTCAGGATTTCGGTGCTCAGAGAGCTTGGGACGCAGGTAAGAGAACCCTTGTTCCCATAGAGCTTGTATGTAGGGCTGAGCCCCAATATGTTTGAATTGCAGGGCATAGCCCTTTGATTGAATTTGTTAGTGTTCAGTATTGTTTATTATGCTATGAATGTTATTGTGTAAATGATCGGCAAGAGCCAGGAACAGTGTAGGCCGAGGTCGGCAGGGGCTGGGAACGGCGTTAGGCACGTTGAATGCAAGGCCGAGTACGGCAAGGGGCTGGGAGCAGCATTACGCACGTAGAATGCGAGTTTCCAGGGCGAGACCCTAAAGGATACCTAGGATATCCTCACGGCATGGGTCATGAACCCAGGGCCTGGTAAAGCACCTGGGATGGCTTGGCCGTGTATGTTTAACTTGTTAATGGCCTGTTATATGCTAAGTATTGGTTTTGCATATGTTATCTGTTTGTGGGTTTTCTTGTTAGGCTTCGGCTCATGGGTGCTCTGTGGTGCAAGTAAGGGCAAGGAGAAAGCCAACCAACCATGAGTGTAGCAAGCATGAGGTGGCGTGTACATGTTTGGCCTGCCTGGCTGCCACAGCCAGTGGATTTTGGGAGATGATTGTAATAAAACCTAGATTTTGTCGTTTAGCTAACTTGGTTGTATTTATATGTTGTAAATATTTCTAAACAGTATTTTGGGATCCCAAGTATTAAACTTTTATGTTTTTCAATGGTATAGAGTTATTTCTAAAGTTTTTACTCTGATTAAGGCTTAATTACACTTTTGCTTTAAAAAAACCTCGATTAGCGAGTGGTTGCATGTTTTAAACTCACTTAGTAACGGCTCTAAGGTAGTAGGGCGTTACAGATTACTTCTTGCAGTACCTGTTACTTGACCATACTCATTGAACGTTACAGGTATAAGATTTCCTTCACTTCTATTCTTAATCAATTTGTTCATCCATGTGTGTCCTCGCACATTTTCATATGTAATCTCTGGTTCAATATTTGGATTTTGTTGAGGATTTTCCTCCTCATCACTATCACCAAAAGGATTTGACATCTGTGAAACATAAAAATCAATATGATAAGTTATATATATATATATAGAAAAAAAAATATAACAAACAAAAACATATAATAAACAAACCAAAATCATTTTTGCAAGTATGACACACATAATTATATTATACCTCACATCAGGTTATCAATCCATAAACCTTCACCATTATCACGTAAGCAAACACCATCATCATCAATTTCATCATTACATATTAGTGAGGTGAATGTGATTGATTCTTCTTGAATAGGTATATCATGCAAATCACCATCTTTGGTATTCCATTCTTTTGTTGACGTTGTAAGCACAATTGACCATTGGTTGAATGAAGGATCATTCACATAAAATACTTGTTTTGCTTGTGCAGCCATTATAAATCTGTCTGATTTGTGCCCTAGTCGCTTTAGGTTTACTAATGTGAAACTAAAATCTTCATATATTATGCCGCTGTCACTCTTCACCCAATCACAAAAGAAAACAGGTACTCGAGTTGTGATATAATATAACTCCCAAATTTCTTTAATTACTCCATAGAAAGTCATATCACTTTTAACAGGATTTTTGTCTTTCGCACTGGATATTTGCATAGTTCTAGCGACAAGACTAACACCACTATTTTGTGTGGTTCTATTGGTATCACGCTCCCTAGTATTGAATTGTGTACCATCGATTATATATGATGAAAACTTGATGACTCTATGAGAAGGGCCTCGAGAGATCCACTTAACAATGTCTGACACATTATTTGATGTGTTTTTCAATTCATTGACAACCTATTAAAAATAAAACTAGTCAAACAACATACATTACTATACAATAAAAATAAAATAAAAAAATCAACTTAATATACCTTATTTTCTATCCAACTATTAAATGTACGATAATGTTCTTCTTGTAACCATTTGGAGTTCCTTGACTTTGATGGAAATTTTGTCTTGATCTAGTTAAAATGTTCCCTTCAAAATTACATATGCTGTTAGTGAACTAATTGTGAAAGTTATCACATATTTACATTGCATATGTATTATATCTATGAAGATAAACTTACTCGATATAAGGCTAAATTTCATTAATATTTTGCAATACTAGACGATGTGCTTCATCTAGTTCCTGACTCACTGCGCAAACAACACTACTACGACGACTCTGAATCTCAGCATTATTAACTTCATTTACCCCAATCCTCTGTACACCATCCATGTATTCAGAACAAAATTCAACTGCCTCTTTAGCAATATAACATTCCACAATGCACCCTTCTGGGCGACTTCTATTTCTAACATACCCCTTAAGAATCTTCATATATCGTTCAAATGGATACATCCATCTTAAATAAATGGGACCACAAAATCTCAATTCTCTAACCAAATGAATTGTAAGATGAATCATTATATCAAAATAGGAAGGTGGGAAGTATTTCTCCAACTCACACAAGACCTCAACAATTTCAACATGTAACTTGGGTAACTTAATAGGATCAATCACCTTACAACACAATGACTTGAAAAACAAACATAACCTTGTGATAATCTCTCAAACTTTTGAGGTAAGACAGAACGAATTGCCACTGGTAGCAAGTGTTGCATTAGAATATGACAATCATGAGATTTCATACCACTCAGAGTACAACTTTTCATGTCTACCAATGACCTTATATTTGATGAATAGCCATCTGGAACTTTTACATTAAATAGACAGGAACAAACTTCCTTCCTTTCATCTTTAGTGAGGGTGTAAGCAGCAGGAGGGAAGTATGTTCGTCTCTTATCTATTTTCGGAGCTAATCCTTCACGTATACCCATTGCAGCCAAGTCTTGTCTAGCCTTAATTCCGTCCTTATTTTTCCCAGGAATATTCAACAAAGTTTCAATCAAAATATCACATACATTTTTTTCTATGTGCATAACATCTAAATTATGGTGTACAAGTAAGAATTGCCAATATTCAAGCTCGAAAAAAATAGATTTCTTTTTATAACAACTTTTGGGCTCTTCCACAACCTTAGCCTTCCCACGACCCTTCCGCTTTGTAGGTGTACGAACTTTAAGCTTACCTAACTTAAACATGATTTTAGACATCTTCTCAAGTACTTCACTCTCATTTAAAGGTTGAGGAGCCTCCTCAAACTCTTGTTCGCCGTTGAATGCCTTTTTCCAAGTTCGATATTTATGCGTACTAATCAAGAACTTCCTATGACCCATATAACATATTTTTCAGGAGTGTTTTAAGTATTCAAAACATGTTTTTTCTTCACAAACGGGACAAGCCTTATATCCTTTCACACTAAACCCGGATAAATTTCCATAAGCAGGAAAGTCATTGATAGTCCACAACAATACAACTCTAAGATTGAATTCTTCTTGCTTGTACGCATCATAAACCTTAACCCCTTCATCCCACAAAGTTTTCAAATCATCGATAAGTGGTGACAAATATATGTCGATGTCATTACCAGGTTGTTTATCAACAATGTCAACAAGGTAAATTTTCTCTTCATGCACAACCATGGGGGTAGATTGTAAATGACAAGCATAATAGGCCAACAACTATACTTACTACTAAGAGAAGTGTGTGGATTAATCCCGTCAGTCGAAAGACCTAGACGAATATTATGAGATTCATTTCCAAAACAAGGCCACTTCAAATCAACCCTCTTCCAAGCTAGGGTGTCAGCTAGATGCCTTAATTTACCATCATTTATTCTCTCATTAGCATGCCACAATAAATTTTTAGCATGTTCAGCATTTCTAAACAATCGAATGAAACGAGGAATAGGAGGAATGTACCACAAGACCTTGGCAGGTACTCCTTCCTTGACATCCTCACAATTTCTTTTCTTTTGCCATCCTGACTCACCACAAGTAGGACACATTTTTGCATCTGCAAAGTCATTCCGATATAATATGCAATCATTAGGACATGCATGATTTTTTTCATATTGCATGCCCAATGAGCATAATGTTTTCTTTGCTTCATAAAATGAAGTTGGCATTTCATTACACTCCAGCAACAAATCATTCAAAAAACAAAGTAGATCAGTCATCCATTTATCACTCCAACCGTGTTTAGCTTTCAAATTGTACAACCTAAAGAGTGCGGATAACTTTGTAAATTTTTTACAACCAGGGTAAATCGGTTTCTCAGCATCACTAAGTAGTGTCTCAAACTTATCTGGGTCTACTCCGGATCCATAATGTGTGTCATCAATCATATCATCTAATGCATCACGGTTCTCCTCTCCTATATTCCTCCTTACTTCATTGGGTCTACTTGGTGGAGTTGGAGCGACATGCATTCTCTCCCCATGCATATACCAAACCGTGTAACTTTTGTCGATTCCATTGAAAAATAAGTGTTGTTTGATCTTACTAAGATCCATTTTCCTTACATTTCCACACTTAATACATGGGCAACGAGTAAATTTTAGGTCTTTCACATTTTTCGAACAAAATCTTAAGAATAAATTGACTTCGTTTTTATATTCCACGGATAACCTATTTGCTGACATCCATTTTCTATCCATATCTTCTCCTTTGTCTATGAAAAAATAAACAATAAAAACTAAATAAGCATACGATCAAGCACATGAAAAATTGGGCAGCATTTCTTCTATATTAGAAAACCATACATCAATCTTATCAAATCCAATCAAATAAGCACAATACAATTCAAGTATAATAATAGAATATATAATTCTAGACAAAATCGGACATCATTTCTCCTATAATAGTGATCTAGCCATCTGTTAACAACAAGTCAAACAATTCAAATAGCACACATTAAGTTTCTTCCTTATAGCTCCGTAGCACACAAACAAATTTTCCAGAACCTACTTCACTAAAACACAGTTCTCAACCTTCTGTTATCACCGCAACACACAATTTTAATCTCATTACCTACTTCACTATGGATGAATATTTAAGATATTCAAACTCCTCTAACAAAAAATTAATAATACTAAAACAAGAAATAAGATAATGTACGTACCTCTTTCTATTAATAGTCTTAGATAGCAAATTTACTTCACTTTGCAATGCACTTTCCTATTCAATTCACAACCTACAAAATTAAATTAATTAATAAATAAAATATTACTAAACAAATATCACTAAATAATTGGATTAACAATAACTTATTCTTACAATTTTAGAAACATAAAAACCTCAAATGTGTGCTTGAAATAGAAATTTTGAGGCAAAAATCTCTCTAGTTAAAACCACAACCTACAAAATTAAATTAATTAATAAATAAAAGATTACTAAATAAATAAAAAAAACATAATATATATAATCAACCTACTTCAATGTTAATAAAATATTTAAAATACATTTACACAAATATATAATTTTTTGAATTAAATAATAATATAAATTAAAAAAATCATAAACATAAATACTTGAATTACTTATATCTATACATGCAATTTAGTATGTAAATTAAAATTAAATCATTTTCTTTATTTTAGATATATATATTAATACTTAATCAACCTAAAAAATTAATTAAAAAAATCTACAATTTTCGGATTAAATAGTAAAAAAATTAAAAAATAATAAATGATGTGGTATAATATTAATATCCCAATTATATATGTCAAATCTTCATTAAAATTATTTTTTAAACTTTAAAAAAATATTTCTAATATCCTAAAATTACCCAAAACCGCAACATATACAAATACCCTAAAATCCCATCATTGACCAACTATAATTGAAGAAAATAAATAAAAAAAATTATTCTTACTATTATACATTAATTAAATCTTAAAAACATACCTAAAATTGATTTTTGGAGATGAAAATCATGCAAAATCGGAGGTTGAGTTTGCCCAAAATCGCCAGAAATCTCTCTTCCGCCTTTGGTTCGTGTGGCTCGGGGAAGAATGAGGTGCAATATGGTTATATACAGGGGAGGCCTCTAACGTCTCCCCTGGGAAGACGTGCAGACTTCCAACGTCTCCCCTGGGAAGACGTCCGATGTGGCACATCTTCCCAGGGGAGACGTTGGAAGTGTCCACGTCTTCCCTGGGGAGACGTTAGAAGCCTCCCATTATTAGACTTATATATATTTAATTATTTTATTTCGATTTTTTAATTTATTCTAAATAACGTCTCCCACTACTTTTAATGACTTACACACTTAGTCATAAACAAGAACTTTTGATGACTTACACCCTTAGACTTGAAATATCCCTGATTACTTTTAATGTCTTACACCATTAGTGTAAGTCATTATAGAGAGTCATTAAAAGTGAAAATTGTTGTAGTGATGATAATAACGTACCTGGTTGTTTTGCTTAATGATTCAGTTATTCAGCTACTGTACTATAGTATGTTCTATGATATGAATATAAGTAACACTTTCTTCTCAATATGATATATCATTGATGCTTACATAAGATATTATGCTTTAATGACAGGGTGCTTGAAGGTGGGAGAATAATTAAGATAACCTGGTACAAAAGACTTTGATGCTGATTATTAATTATGTCTGTGAAACGCAATCTATTATAATCATAATGTTTGTTAACTTGCATTGGGGGTCAGTTCTCATAACCCGGATTAATTTGCCTACTGTACGTAAGTACTTCAGCCATTGCTCTATATCTTTGTTTAGTATATATATGTGATACTAGGTATAAAATACGTGCAATGCACGTTATATTTTATATTTTTTAGAAACGATGTAATATTCAAAAAATTAATTGGATAATAAATAACATAATTATTAAAATGTACAATATTATTTAAGTAGAAAGTTGTTGTCTACGTGAAGAATTACTTTAAGACATATTTTCAAACAGTGATTGCTTCAATAACATATAATATATTAAACTTATAACTGGTTAAAACTAACTTAAATGAAATAATTGAGCTCGAGAAATTGGGCAAGAAGGATTTCAACGAAGCCAGTTAACAATACAGTCGACATGAAACAAATGTAAACATTGTGGCATATGTGCATAGCTCGTTCCCACTTCAAATTCCTCCAAACACACAGGACAGGTCTGCCCTATCTGTTCATCACCTTCTCCAACTATGAAAGTAATAAGAATCAAATCCACAATCTCCATATTATTCCAATATGGAAACCAATCCTCAATTGCCATGTATGTCTCATAGTCTCAAAGTTCTATCTATCTTATCTATCTTTAAACATTATTTTTTAAATAGTCACGAGAATCTGGTTAATAGCCAAAACATAAAAGTTAGACTGTGTTCGATAATAATGATATTAGTAATTTATAAAAATTATTTTTTAAAAATATTTATAAGTAACAAACTTTAAAAAGCACAACTAACAATTATTTAACTTAAACTGGTTGTTTGGATGATGTAACTTTTGTAAAAAACAATATGAGATGTAACTCTTACCTTTGAATTTAGTTTTCTATGTTTATGTAAATAAAAATTAGTTTTCTTCTCTCTGTTTGTTTAAACTAATGTAGTTTTTTCTTTTTTTTCTTCAGTTTTTGCAGGATTACTAATTTGAAACTTGTATATGTACTCATTTAATTTTACTATGTTATTACTATATGAAAAGAAATCTCACTAACCTTTTTAATGTTTCTGTAAAAGTTTCATGGATGAAATCAAATTGTATTACTTCAACAATTTCTGCAAGTGAAATAAACCTCAGATTTTTTGGTGGTCTCTACTAAGAAAAGAAGAACAAGATTAAGATTGCTAGACGACCACATATAGAAAGCAAAGAAAAAATAACTACCTGCCAAAGCTTGACATCCTTTAGATCTTGGTGGACGTTAACATGTGTATTTGCCTGTAAATTAAATCATGAGAATATATATATGTATATACTATTCAGAAATATTGTTGAACATTTTTCATATGGGGTTGGTAAAAATATGTTCTAATTCAAAATACTTAATTACTCATAATTAATAATAATCAAAAGTACAAGTTCACATTTAAAAAAAAACAACAAAAACAGCCCAACAAATTTCTTTTTTTGTTTTCGCTATTGCAAATCATACGTAAATCTTACATGGTCGGTCCTTTCCAAACTCTAATATTATTTATACTATTATACTTTGTCTACAGAAATTTTGAGGGGGTAACAACATAAAGGCAAGAAAATCCATAATCAAGGATAAATATTTGTATTAAAACCCATATAGTACAAACCACAACAATCACCTTCCTCTTTCGCAAGTTGCACCTAATACCCTAAGCAAACACTCGTTACTCACAAGAATAACACCTTTCCTGTGCCTCAAGGCTCAGAAACCCCTAACACATGAGGTATTCTGGAACTAATAACCTTATATAAAAAGGAGAAGAAGCAAACATGCATATACTTTTAACACTTTCAAATAATGCTAATAGACATCACCTAACAGAGCATTAAGGAAAAATTTGCAAGTAGACAGAAAGCATATATCTGGCAAACTTATAAATTTAGCAAAAAATATGTTTCTAACTTTCTATTATAAAAAAAAATGCATAAAGAAAAAGAGAAAAAGAGTAAATGAAACAGTAAAAAAAATCTTTAAAAAAAAAGTTATTGACATCTGCTAATGAAACAGTAAAGAAAAAGAGAAAGTGGCCCATTACCACACAAAGTAGTTGTCGTTTCCCTAGATTTTCAGCTCCCGCCTGATTGCTAAACTTTGCTTCAAGAACCACTATGAGTGCAACATTATCCTGTAAGAGAACATCACCACCAGTTTAGTAACCTATATTACAGAGATTTGGCACTCATAGTTAAAAAAATTAATTTTCTTCAACCTACTTTAACTAATCGACTTAAAGCAGTTTTCTTTTGCGTGCTTGTACTTTATCTCATCCCCAATATGTTTCAGAGGTATTTTTTATTATTTGAGAGTTTATAATGATGAGAGAAGAGGTTTGATGAGATAATGTTTATCTATTTGTAATGTGTTACTGAATGCGAAAAGTTGTGTACTTCTAAAAGGGTGCGAAATGTTATTTACCATTACTGTTAAACTGTAACTTTTTTTTGACCATATTCTGTTAAAGTCATACCAAATTCTGTTAAACCATACTAAATTTTGTTAAATACAAAATACCGTTTGATAGCCATTTATATAATAGGTAAGATAAGGGTTTTGCTTGCTACTTATTAATTTTCATAAACATTTATATATATATACTTATTTTAGTTTTCATTGCGTAATAACTTGTTAGAGTACTTCCAACCGGTGCTTTACTCTATCTTTTAAAATACATCACCGAAATACTACTTTTTCTATTTTACCTTTAACTTTTACATTATATCATATATCAGTTTCTCTATTTTTTTTCTCTATATCATTTAAATATTATATTTTTATTCATTTTTAATATTTTCTCACTTTCAATAATACTTCTATATCTTACAATAATATTTATATATCTTTTAATATTTACAATATTTTTATATATATATAATGTCAAATATAATTAAAGAAAGAAAGACATTTAAAAAAAAAAAGAAGCTAGAAATGTAGCTTGAAGAGAGAGAGAGAAAGGATGAGAAATTAATAAAAAAAAATAGTTTAGAGTATGAACAGAATATTATAAATATAGTTTGGTCATGTAGCAAAGGTAAATAATTTATATATAATACAACAACCATTGGAGCACCTTTTTTGACCATTTCTTTAAAAATTTAAGGATTTGTTGATTTTACAGGAGCCATTGTGACTGCTCTTAGAGTTTTGTTTATCATTTATGCCTATCTAACTTTCTCTTTCCTTTGTTCTTCCTCTTCAGGTGATCAAGAACCATGAATTGGAGTAAAAATGCTTAAAAACTGCATTACGGTATTATGAGTATCATCTATCAGCAAGTACATTTCTCTGTAATTGGCAATGAAATTATATCCTGAAAATGTTGAAAGCCTCTTGAAATCATGGGCACATTATATTGTGGGAACTTTTTTCTTTTCTTTCTATGAATTAAATTATTTAAATTTTCCTCTATTTTTTATCACTAAATTTTAAAATCAAGATATTCCTCTGTTTAAAATTAGTTCTCTGTCTGTTCTCATTTTTATCAATTTTACATATCACATTTTTTAGGAACTCTGATTACCTTAAAAATTTGTATTTTGTTTTTTAGATTGCTATTACCATCTCATTGATACCAGGTATTAATACTTTCATCTAACCGAATTTATGCATGCCATTATATTGGAACACACAAAGATAGTAACGATCATAACTTTTTTACTAGAATAAGCATAATTTTTTTACTAACTTAAGTGGATTAGTGAAATGAGCAAGGTATTCTATTTCAAATTAATAGGCTATAAAGAATGACAAAGCATATATATACAAAGTTTAAGGATATAAAGTACTGCATAGTACTCATTCTGTTTTTAGTTTGTCTTTAATTTTAATGAAGGGTGTTCTGTTCACATTTCAAGCTTTAATTTAATTTACAGTATTTAAGTAACTATTTTGTTTTTATTTTATATATTTAAGATAAATATTAGACTTTATCAAATTCTAATTACATTATTAAATAATAAATTGCTTTATCAAATAAATGTAATTAAAAATAATTAGATTACATTTTGAAAATGTAATCAAAGATAATAAGATTACATCTTGAAAATGTAAGATAATTAGATTACATCTTGAAAATATAATTAAAGATAATAAGCTTACATCTTGAAAATGTCATTAAATGAAAAAAATATACTTAACATAAAGAATCATAACATCTAAATAATGTTACTATTGATATGAAAAAAATGTAATTAAATGGCAAGACTTTTAATAACATGGGCAGACTTAACACTTACTAAGGTGTTATAAATTGTATTTGATAACACTTTTCGAGAGTTATCGTAAATGTTTTTTCTTGTAGTATGAAGATCTTTTCAATTTTGCTATGTGATTTTTGTTTTAATGTGTTATTTGTGGCTCTATTTAAAATGATGCGCGGAGTATCATTACTAAAATACGAGGGTTATATTGTCATTGGGTTCCTTCTCCAAAAATTCATTAAAGATGCATTATATTTGCCCTCTAAAATTTAATTAAAAAACTCAATTTTTATTAAAAATTAATATATAATATTTTTTTTTAACTTATGCTCACAATTTTTTTATTTTTTTCTTTTTCATAATCTAAAAAGTACATACAAATAATATATATTTTAAATATTTAAATAAAATAAAATTTAAAACAAAAAAATATAAAAATTTGTTAGTCTTTTTATAAAAAAAAATGAAAATAAGATAAAATTAAATTATTAAAATTAAAAAAATTAAAGAATGTCAAAAAAAAATATTGAGAAAAAGGTTTTAAAAAATGATTCTAAAAATTAATTTTTTTTCAATTTAGGGGTGCCTGTTTGAGTGCAAATATAATGACCCTTCATGAAGGTGTTATTTGGACCTTGGATTTTAGTAAAGTAAAAATAGAAGAGAAAAATATTTTCCACAATTTTGATGATAGACTTTTTTTAATATTTTTTCTTGCATATATTTATAACTGCTGTAAATATAAAAAAAAATATACTGCATTTAAATTTTTATTTTTATAAAAAAATAATTATTAATTTATTAACATGATAAAAGCTTTCATTTTTTTTCCATCTTAAAATCTTTTAAGGTCCAGAAAAGAGGTAATTGCAGGAGAGAAACAAGAGACCCATTCAAATATATCAACACGTCCCACAGTCGAAAAAACATAAAAGATAGTGAACAAAAAGTCCAGCTTTACTCTTTCTGCGGCAAAATAGATACATACTAGTGCATCTTTGCACTTGTGGGGGGCCAAAAAGGCTGTGAAGTGTTTAGATATCCAAATGCTAGTTAACTTATAATACACGAGAAGCAAAACGCCCACCTAGGTACAAAAGGGGTGAAAAATATGTGCAGGCTTGAGAGATGGAAACTGCCAAAAGGAGCTCGAGAATCACAAAAAAGAGCAGGAATCCCAAAATCAGGAAGGACCGGGAATGCCTCTCTCGTATTAGTGTTTGAACTTCTTATTAGTAGACTTGTAAGATTTAAGATTGGATTTTTTGCTCTTCAAGTTCTTTCCCTTGGGGCTGAATGTGTCACCGTCAGAATTATCGCTTTCATTCCCATGACCACCACCGCGCTTCATATCTTTACCACAAACTACAATCTTTCCTTCATCTTTCGGTTCCACGCTCTCAGACTCCTTTGGCCGCCAGACGAAAAGAGACCTGGAAGAGTACAATGAGAACATTAACACTCAGCAACTGAGAACCAACAAGAGAAAGTGAAAGACAGAACAGACCAGTAAGCCATGAAATTTGACTAATTCCTTTCAATCATGTTTGACTCAAAACTAAAAATTATAAAGCTTTTATTATGACAGTTAAAAAGACCTTCATGTTAGCTGTTTCAGAAGTCAGCAGAAACCACCTAACAACAATCAAAACAAGGTCGAGCAATATATCATGCTGTTTGACTCAAATGCTGAATTAGAAATCAGCAGATACCATACAAGGATGCCAAAAACTTAAGCAGCAAAAACATAAATAATATCATGTAGAATAAGTGTGCAAGTGTTCATATCCACAAACCTTGAACTACCGGATACCAAAATGTCCTCACGTGGATGTAGCTTGTTCACAGGGCTGATAGTTGTAATATTTGGATCAATAACCTCAGCAACTAGTTGACCTGTGCTAATGTCAATGAAATCAATGGGATGCAGGGCAGCACCATTATAGTTTTCGCTTATGTAACGACCTATAACAACAAGGGACTCAGATGGGTCCTGCAACAAAAAAAATTTAGAATCTCCAAATGATAAGAGAAGAAAAGCACAAGGAAATGAAGGATAAATACACCAAGAAAATATGGATCACCTTTGGATCCCACTCAGCTCGAAAAGGAGTTAAGTGACGATTAAAATCGTGACTATGTACAATCTCTCGGCTTGGGGAATCCAGATTGCCAAATATAGAGTCCCATACACGAAGACGATTGTCCTGTGAAGTGGTAACAATTTTGCTCCCTGATAGTGGAGAAAAATATGCAGAATTAACAACACGTTTGTGTGCTAGCTCATATAGTGAAGAACGAGCTTCAATTCGACGCATGTCCCATATTCGAGCCTGAGGTAAAAAAAAATGTCAATTTCAAAAGTTGTATGACCAAAGTGGCATACAACTTTTTCTCCACGATTTCAATATATATAAATAAAGATCACATATTTCAAATTGTACAAAGGATATTCACAGTGCTTCACTATGCATTTAGTTATCAACAATAATGTTGCATAAACGTAACTTTGTACATTTTAATTTATAGAAACATACAAAAATCACGGATAGGGCATTGACCACACTTGGACTTAAGGAAGGATAGAGAGCTCAATAATCATTAAAGAATCACATAAAAATAAGCATTACAAAGCTTACATAGTGATCATTCCCACAACTCAATAGAAGATCTGGCTGAACAGGATTACAATGGAGTCCAACAACTTTGCTCCCTCTCTTATGGATCAAAATTGCCTCACCAGTTTTATTGTTGGAGCGAATATCCACCCTAAGTATTTAATGAAAGAACATAAATAGAAAATGAAGTGCACATAAATATCCCACATGAAAACGTAGAATAACAAACTATATCCACTGTTTCAGATCAAAAAAACAAACAAACTATATCCAATGGGAATTCAAGATGGGCTTCTAGGCCCTAGCACACTCCAGCTCATTGTCTTTTGCAATAAAAAGGCCCAAATCATGAACGCGATATAGATGATCACATCCCAAACCACACCAGAGGTATGCATTGAAAACAAAGTTATACAAAAATGATTGGACACTATCTGAACAATTTATGCAAGTGGACAATGTAGAGTGACAAAATTGAGCAGAGAAAAGACAACAACAATTGCTACAAACAAGTGTTGCCAGTTTGCTTGTGTCCTCCCAAGTTGGCTAAAAATTCTACATACTACTTGAATATTTTACAATACTTTCCTTCGTACTCAAATGTTCTTAGTCATTGGTCGAATGAATTAAAATTTTGTACAAAAGAGAAAAGAAAGGTGAATTCTTACAAGTAGAGATAGCCAAAGTTATCAGCAACTAGCACAACATTTTTCTCTTTGTTAAGATCCATGCCATATAGCATCCTCCAGCTGTTTGGGCCCTAAAGGCAAGCACACAATTACAAATTTAAACTTTATAACATAAAGTGAAACAAACCCCAATGCACAAAATGTACATTATTTTTATCTCCAAGCTCACCATTAAAATAAATGAGAAATAGATCTCCTGGCTATAAACGTAAACTAACCAAATCAATTTTACATAATGATCGTTTTGAATCAGAAAGAGAGAGAAAGCAAATCCGAACCTGCCAACCATCAGGGTTTAGGTTCAGAAGGGACAATGAAATCCCGGTCTCTAAGTCAGTGCAGCTGATGGTTCCATCAGATGATGCAGCATAAACTGTACCATCATTTGCTGGACTAAATCTGCAAAGTTTATCACCAAAAAATATATTTAGATGAAGGAAAAGACAAGCATAGAGATGAAAAAAAAAAGACACATACAACAATGCTCTGGCACAATAAAAAAGATAACTAACCTCATGTTATTGACTATACACGAGTGTATGTTTCCATATACAATCTTCTCATATACTTTACCAAAATCCCACACTCCAACTTGCCCTTTCTTTTGTTGCGCAACAATAGGTGTGAGAGACAGAGAGAAAAGTGGTGACTAACAAAAGCCCAAACAAAGTAAAACTGTGAATTTTAGGTTGCACCAACCTTATCTCCAGATAAAAGGATGTTATTATTGGTTGGGTGAAATTCCAAGGTTGTCACCCGTCTGCTGTGGTATCTGATAACTGCACAACTTACTTGGTCTGGAATGACACGCACTGGTTTGATCTATTACGAGGCATATTATAAAATATAACAAATTAGATACGACAACTGGATAAGACGCCAAAATAAACTACAATGCAACGGTTGCCTCAATAAATCATAATACCATGAATACGAAAATTTCAAAGAGCTCCCGATAAGACTCTTTAAAATCAAAAGACTATTATCTCAAAGTGTTTTTTTGTCAAGAGAATGAATGGTGACAATACTAATCGTGTCCACATATTAATTTTCTCCTTTCCTCTCTCCGTGTATACTTATGCGTGTCTATCAAACAACAGCATCGTCCATGCTTATATTCAGTCTACATCTCGCTTGTACGAATAATAAAACCTAATATCTAAGAAAAAGTTAGATTCTTACTCTGTTAGGTGAAAAAACCTCAATTCCTTAACTTTAAATTACCAAATAATCATACACCAAAAATGCTACAATTCAGGGGTAGGGAAAAGAAAGAAAAAAAATAGTTCCAAATTCAACTTCTCAATTTGGAGAAGGCAAGCACATGACTTGCCTCCACTTCTTTTCAACTCGTATAGATTGCACACTTAACACAACCCATAAAGAAACCAGTTCAAAGCTGAAACGAAAACATATAAATATATACATACATATATAATAATTTCGGGTGTAGTCTTATTTGGACAAAAGTTAAGGATACAGTTAACGAACGGGTAACTGTCATATATATAATATATGTATATATATTGCACAGCACTTTAATAAGTCATCAAGTCCCTTCGTTTAAAAACAAAAAAGATAATCTATATACCTGGGATCGCGTATGTCCAAGCTGGCGCTCAAAGACATAAGACAATTGGTTACTGCTACTTTTATGGGATGCAGGGATGACCCCAAACTCGGTTGCGATTCGATGCGGGCACGACATTGTAGTGTGACCTTCAATCCAAAATCCCCCATTAGACAGTAAGAAGGCAGAATGCAAACTCACCATTTTCGATATTTTTATTTTTAAAAAACAAAACAAAAAAAGTCAGCCATTTCCATGATTACCAGGCATTTTACAGAGAAAGCATGGTTTCATTGGACAATCAATGTAGGTAGCTCCTTTGAACCCCGCTTCATGTCCCGCCTTTTTGCATACCTACTCAATTCGAACCCCAAAAAATACAAAATAGAAATAACTGAATAGACAAAAAAAATAAAAATCTCTTTTTTTGGGACTGAAGGAGGAAAATAGTACAGGACAAGTGTAAAAAAGGTTACTTTGCAAACTTTCTTGAGACTAATACAGATTGGTGCCTTTCCTTTCTCCTTGGGGTCCAAAGACTGTTCGGCTCCCTTTCCATTATCTCTCTCTGAAACGTCCTCTTCTTCTTCGTCTACTTGCTCTTCTTCCTCATCGGACGAACTTTGTTCAGAGTCTGTATCATGATCAATGATCACATGCGGAAACGACGTCGTTCTCCTGGTTTGAGGCGCCATTCTAGCTTTTAACGAGACGGAAACAGTGGAGGGCAAATAGTTTAGAGGCAGACAAGCGTGGAACTGCAATGACCCCGAAACGAACCCTCATTTAATGAGAAAGTTTTGAATTACTGAAATATCCTTCCTTTTGCCCGTGTTGATGATAGAAGAAGGGAAAGTGGTGAGGATATTATTGGAATTCTTGTGTCATTGCGAGGATATATCAAGGCTAGTGGGTTTATATTGTGGCGGGAGAGGACGTGGCCCAATACCCACCGCTTCCGGAATCTCGCCGCCCAAGTTCTGAACAACGCCTTACGTTTCGTTGTGCAATGTAAAGAAACGGTGTCGTCTTGAACCTTCACCGCTGAATGAAAAAACTGTACGACTTAAATTAAACTATGTGAATGTGAGAATGACAATAACTTTTTTTTTCCGATAAATAAAGACAATAACTTTTTTGATTCTTTCTGTCTTTTATTGTTTATTATAGCACTTCCAATTTTTTATAAAATTGAAAAAATATGTAATTTTTTATAATATTGAAAAAATTTGTTAAATAATCTTCTAAGGTGATGTAAAATTAATTTTTTTTACTTAAATGAATAATATTTCTTTATATGCAGTGTAACACTATCTATTAAGTTATAAATATTTTTTTATTTTTTTATAATCTTTTGTATATATATGAGTGTTATATTATTATATTTCTTAAAATGAATAAAATATTTTTTAAAAATATAATATTTAAATGATGTAGAGAAAAAAATAGAAAAATTGGTGTATGGTATAATGTAAAAGTTTGAGATAAATTATAAAAAAAATATGTTTTGGAGATGTATTTTGTAATGTACTTTCTCTATAATATTTAGCTAAAACTCACAAAATCACATTCCTCTCCTTTATACATATATTTATAATAGATATGCACAAACTCCAATTAATTCATATCTACATTTACATATCTTTTATATAATATTTTAATATTATTATTTTTCTTTATTAGCTTTCTCTCTCCCATTTAGTATATATATTTATTATTTCATTATTCTTTTTTCAATTATTTTATTTTACTTTAATTGATAAAATATGTTTAAAGATATAATATTTAAATGATGTAGAGAAATATATAGAGAAACTAATGTATGATATAATGTAAAACTTTGAGGTAAAATAGAAAAATGTGTGTTTTGAAGAGATATTTTAAATGATGGAATAGAGCATCTATTGTGAGTGCTCTTAGTACTGTGATAAATACACTTTATTTTCTATTGATATGTAATGAGAATAAGTGTGGTAACTATTCCTATTTGTTTACTTTTAGAGGAAATTATGTGAAATATAATTTTTTTTCATTAAGTTTAATAATAAGTATGTGGTTTTCAACTTTGTACATTTTTGTTACTTTTTTTTTTACATTTTTATGGGAATTTTTCTTCATATTTTGGTAATATTATTTTTTTTTTATCAAGAAAGGAAGTTATATTGATCAAATAAACAAATACAATAGGAGGCCGGAGCGATAACCCCCCCTCAATTACAAAAATGAAATAACTTCCAGAGGTAATATTATTTTTATTTATCATATTTTTTCGAATAATTTATGTGGTAGTAACCAGATATGACTATCAATTTTTTTATAATTATTTTAGTAATATGGTGATAACTTGTTACCACCTTCTAAATAATATTTATTTTTTAGTGATGTGATGGTAACTTGTTACTTAACCAGGTCTAAAAAATAGAAAAATAGATTAAAAAAACTAAATTTATTGCGATGGTACTTGGTTACTTAGCCTAATGTGAAATTAAAAAAAAAATCAAATCCAAAAAAAATAAAAATTATACTGATCGTTACCATGGTACAACTAGATTTGAATTTGAAGAAAAAAAATCAGTCACCATGGTACCAGTTACTTAGTGTTGTACCCTAAAAACAGGAGCCCAATTATCTAGCTCGGGGTATAGCTGGCACGAAATAAACAAAGGAGGCATGACTTCGGAGATGTTTCCTTAACTCCGGACCAAACAACTCGAGGTTGTGTCACTAAGTCTGTAACAACCCAGGATCTTCCAGACTAATAGAGAGGCAAATGACAGAGATCGAGTTACCCAACGTCCAGATCTCATGCATCAAGCCCGAGCATTATCTAAGACAAATCATCATGTTCCAGTCATATCCAGCTCGTGAATGGCCTCTAGGGATGAGACAATTCCTACAGACTCGTATGCCCAATATGTGCAATAATTGCATATAATCATTATATACATTTATTGATTAATGTAAATGGCAATAGGCTTAATTAGGATATTTAAATGTTAATTAACCTAGGAAGTTACCCAAAATTGTACGTCATTTATAGTACGGTTACCCAATATTTTCTACCATAATCCCCTATAAATATAGGGGAATGGACAATAAAATGGACGGACATTCTGTATGCAAAAACTCTGCCGAAATTGTCATAAACAATTTGGTCTAGGGTTCCTAAACAGATCAATAATAGTGACTCGTGGACTAGGTGGATTTTAACCACTGAACCATGTAAATTGTGGGTGTTTTTATATTTCTTCACATTCGGTTTATAGTAAGCTTAATCTCTCTATTTCAGATTTCTATGATGACATGAAGTTGAACCCCTAAAAATGTACCTTTGGGTTTTCGTCAGGGAAGTTCTTAGGCTTCATAGTCAACGCAAGGGGGGTCGAAGAAAAACCAGAGAAGATCATGTTGCTATTAGAAATGCCTTCACCAAGGTCGCGAAAAGAGTACAAAGCCTAATTAGAAAGGTCGTGATAACTTGTTACGATTCAAGGTCCCGGGAGCGATGTTTAGACCATGAACCTTTTATGATTTATTTTATTAATGAAATTCCATATTTGGTTATGACTAGGTGACCGCTAAGGGACCAAAGGATTGATCGTTCTCAAAGGGTCGTTCTTTTATTATTTCACGCTTGAACCATAGGTAAGAAAACTGCACCCAGTATGTGACATGCATGGTTATTGATGAGGCATGTTGAGTGCTCTATATGTGGACATTGATTGCATATTAAATGCTTAGTAGTCTTGCTTACTTGTGAGTGGTACTAACTTATTAGTCAGAATCGGCAATGGCGTCAGTATTGATTGTGAAGTTGTGACTTATTAGTCATGTTCAGCCGTAGTACTGAGCACTCTTCGTATGGAATTGACCTATGAGTCAAGAACGACATTAGCGTGTTTAACGCAAGCCGAAAATATTAGATCTATTCAACATAAGCATGAAATGCTTCACCGACCTTAAGTTCGATGAAAATAAAAGCGCTTGTCTAGTCTAAAGGCTAGTTACTTAGAGCCAGAGCCAAAAGACTAAGGTGACTGATACGTCACATGGCTTAGGGAGCGGATCCCCATAAATAAACTTATTAGCCATTTATTTAAGGAGAAGAACCCTAGAGATGGACTTATTAGTCATCTATACAGGGAACAGATCCTTAGAGGTTGACTTATTAGTCACCTGCACAGCGTGTGACTCAATAGTCACTTATCTGATTAGGTTACAAGCCCCATCATGATTACTAGAAACATTATTGATAGTCACTTATCTGATTGGGCTGCAAGCCCCAGAATGATTACCATAATCATTTATTGATATTACATACATGCAATAATAACTTTTCTTGCTGAGCCTTGGCTCACAGGTGCTATGTGGTGTAGGTAAAGGGAAAGAGAAGCTCACCCAGCCTTGAGTGGATAGCTTAGGTGGCGATGTGTACATATGCGGCAGTTTGACCACCATGGCCAAGGTGTTTCTCAGGAACTAGGGGTTAACCCTATTTTTGCCGCTTAGGTCGGCGGGTTGTAATTTTTACACTGTAATGACCATTTTGGATTGTAAATAACTTGTAAATGTTTTTATGGGCCCATGTACAGCTTTATGTTTTAAATAAAATATATCCATTCCTTTTAAATTGAGATTTTTCACCTTATCCTATTAATAACACTTAGATGCGCATTTATAACAAAATGACTCGTTTAGCGAGTTAAGCACTATTTAAAGTCCACAGTAACGGTCTTGGAGTAACCAGGGCGTTACACTGTTTGATCCTGACCTTGAGAAAACTTAGGCCTTATCTCCAGTCCTACACTGTACACGCTTAACTGATCAACCTTTAAGGCATGTCTTGAAAAAGCTTGAGACATCGGGACGTTTGTTAAAGTGGGCAATCGAACTCAGTCAGTTCGAGAAACTATATAAACCACGAGCAACAATCAAAGGCCAAGTGCTCGTTGACTTCATGGCTGAATGTACGGGGTTCCAGGACGAACCAATGATGGAACCAATACAAGAATTGTGGAAACACTTTGATGGATCATCAAACGAGAACAGATCTCAAGCTGGAATAATCCTAATCTCACCCAAAGGTCATTGCTTCCATATAACTCTTAGATTTGGTTTCGACGCTTCCAACAATGAAGCGGAGTACGAGACATTATTGGTTGGAGTTTGGGTAGCGAAGGAGCTGAAAGAAAGAGCAATTCAATGCTTTACGATTCTCAGCTCGTGGTTAACCAGGTATTAGGAGAATACCAGGCTCGAGGAATCAAAATGGCAGCTTATCTAGCTAAGGTTAAAGGTGAACTGTTAGAATTTGAGTTTTATTCCATCGAACAAGTCCCCCGTGAGCAGAATACGAATGCAGATGCTTTAGCCCGACTTGCCACAACCCTTAGCGGAAACATTAGATGTGGTCCCCATAGAATTCTTGGATAAACCTAGCATCAATGAAGAGTCAATGGAGGTAAGAGTGATTTGTGAATAACCGACCTGGATGACTCCCATAGTTGAATACCTCATGATAGGAAAGCTGCCAGAAGATTGAAAGAATGCACGAAAACTATTGTATCAGGTCCCACGGTACGTTATGGTCGAGGGAATTCTCTGCAGGCGAGGTCATTCTTTGCCCCTCCTAAGGTGCGTTTTCCCCAAGGATGCGCAGGCTATCCTCCGATAAATCCACGAAGGATTTTGTGGGGGCCACATTGGGGGGGGGGGGGGGGAACTTGGCTCTAAAGGTACTAAGGCAAGGTTATTTCTAGCCCACGCTGAAAAAGGATTCGGCCTTGTCCTCAAGTGTGACAAAAGCCAATGTTTTGCCACCATTGCTCGAGATTCACCCATGGAACTAACTATGATTTCCTCGCCCTGGCCATTCGCTATATGGGGGTGGACTTAATCGGCTCGTTGCCTACTGGAAAAGGAGGAGTTTGCTATGCATTTGTCACAACCAACTATTTTACTAAGTGGGTTGAGGTTGAGCCTCTGGCGACTATACCTCGAAGAGTAGCACTAGATTTCGTTGTGAAAAACATCATATGTCATTTTGGACTCTCAAAGAAAATTGCGTCTGTTCAATTTGACAATGACCCATTCACAACCTTTCACGAGAAATACGACATAATGAAGAGTTTCTCTTCAGTGGCATACCTTCAAGCTAATGGGCAGGTCGAGGCAGTATACAAAACCCTAAAGGCGAGCTTAAAGAAGCGACTAGAAGATGTTAAAGGGCTATGGCATGAACAACTCATGAAATTGCTCTGGGCCTACAAGACCTCACATCGCACTTCTACTAGGCATACTCCCTTCTCTCTAACTTTTGAAAGTGAGGTTATGCTCCTAGTTGAGGCTCTAGTGGTGTCACATAGGCAAATGGCCTACAACCAGGATTGAAATCATGACTTGTTTAATGCATCCCTAGAACTAATTGTAGAGTGATGGGAATAGTCTCAGTTGTAGCTCGCCCATTACCAACAAAGAGTAGCTCGGTATTTTAATTCAAAAGTCAAAGGGTGTATACTTGAGTTGGGGGATTTGGTGCTACGAAGGGTGATTCTAGCTAACAAAGACCCTAAAGACGGTGGACTGGGACCAAACTGGGAAGGACCCTATTAGATCATGGAGATCTTACAGGAAGGAACCTTCAAACTAGCACGGCTAAGTGGAGAATTGGTTCCACAAACTTGGAACACTCTACATCTCAAGAAGTATTATCAGTAATAGGACGTCTTTGTTAGATTTAATGTGTTTTGTTCTTTATAAGGCTTATTTGTAAAAGTCATTTCATTTTGTTCAAACTTGAATGATAAAGGGTTGCTACGTATTTTAAATGTGCTATCAGTTTTTTTCATTTTATTCTTGTAATTTAGCATGAGTTGATTATGTAAAACCAATCTAGAATATTTATAAATTCTGATCACTGGGGGGCATATAACCCTTAAAAAACCTTTGAAACATTCGACAAATTCAGGTTAAAATTTTTGCAACTTAGAATCTAGAAATTTGATTACTCTATAGCTTCTTAAAGCTCGAGTTTTCAAAGAAATTCTGAATACGAACTAAGTTAAGAAAATTCAAAGCATAACAAACAAAATCCTATAATTTAACTAGGTACAAAAATCCTAGAACTAAACCAAGTCCAAGGCCTGCTCCCTAACAGGTATACGCAACTAGGTGATCAAACTCCTGGAAATAACCAGGTCATCGACCAGAAATTAACTGGGTGAGCCATAAGGCAAAAATATCTCGATCTAAAATTACCCCTATAACTATTTGGATGTATAAGGACTTTGAAGGTTCATAAACATAAATACTTGATAGAAAAAGGGGAGTAAACAAAAAATATTAGATATAACAAGTTGAAATATATATAAATCAAAATATGTAAATTATATTGAGGATAAAAAATAAACTCGAGGTAAAGCCCAAAGGAAATTGTCTCAGGCTAAAAGGCCCAAATATAAAGGGCTCCAAGCTCCCAAATAAAGAAAAAAAAAAAAAAAAAAGAGGGGAACCCCATCATCCCTGAGCTCTGGTAACTTGCTCTCGAGATGACACTTCTTCCTCCTCGACTTCTAGTGTAGCTCCTGAAGTCTCCACTGTCTTCGTAGGCTCTTTTGATAATCGATCCTAGAACATGGCGAGGTAGAGCCCCAAAAGTTCCGCATCCAGGAACGAGAAATGCCCTTCCTGGTTGTACGCCCAGCACCGATAGAACATTTCTTCCATAGAGCTCTCCACTTCGGCAGTGTCCTCCTTGGCCTTGGCTTCGACCTCCGCAAGCTTGTGCTTGAGATTGTCAGCCTCCATAAGCTTCTGATCAAGATCATCAACTTTGAGTTGAAGCTGGTCTCACCGCTGGATTACCTCTGAGACTTGTGCTTTGGCAATTTTCTTGTTCTCATTGAACGTCTTCAAGACATTGTCAGCCTTATCCAAGGCAACCTTTGCCTCCCCCAAGATGCACCTGTCCACGTCCACCTCAGCTCAGAACCGAGCGATACCACGGATTTGAGCCATGCAAGACTGCACACAATGATTAAAGTTGGGTTAGTTTGTGAAAACATGGAACTATAGAATGGGGGTAAGGATAGGACTTACGAACAGATTCATCCCCAACATAGTGTCAAGGACGGTCGTCGAGCGTCTCGTCTCTATGGCCTGCAGCTCTTTGTTTCTGACCAAGTTCACATGCTTCATCAAATGGTTCACGATCTCTTGAAATGAACCACGCAGAGGTTCTAGATATTTTCCCACCCGAGGGGAGGAACTAGGATCGTGGTAGTTTGGGTTACGGCTTGAACGACCTGCGGGACAAAAGCAGAGTCGTGAGGAGTTGGTGGAGGAGCTTTTAGGGTCGTGACTATAGTGACTTGAGGTAGCTGCTACTTCTAGGCAGAGGTGGCACCCTTGTCTTTAGTAGAAGACCTGGTGGCAACTCCAGCTTCGGGAGTGGCTTTCTTCAAAACCCTCTGCCTCTTTACTTTTGGTCCAGTTTTGAAAACCTCCTTTAGATTCATGTCTTCATCTGCAAAAGAGTGAGTAGAAGAGTCAGGTTCAAGAAGTGTTAGTCAAGATAATACCAAGTAAAAAGTAATAGAACAAGAACCCTACGAACAGTTCTGGATTATGGATCGGACTGGATAAAACCTCTAACTCTTGGATTCTTGGGGGAGGGGGAGATTCTAGCATTACTACTTCATGGGACCTACTGTGTTCGGGCACCTCATCTGGACTACGCTCATGCTCAGCCTACCTAATACCCAGCATAAAATGAACCATGACGCAAGGAATGCCATGACAAGAGGTTTGTACCATACTGTTAAAAAACGGTGGACCTAAAATGTAAAATATTATCGACTACTACGGTATATTTGGGGTAGGTAAAATCATGGTGTATGACCAGTTGGTCGATGCATTGATGTAAGGTCGCATTCAGGTCCGAGTGCAAGATGTCGGCTCACAAGCTGCTTCGGGTTGAATCGGACTAGCCTAAAACTGGCAGCAACCTGATTAATTTCTCTATCTTAATTACCTTGGTTGGAGGTGTCGACTGCTGCCTCAAATTCGGCACGACCTTGGCTAGAATCCTATCTGTCTTCAGAGATCTTTCTTTTATGCACCAACGGTGCAACCTCCTCTTCTTCCTTAACCTCCGCAACGATTAGAGGAAGCTCTTAGGGAGGACCTCAAGGCTTGATGACCAATGTCTGACCCTTTGTGATCAACTTGCAGGCCACCATGGTGGTTTCAATCACCATTGATCTGAACTCCTTCTCCTTAGCAGGAGCGCTGGCTAGAGTTAGGTATTGACCCCCAATGGTCTCGGACCACTCTATTCTCTTGTAAATAGCTGCACAAGAAAACAACTCGATCAAAATAAGCTTTAACTTGGTTAAGACAAGGAATTCAAGTAAAGAGTTCAAAGGACTGAGAAACTTATGAGGACGGTTAATGTAACGACCCAAAAATGCTAATAGGGTTTAGTGTCTTGATTGGCGTGCCGGGAGGGCATAATTGGATATGTGTGTGATTAATTGATTAAATGCGTGACTATGTGGCATACATGATATATATGATGATATGAATATATATGCATGTTTATAAGTATTAGATATGCATGTGAGCCCGTTAGTGTTTATAAGGGCATATTTGTAATTTCGGTCCGTTAATGGCATAAATGTGATTATATGTGTTAAATAATTGAGGCCACATTATTATGTGGATATATTCGTAGTACATGGCTCGAGGCGATCCTAGTGAGCGGATTAGCAGAATAGTCACAGCGGGGTTTAATACCCGGCTCGGGGTGAGCTTAGGGGTATTTTGGAAAGTTCAGTGTATATTTGGGATTTATTGAGAAACAAGTAGGTATTTGGTGATTAATTGCGCATGTCAGGATTAATTGTGAATTGGTAGGATGACTTGAGAAATTAGCGGGAGTTAGGAAAATGATTGTTTTACCCCTTATAAGTAATTGGAGGGCTGGGTTAGTGTCAAGGGAAGTTTGGTCTTTTGGTTAGGGGATAAGGCTGGTTGAACTCAGGGGAAACAACCAGAACACTCTCAAACACTTCCCTCAGCTTTCTCTCTCTCATACACGATTTCTCTCTCCCTCTCTTGTGTTTAAGGAAGTTTTGATGAATTGAAGGATAGAGCCAGGGAATTTAGCTTGAGGATTGGGGAAACTAAGGCAAGAATCTAAGGGGCATCTTAGGAACAACAACAACATCATTAAGGTAAGGATTATGTCTGGTTTTTGTTGAGAATTCAGGTTTTTAGGATCAATTTGTCTAGGTTTTTGAGTGATGAATTATTGTTGAATTGGGATGGTAGTTTCAGTGGAATTTTTGGTGTGTTTTGCTTAAGATATGTGATTAAGAGTCCTAGAATCGTTTCTGGACTTACTATGCGTGTGGGTGTATAATTGGGTTGGATTTTGAGGTTGTGTTGATCCCAAAAGAGGGTGTTTTAATATTTAAACTCGTAAGTGCACGAATCGTTTTGGAATATAATGTTCATGTAAGTACGAGGTCGAACCCATGGGAGTTGACTAACATCAAAAGAAATTATTTCAAAAAAAGCAATAATATTCTAACCTAGTTCCAAATATTTGATGAGATTTTGTTTTAGAAAAATAAAAGACAAGTAATAAAAATATTTAAGATTAAATAGAAAAATGGTTTTCAAATGATATATGTAAAATAAGATTATTAAGATGTTAGAATCCACAAAATGCAAGTTCAATAGTATTTATAAGTATATTGATTCCCAAGTTTAGATATAGTTGAAATAAATCACACTATATTTTTTCAAAATATATTTTCTATTCAAGCACAAGTTACTTTAAAAATGGTAGGATTTTTCTTCACTTATAAAGGATATAATTTCTAAGCATTAGTTGTGTTACAACCTAATGAAACTACAAGAAATCAAAGAGATTATGTTTAGGCAAAATATGATACTTATGCTCTAAGAATTAGATGTGAACAATTTAATGAAAAACATTTAATCAAAGAATATCATATTTTTGCATAATGAAGAACTAAGTGTAATATGCTTTAACACTCAATAATAGATGAAAAATACATATCTTTGATAGAAAAATCCATAAACAATGTTGTACAAATGGGAAATCAACATACAAAAAAAAAAAAAAAATACTATCTAGTTACATTTTGCTTCATCATCATCTTAATAACCTTTGAAAAAGATTAGAAGCTCATAACTAGATTGAAATAAAAATTACAAAATAACATACTTGACATGCTCTTCAAAAGATGAAAATGGTAGAGAAAAGAGAGAAAAATATGTGTAGAAGATGTTGAAAAGATGAAGAAGAAGAACCCCCCAAATGGTCTTACAAGACTCTATTTATAGGCAAAATATGGAAATTAAATTAATCAAATTAAAATAAATAAATTGATTAATTTAATTGTGTTGGGAAGTGGTATGATAAATAGAGTAAGTGTAAGAGTATTGGAAAGATGAAATGTTTGGTTGGGTAAAAGATTAGTGAAAAGCTAGGGTAAAAAAATGAATTAGGAATGTTTATTTAGGTAAGAAAAATAGGGAAGAGTGAATTGATATTTGAGTGAAAAATATTGGGAAGGAAAAATGTGAGTTTTGGTCTTATTTTTGTGGCTGTGGCAGCTTGGTTGACTGGCCATTTGGGCCTTATGCGTGATGGGTACTGGCTGGCCGAATTGGGGCTGCTGGCTTCAGGCTTGTCATTGGGCCGAATGGGCTGGGAGAAGAGTGCTGAAGTGATGACTTTGGGACAGCTGGCGGGCTGAACGTGCATCAGGCGTGAGTGATGGAGCATGTGGACTACAGCTGGGAAGGTGGCATTGGAGTGATTTGGCTGATGTAATGCTTGCTGCTGTTGGGCCTTGGATGCTGAAGGCTGAAGAGGAGAGTATATGCTGAAGCCAACTTGGAGTAATTGCTTGGAATGGACAGCTGGCGAGGAGAGCATGGCATTGGGCCTGGGCTGAATTGGTGGAGCATTTGTTCAAAATTGTCATTTTCTTCCTTTCTTTCTTGAAAATTGCCATAGTTCCTTCATTTTTCTTGCTTTTTAAGAGCATACATTCCCTACAAAATAAATATAAAATAAATCATAATACAATATTTTCAACTATAAAATAAATCAATTTAATTCTTTGAAAATATTAATTATAACTTAATTTATATTTTACATTTAAGTTCAATAATACAACATTGTTTTTACCACTAACTTAACAATAATAATTTAAATAATTAACTACAAAAACACACAAAAATCTATAAAATTAAAATAAAGCTAATAAATTCAAAAAGTAATTAAAAACTTAAGAACTAAATCATTTTTAGCTTAAAAAATGTGGTAAAATAACTCTAATTTCTAGAGTTATCAGGTTGTGGCTGGGAGAAATGCTGAGAAAAACCAGGTATTTTCGGGTTCGTAGGGGTGCACTGCGACCCAGTTCATGGGTGACGTGGCTCGCGTGCCCCAGAAGGCCCTGGGGGCTTGCTGACTTGAGGGCGCGCTACGACCCTAGGGGGAAATTCGCAGCCCGCCTCCCTCCTGGAGCGTGAGGCTGGTGCCTCTGACTTGAGGCGCACCACGACCCTTAGGGCCATGTCACGACCTGCCTAGGCAGCCATAGCTTAGGTTTGTTTTTAGGCTCGGGGATTCAAACTTAAGCGCTCAGGACGAATTTCACTACCCATTTTAGTAGAATTTGAGGTCCCGGAGGCTAGTATTTGTTTCCAAAACATTTAATTGGATTAGAATTTGATAGTTACCCATGATTGCTTATGACTAGGATTACCGCTAAGGCTCAGGACCTAGGATCATGCTCACGGCCGCTCATAATCCATCGCTTGGGACTCGAGGTAAGAAAACTGCACCCATGTGGTTGTGACTGAGATTGAGATTCCCTGTAATTGAACATGTGTGCTCTGTGAATTATATATCTGTTGTATGTGATGTGAAAATACGACCTAAAGGTGCCGGGGCTGATGATAAATGTGCTGAACGTAGCTCGGTCTAAGCGAGCTGGGATCAATTGAATAACCAGATGGCTTGGCCTAAGGGCACCGACACCTAAATATTTGTATTATAGAATGATTTATATATTTGAAAGTATATGTTTAACGTTGCCTAGCCTAATACTTGTATTCTGTTGATTAATTGAACTAATTAAATTAAAGTTTGTTATATGCTCTTGTTGTTGTCTATGCTTGTTGATTATGGTTTTCTTGCTGAGCCTTGGCTCATGAGTGCTACGTGGTGTAGGTAAAGGGAAAGGGAAACTGGACCAATCATGAGTTGGAGAGCTCTGGGGGCGGAGTGTACATCGACAACTGCTCGACCGCCACGACCGATGGAATTACAGGAACTAGAGCTCTAAACTGTATTTTGCCATTTAGACTGAGTATTGCTGTATTAACTTTTGAGAGTCATTTCCGCCTTATAAATCTTATTTTTGGGATCCCATGTATCAAACTCTTATTTTAATGGAAATTAATCATTTTATAATCAAAATCTTTTAACCCTAACCTGTCAGATGACTTTAGAAACACATTTTAGTTCAAATGTGTTAACGGTCCTGGTTACCCAAGGCGTTACAATTTGGTATCAAAGCGGTCTAGATATAAGGGTTCATGAAGACTGGCTGGGCATGTACACTCACCTCTAAAGACAAGCTCAACTCAGTGTTTGGAAACCATATATGTGATTATATGCTTAAATGCTTAAATGAAATGTAAATGATTTATCTCCATGATTAATAGGGAGCATGAGATATACTGATAGGGCCTGGCCCTTGACTGCTATGTGAATATGTTAAGGCGTGCTTATTAGCATTGATATTGTATGTGAATAATTTTTTAAATGCCTGTTTGCATCATGATTGTGTTTTGTGGCGAGGATATTGGTGTTGGACCATGGAATGAATATAAACCTGCTATCATTGCCTGACTGCCGAGTCGTTTATTGCAGATAAACTTGGATAGTTATGCGTCCAAGGAAATCAATACGACTAGTCGACATTGTGGTCAAGGCTAGAGATGATGAGCAGGTCAGAACCCTTCGCCAGTCCCTGAGAACTGGCAATAGTTGCTTGCTGATATGCAAGCCAGACTTCAGAGTCAGGAAGTACAGATTCTCCTTCTGAGGCAACAGGCTCCGTCAAGAAGTGCTGCACCTAACTTGCCACCTGTTGTGGCACCAGTTGTACAGCCACCTGAGATTGAAAACAGGTGGGAGCCACTTTACGAAAGATTCAGGAGATAACATCCTCCAATCTTTGAGGGAGGACTAGATCCGCTAAAGGATGAACAATAGATGAGTATGATCACCTCCATCATGGACTTTATGAGGGTGGAAGGTAATGATAGGGTGGCCTGTGCTACCTACATGCTTCATGAGGATGCCCGTATTTTGTGGGAGGTGGCATCACAGGCTCAAGATGTTTCTGCTATGAGTTGGGATGGGTTCAGAGATCTATTCAACTAGAAATATTATAATGTTGTCGTCAGGGCGGTGAAGGTGAATGCGTTTATTGGGTTGGTTCAGGGCAGCATAATAGTTACTGAGTATGCCTTGAGTTTGACAGGCTGGCAAAGTTTGCACCAGATTTAGTGCTTACAGATGCAGCTAGGCAGCACAAGTTTGTTCGAGGGCTTAATGCTATGATAGCCCAAGATGTGAGGATCACATCAGTACCTGGGGAGACAACTTATGCTCAGGTGGTTAAGAAGGCCCTCACTGCTGAGGAGGCGGGAAAAAAGATTTGGAGGGAGAACGCTGCAAGATGGGATGTTCGCAAGGCGGTGACTCCATATACAGGGTTTGGTAGGGGCGGAGGCCCCAGTGATCTGAAGAGGAAGACCCCTAACACCTCGACCACTGTTGGTTTTGATAGGAGGGGCCAGGGTGCCCAGGGTGGCCGCGAGGGAGGCAGTGAGGCCTGGAGGAGCTATCCAAAGTGCACAAGATGCAGGAAGCGCCATCTGGGCGAATGCTGGGTCAAGGCTTGTTACTTGTGTGGGGTGGTTGGACACCTCAAGAAAGATTGCCCGACATTGAAGAAGGAGGAACCAGGGAAGATGGACAACTTGACTCCAGCTCGAGTGTTCACCTTGACACAAGCAGAGGCTGAGGCTAGTTCCTCAGTAGTGACAGGTTAGCTTTCTAGCATTGGCTCTTCATATAATGTATTGATTTACTTATCAGGATTGCCGCCGCAAAGGGAATTTCAGTTCGTTATTGAGCTAGCATCGGGTACAGAGCCAGTATTGAGGGCACCATATAGGAAGACTTTGATGGAGTTAAAGGAGTTGAAGATACAATTGCAGGAGCTTCTAGACTTGGGGTTTATTAGACCTAGCTTCTCACCATGGGGTGCTCCGGTTTTCTTTGTGAAGAAGAAGGATGAGACTATGAGAATGTGCATAGATTACAGGGAGTTGAATAAATTGACCATCAAGAAGAAGTACCCCTTATCGAGGATAGATGACCTGTTTGATCAGTTGTAGGGTAAGACGGTGTTCTCGAAGAGTGATCTTCGATCTGGCTATCACCAGCTCAGGATCAAGGATGAGGATATTCTGAAGACGACCCTCCATACGAGGTATGGGCATTATGAGTTCTTGGTCATGTCATTAGGTTTAACCAATGCCCCAGCAACATTTATGGATCTGATGAACAGGGTGTTCAAGGATTTCTTGGATCATTGTCTCCATCGATGACATCTTAGTTTACTCTAGTTCAGAGGCAGAGCATGAGTAGCATCTCCAACAGGTTATTACAGAGATTGAGAGCGCATCGGTTATATGCTAAATTTAAGAAGTGTGAGTTCTGGCTACCAGAAGTGACATTCCTTAGACATATTGTTAGTGGAGAGGGGATTAAGGTAGATCCAGCCAAGGTAGAGGCAGTTAGGGATTGGTTGAGGCCAAGAAACACCTCGGAGGTTAGAAGCTTCCTTGGATTAGCATGTAATGACCCAGCTAATTCTAAGACTTTGGACCATTAAAACTACTATACATAGACACTATTTTCGAGAAAACATACATAAGAAACATTCACAAACTTTATTAAAAACTCTAAAGTAAATGTTGAAATACATAAATTCAGGGTATGGGATCCCATTGTTTCAAAATAAAACATAACTTTAAACTTAAATGAAATTGTTTTATTAAGCTAAATGCAGAAAATAGATAAAGAAAACCTAATAAAATGACTAAAATAACATCGTCCTCGAATCGTTCATACAGTCCATCGAATTCATTCTCCCTCAATACACAAGCCAAGCTACCACGAATCCTTCCACCGCCATATCTATTTTCCTGCATACATAAAAATAAAGGAATGAGCCTAATGCTGAGCAAGATAAATCTACTAATAACATAAAACATATACATAAACTATATCATAAACATATACTATAAACATATGTCATATACTACAATGGCCATTATACTACTTGGGGCTTGTTAGCTAAGCAAGTCATATGCTCATAGATTTGTGGAGCTTGCTAGCCAAGCAAGTCATATGCCCATAAATTATTGGGGCTTGCTAGCTAAACAAGTCATATGCCCATGGACTATATACTATACATAATGTAAACATAAGATAAGATAACATAACATAAGATATCATAACATAAGCATAACATATCATATAAACATATAAAGTTCTATCCTATTTTCCTAAAAAAAATCGGGATATGAGAACAAGGACGGGATTTGGAACACTCCTAAATCCAACAACAAGAATAGTGAGTATTTCTAAAGAAAAGAGATGGAAAGAAGAGAACTAAACCACCAAGAGGAGACTTGCCGAAAAGAAACCTTAAGTTCAATGAACTTGAATACCTAACCAAGAATTTAACAACGAGTTAGGATTTGATTAAAGAAAACTAAAGGAAACTAAAGAAACATACAGAAATGAACTTAAGATTAGGAATACCTTTGGATGTACTAGAACCGAACTATACCTCGATACAGAAAAACACACTATTTATCTTACTTCCTAAGTGTTTATAAAGCTTAAAATGATAAAGCTTATATCCCAACCCAAGCGTTTATAACTCTATAGTAACCCTAGCAGTTTGAAGGCTCTGAACACAGCTTGAAGAATGAGAGAAATGGCTGGATACTAGGTCCTATTTATAGAGTTCAAGGAGTGAACTATCTCCTTTTAGCTTGAATAAAAACAATGAGTATTAATGGAGAAATATTTGAATATTCGTTCAACAGAGGCTTAAGACTCCGTCAAAACGTTCAAAGGCTGGTCAAGAGGTTAAGGAATGAATTGAGCTCGGTTTCAAAAACGTTTGAAAATATGGCCCTAGGGTTGATATATCGCCCATTGTAGGCGATATATCGCCTGGGCTTATGACCCGAGTGCTCGTCGTTTCGTTTGTGCGAAGTTCATGTGTTTTTCATATTCCCCATGTGGTAATACATCGGCTCCTAGGCTGCGATATATCGGCATACATGAATATATTAAACACATAATTGCACATTTTCAACATAACTGAATTGATTAATCAGGTTTGACTGAGTAATATGAGATTCTAGCAAGTTCTGGAAGAGTCTAGAGCTTCTAGAAACTTCTATTTTTGAATTATCCACTTAAAATGCTTAAATCCTCAAATAAACAAGATTGTGACAAATGTCATGCTCCTAATGGTCTTGGAAGATTCTAGAGCTTTCTTGAACTTTCTTTTATTTATACTATAGTTAAATCCTTAAATAAATCTACACACGACAAGTGTCATGATCTTATTAATTCTATCTAAACCTTATAGTATAATAAATAACATCTTTATAATCAGCTATATTAATCAAACCTTATGTTATAATTAATATTCTTAAACTATAGGTTAAACTTATAAAATCTATAAATGTTGCTACGCGTGTTCAACTAAGTCCCGACTTGGACCAAAATCCACAGTACTAAACATACTATAATTACTACTAGCTATTACTACTACTACTACTACTACTACTTTTGGACCGTAACTGCTTCATCCCTTTATCTAGGATGCTAACCAGTCGTTCCTCGTAACTCAAGCCTTTCTAAAGTGTTATCGTATCGTACTTGAGGACGTGAGATTAGTTTGACACATACTTACGTAGCATCGAGATGTGGAACACATTGTGGCTATCTGCTAAAGCTGGCGGTAGGGCTAATCTATATGCAATTGCTCCTACTTTGTCCAATATCTCAAAAGGACCTATAAACTGGGGACTAAGCTTGCCTTTCTTCCCAAACCACTTCACACCTTTCATAGGAGATATCTTTAGGAAGACTTAATCTCCGACTTTGAATTCCACATCTCGCCGCTTGGCATCCGCATAACTTTTCTAACGGCTTTGAGTAGCGAGCATGCGCTTTCTAATCAGTGCTACTGCTTCCTGAGCTTTTCTAACAGCTTTGGGACCAAGAAGCTGCCTTTCTCCTACCTTGTCCCAATGTAACGGTGATCAGCACCTTCTTCCATAAAGTAACTCATAAGGAGCCATTCCGATTGTTGACTGGTAGCTATTGTTGTTGGAGAATTCTATTAGCGGTAAGTACTTATTCCATGATCCTCTGAAATCAAGTACACAAGCGAGCAATATATCTTCTAAAATCTGTATGGTACGCTCGGACTAACCATCCGTCTGAGGATGAAATGCTGTACTAAGACTTAACTTAGTACCCATGGCTTGCTGTAAGCTTCCCCAAAATCTCAATGTAAACATCGATCCTCTATCGGATACTATTGTTTTAGGGATTCCATGCAACCGTACTATTTCTTGGACATAAATGTCTGCATATTGATCCGCTGTGTATGAAGTCTTAACAGGCAGGAAATGAGCTGACTTGGTTAGTCTATCTATTACTACCCAGGCTAAATCATGCTGCTTACTTGTTCGTGGCAAACCCGTCACGAAATTCATGGCTATATCGTCCCATTTCCATTCTAAAATGCTAAGTGGTTGCAATAGTCCTGCAGGCCGCTGATGTTCCGCTTTCACTTGCTGGCATACTAAACATTTAGACACAATTCCACTATATCTTTCTTCATTCCTGGCCACCAATATATTGCCTTAATGTCGTGAGTATGGGGTATTGTGCGCTTCTTCTAAGATCGTCATCTTAATCCTTTGATCATTTGGCACGCATACCCGATCCTTATATCTCAATAACCCTTGACCTGATATTGAGAAATCTGTGGCCTTCCCTTCTCTAACTGCATCCATATGTGCTACTAATGTGTCATCACGCCCTTGCCCAATTCGTATATCTTCTAACAAACTTGACTGGATAGACAAGTTAGCCAGCTTACCAATGACTACTTCTATTCCGGCACTGATCAGCTCCTGCTGTAGTGGCTTTTCTATTCCAGCTAGTGCTGCTAGACTTCCATAACTCTTCCTACTTAGCGCATCAGCAACTACGTTTGCCTTTCCCGTGTAGTATAGGATTTCGCATTCATAATCCTTCACTAGTTCTAACCACCTGCGCTGCCTCATGTTGAGCTCCTTCTGAGTGAAGAAATACTTTAAGCTTTTGTGGTTCGTATAAATCTCACACCGTTCTCCGTAAAGATAATGTCACCAGATTTTTAATGCAAATACCACAACTGCCAACTCCATATCGTGAGTTGGATAGCGTTGCTCATACTCCTTCAGCTGCCTTAAGGCATAGGCTATCACCTTGTCATTCTGCATTAGCACGCAACCCAACCCTTGCTTCGACGCATCACAGTAGACTACAAACTTGTCGTTGGGTGTCGGTACATAAAGTACTGGTGCTGAGCATAGCTTATCTTTAAGAAACTGGAAGCTCTCTTCGCACTTATCAGTCCAGTTTAACCTTTGTTGCTTCCGGGTCAGGTTGGTAAGCGGAGTGGCTATCTTAGAAAAGCCCTCTACAAACCTTTGATAATAACCTGCTAATCCCAAAAATCTTCTTACCTCTGATGCGTTCTTTGGTCTTGGCCAATCCTTCATAGCCTGTACCTTAGATGGGTCTACTGCAACTCCATCCTCGGATACAATGTGCCTGAGGAATGCTACTTGCGAAAGCCAAAATTCGCACTTCTTGAACTTGGCGTAGAGTTGATGCTCCTTTAGTTGTAACATGACCAACCTTAAATGTTCCTCGTGCTCATTTGCATCCCTTGAGTACACCAAGATATCATTGATGAACACTACGATGAATTTATCCAAGTAGTTCTGAAGACCCTATTCATTAAATCCATAAATGCGGCTGGAGCGTTGGTAAGACCGAAAGACATAACTAAAAACTCGTAATGCCCATAATGAGTTCTAAAGGATGTCTTGGGAATATCCTTTTCCTGTACCTTGAGCTGATGATACCCAGACCCTAAATCGATCTTTGAGAACACGGTCGCTCCTCGGAGTTGATCAAACAAGTCATCAATCTGAGGTAGCGGGTACTTATTCTTAATCATCACCTTATTCAGCTCATGGTAACTATGCACATCCGCATGCTTCCGTCCTTTTTCTTCACAAATAGAACCGGTGCTCCCCATGGCGAATGGCTTGGTCTAATGAAACCGAAGTCTAGGAGTTCTTGTAGCTGCATCTTTAATTCCTTGAGTTCGGTAGGTGCCATTCGGTATGGTGCCTTGGAGATAGGCTTGGTGCCCGGTACTAATTTGATTGTGAAGTCAATTTCCCGAGTCAGTGGTAATCCTGGTAAGTCATCAGGAAAAACTTCTGGGAATTCCTTTACAACATGAACGTCTCCAACCTTAAGTGGTGTTTCCTTTACCACATCTGTGACGCTGGCTAAGAATGCTTGACATTCTTTCTCTATCACCCTCTGGGCTTTGAGAGATGATATAAGCGGTGTGTGTAGTCCTGAAACTTGTCCCATAAAGCACAATCTCTGGCCGTCAGGAGTCTCGAACGTCACTTTCTTGCGTCTGCAGTCGATGGTTGTGCCATGCCTTGCTAGCCAGTCCATGCCTAGTATTACGTCGAAGTCTTTAATCTGTAGTTCTACCAGGTCTCCTTCTAATTCTACTTCCTCAATCTTGATTGGTATGCCTCGTACTATCCATGATGATAGAACTACTTTGCCCGAAGGCAACTCTGTTACAAACCTAGTTCTAAATCTTTCACAAGGTTTGTCTAATTTCTCTATCATTCCTGATAAGATATACGAGTGAGTGGCTCCAGAATCAAATAATACAGAACATACATTATTGAGGATAGAAACCTGACCTGTAACTACTTTATTGCTAGCATCAGCTTCTCCTTAGGTTAAGGCAAATACCCTGGCATGAACCATCTTGTCTTCCCTTTTTCCCTCTGGCTTGAGCTGGGGACACTGCTTCTTTTGGTGACCTTCTTGACCACAGTTGGAGCATCCCTTGGTGTTTGCATGACATTCACCAGGATGTTTCTTTTGGCACTTAGCACATTGTGGGTATTCTACATAACCCGACCTATTACCTCCATTGTACGTCCGTGCCCTTTTATCATTGTCGGACTGCTTGTTGTCAGGATGCTTTCTTTTCTGACCGTTATTGTTATTGGACTGATTGCTATTGTTGTTGTGGTTGTTCCGACCATTCTGAGGTTGACTTGGCTGTTTAGGCTCATGCTTACTGGCCTCCTCTTTACTAACATTCGCCTGTAGCCTTTCTACTTCTATTGCCGTTTCTAGAACATCAGCATAGGTAGTATTTCCTGGGTTTGCTAGCTTAACCTCCAGCTCAATCTTCGATCGAAGTCCTCTAATGAATTTGATTACCCTCAGAAAATCCGTTGGAACCATTTCCGGTGCAAACTTGGCCAATCGGTCAAACTGTCGAGCATACTCTGCTATTGATAAACTCCCTTGCTTCAGACCAGCGAACTCCTCGACCCCTGAAGCGATGACTGCTGAATCGTAGTACTTTTTGTGGAACAGCTCCACAAATCTGGTCCTAGTCATGGTGGCGACATCGTGAGTCTGCTGAACTAAATCCCACCATATTCTAGCATCTTTCTTAAGCAGAGACGAAACACAGGATATGTGGTCCGCGTTGCTAAGATTCATGTGCGGTAGGATTGGCTCTACATTTCTGAGCCATTCTTCCGCCTTGAAGGGGTCTGTTGTCCCTTCAAAGTTTGGAGCGTGTTGCTTACGAAACCGCTTATAAATTGGCTCAATGTGTTGAGCTGGGTATGGCACATAGTTCGCCATGGGCCATCCCCCATATGGACCAACTTGATAGGGTGTTGGGGCCATTTGCTGAGGCTATGGTTACGGTGGAGGCTGGGGCTGAGCCTGTTGTCGCTGTTGCTGCAGTAATTCCTCAACTTGCTGTCATAGTCTGGAAATTTCTGTAGTGTTGTCAACCGGCGCCGATAGCGGCGGCGGTGCACTTCGGTTGGCAGTAGCACACACTCCCCTTCTGCGAACTGGAGGGGTTTCATTGTTCTCAGGAGCAGCATTGGAGGTATTGACATTGGTGCGAGAAGACCTTCTGAGCGATAACTTTAGCGGAGTTCTAACAGTTAAGAAAAACATGTTAGAACTTACCCTAATAGGCTCTAAGGTAAAACTTAATCTAAACAAACATAACTCGGACCTATTAATTATGATTTCTTATGAAAATTATATAAGCCTTCTTTACCATTAGAGTGGGTTTTTATATTTAGAAAAATAAGCCATCTTTATTATTTTCTAAGTCTGTTTTTAATCATCCTATATGACTTAATTCTCAGGCTCAAAACTCGTCGTTGTTCCAAAGTTAACCATATTGAGATAGGGCTGGGATCAGTAATATCATTCCAACTACTATGGCCCCCTAACTCTCAATATGGAACCCGGTCCATTGACTTGTATCCACCCTCACTGAACTTAGTCATTATTTATTATGATTGTAGAAAAAAATCAAACTCATACATGTCATCAAAATAACATTGATATTTATTTGGAAAAAATAGTTTTTCACTAAGTACTATCATAAAAGAAAATAAATAATAAATAAAATAAATAAAGAAACTAATCTATTCTAAAAATCGAGATCTTCTACATCTGATCCTTCATCTAACATATCATCGTCTATTTCTTCATAGTCATCATTATCTTGAGCCTCAAAATGCCCTCGAGGAAGATTCGTAAAAATTCTATGTTTTTGCTCATTTGTGAATTGGAACTCCATCTTAGAGGTGAACCTAAGTATGAGAAAGTAATATCATAGCGACCGGTAATTCATCTTCATCATCTATCGTCTCCCATATGTCTTCTAAGGCTGCAATTACAGTAGGATAATCTTTAAAAAGTCTAATCACTAAAACATATTGCTCCGTAGCTCTCATCATGATTTGCTTAGTTTCTTGGAGGTGACCTATCTCCCTGTGAAATAAGAGTAATCTTCGAGTGATTCTTTCTAGCACTCCTACGGTGTTTCTTGGCTCTCTAATTCTTTTCAAGGCCTTAATGGCTCGGATATCCTCATAAGTTAATGCTCCATTCATTCTTAACTGAAAACATAAGGCTAAAACATTAGCTAAACACATAAACAT